>NC_139956.1:5729084-6046584 GCF_963454915.1 Gymnoscopelus microlampas
TCCCCGGTAGGACGTAGCGCGTGGAAGGAACAAGGTTATTACAACTGGTTCCTTTCCCCTCCATCAGGCGCCCCGGCTGTCATGGGGGAGGTGGTATAGCGACCAGGATTACTGCATGTTTTTGGGAGGGTGTTAACTACCCTGAGAGACACGGGGAGAACATGCAAACTCCACTAGCCCTATTTTGGCCTAAGTCACACTAGGGAGTTAGGCCATTATACTGAAAGGGGAGTGAACAGCATGATCCTTTTCAATTAGGAGATGGGCCATTTTACCAGTGTCATGAGGAGCTGACTTAGGCAAAAATATAATTTTCCTCAAAAAATGACTTCGGCCATTAGTTTAGCAAGGTGACGTTTTGCCTCTGAAATGTAGTGGAGTAGAAGTAAAAGTATAGAAAATTGGAAATAGCCTACTCAAGTAAAGTAAAAATATGTCAAAACCACTGCTGTCAGGTCCACGAGGAAAGCCAAATCCATCGCCCACTGCATGTCATCCAAATGTTCATATCTGCGTGGTTGGACTGCTTCAGAACGTGAAATCAACGCCTCCTTGAATGTCCTGCCATTTACAAAATGATTTCCTGCGTTTGGCGAGAATGTGGGACACATGAGGCATGGAGACAGAATGTTATGCAACAACACAGGTCTCCATCACACCATGTACTGTATGTGTGGTCAACACACTAATCCAGATACCGGTGCGCCCCCTAGTGTCCAACACACTGGTCTGCATCGTGTTACGCTGTGTGAGTGCGTGTGTGCGTGCGCGCGTGCGTGTGTGTGTGTGCTTTTCAGCAACATACCCCACTAGCCATTATTTAATTTAACAGAGAACAACTGAGATAGAGAGAGAGAGAGAGAGAGAGAGAGAGAAAGAGAGAGAGAGAGAGAGAGAGAGAGAGAGAGAGAGAGAGATGAGAGATGCAGTAGAAAAGGAGCGGACATGATAGAAAGAGCTGAGAGGAGGTGATGATGACCCAAACTGATGGTGAAGAAGCAGTGGCCTTCCCCCTATAGCTCCACCATTAACCTAGCCTGACACTCAGCCTGAAATTTTCATTTGGTTTCACACTCACATTATTCAGTCTGAAAGCCCTCTCAGTGCAGCCCATTTCTGAGATGGGGGCGTGGCCAAAGTGGGACGCTTTTAGCGATTGGTTCACACTGGATTAAACCGATCCCGATTGGGCCGGGCCGCCGGTTAGATTTTCAACCGAGAAAACCCTGCCTTTTACCGCATCGCCAGACCCTGAATGCGAGCCTAGAGATTTATTTATTTTTTTAAAATATTTTTGTAACTCCGATTAATGCCACAATTCGATATTCGATTGTTATGTAATTTGAATCATTAGGCTCTTGATTTGTAAATAACAAATAAAAACATACTTTTATTTGAGTATTAGGCTAACAATCATAAATAACAAATGAGAATCTAGAATGATTGACATATTAATAATATAAACATTGGGTTTTATGCCCTAACAACTGTCATTGACATTTTCAGATTCTTCTTTAAGAAGATGAGTTAACGTTCTTTGAAAAGTTCAGATTTATTCCCATTCCAAGTGGCTATGACTGCCTTCCAAAGTTTGCGGGCCCTGGGTAGACAACCCGGCCTGGCAGAGACCTGCGCTCTGTAGTCTGGGAGTCTTCGGCTTGGATCCTGGACAACAGGGGCACGGCCACTGAGTTCTGATTCAAATCAACAGCCAATGAAGAAAAGGGGGCGGGATCCACATGCAGTGGGTGTTGCATCTTAATAGGATCGACGGGAAGCAATTTCCCCTTGAGAAATTTCGGCCACCATTGTTGTGTACTGCTGTTTGCCTCTCGTCGGACTTTTTAGACGAGTTGCACAGCTCTCAGACCGGTAAGAGGCGTGTCCGCTCAGATTCTGAGCGTAAGTTACATCCCGCCCACAAATACCAGGGCTCTGGCCCAGAAGTTCCTCGCCAGAGCTGGCGAAAACTTCTGGGAACTCAGATTATGCGCTCTGAGGAGGAGCTCACACCGTTCTAGTTAAGGCATTCAATTCTACATGGCTCAGCCCTTCAGTAACTCTTGCCTTCATTTCTCATACATCGCAGGCAACACACTTGTGCTCAAATGCGATCTGCTTGGCACTTTGTAACGTTGTTCTAGAACGCTAATTAAATGTTTAAATCCAGACCAGCGTTCTCCACCACCGAAAGGCTTGCATGTCACCCCGACTGCGCTCGTTATTTCCTGAGCGCGACCCACGGGTCGAATTATGTGGGAGTTTGGGATTGCTGGCTGCGTAAATGAAAGGTAAGGCAGACTGGACTCTACAATGCAACACTACCAGCGGTTTCTCTCTCTGTCAACTCGTCTGTGGCTAAATTGTTCACCGTCGGAAGCACGGTTGTGGCTTCCCTTGGATGTGCGGGAGAATTGTGATACAGCTTGTAATTTCGATACACAGTATCGAACGTCAATTTAGATTTTTTTGTTTACGGTACGTATCTAGTTTGTATGTATGTATGTATGTATTTATGACACACATATACTGTATATATATATGACCAAAAAAAACAGCTTCTCGATTAATCGACTATCCTACATGAGCAAGACTAAGTCGGTTAGAGGTTCTACGTTTGGGTTTGGATATGTTGGTGAATTGCCCAGCCCTTACTTGGGAGTGTTTGGCCCGGCTGTCGTAGTGAAGGAAGGGACAGATATATCCTGTGTTAGCGTAAGGAGCAGTGTGGCTTCAAGGGGGTCACCCTGGCAGGGCATTTAGACTCAGTCTTGTTCCAACAAAGCCCTCGGTTGGTTGGTTGGTTGCTGTGTGGGCAGCTTTCATGCCTCTTTCACTCTCCCAGTCTCTCTCTATCCCCCTCCGCACAGCATTTCTCATCATCCTCTCCTCCACCAACTCAGTGTCAAGTACTGTTGTAACATGAGACATTCTAGCTCTCTCTCTCTCTGTGTGTGTGTGTGTGTGTGTGTGTGTGTGTGTGTGTGTGTGTGTGTGTGTGTGTGTGTGTGTGTGTGTGTGTGTGTGTGTGTGTGTGTGTGTGTGTGTGTGTGTGTGTGTGTGTGTGTGAGAGTGTGAGTGTGATTGAGTAGCTTGTTCTCTTTGCAGCCTACAGCGTGTGCTGAAGCACCTCTCAGAAATACACACACCTATTCTGTTCTGCCTATCTCCTTCTGTGATAGTGGGAGTAGTAGGGAGGAGCTCCCACTCCCACTATCACAATGCAACTGTAACAAAACATAGCATAACACAACTCAATGCAACAAACTGTAACACAATATGACATGACACAAGACAGCACCTCACAACACAACAGTTACGAAACATAGCTCAACACAACACAACACAACACAACACAACACAACACAACACAACACAACACAACACAACACAAGTATTCTGTAACACAACACAACTGTAACAAAACATAGCTTAACACAACACAACACAACACAACACAACACAACACAACACAACACAACACAACACAACACAACACAACACAAGTATTCTGTAACACAACACAACTGTAACAAAACATAGCTTAACACAACACAACACAACACAACACAACACAACACAACACAACACAACACAACACAACACAACACAACACAACACAACACAACACAACACAGCTGTTACAAAGCATAGCAGAGCACCACACAATGCAACCAAATGGAATGTTCGCCCCCAGCATTAGGGATTCACGTGGTTAAAAGACAGTAATATTTACAAAAATATTTCAAAACAACCATATCACGGCATGGACCTCAGGTTCTTCACCTTTTATAAATCAGTTCAAACCTGGTGACAAAAGGCATTCAAACATTTACACATAAACAATGAGATGAGTCATTATAACTGATCTGTTATCCAAAAAACAACTACTATTCGGTATAAAGACGTTTTGGATAATTGTCTTTTTAATTGTCTTTTATAAGCTTGTTGGCAGGAACAGAAAACTCTGGAGGTTCGGCTATACTGTCACTTGATCAGTGGTGGAAAGTAACTAAGTACATTTACTCAAGTATGGTAGTTGGAGGTACTTTTACTTTGCTGGAGTATTTCCAATTTTCAATAGTTTTACTTCTACTCAACTACATCTTAGAGGCAAAAATTGTACTTTTTACTCCACTGCAATTATTTGAAAACTTTAGTTAATGGTTACTTTGAAGATTTTAATTATATTATTACAAAACAAACATTAACCACCTCAGCCCTATTTAGACTTTGGCTATTTGAAAATAGCCGATCTGCAAGCTCACAATGCGTTGCGAAGCGACGCATTGTGAGCTTGTAGATCAGCTATTTTCAAAAGATTTGAATATATTTTATACATAATGATAACTTGTGAAAGGGTACATTCTGCATAATGAGTATTTTTTACTTTTGGTACTTTAAGTATTTTGATGCCACTACTTTTGATTACGGGACTTTTACCTGTAACCGAGTGTTTCTATATTGCAGTATTCATTCTTTTACGCAAGTAAAACAATTTAGTTTAGTAAGAGTTTTTCCATGACTGCACTTGATTCACCATTATATAAAAGGGATCAAATTACATTATTTTTTCACGCCAGAAAGATAAAGGGTATTTCTGCTGATGTACCAAAAAAAAAAAACACCCCTGTTATAAGAGTCGTTTGTCATGATTACCGCCTCTACGGTTGAGCCGCACGTGTTCAGTTCCAGTAGATTTGAGGTTCTCAGCTTTATGTGTCCATGATTTATGAACAGTCAGTGAAGACTAGGGGTGTGCCGATACACTCATTTCACGAAACGATACGATACGATATTTGGCTCACAACTTCGATACGATTTCGATACGATACGATACGCACTTTTTTTATTATGAAAATATATGGAGGAGAAAAAAAGAAAATGCAAACAAATAATTCTGTTTTTGCATTATTCAGACATGCAAACTTGTAGCTTTTCAGCTACAATAGCCGTTTTGAATCCAAATAGTATGACACCTGACCCGAAAAAAAAACATGTTGTCACTCTTTTCACTTCGGGGCCGTTTGCATGCCTGATTATTATGATTATTAAAAAAAAAAAAAAAAAAAAAAAAAAAAATTCCAAAACGATATTTTTTTCCCCCAAAACGATACATATCGTCGCGAAAACGTATCGCGATATATCGGCACACCCCTAGTGAAGACCCTGCAGGACCATGCAGTGAAAGCCGTGGGTCTTTTGAAATACATTTGTAAATCATTGCAGTCGGTGGAAACCTTACATGTCCAAAACGGTTCAGTGGTGGCAAAGGAAAGATACTCAAATTCTTTACTTAAAGGACGACTTCACCACTTTTCAACATATCTTCATATAATAGGTCCTCACTAATGCTCATGATAAAATGATACTTTTTTTCCCTACTTGGTCTGTGTCTCATAGGAGGGCTGTGGACAGTCCAGAAACCCGTCTACCAGTGACATCATCGTTAGGCAGGATTTTTTTTTTCCAAAAAGATTACAATTTTTTTATTCAGATTTTTATTAAGGCGAGAACAATGGGATCTATTATTGCATTGCAACTTTCCAGGAATACAAAGCCTGCCGTTTCTATTAGCTTGGATTCCCCATCGATGATGTCACTGGTAGACGGGTTTCTGAACTGTCTACAGCCCTCCTCTGAGACACAGACTGATTAGGAAAGAATTGTATCATTTTATCATGAGCATTAGTGAGGACCTATTATATGAAGATATGTTGAAAAGTGGTGAAGTCGTCCTTTAAGTAAAACTATCAATTCTGCAATATAGAAAAACTCTGTAAGGGCGCGCTCCCACCAAAACATGGTCGGCTAGCGTTAAACACAGGTTGTGCGCGGCCACAGTTTTTTTGCAGCCAGCGGATTCTAAAAAACGGGAGTGACGCACCTGTCACTCACTTTCAGGACCCTCCCCGTAGCCCGCACCGCCTTCTGCCTTGAGCACCATGGTGCTTCCTGAGTCTTGGGACGCTCCGCCTTCCACTCACCCGATTGGACAGAGGGGGAAAATCAGCTCCTGCCTCCAGCAGTTACAGTATATATGCTTCAAATGGACAAGTCGTGTAGAGCGGATAAACGCAAGGTCTGCGCGACAGGCGGAAAGATCCGCTCTTGCGTGAATCCACGAATTTGCATTGACAAAGCATTGGCAGATTCTGCCCCAGAGGTAAAATAAAAGTGCCCACAAGCCCACAGGCCCACAACGCGTCGCGATGCAACGCGTTGTGAGCTTGTAGATCGCCTATCTTCAAATAGCCTATATGTATAAAATAGGGCTAAAGTGGTTAATGTATGTTTCATGATATAATAAGTAACTCGTAACTAAAGTTTTCAAATAATTGTAGTGGAGTAAAAGTACAATATTTGCCTCTGAGATGTAGTGGAGTAGAAATAAAAGTTTTGGAAATGAGAAATACTCAATTAAAGTACCAATAGCTCAAAATTGTACTTAAGTACAGTACTTAAATAAATGTTACTTTCCACCACTGAAACTGTTATACTCTTCAGGATACAATTAAAAAATTGCAGAACATAGCAGATCGACAAGCTCAAAATGCGCGTTTCGAGCTTGTCGATCTGCTATTTTTGATGCTTTCGTGTGACGCTGTAATATGATCAAGGAGGGCGATAATTTACGAATAAACACAAAAAGTTAAAACAGGGAGATAAGATGTTTCTGCCCGACAACAACGATACGAGACAGACAGGAACAAGGGTCACATGTTACTTCTATAGAACACAGGCTACAGAACATGAGTTTATATGAAAGTGGGGGGTATAGTGTTTGTAAATAATTGCAGTGGTATTTAATCAGTGGAGATTGATCAAACTCTATTCTATTGGGTTGACAGTGTCCTCAAACTAAATATTTTACACTCTGATATTTGGTCTGGAGAAAAATGAGTGAGAGTCCATTGCATTGACAGCTAAAAGTCTGCACATGGTGAACGCTGCCCCCTTGTGTCCAAAGTGAAACATAACCTATAACAGAATCCCATGCAACTTTGCATTCACACTGTTGTGTAGCATTCTACAAGTTTAACACATGCATTCAATTCTCACTGGAAAAGATTGACACAGTGAGCCCTCGAAAGGGAAAGTTACTGATTATAATGAGGCATAATAATGAGACATTGAGAGTGTTTTTAATGAATGGTTCCTTGTTTTCCTTCCAGAATACAGTAGCCAATTCTTGCATTATTGTGAGTCTGTCGGTTTGCTGTCAAAGAACATGTAGTGTTGACCGTTCCGTTGTTGAACAGAGAGTTACCATATTCCAAATTCCTCCTTTAATGCTGACCGTTTCTTAGTCATTAATTAAGTTGTAATTAAAATACACTAGAAGGTAACAGACTGTACAATGAAACATTATGGGCCTTTAAATTGGTATTTACACCTAGGAAAGTGTTAAAACTTCACGTTACAAAATACAGTAGCTGACCTACAGTGACGCTAATAAAAAATGCCTGATAGGATTAGTCATAAGATGCCATGCAAAATAGGGAATATGTTTCATAAAGTGAGAGATACAGACTTGTACAGCTGTACAAAAAAACATGAAAAATAAAAAAGTTGAATTTGACAATGCTGCTGGCATTTCTTTCACTTAATCTGTAGGAACTTAATCTTGTTTCCTGAAATAAAACACAATGAATAATTCTATGAACACTTCAGGTGCAACTCCAGTTGTGAGCTACTTTTTACTGCATATGGTTGTGAGAGGACAACAAAAGAATGCAGATGACAATCAATGACACAACAGCAATAAGGCATCACTGAAGTTCACCTGTCTTGCCATGACATATTTGTAATCCTAGAGAGTATTAGAGCGTTTCACTATAATATATGAGCTCACTGGAGTCTGGAGGAAGTGGAGAGAGTGTGGAACTAGTGAGAAAGTCGAGATATTTTACTAAAATACACATTTTCTGCCATACTCTATCCCGGATAAATACCCCTGATTATCTTGTAACCTCGTGTCACCACCACCAGGCTTTTCCACACGGAGGGGAAATGATGGTGTAGTGTGAGAGTCCAGCTGTGTCAACCACAAGCTGAACCTGTTTGTGCTGCACATTCACTGTCTCTTTAAAACCACTGCCTCCTGCAAACATCCAGGAAGTCCCTCCCTTTGCCTCTCCCACTTTCCTTCAGAAGAAACGAAGCTGTTTTCTCTCTCAGTCTCTCTTCAGAGTAAACCAGAGTGTTGTGTGTTTTCTCTCAGTGTGGGTGTGTTTGTCAGTCAAATGGCACAACAGCAGCAACAACAGACACGTGATCTGGACCAGGACCAGTTCTGCTGTCCTGTCTGTCTGGACCTTCTAAAGGAACCAGTGGCTCTACAGTGTGGACACAGTTACTGTAGAAGCTGTATTGAGGGTTACTGGGACCAGTATGAGGAGACTGGAGTCTACAGCTGTCCCCAGTGCAGAGAGAGCTTCAGTCCCAGACCTGTTCTGGGGATGAACAACATGCTGGCTGAGGTGAGATGACCTTACAAGTTACAACCACACATTAAACTACATGTTCTGATACACAAAACTCCTTGTTGACTATTGTGATAGATGGTAGTTATACTATGCACATACTGTATGTTGGTTACTTGGTCACATGGGGCCCCGATTCACTAAGCGATTTACGACCATATTTATTAGGTCCCTCAGTGTGTTTGCCAGCGGGCCATCTCAGCCAAAGTGTCACGTAATAATGAAAATAGGCTATCATGCCTTAATGAAACTGCGGAGGGACTGATGCACCTCCAGTGTCCGTGCCGCGGTATTAATTTGTAATAGCCTACTGTAGGCTACTCTACTGTATATTGATCACATGAACGCCACACACAACAGCCTAATAAATATTACCATCTGATGAGGAAACTATAATGGATGAAAGCTGTGTCCAGAAGACTCATTCCCCATTTCGACGTAGGACAGTGATATATTAATCAAAAATTAACTAATTTAATCAATAAGTAATCAATAAGCTCTGGTCCATAATCTGGTCCATAATCGGATAGCAGCGTTCCACTTGTATGCCCTGGATTTATTTTCAACAACATCTTTTTACCTCGGTAAACGTGAGCAATGTTCAGTAGATAAGGCTTATAAAATATCCTTTCCAGGTTATTAGTCTATTATTTGCTAAACATTACACATTACGTTCAGCTGATCCATCGTGCAATAGTGGGACTCGCTTCCAGACAGATCAGAATGATGTTCAAGTTCTCTGTCAGTGTCAAGGCAGATTTGATCAGAGACAAACTGCTGAGTCACGGTTCACGCCCTTTTATGGTGCAAAATGGGGCGCGGAGCAATGCAAATGAACCTCTCGGGACATTCACGCCCAGCTGGCTGTCATTATATATAGACCTGCATATGCACGTCTCTGTGATATACGAACCCCTTTGAGAATTGCACCAGTTTGTGAGTACCAACAATACAACCTCCTTTACGAACTTTATTTACCCCATATTTACGACCAGCATAATGAATGGGGGCCATTGTTATGTATGTTGATACATTAATGATATATTGTTTGTCCACAAATACTATAAGAATGTTATTTAGGTAGCATAGAGTGCTAGTGGTTCTCAAAGTGGGGTTTGGGGACCCCAGGGGTCCATGAAGGGGTTCCAGGGGATCCCCAACAAAATGTGTTAATAGAGCATCACAGTCTGTTTAACCACTGTAACCCTATACCTCCACTATTTGAAAATTGCCGATCTACAAGCTCTAAATGCATGTATTTAAAAAAAAAAACATTTTAATAACATAAATCTTGTATGGAGATCCCTCCCTGGTACTAATCATTTTCAGATGGGGGTCCGTGGACAAATACATATTAATTTGGGGGTCCTTGACATGAAAAGGTTTGAGAACCACTGGTTTAAACAGATGCTAGGTTTGATGGTATATTAGTTTCTTTGCAGTCTGCAGTACTTACCTTATCGTGTAATTTTGTTGACTAGGGTCGTTTACTCTGATCTTTGACTGTGTTAGTCACTGGTTAATCATTAAACTCTAGCGTCCCTATTCTTGCAATGTCATTCATCTTCTAGTTCTAACAGCGTCTACTAAATGCTTACATTTTACAACATACTGTAAAGCAATCAACTTTATGGAATGCAAAGTTCAGAACCACAGTGTTCAGATAATGTTACAATGATCTTACTAGATGAACTAATACCTGTAATGTCTCACTGTGTTTATCACCATGGACCTCACAATGACTGTGTTGTATTTGTCATCAGTGAGTGACCTCCCCTCCTCTTCTCTTTACTTCCAGGTTGTGATGAAACTGAGCAGTACAGGAGGTCAGCAGTCTTCTGTCTCTGCTGCTCTGCTGTACGCCGGTCCAGCAGACGTGGCCTGTGATTTCTGCAGCGGAGCCAGACGTCACAAAGCTCTCATGTCTTGTCTGGTGTGTCTGGCTTCTATCTGTGAGACTCACCTCCAGCCTCACTACAATGTTCCTGTGTTGCAGAAGCACAAGCTGGTCCCAGCCACCAACAAACTGCAGGAGAAGATGTGCTCCAGTCATGACAAGCTGATGGAGGTTTTCTGTCGCACAGACCGCCATGTGTATCTGCTATCAGTGCCTCATGGATGAACATAAGGGCCATGACACGGTGTCAGCTGCTTCAGAGAAGGCAGAGAAACAGGTAGGACCACGATCACTTGAAGACAAATCATGAGAGAGATCATGTTTTAAAGATAGTTAAGTTACACCGTTGGTTTAAGATGTGGATCCAAACTAAACTGTCTCAAATCTCACTTGTTTTTGTCCTGTATCCTGATTGGATAGAATTGGTATTCCGACTTGAACATGTTCTTTGTTTACAAGCCAAACTGTCTCTTCTGGCTGGTGACAATTCAGGAGGAAGTCCAGCAGAAGATCCAGGAGAAAAAGAAGGAGCTGAAAGACATGAGACAGGTCATGGAGGCCCTGGACGTGAGCTGATATTATGATAATAGTTCTTGTTCTTGTGTTTACTGTGGAAAGAGGAAAGATGGTGATGCTACGCATAATATGGATGAGACAGTGTCTTGTGTCATCAGAAGCACTAAAGCAGTGGTTCTTAATCCAATAATATGTATTTGGCTGCAGACCCCCATTTAAAAATATTTTATGCCAGCAACCAAGATTAGTGTTGTTAAAATGTTTCAAAATAATTCATTGTTTTTGGGGCGGTGTAGCTGCCCCCTATAAGTGAGTTTTGGACACTGACCAATCCTGCATCGTGATTGGCCAATAGTCTACAACGCATTGTATACCCCTAACCCTTCCATTGTTAATGCAAATCGATACTTTTGCAAAGTCAGCCAATCACATTACAGCTAGTGTCATCACCACTAACTGTAATGTGATTGGCTGACTTTGCAAATTCAGGACTGTGATTGGCTAGCGAAACACATGACACATGTGCAGCCCTATGAATAGCAGTATGGACTTTAAAAAAAGTAATTTATCCTTTTTTTAAAGTGAGTCATGTTGTGATGACCACACACCGCCCACTTCACACTGGGTGTGATTTTTTACATTCTCTCACAATTTTTTTAAAATAGCAGATCTACAAACTCACAACGCGCCGTGATGCATTCGCCATGTGTTGAGAACTTGTAGAACGGCTATTTGCCAGACCTGAAGGGTATGGCTTTACATGAGGCTCTGTCCCTGTTTCGTCCATACATGGCATGTCCGTTTGTCCTTAGGTCCTAGCCAGAAAAGTCTGTCCCCCTTTCGTCCATACAGGGCATAGACACAAGCTGACACGTCATGTGAAGTCCGGCTTAGCCTGGGTCTGGCAGAACCTCCTGGTCTTGTTTCAAATACTGTAGCTGATGTCCTGAGGCCAATTCTAAAAATATATTTCTGAAAAACGTATATTGATACATACAGGCTTCCTTTTACCATGCCAACAGCACAGTATGATCTCCATTACACTGAGCCAGCAACCAGGACTCAAAACATCATCTCCACGCTATAGGCTACAGTATGTGACTGATCGAGCCCCGATTAAACAAAAAGCTCACAAATAACGACTTCGTCCGAGGCTAAACTAGACAAACACTCTGCGAAAGGGATAAAAGTGTGAAAGCAGCACCGACAATGAGTCTAACAGGCCAGTGGCGTGCACAGACATTTTGAGGGGCAGGTGCTCAAGTAAATTATACTTTTTTTTTTAACTTGGTCTGCTCTTTTTTCCCTCTACACCTATACCTCTTTGCCAAAAATAGCCGATCTACAAGCCCACAACGCCTCGCGCTGCGAGGCGTTGTGGGCTTGTAGATCTGTTATTTTTGGCTAAAGTTCTCCTCAGAAAAGGGATGCTAGGTTTCGAGTGGTTATGGTAAAAAGAAAAATCATATCACATAAAGATTTGGCGGACCCCCTGTAGTAACTTTGAGGACCCCCTAGGGGTCCTGGACCCCCTGTTGAAGACCCCTGCTGTAAACTGGGAAAAAAAAACTTTTTTTCCTTTTTTTCAAAAGGGCACTTCTGGTCAAGAGGGCAAAGGGCAGGTGCTCTAGCATCACCTAGAGTGTATCTGTGCACGTCCCTGCTATAACAGGAACGTGTTTTTAAAAAAAGGTTGATGGGGGACAAGCCACAACCTCCACAAATCAGTGCTGCCGGCCTAGCTGTAAAGACAGAAAAGAGCTGAGTGGTGGAAATGTAGGCACCGGTGAAAAGAGGGTGCTTAGAGCCTTTGTGTGCACTATATGGCCCCTCAGCAGGCTGTGTGAAAACAAAGTGTCGCTGGGACTGGACGATGGAGGCACACACCCTCCCCGCTGATGGACCTCCTCTGCTGGGTGTTTTGTGGTTAGGTATGCTCTGCTTTCACGCACACATAGCCTGGTAAACCCCCCTCCCTCCAGAAATCTCATTTCCATTTGATTTCAAGAAGGAGTCTGGCCTGAAGGCTTGTATGGGCGTTTCTAGCCCGTTCACCAAAATGGACGAGCCTATCGGCGTTGTCGCTCATCGTTCTGTGATTGACAGCGACAGTTGGCCAATCAGGTGGCGAGTTCGAGTGAGCCCGAATGAAAGCCGAGTGCAGCCTGCGTGCAGCCGACGAACGGCAGCCATTGTTGTTGTGCGAGTGCCTTCACTTCTTACTTAAAGGGCAAGACCACTTTGGTAGAGGTTTGGGCTGTGTAGTTACCTTGCCATGATGTAACTCCAAAGGTGGGCAAGAAATCAAAAATAATTGCTCCATTGATTAGAAATTGACAATTCAAAATATGCTCCTCATTGACTTACATTGTACGGTAAAACTGCTCTCAAAGTCACTCTTTTAGCACAAAAACGACAACTTCCTGTTGATTTTGCCATTTTTAATAAGTAGAAAACCCGGACTGGATCGGCAGATCCGGATCCAGATCTTCAAATAGTAAAATCAACAGGAAGTTGACATTTTTATTAAAAGAACAAACAGTACTGGGTTTGGTGATGCTCTATACAGTCTGAATCAGCTAGGTTTGGGTTCATTTATGTCAATGAGGAGCATATTTTGAATTATCAATTTCTAATCAATGGAGCAATTATTTTTATATTTCTTGCCCACCTTTGGAGTTACATCATGGCAAGGTAACTACACAACCCAAACCTCTACCAAAGTGGTCTTACCCTTTAAGTTACTTTCGTTTTTAAAACGGTCTCAAACTTCATTTTTGAGGCATGGAATTTACTATTAAGATATCGTTTGGATAGAATTTAGTTGTTTAACTTCATATATGTGGTCAATTAATCATGACAGAGCCTATTTAAAAATATAAATGTAGAGAACCGGCAGGGGCGGGGAGTGTGCACGCATGTATCCCAATAAGGCAACCTATGTTGGGCATGGCCGTCTCAAAAGTCCCGTTGCGTCACATAGTCTGGAAGTGGTAAAATGAACTGCTGATTGGCTGAAGGGGGAAAACGATCATTGGCTGAAGGGGTTGTCAGTCAACGGTATTACTCCCGCCCAACTCCAGCCCACAGCCATTATTGCAGAATGGGCGATCAGGCCAGACTCACTCCAGAAATCAAATGTAAATGAGATTTCTGGAGGGAGGGTTTACCAGGGTTTAACGCACACACACACCCACCCCAAACCCCACTACCCACCCACCCACCCACCCACACACACAGACAGACGCAGAGGTCTGTCTCCTCTCTCTCGTTCTCTCCTCCCCTCCCCCCTTCCTTCAAAAAGGAAGCCTGTATATATCAGTGGTGCTCAACACCTTTTCATGTCAAGGATAACACAAAAAGTGTGTGTGCGTGTGTGTGTGTGTGTGTGTGTGTGTGTGTGTGTGTGTGTGTGTGTGTGTGTGTGTGTGTGTGTGTGTGCGCGCGTGTGTGTGTGTGTGTGTGTGTGTGTGTGTGTGTGTGTGTGTGTGTGTGTGTGTGTGTGAAGCAGAGCTCTGCAGAAGCAGCAGTGGAGGCCAGTGACAGGATCTTCAGTGAGATGATGGTCTCCATTGAGAGAAGACGCAGTGAGCTTAAAGAACTGATCAGAGATCAGCAGCAGACTGCAGTGGCTCAGACTGAGGCTCTCCTGAGGCAGCTGGAGGACCACATGGAGCAGCTGGAGAGGAGACATGCTGACCTGGAGGAGCTGTCCAACACTGATGACATCACTTTCATTCAGGTTCCACACATGGCATTTTACTGTTTGGTTTTGACTCATTTAGGAGAAATCAGCTTCATATTTCATCTCATTCCATCATGTCATATTATATTACATTCCGTTACATCATAGTATATTACATTACATAACATGACATTATTAATGCTGGTAGTTACTAATACTAATATAGTTCTAGTGTACACTAGTTGTACAGACCAGAATAACATTGTCAGAATTAAGCTTGTCACAATTATTACATAATTGCCTAATCACAATTATTTTCCAAAAATAGCAGATCTACAAGAACAGCTTCTGAGCTTGTAGATTGTCTATTTCCACCATTTTGTACAATATTTTGAAAGTATAAAATTATTCAATATCTGCCCTGTACAATTTGTGTTCATAGATTGGATTTTTTTTTTTTTTTAATTTAACCTTTATTTAACCAGTAAAATCACATTGAGACTATTGTCTCTTTTACGAGTGTGCACTGGCCAAGAGAAGAGGCAAATAAATGTTACACAGCTCTGCCAGTAAAAACAATACAGGACATAACAAAGACAAACATGACATCTGTAATACCAAAAACCTACTACCAAGAGCACCACATACAGACTATTAAAAGGCTAATAACAACAATACATCATAAAACTAATAAACTAATAAGATCGCAGCATTTGCTACTCGTCAAAGCAGGAGCAATGGCTGGAGAGTGTGCCCATGGCAATCCTCTTAACCCTATGTCACCAAACGTATCATATATGATACATTACACTGATTTGTTAATAAATCAGTGTAATCAATACTTGGACCAAGAACCTGTTGTATCATATCTGACACATCCCCACTTCCCCCTGGACCATACCATTTGCATTGCAGGTAGTTACAGAGCCTCAGGTGGTCTGACCCAAAATGGCTGCCATCAACTAAACAGGAGAGGTTGATGCACTACTAACAAACAATTATTTTTTAAGCAGTTCAGGCAAGTTTTCCTAGTATATCTTTACTAATATTTTGAAATAAGTGCTGGATAACTTGAATGCACTTATGAGCTCTCAGAATTTAGCATTGGAGTTTGTTTTTTATGATGTCAAAAGTGTTTGTATCATATTTGATACTACAGGTCTATAGACAGGTTTCCTGTTAGTAAACATGAGAGGATATGACCGTGCAGATCCGGGGGTAGCCTATAGAGGGCGCCATTACCCGCAGCAGCTCTGGTCAAATGTCCATTCATAAAAGAAATGATCTTCACCGGGTTTAATGAAAGTAGATTAAATTATGCAGTTTGTAATACCTTGTTTACTCAATAAAAATGATTTGTCGGAAGTTGGATCTGTTTGTATATAATAGCAGCATTATGCCTATTATGCCTATAATAGCAGAATTATGGCTATCTAACTCCCGAACATAACAACAGAGTGAACGGCGCAACAATTCGTTTTCCCCGAGCATGCGCAGATTGCGCATTCTGCTCTGTGATGACGTCGCGCGGAAATCCGTCTATAGAGCATCGCAGTCCCCGGTGCCGGAAGTAAATACTCAATGCATTTTTCCCATTGACTTTTACAAAAATATTTATATAAATTAATTTAAGCCTAGAATCAAGCTATCCAGGATAGCGGTGAATCATGACCATAAAACGTTTGATTCTGTGAAAAAACTTTTTTGAAAACGGCAAAACAAAGGGTATTTATTAAATATAGTATCATATCATTAAATATAAAATTTTAAAAAATCACAGAAAAAAAGTTTTTACGGTCATGATTCACCGCTATCCTGGATAGCTTGATTCTAGGCTTAAATTGATTGATATAAATATGTTTGGAAAAGTCAATGGGAAAAATGCATCGAGTATTTACTTCCGGGACCAGGAAATGGCGGAACTGCGATGCTCTATAGTCCTTTACGATTTCGATTGTATCATATTTGTTACTACAGGTCTAAAAGATTTATTTTTGTACTGTTTTATCCCACGATTTTGTAACCCTATTTTTTACACCCAGTGCCAATCTCTATGTACTGTAATCCTGGGCACTACACTCCCTCTACCAACCTAGGGAGGCCAGGGCCGAGCTCATGCCTCCTTCAATGCATGAGAGCCAACTGACCTTCTTATCACCTGACAGGGGGGAGTTTCCCTGGTTGGACGGAACACGTTATTCCAACCAGCAGTGGTGGAAAGTAACTAAGTACATCTACTTAAGTACTGTACTTAAGTACACTTTTGAGGTATTTGTACTTTACTTGAGTATTTCCAATTTCCAATACTTTTACTTCTACTCCACTACATTTCAGAGGCAAATATTGTACTTTTACTCCACTGCATTTACTTGAAAACATTAGTTACGGGGCCAGAGCTCTGCTCTGGACACGTATTGTTATTCGCATTATTCTGTCACTTCTTCTGCCACTTTTCGCAGTTCTGGCTGAACCGTGCAGTCGCTTTTTACGAAACTCGGCCATATGGTAGATGGTCATGAAAAACGATCAAGAAATAATTCTCACACTCATTCGTCAAAAGGTGGCGCTATAGCACTCAATTGAAAAATGCCAACTTTGAACAGGTACAACTCATGCCCTGTTTGACCTACAGCCATGAAACTTGGATACACATATGCGTCTCCTCATGCTGAACAACTTTCACACTCTGACTTTTGACCTCTGACCTTTAGATCTCCCACCATTTTGAATTATATGAAAAACAGTCATTGGCTCCTAACTTCTGCATTTTTTCACTTATGGAAAATCCGTTGGAAATTTTTGTAGAAAGTGGTCCAAAGTTCAAGTGTGAAACGTTTCGTGCAGATTGCTCAAAAATCCCAGGAGGAGATAGATTTTAACTATTACAGTTTTATGAAAATTATTCATCTGTGCCTAAAACATACATGCAGAATCACATTTCTTTGAAACTTTGCAGAAATGTAGAGGGTCATTCCAAATATCACTGAAACCAATCTTACTCCAATTGGCCAAAAGGGGGCGCTATAGCAATTTTTTTAAAAGGCAGACTTTAAACAGGCATAAGTCATGCCTCGTTTGGCCGAAAGTCGTGAAACTTGCTTACACATGTGCCTTGACTCATGAGGAACACACGTATCGATTTGACCATTAAGCTCCGCCCTTAGATTTTCCGCAATTTTGAGCAGTTTGAAAAATACTTGTTTTTGCCAGTTCTGGCTTAACCGTGCATACGCTTTTTACGAAACTCGGCCATATGGTAGATGCTCATGAAAAACTACCAAGAAATAATTCTCACACTCATTCGTCAAAGGGTGGCGCTATAGCACTCAATTGAAAGTGCCAACTTTGAACAGGTACAACTCATGCCCTGTTTGACCTACAACCATGAAACTTCGATACACACATGCGTCTCTTCATGCCCGACAACTTTCGTGGTCTGACTTTTGACCTCTGACCTTTAGATCGCCCACCATTTTGAATTATATGAAAAACAGTCATTGGCTCCTAACTTCTGCATTTTTTCACTTATGGAAAATCCGTTGGAAATTTTTGTAGGCAGTGGTCCAAAGTTCATGTGTAAAATGTTTCGTGCAGATTGCTCAAAAATCCCAGGAGGAGATAGATTTTAAATATTACAGTTTTATGAAAATTATTCATCTGTGCCTAAAACATTCATGCAGACTCACATTTCTTTGAAACTTGGCAGAAATGTACAGGGTCATTCCAAATATCACTGAAACCAATCTCACTCCAATTGGCCAAAAGGGGGCGCTATAGCAATTTTTTGAAAAGGCATACTTTAAACAGGCATAAGTCATGCCTCGTTTGGCCGAAAGTCGTGAAACTTGCTTACACATGTGCCTTGACTCATGAGGAACACATCTATCGCTTTGACCAGTAAGCTCCGCCCTTAGATTGTCCGCAATTTTGAGCAGTTTGAAAAACACTTAAACCCAGGATTTTTCAGCTATTTGCGTGAAACTGTATCATCTGTGTGATCTCCTTTTTCACAGTTACTTATCTGTTGGGCCAATGGCGTCTCCCTTAAATGAAGGCCTCACAATCTCAGGGTCGCCAGTTCAAGCCTCACTTGATGCAGACTTCATTTAAGTTGAATTGCAAACAACATGACTGTATCATTGAATACATGTGCAACTGTTAAAGGTAATGATGAAATGCTTCTTGGAGAGAGTATGTTTTTTTAATGTATGACAAACTTCATTGTGAAAATAACCGATCTACAATCTCAAAACTTTTCAGATAGCAACATGTTTCTGAGCTTGTAGATCGGCTGCTTTCACTGGTTCACTTTTATCTTCAACAGATGACCTCAGCCTGGACAAAGCTATAGCCCTATAGGTAGTGTCTCAGCCTGTGAATCCAAAGGTCGAGAGTTTGATTCCTGTCAATGGCAATAGGTTGAGATGTTAATGGGTGAGGTTTTTCACATGGGATTGCCCCCCTGCGTCCTATATATGACCACCTCAGCTGGGTTGGGCTGAAAAGAATATTCGCCTGTTGGAATCATTTGCTTTGTCTCAATTTCAATCTATTCCCTTTCCATGTCTTATTGTGCTATTATTACGGGGCCAGAGCTCAGCTCTGGACCTGTTTTGTTATTGGCAGTATTCTGTCACTTCTTCTGCCACTTTTCGCAGTTCTGGCTGAACCGTGCATACGCTTTTTACGAAACTCGGCCATATGGTAGATGGTCATGAAAAACGATCAAGAAATAATTCTCACAATCTTTCGTCCAAAGGTGGCGCTATAGCACTCAATTGAAAATGGCAACTTGGAACAGGTACAACTCATGCCCTGTTTGACCTAGAGCCATGAAACTTGAATACACATATGCGTCTCCTCATGCTGAACAACTTTCACCCTCTGACTTTTGACCTATGACCTTTAGATCTCCCACCATTTTGCATTATATGAAAAACAGTCATTGGCTCCTAACTTCTGCATTTTTTCACTTATGGAAAATCCGTTGGAAATTTTTGTATGCAGAGGTCCAAAGTTCAAGTGTTAAACGTTTCGTGCAGATTGCTCAAAAATCCCAGGAGGAGATAGATTTTAACTATTACAGTTTTATGAAAATTATTCATCTGTGCCTAAAACATACATGCAGACTCACATTTCTTTGAAACTTTGCAGAAATGTACAGGGTCATTCCAAATATCACTGAAACCAATCTTACTCCAATTGGCCAAAAGGGGGCGCTATAGCAATTTTTTGAAAAGGCAGACTTTAAACAGGCATAAGTCATGCCTCGTTTGGCCGAAAGTCGTGAAACTTGCTTACACATGTGCCTTGACTTATGAGGAACACATCTATCGTTTTGACCAGTAAGTGCCGCCCTTAGATTGTCCGCAATTTTGAACATTTTGAAAAACACTTAAACCCAGGATTTTTCAGCTATTTGCGTGAAACTGTATCATCTGTGTGATCTCCTTTTTCACAGTTACTTGTCTGTTGGGCCAATGGTGTCTCCCTTAAATGAAGGCCTCACAATCTCAAGGTTGCCAGTTCAAGCCTCACTTGATGCAGACTTAATTTAAGTTGAATTGCAAACAACATGACTGTATCAATGAATACATATGCAAATGGTAAAGATAACCTGAAATGCTTATTTGAGAGTACGTTTTTTCAACGTATGACATACTTCATTCTGAAAATAGCTGATCTACAATCTCACAACTTTTCATGGTTTGTGAGCTTGTAGATCGGCTACTTTCACTAGTTTTGGTTCTGAGGAGATGTACAATTTCTTCATTGGTAAATGGTTTGTGAACGAGTGATCTTAGTGTTAGTGAAACAGGGGCTTGGTTCATGAAAGAAGGCAAGAGTTTATGATCTTCAACAGACAATATCAGCCTGGACAAAGCTATAGCACTATAGGTAGTGTTGCAGCCTATTAGTCTGAAGGTTGAGAGTTCGAATCCTGTTAATGGCAGTAGGTTGAGATGTCCAATCAAACCATTATGTTTCCATCTCTCTCTCTCATCAATCTATTGTTTCCATGTCACTCTCTCTCTCTCTTCAATCTATTCCGTTTCCATGTCTCTCTCTCTCTCTATTCACTGGCCCCGTATTATCGCTGCTTGCAGCTATATTTACCAGTTACTTTTCAGATATAAACTATGATATAATGAAACATATACATTAACCACTTTAGCCATACTTTATACCTAGGCTATTTGAAAATAGCAGATTTTTCCCTGCCTCAGATTTAGTATTGGGTACGACGTAGCGCATCCAGGCATTTGATCTGAAATACATTGGAACAGAATTTTTTGATATGCTCAATGCCAAAAACACAATCACATTTTACTGATTGTGTGTGTGTGCGTGCGTGTGTGCGTGTGTGTGTGTGTGTGTGTGTGTGTGTGTGTGTGTGTGTGTGTGTGTGTGTGTGTGTGTGTGTGTGTGTGTGTGTGTGTGTGTGTGTGTGTGTGTGTGTGTGTGTGTGTGTGTGTGTGTGTGTGTGCGCGCGTGCGTGCACTGGTTGAACAAGAAGGACATCAGCTCAACTCCACCAATTGTGATCAATGTACTAATCCATTGATCTTCTATCCCTGTCTATACTGGTTTACTTGTCTCTCTACAGAGTTTCCAGTCTCTCTCCAGTTCCAGTGGATCTCCAGTCTCACCCAGTGTGGTCATCTGTCCTCTGAAGTCCTTCACAGATGTGATTGATGTGGTGTCTGGTCTGAGAGACCAACTAGACAACATCCTGAAGACAACTTGGCCAGAGATATCAAAGAGAGGTGAGATTTAAATGTGTTTCTTGTTTTTCTAACCAGCCATCATAGTAAACATGGATTGATGAAGTCAGAAGGCAACTGGAGATATTTGAACTGGAGCAGACTGATGGTACACAGGTTGGCTGTCTGTCAGATTGGACAGTAACATTGAAGAATTTAAGCAAGAATATTCCTCAAAGGAGAGGTTAGGGTTAGATTTAAATGTCTTTATTGTGTTTTAACCGGCCCCTATACTGTACAGTACAATTCAAGTGCTGAAACAGTTTGTACAGGTGGAAGTATGTCTGGGAAGGCTACTAAAGCCTGTAGTATGGGGGGCAGTAAATTAGTGTGACCTGTGCTTCATGTCACCCGCTACAGTATATAAATGCACCATTTACCATTTACCATTTATTATTATTATTATATTTTTGTGCTCAATAAATGATCTTGAGGAGTTCTCTCTCCTGATTGGATGACATTTGTAACCCACCTGAAAATGTATTATAAATGTAAAATGAGAGACGGGGAGACAGCTGTTACTGAACAAACACTATATAATAGCAATGATGCTATAATAGCTTGCTTGGAACTTCAGTTTAATGCATTCTTCAATATGATGTCTGTCATATATGCTATATATGTGCCTGTGCCTTTAAGAGAGCTACGTTACGACACTGCTAAAGCAGGTCTGTTGTTGTCTTTTATGTCAGTCGTTTGTTGTGACCTCCTGTAGGCTCACGCTGTATGTTTTACATGCCTGAAGTCAGCAGTAAAGTCTATTGGATTTGACCCTTTGTGTGGACATTGAAATTCTTTACAATGTCATGATGACCTTTTCTGTTTTCTTGTGTCTCCAGTTGATGTTTTACTTCCAGTGGAGACTCAGACCAGAAAGGACTTTTTACAATGTGAGTCCATGTTGATGCAGGTTCTGAACGTTGAAGTTTCATTCTGATATGTTGTTATTTAAAGCTCTAATGAGTTTGATCTGAGAGACTAACTCTAAACACAATAAGGTTCATGAGGTTTGATTTTTCTTTTGTCATGTGTTCTCACAGATTCCTCTCCTCTGTCTCTGGACATGAACACAATAAGCAAATATCTCTCCCTGTCAGAGGAGAAGAGGAAGATGACTTATGCAGATCAACCACAACCTTACCCTGATCATGCAGAGAGATTTACTGGGTACCGTCAGGTGATGTGTACAGAGGGTCTGTCTGAACGTTGTTACTGGGAAGTAGAGTGGAGTGGTAGTGGGGTTCGTATAGCAGCCTGTTATAAAGACATCAACAGACAAACACGCTTTGGATACAATGATAAATCCTGGTGTTTAGAGTGCTATGGTAAAGACTACCTGTTCATACACAACAGTGTTGACACTAAAGTGTCAGGGCCTTTCTCCTCCAGAGTGGGGGTGTACCTGGACCACAAGGCAGGTACTCTGTCCTTCTACAGTGTTTCTGACACAATGACCCTCCTACACACAGTTCAAACCACGTTCACACAACCTCTCTATCCAGGGATAGGGGTTTGGGGGTACTATGGAGATACAGCAGAGCTGTGTAAGACATGGTAGACATGTTAAGAATACTGATGATGATATTCAGTTGAAAACTTAGTTTTCTTCATTTGATGATAGATTGTCTCTTCTAGATAAAGCATGTGTAAGAATGATGTGTACAGTATACTACACCATCATGATCAATACATCCATTGTGTTCCGCTCATTGCATTTCTTTGATAAGCCTGCTGCAGACAATCATTATACAGTATGCCCTGTTATCTTGTTGATATTACGACAGAGCCCTCTGTCAGTCTGTGTAGATTGGTTATACTAATGTGTGTGTGTGTGTGTGTGTGTGTGTGTGTGTGTGTGTGTGTGTGTGTGTGTGTGTGTGTGTGTGTGTGTGTGTGTGTGTGGAGATGGGGAGGCAAACTCCATATTAAGAAGTCAATATGAAGTCACAGCAGTAGATCGGCTATTTTCAGCATGCAACCAAGTGTAAAATCTGGCATTACGACGCCATCAAGGCACCGCCAAAATACCGTTTTTGCCGATAAAATCAATTTAGTCGACTAAAATCTTATGATATTTAGTTGACTAAAACTAGACAAAAACAAACATTTCAGATGACTAAAATATGACTAAAACTAAACTAAATTCAAAAGATTCAAATTAAATCAAAATTTGGTGTCAAAATGAACACTGCGTCACAGTCATGACATGACAAGCCATGCTGTTAGACCCCGTCTTGTGGGTTGAACCAGGGACCTTCCTGTTTCCGCTTGACATTCTGAGCTGTTAGGGCGCGCTCCCACCGCACTTTTATTTTACCTCTGGGGCAGAATCTGCCAATGCTTTGTCAATGTAAATGCATGGATTCACGCAAGAGCGGATCTTTCCTTATGTCGCGCAGACCTTGCGTTTATCTGCTCTACACGACTTGTCCATTTGAAGCAGAAAACTGCTGGAGGCAGGAGCTGATTTCCCCCTCTGTCCAATCGGGTGAGTTGAAGGCGGACCGTCCCAAGACTCAGGAAGCACCATGGTGCTCTATGCATAGATATAGAAACCTAGATACCTCATTGGCCTCTGCAGTTCGTTGGAGCAACTCGTATCGCGGCCGCCATTTTCGCGTGGGCAAACGGACACTCAAAGTGACTACTGGCCAATCACAGTGCGTCTTTTCTGAGACTTGTCAGAATCTAGTTGTCCCGCCCCCACCTGCCTCTGATTGGCCTACCGAACACCCTGTGTGTTCGGTAGGCCTGTGACACACGACGTGTGACACACGACGAAAGCTTGCCTACAGCTTGCCTACGCGAAAATGGCGCCCGAGATAAATGCCTCAGAGCCGAAGGAGGCGTCTACCTTATATGTCTATGGCTTTATGTGCTCAAGGCAGAAGGCGGTGCGGGCTACGGGGAGGGTCTTGAAAGTGAGTGACAGGTGCGTCACTCCCGTTTTTTAGAATCCGCTGGCTGCAAAAAACTGTGGCTGCGCACAACCTGCGTTTAACGCTAGCCGACCATGTTTTGGTGGGAGCGCGCCCTTAGTCAGTATTGTGCCTATTGCAGTCATATTTTTAAGAGGACAATTCTGAAACGTAGTATTTTGCCGCAGATACTCCAACCCAGACGTAACCTAGGAGGAGCTGTCCAACACTGATGACATCACTTTCATTCAGGTTCCACACATGGCATTTTACTGTTTGGTTTTGACTCATTTAGGAGAAATCTGCTTTTCATTCCACTCGATTACATTATTACATTACATTACATTATGTCTTGGCATAATTTGTGCTTGTAGTTACTAATACTAATATAGTTCTAGAATACAGTAGTTGTACAGAAACAATAACAATGTCAGAATTAGGCCTGTCACAATTATTACATAATGGCCTAATCACAATTATTTGAGATAATCACAATTATTATCTACAAATGCCAATATTGTAAACATTTTCCAAAAAAAATAGAAGATCTACAAGATCAGCTTCTGAACTTGTAGATTGGCTTCTTCCACTGTTTTGTAAAATATTTTTAAAGTATAACATTATTCAATATCTGCCCTGTACACTTTGTGTTCGTAGTGTGTGCTGGTTGAACAACAAGGACATCAGCTCAACTCCACCAATTGTGATCAATATTCTAATCTATCCCTGTCTATACTGGTTTACTTGTCTCTCTCCAGAGTTTCCAGTCTGTCTACTATTCCAGTCTCTCTCCAGTCTCACCCAGTGCGGTTCTGAATCCTTGGTTGAGGTCCTTCACAGATGTGATTGATGTGGTGTCTGGTCTGAGAGACCAACTAGACAACATCCTGAAGACAACTTGGCCAGAGATATCAAAGAGAGGTGAGATTTAAATGTGTTTCTTGTTTTTCTAACCAGCCATCATAGTAAACATGGATTGATGAAGTCAGAAGGCAACTGGAGATATTTGATATCTGATGGTACACAGGTTGGCTGTCTGTCAGATTAGACCGTACAATTTAAGAATTTAAGCCAGAATATTCCTCAAAGGAGAGGTTAGGGTTAGATTTAAATGTCTTTATTGTGTTTTAACCGGCCCCTATACTGTACAGTACATTTCTAAGTGTTGAAACAGTTTGTACAGGTGGAAGTATGTCTGGGAAGGCTACTAAAGCCTGTAGTATGGGGGGCAATACATTAGTGTGACCTGTGTTTCATGTCACCCGCTACAGTATATAAATGCACCATTTACCATTCTTTATTATTGTTATTATTATATGTTTGTGCTCAATAAATGATCTTGAGGAGTTCTCTCTCCTGGTTGGATGACATTTGTAACCCACCTGAAAATGTATTATAAATGTAAAATGAGAGACGGGTAGACAGCTGTTAAAGCAATGTAAGCAATGGTGCTATAATAGCTTGAACGTTTTGACAAAACCCTTGGAACTTCAGTTTAATCCATTCTTCAGTATGATGTCTGTCATATGTGCTATATATGTGTCTGTGCCTTTAAGAGAGCTACGTTACGACACTGCCGTAAAGCAGGTCTGTTGTCTTTTACGTCAGTCGTATGTTGTGACCTCCTGTAGGCTCACGCTGTATGTTTTACATGCCTGAAGTCAGCAGTAAAGTCTATTGGATTTGACGATTTGTGTGGACATAGAAATCCTTTACAATGTCATGATGACCTTTACTGTTTTCTTGTGTCTCCAGTTGATATTTTCCAGCCTCCGACCAGAAAGGACTTTTTACAATGTGAGTCCATGTTGATGCAGGTTCTGAACGTTGAAGTTTCATTCTGATATGTTGTTATTTAAAGCTCTAATGAGTTTGATCTGAGAGACTAACTCTAAACACAATAAGGTTCATGAGGTTTGATTTGTCTTTTGTCGTGTGTTCTCACAGATTCCTCTCCTCTGTCTCTGGACATGAACACAATAAGCAGATATCTCTCCCTGTCAGAGGAGAAGAGGAAGGTGACTTATACACATCACCAACAACCTTACCCTGATCATGCAGAGAGATTTACTGGGTACCGTCAGGTGATGTGTACAGAGGGTCTGTCTGGACGTTGTTACTGGGAAGTAGAGTGGAGTGGTGGAGCGGTTCTTATAGCAGTCTGTTATAAAGACATCAGCAGACAAAGCTACTTTGAAGACAATGATAAATCCTGGTGTTTACAGTGCTATGATAAAAACTACAGTTTCACACACAACAGTGTTAACACTAAAGTGTCAGGGCCTTTCTCCTCCAGAGTGGGGGTGTACCTGGACCACAAGGCAGGTACTCTGTCCTTCTACAGTGTTTCTGACACAATGACCCTCCTACACACAGTTCAAACCACGTTCACACAACCTCTCTATCCAGGGATAAGGCTTTATAGCTATGGAGATACAGCAGAGCTGTGTAAGACATGGTAGACATGTTAAGAATACTGATGATGATATTCAGCTGAAAACTTAGTTTTCTTCATTTGATGATAGATTGTCTCTTCTAGATAAAGCATGTGTAAGAATGATGTGTACAGTATACTACACCATCATGATCAATACATCCATTGTGTTCTGTTCATTGCATTTCTTTAACCCATTCAAACCGGGAACGAGTCTGTGTAACCACTCTAGCCATGTTTTATACTTTGGCTATTCAAAAAATAGCAGATCTACAAGCTCATAGCGCGGCACTCGGTGCCGCGCTATGAGCTCGTATATCTGCTATTTTTCGAAAAATCTTGGAAGATTTGTGCAAATCTTTGAATATGTGTGTTTTAAAGGGATAGTTCACCCAAAAAACGACTTATTTTCTATCAATTACACACCCCATGAAGCCTTGAATTCATGGATTTATTTTTGTTTTTGTCTCATTCCTAAGCCAATAATTTGATGACTGTGTTTATTTCCGGTAGGAGATTTGAGTTACAAATGTTTGCATTAAAAAATATATATATTCAAAGATTTGCACAAATGTTCACACATTTTCAAAAAGTAGCAGATCTACAAGCTCTTAGCGTGGCACTCGGTGCCGCGCTATGAGCTTGTAGATCTGCTATTTTTTTAAATAGCTAATTAAATCTTAAAATGACACTGACAGATGTGTTCCCGGTCTTAATGGGTTAATAAGCCTGCTGCAGACAATCATTATACAGTATGCCCTGTTATCTTGTTGATATTACTACAGAGCCCTCTGTCAGTCTGTGTAGATTGGTTCTACTGAATGTAGTGGTTCTCAAACTGTGGGTCTGGACCTCCAGGGGGTCCCCAAATGATGATATTATGCTTAATGTGCAACATTGTTTTCTCACTCAACAGTAAACAAACCAACATATAGTATGTATAGTGTATACAGGGTATCTGCACATTTCTAAAGTGACAATGTAAGGACTTTTAATACCTATTGAATACCTCTAAAAAATTCAAAATGCGGGCTCAAACATTGGCCAAATATTACCTGACTTAGAGACAGAAAATGTGAAAATAGCTGATCTACAAGCTCACAACCCTTTGCAACGCGAGGCGTTGTGAGCTTGTAGATCTGCTATTTTCACAATATTAATGAAGTTACACTAAATGTAATGCTTCTACTCCTGCAATTCCAAGTGCTTGTCAGGGTGGGGGGTCCCCAGTTCAAACATTATGTTGGGGGGTCCCCAGTTCAAACATTATGTTGGGGGGTCCCCAGTTCAAATAGTATTTTGGGGGGTCCCCAGTTCAAATATTATTTTGGGGGGTCCCCAGTTCAAACATTATTTTGGGGGGTCCCCAGTTCAAACATTATTTTGGGGGGTCCCCAGTTCAAACATTATGTTGGGGGGTCCCCAGTTCAAATAGTATTATTCTGGGAGGTCGCGGCCTGAAAAGTGTGAGAACCACTGGTGTAAGGTCTTACTCCTCAATGTGTCAATAGGGTATTGTGTGTCAACGGTTAATCGATTTAATCATTTATAAACATATGTGTGTAAAAGTCTAACTTGTGTCTATGCTACATTGTTCCTGCACAATGATAATAATTAAATATTATACATAGTGTAAATATAATGCTGAGTTTGCTTTTATCCACTTTCTATGTTTTACTAATTGTACATTTAAACAATGTTGCCAGTAATCTTCAATACATTCTATATACATGTAATGACTTTCCATCAGAGGCTTCCACACATAGATTCATAATGAATGACATCATTGACATGACATATCATGGGTTAATGACTCATTAACTTTGGATTACAACTGGACTTTGTATCATTTATTACTTATTTTCCCGTTGCACAATAATTAATGAACCGTCTCTTTTCTTCAGTCAGTTTATTAGAACTTCTTCAGCAAAATAGAAGACGTTTTCAAGTTCACATCACTTCCTCAATAGTACAATAGACCAGTGGTGTAAAGTAACTAAGTATGTGTACTCAAGTACTGTTATTGTACTACTTAATTACAATTCAGAGTTATTTTTACTTTACTGTAGTACTTACCCTTTTTAACATTTTATTGGACAGAAATGTAAGAACAGCACGAGTACAGTCAAACACTTTGTCTAAAAGGATAACACCACAAAAGTCCTTGCGGTCTTGTTTCCATTGGGGTTCTAGGTACTGGGGGCATTGACCCTTTGACTGTCTTAAAACTACATCCCATCACTCAAATACTCCTTAATTGCCTCTGAGATGTAGTGGAGAATTAATAGTCACTAAGTCAGTCAATAGGCTGTTGTTTATCTATAACCCAGTGGTTCTCAACCTGTTCAGGCTGTGACCCCCAAAAATAATCATAATTGAACTGGTAACAGACTGTACAATGAAAGATTATAGGCCTTTAAATTGGGTAATTTAGCAAAGTGTTAAAACTGCACGTTACAAAATACGGTAGCTGATCTGCAGTGAAGCTATTTTCGCTATTTTAAAATGGTTTTCAAAATAAAAATTAAGATAAGTCATAAGACGCCGTGCAAAATAGGGAATATGTTTGATAAAGTGAGTGATACAGACAGCACAGCTGTAAAAAAAAAATGTTTTAACATAATTCACCACTATGTGTTTCAAGTTTCAATTAAAAATATGTGTGTAAAAGAAACTATGCTACATTGTTCCCTGCACAATGATAATAATTACATATTATACATAAGTGTAAATATAATGCTGAGTTTGCTTTTATCCACTTTCTATGTTTTAAATAGTGCAAAATAGGGAATATGTTTGATAAAGTGAGTGATACAGACAGCACAGCTGTAAACATTTTTTTTTTTAAACATAATTCACCACTATGTGTTTCAAGTTTCAATTAAAAAATCCAATGTTTGGCCCTTCACTCACTTTATCAAAGCAAAGTCAGTTTGGCCTCCTATAGAAAAGAATGCTGAGCACCCTGTTTTTATCAGTCAAGACCTACAAAACCAAAACATCTGGGGGAAAAAAATATTGTTTTTCTAAAAACATCATTCAATCATAATATCTCAGAATGTGACATATTATGCATGCACAGTAGACTAATGATTATATTTCAGAAACTGATTCCCTGGGAAATACATATTTCAAAATGAAGGCAGACGCTTATCATGTTTATTAACCACTTAAACCCCATATGGGTAACCAGAGTCCCTCAGGGCTCAATACTAGTGTCTTTTTTTGTTTTGGGTTATTGTGGGTAAAGCTTTCGCTGAAAATAGCAGATCTACAAGCTCACAACGCGCCGCAGCGCGACGCGTTGTGAGCTTGTCGATCTGCTATTTTCTGTGACCACTATACGGAAGCTGGAGTTTTTAAGTGGTTAAAAATAATATTGAATATAGAAGTCCTAAGTACATTTGCTGCATCATTTTGTTTTGTTTATTTAGTCACAAGCTCTCTTTAATGCTTTTCATCAGTTAAACATTTATGAAAATCACAGACAGACTTAAAGGACCACTTCCCTGATTTTGAACCCAAATCCTGTTTTCATGAAGTCGAGGACAAAATAAAGATGATTTGGCAGTGCTTCTATGATTTTATTTTGAATTTGGAATGTTTACTCTGTGACATCACAGGGTGAACCTCAGTTCCTCCTATAGACTACTTGGACTACAGTGTTTCCTGTATACTGTAGTTCCAGTCGGAACTATACTAATATCAGCTGGAGTCCTGTGTGACTACATCTTCTCATGTGTGTACGCTCCAAATAGTTCTGCTGTCCCTATTTTGGCCATGTCATTAAACAAAAATATGATTTATTTTTTGCTATGTTTAATAAAATGTGTTATTTTCACTACCTTTGTGCAACAGTGTCACAAAGTAGGGCATTATTTATTTTAAGAAAAAATCATATAAAGTTGAAATATGGAGAGAAAGGTTTTCGCATTAACAGCGACAATACAGTATTTTTGATAGTTCGAATGTGAGCTTGAACAAGCGTAAGTTTATCCAATAAAACATTAATTTAATAAGCTGTACTTTTCATGTCATAGTCCTTTTCAAGAGCAGTGGACCTTAACCAAGAGATTCATGAAACACTACTCTGTTGGGTTGATAGTGTCCTCAAACTAAATATTGTACAAAATCATTTTGCCTTTACTCTGATATTTGCTCAAGAAAAAAATAGTTTCATTTGTATTGACAGCAAAATCCTGCATGGCTATAAGCAAACGAATGGTGAACTCTGCCCCCTTGTGTCCAAAGTGAAACATAACCTGAAACAGAATCTCATTTAATGCAACTTTGCATTCACAGTATTGTTTGTTTTTGTTTTGCTTTTAGAATTCCACAAGTTTAACAAATACGTACATTCAATTCTCACTGTGAAATATTGACACAGTGAGGCTTGGAAAGGGAAAGCTAGTGATTATTATGAGGTCCTATTCAGAGGTCTGAGAGTGTTTTTAATGAATGGTTCCTTGTTTTCCTTCCAGAATACAGTAGCCTGCTTGCATAATGTCTGTTGCTTTGCTGTCAAAGCACATGAGGTGTTGACCGTTCCGTTGTTGAACAGAGATTTACTATATTCCATTTCCCCTTTTAATGCTGACCTTTTCTTCATCATAAGTTGTCTGTCTGTCAGTCTACCTTCTAGTGTATTTTAATTACAATACAAGATTATAGGCCTATAATTTGGTCTCTACACCTATATGCTTTTCTATTCCATGTAAACCAACAGCCAATGCTTAAAAGTGTGTATAATTTGAAACTTGTGTGTTCTGTGCTTTTTCATCTGGACCATGTACATAACACAGCTATGAATTACTGTAGGAGAGGTTTTATAGCACACAATGTCATAGATGTTGTTTAAGTGGACTAAGTAGTCAGACCACCAATAGGGACGAACTGAAATGAGTTAAGCCCCGCCCCAAAGGCACCTCTTCCTTCACACAGGCTGTGATTTTTTTTTTTACATTGAAGTCAAGCCCTAAATAACCAAAGAATCTGGGGAAAAACATGTTTTGTCCATCATTCAACCATAATGTCTCAGAATGTGACATTATTATGTATCTAATTAGACTAATGATTATATTTCAAAAACTGATTCCCTGGGAAATTCATATTTCAAAATGATGGCAGACGCATCATGCTTGTTAAAAAAATGTTGTGCGAAGTACAACAATTACATTAACAGTATCAACTATAGGCTACACTTGATAGGATGAAATGCAACTCAGAAGCAAATTTGAGCAAAATCCTGTTTGCTTCCAATGACAAGTGTATTAAACTATAGGTTACATGTTCATGTGTGTCCATGAGATCACGTGTCCCCTAACAGTTAAAGCTGTTAAACCAAAGGTCCAGTCGACTGTACCACTGTCCTGTCCACTGAGGTCACAATACTGAATGGAATTCATTCATCATTCAATTTGACTGGTATTTGCTCTCACTTCTGTAGGAACTTAATCTTGTTTCCTGAAATAACACACAATGAATAATTCCATGAACACTTCAGGTGCAACTCCAGCTGAAACTGAAGTGAGGGGACAACAAAAAATAAGAAAAAAGTAGATGACAAGAAATGACAAAGCAGCAATAAGGCATCACTGAATTGGCCACCAGATGTCATCCGTGTGTAATTTTCAGGTTTCCCCTTTATTATGAGTTCACCTGTCTTGCCATGACTTATTTGTAATCCTAGAGAGTATTAGAGTGTTTCACTATAATATATGAGCTCACTGGAGTCTGGAGGAAGTGGAGAGAGTGTGGAACTAGTGAGAAAGTCGAGATATTTTACTAAAATACACATTTTCTGCCATACTCTATCCCAAATAAATACCCCTGATTATCTTGTAACCTCGTGTCACCACCACCAGGCTTTTCCACACGGAGGGGAAATGATGGTGTAGTCAGTGTGAGAGTCCAGCTGTACAACGTTCAACCACAAGCTGAACCTGTTTGTGCTACACATTCACTGTCTCTTTAAAACCACTGCCTCCTGTAAACATCCTAGAATAAATAAAGAAGGATGAATTACAGGGGCGTGTCCCAGCGTAGTACCGGGGTATTGCACATGCGCAGTAAAATCCTGCCTGAACATACAAAAAGGCTCAGTAGATGGCAGCGTGTGACCCTTAAACGGTAGTGTTTGTTTTGTGTCACTTCAGTAGCCACGGAGACCTGCTGAAGATCTTTATTTGCTGAAATTAAATGTTAATATGGCCAAAACAAGTAGGCCTATTTAGTGCCATAATAGGCACAATTGTGTGGCATATCACTGAATGAATATTAGCCCAAAGTTATAGAAATCATTAAAATTCTCATCTACTGATGCTTTACTGTCAGGTATTTTGTGCAAATTGAAGTGCTCGAGATTCAGATGTGCTGTAGTGTGGTAATAAACAGCATTGTTTTTAATTACACCATAACCATGACCATACACATAAATAGAAATACTTTTAAATAGGAAAATGTTAGTGCTCCGAAATTGCATTTGGAACTACATACAGAGTATGACAACTAGTGTAGGCTACTTTATTGGATTTGTAGCCCACATATTAAGACTATATTTGGAGTCGCTGCATAGAAGAGATTAGGTAAAAAAAAGTATATATATATACATATATATATATATATATATATATATATATATATATATATATATATATATGGCATATGCGTTTAGATATGCTCACAGTATAAAAACTTATATTCGTCTTCAAAATGTATTTTTATTTGTTGATTGTGAACACCACATGCTTGTTGTAGAGCTGTCTTTTGTAAGGCTAACTCAGTAAACATATTTGAGAATTAAAAACAATGCACACAATGCTATATAGAATCAAGATCATTTTTTATTTATTCAAAAAGCACATAATAAACAGTAGGGACATAAACACAATAGATATGCATATTAATAACTTGGATATGGGGGTTTATGTCACTTTGTTGTTGTTCTTTATAACTATGTAAGTTATTTAGTCCACTTGTGTATTAGAATTACAAACCTCCAGCTGTTTAGGTGCTGAGTGGAGAGAACAACAAACACACACCTCGACCGACTGAGAAGGGATCCTGGGAGTTTTATGTAGCGCCTCTGCTGGAACACTCCGTCGTGCACTTCCTGATAAAACTGCGCATGTGCAATACCCCGGTACTACGCTGGGACACGCCCCTGTAATTCATCCTTCTTTATTTATTCTAGTAAACATCCAGGAAGTCCCTCCCTTTGCCTCTCCCACTTCTCTTCAGAGTAAACCAAAGTGTTGTGTGTTTTCTCTCAGTGTGAGTGTGGTTGTCAGTCAAATGGCAGAACAGCAGCAGGAGAAGCAACAACAGACACGTTATCTGGACCAGGACCAGTTCTGCTGTCCTGTCTGTCTGGACCTTCTAAAGGAACCAGTGACTCTACAGTGTGGACACAGTTACTGTAGAAGCTGTATTGAGGGTTACTGGGACCAGTATGAGGAGACTGGAGTCTACAGCTGTCCCCAGTGCAGAGAGAGCTTCAGTCCCAGACCTGTTCTGAGGAAGAACACCATGCTGGCTGAGGTGAGATGACCTTACAAGTTACAACCACACATTAAACTACATGTTCTGATACACAAAACTCCTTGTTGACTATTGTGATAGATGGTAGTTATACTATATGTTGGTTACTTACTACACATTATGTTATGTATGTTGATAATGTCCACAAATACTAAGAACTGTTAGACCAGTGGTTCTCAAAGTTGGGTCTGGGAACCCCCAAGGGTCCATGAGGGGGTTCCAGGGGGTCCCCAACAAAATGTTTTAAAAGAGCATCACAGTCTGTTTAACCACTGTAACCCTATACTGTACATCAGCTACAGTACTTGAAAATGACAGATCTACAAGCTCACAATGCATCGCAATGCGATATGCAATATATTTTTTGAAACATTAACTACATAAATCTTGTATGGGGGTCCCTGGCACAAAGTATTTTCATATGGGGGTCCGTGGCCATTACTTTGGGGGTCCTTGACATGAAAAGGTTTGAGAACCACTGGTTTAAACAGATACTAGGTTTGATGGTGTCTTAGTTTCTTTGCAGTCTACATACTTACCTTATGCTGTCATTTTGTTGACTAGGGTCATTTACTCTGATCTTTGACTTGTTAGTCACTGGTTAATCATTAAACTCTAGCGTCGCTATTGTTGCCATGGAATTCACTGTAGGCAAACATAATAGCAGATACATGGTGTTCTAGTGGTTAAGAGTGTCTGCTAAACGCTTACATTGTAAATGTTTTACCACAGACTGTAAAGCAATCAACTTTATGGAATGCAAAGTTCAGAACCACAGTGTTCAGATAATGTTACAATGATCTTACTAGATGAACTAATACCTGTAATGTCTCACTGTGTTTATCACCATGAACCTCACAATGACTGTGTTGTATTTGTCATCAGTGAGTGACCTCCCCTCCTCTTCTCTTTACTTCCAGGTTGTGATGAAGCTGAGCAGTACAGGAGGTCAGCAGTCTTCTGTCTCTGCTGCTCTGCTGTACGCCGGTCCAGCAGACGTGGCCTGTGATTTCTGCACCGGAGCCAGACGTCACAAAGCTCTCATGTCTTGTCTGGTGTGTCTGGCCTCTTACTGTGAGACTCACCTCCAGCCTCACTACAATGTTCCTGTGTTGAAGAAGCACAAGCTGGTCCCAGCCACCAACAAACTGCAGGAGAAGATGTGCTCCAGTCATGACAAGCTGATGGAGGTGTTCTGTCGCACAGACCGCCAGTGTACTGTATCTGCTATCAGTGCCTCATGGATGAACATAAGGGCCATGACACGGTGTCAGCTGCTGCAGAGAAGGCAGAGAAACAGGTAGGACCATGATCACTTGAAAACAAATCATGAGATAGATCATGTTTTAAAGACAGAAGCAGAATCATTAAAAGCACAAACCAGGGTGATGTACAATAAAAAGTATATAAGGATGAAGTACACTAGCTCCTTTTGGACCCAATGAAAACGCAATTGATCACTTTTCATATGGTAACCCATTCAATCTGGGAATGCTCTGGCATTTTAGATGTCTTTGGCTATTCAAAAATAGCAGATACACAATACACATGCTCATATCGTGGCACCGAGTGCTGCACTATGAGCATGTAGATCTGCTAATTTTGAAAAATCTTTGAATACATATTTCTTAAAGCGAACATTTGTAACTTTCAAATATCTCAACAAATGTCTTAATTTTCTGAAAAACTATTGTTGCTATATCAGTGGCACTCAAACCTTTTCTTGTCAAGGACCCCCAAAATGTTGTTTTAGGCCGCCGATCCCCATCAAAATATGTTGTTCCAGGGACCCCCAGAAGCAAAGATTTGAGTTAAAAATGTTGTTTCAAAAAATGCATTCAAAGATTTGCACACATGTTAGAGATTTTTCAAAAATAGAAGTTCTACAAGCTTGTAGATCTTCTATTTTTGAATAACCAAGGTATAAGAATAATGGTTATAGCTAAAATCTAAAATGACACAGATGTGTTCCCAGATAGAATGAGTTAATTAATCTTGCCCCTGCAAAAGTGTATTTTGAGGAAGTTACAAAGTTTATTTAAGATGATGTGTGGATCTAAATCTCACACATTTTTAACTTGTATCCTGTATGAGTTCTCTTTCTCCTGATTGGATAGAATCGGTATCCCTACTTGAAAATGTGCTTTGTTTACAAGCCAAACTGTCTCTTCCTGTTTCTTGCAGAAACAGCTGGTGACAATTCAGAAGAAAGTCCAGCAGGAGATCCAGGAGAAAAAGAAGGAGCTGAAAGACCTGAGACAGGTCATGAAGGCCCTGAACGTGAGCTGATATTATGATAATGGTTCTTGTTCTTGTGTTTACTGTGATGCTATATGGATGAGACAGTGCCTTGTGTCATCAGTAGCACTAAAGCAGTGGTTCTCAAACCTTTTCATCTCAGGGACCCCCAATTAATATGAATTTGTCTGCAGACCCACATTTTAGAATATTTGTTTCCAGCAGCCCACATTTGTGTTGTTGAAATGCTACAAAGTTATTCATATTTTTTCACATTCTCCCAAGATAGCAGATCTTTTTTTTTATTTATTTTTTTATTTTTATTTACCCAGGGTAATAGCTGAGCACACGTGCTCATTTTCAGCAACGCCCTGCACATAGAAACACACAGACAGACAGACACATTAAAACCTGGGAGCTGACAAGTACAACCACAGTCTTATACTGTTGGCCACTACGCAGCTCCACTGGAGCAGTTGGGGTTCAGTGCCTTGCTCAAGGGCACTTCAGTGGTGTTGGGGAAGTGGTGAACATTCACTTCCCCACCCAGATTTTTCCTGCCGGTCCGGGGATTCGAACCGGCAACCTTCCGGCAACGAGGGCGCTCCTCTAACCTTTAGGCCACCACTGCCGCTACAAGCTCACAACGCGTTACGACGAGTTCGCCATGTCTTGTTAACTTGTAGAACGGCTATTTTTTGCAATTAGGAGATTTTCAACCATTGTTTTATGTACTGTGTGTGTGTGTGTGTGTGTGTGTGTGCGTGTGTGCGTGTGTGTGTGTGTGTGTGTGTGTGTGTGTGTGTGTGTGTGTGTGTGTGTGTGTGTGTGTGTGTGTGTGTGAAGCAGAGCTCTGCAGAAGCAGCAGTGGAGGCCAGTGACAGGATCTTCAGTGAGATGATGGTCTCCATTGAGAGAAGACGCAGTGAGCTTAAAGAACTGATCAGAGATCAGCAGCAGACTGCAGTGGCTCAGACTGAGGCTCTCCTGAGGCAGCTGGAGGACCACATGGAGCAGCTGGAGAGACATGCTGACCTGGAGGAGCTGTCCAACACTGATGACAGCATCACTTTCATTCAGGTTCCACACATGGCATTTTACTCATAGACATATAAAGGTAGACGCCTTCGGCTCTGAAGCGTTCGTATCTCGGGCGCGCTTCCTTGTTCCGCAGGGCTATCCCATATAAGGCTTGGGCAAGCTGGAAACATCCGTGTGCGTCACAGAAGGGGGCGTTCGGTAGGCCAATCAGAGGCAGGTGGGGCGGGTCTTTTCTTAAGAGGCAGCCGCGCAGTAACTAGTCAGTTAGACGCGCTGTGATTGGCCAGTAGTTAACGTGATGTGATTGATCAGTAGTCAAACAGCCCTGCGGAAGAGCCTTGTATTGAGATACCAGTCGCTACAATGAACTGCAGAGGCCAATGAGGTATCTAGGTTTCTTTATCTATGATTTTACTGTTTGGTTTTGACTCATTTAGGAGAAATCAGCTTCATATTTCATCTCTTTCATCTCATTCCATCATGTCATATTATTATTACATCATAGTATATTACATAATATGACATTATTAATGCTGGTAGTTACTAATGCTAATATAGTTGCTAGATACAGTAGTTTATAGACCACAATAACATTGTCAGAATTAGGCCTGTCACAATTATTACATAATTGCCTAATCACAATTATTTTCCACAATTTTTATAATTGTAAACATCCAAAAATAGCAGATCTACAAGATCAGCTTCTGAGCTTATAGATTGTCTATTTCCACTATTTTGTCAAATATTTTGAAAGTATAAAATGATTCAATATCTGCCCTGTACAATTTGTGTTCATAGATTGGAACAGAAATGTATTTTTATTGATATGCTCAATGCTAAAAACACAATCACATTGTTAATCGCAATTATTTGCATGAGAATTAGAGACAAATTAAATCGTCATTTATTACAAATAACTTTTACTGATAGTTTGTCTACAGTTCGACTGTCTGGGTGACGCGTGTGTGTGTGTGGTCAATGTACCAATTTATTGATCTCTTGGTTTAATGATCTTCCATCCCTGTCTATACTGGTTTACTTGTCTCTCTCCAGAGTTTCCAGTCTCTCTCCAGTTCCAGTGGATCTCCAGTCTCACCCAGTGTGGTCATCTGTCCTGTGAAGTCCTTCACAGATGTGATTGATGTGGTGTCTGGTCTGAGAGACCAACTAGACAACATCCTGAAGACAACTTGGCCAGAGATATCACAGAGAGGTGAGATTTAAATGTGTTTCTTGTTTTTCTAACCAGCCATCATAGTAAACATGGATTGATGAAGTCAGAAGGCAACTGGAGATATTTGAACTGGAGCAGACTGATGGTACACAGGTTGGCTGTCTGTGTGTGTGTGTGTGTCCCACCCAATGCAAATTGGCGGAAGACCGTCAATAAAAATTGGGTGTTGGGGGCATTTATTGTACATTGCTCACATGCTGTTGCCACCGGTAGCAAAACTTTGAATGTTCAATACACAGCTGACTTGATTTGCCCCTCTTTGGCATGGTGACTGCCATTATGTTCTGACCAGCCAATGTGACCAGCCACTGATTGCATGATTGTGTCGCTTGCAGAAAAGAACACATATCTACAAGCCAACAACGCGTTGCATCATGACAAGTTGTTGGCGTGTAGATGTGTTTTTTTCGGCAAGCAACAACATCATACTACAGAGTATAGGCTTTAGTAGCCTTCCCAGACATGCTTCCACCTGTACAAATTACATTCAACACTGAGAAATGTACTGGACATCTTGGGGCGCCGATGGCAGAGTGGTTAAGGTGCATACAACATACTCTATAGGCGCTGATGCAGCCTGACCGCGAGTCCCGGGTTCGATTCCCGAGCCCAGTGGACCGTTGCTGTGAGTGACTCCCCGACTCCATGTCAATCTATAGCCTAGGACCAGACAAATCTGCCAGTGCAAAACAAAAAGTGCCCTCTGCGATTTGGGTCTGGCACCGCTCTGTTGTGATTCAATTTCCTGCACCTGAAGTCTGGGGTGACCAATCAGGGCCCAGTATTCAAATACGGGAGACTGTAAATGGTAGTTGGTTGTAACTAATTGCGTCCACAGAGTGTTTTGATCCCGTCCCCTTGGAAAGGAAAACGTCCTCATAGAAGCACCAGACTCATGTCCACACAGTGATATAGTCTGCCTACGCGAGGCTAGTCAATCTACTCTGTTCTATGGAAATAAAGGTTAAAAAAAAAAATACTGTACAGCTAAATAACTACCGTCATCATCCCAATAAAAAATGTGCAGCTACACACAATTCAGAAACCACGCCTCTTTTGACTGCAGTGTTGATGAGAGGACGTCTACGAGCAAGTGAAGAAAATGTAAACCTGAATATATTAAACTGGCGTCCCCCAACAGCACCTCAGCACTCCCCTTTAAAACATATAGCTTCCAGTGCCCCCCAAAGTTCTCTGAACGCCCCCTGAGGGCGCTGTACTGCCCTGTTGAGAAACACTGCGCTACAGTATATTAATGCACCATTTACCATTGCCATTCATTATTATTATTTTCATTAGTGTTATTATAATACTTTTGTTATATTTATGTTTTTGTTATTATTAAATGATTTGAGGATTTCTCTCTCCTGATTGGATGAAATGTGTAACCCACCTGAAAATGTATTTTCTGTTTTACTAAAGAGCTGGAGAGACGGGGAGACAGCTGTTAGTGAACAAACACTATAGCAATGACTACTATCAAGCTATAATAGCTTAAGTGTTTGACAAAACACTTGGAAATTCAGTTCTCTGTTCTTCAGTATGATGTCATGATGACCTTTACTGTTTTCTTGTGTCTCCAGTTGATGTTTTACATCCAGTGGAGCCTCAGACCAGAAAGGACTTTTTACAATGTGAGTCCATGTTGATGCAGGTTCTGAACGTTGAAGTTTCATTCTGATATGTTGTTATTTAAAGCTCTAATGAGTTTGATCTAAACTCTAAACACTCTACATCTAAACACTCTGATCTAAACTCTAAACACAATAAGGTTCATGAGGTTTGATTTTTCTTTTGTCGTGTGTTCTCACAGATTCCTCTCCTCTGTCTCTGGACATGAACACAATAAGCAAACATCTCTCCCTGTCAGATGAGAAGAGGAAGGTGACTTTAACACAACAATATCAACCTTACCCTGATCATGCATAGAGATTTACTAGGTACGCTCAGGTGATGTGTACAGAGGGTCTGTCTGAACGTTGTTACTGGGAAGTAGAGTGGAGTGGTAGAGAGGTTCGTATAGCAGTCTGTTATAAAGATATCAGCAGACAAACCGACTTAGAATCCAATGATAAATCCTGGTGTTTACGGTGCATTGGTAATGACTATCTGTTCATACACAACGAGGTTCAGACTAAAGTGTCAGGGCCTTTCTCCTCCAGATTGGGGGTGTACCTGGACCACAAGGCAGGTACTCTGTCCTTCTACAGTGTTTCTGACACAATGACCCTCCTACACACAGTTCAAACCACGTTCACACAACCTCTCTATCCAGGGATAGGGGTTTGGGGGAACTATGGAGATACAGCAGAGCTGTGTAAGACATGGTAGACATGTTAAGAATACTGATGTTGGGCGGTCCCCAGTTAAAATATGATTATTTGGGGGGGTCCCCAGTTCAAATTTGATTATTTTGGCGGTTTGCAGTTAAAATACTACTGTATTATTTTGGAGGTTCGCAGCCTGAAAAGTTTGAGAACCACTGGTGTAATGTCTTACTCCTCAATGTGTCAATAAGGGTGCAACGCTTAATCAAACTAATCGATTGAATCACTTATTCAAAATTTATTTTAATATTTTTTTGTTTCTTAGTTTTTTTTCACCCCCCCCCCCCCCCTTTTTATTTTCTTCTTGTTTCTCCGATTTTGTAAATGCAGTAAGAACCCTGGAGTCCAATAATAATAATAATAAATAATAAACTTTATTTGTATAGCACCTTTCATGACATGAAATGCAGCGCAAAGTGCTTTACAGAGCAAGAATACAGTTACAGTTACAACCAATGTAACAATAAAGCAAACAAAAAATAAAATAAAATAAAAGCAAAAGCATAAAACATTAAAATAGGCAATACAGTGAGGACTTAAAAATCAACCAAAGAGTCAGCTAAAAGCAAGAGTGAAGAAATAGGTCTTGAGCTGTGCTTTAAAGCTATCGACAGAGGCTGCCTGTTTTAGGTGTAATGGGAGTTTATTCCACACTGTTGGTCCGTAAAAGCAGAATGCTGCTTCACCGTATTTTTTATATGTCATTTTAGGCACCTCGAGTAGGTCAGCACTTGAAGACCTGAGGGTCCGGTTTGGATCATGTCTCTCTAGGCAGTCATAGAGGTAGGAAGGTGCCAGACCATTTAGAGCTTTATAAACTATTAAAAGAATTTTAAAATCAATCCTAAAAACAACCGGGAGCCAGTGTAGTGAAGCTAGTACTGGAGTGATATGTTCTCTCATTCTAGTTTTAGTTAAAATTCTGGCTGCCGCATTTTGAACAAGTTGTAATCTGTCAGTTGTTTTCTTAGGCAAGCCAGAGTAGAGTGCATTGCAGTAATCAAGCCGAGAGAAAACAAAAGCGTGGATCAGCGTTTTTGCGTCGTCTAACGACAGATAGTCTCTAATTCGCGCAATATTTCTAAGATGAAAGAAAGCAATCTTGGTGACATGATTAATGTGTGCATTAAAATTCAATTCAGAGTCGATAATAACCCCCAGGTTCTTTACTGTGGTGTTACTTCCTACAGCCAGGTTACCAAGTCTACTTATTATTAATTCTCTCTGCTCACTGGAGCCAATTATGAGAATTTCTGTTTTATCCTCATTTAGCTTAAGAAAGTTCTCACTCATCCAGCATTTTATACTGGACAGACAGGTCAACAATGGGTCTAGAGCGCAGGGGTCGTCTGGAGCTACCGAAAGATACAGCTGGGTATCATCAGCATAGAAATGGAAGTTCACTCCGTGATCGGCGATGAGTTCTCCCAGTGGTAGTATATACAGGGAGAACAATAAGGGACCCAGAATTGAGCCCTGTGGAATACCAGAACAGATGTCATGTTTGTCTGAGTCAAAATTAGCTAGGCTGACAAAATAGCTTCTGCCTGTTAGGTAAGAGTAAAACCAAGACAAGGCTGTGCCTGACAAACCAATCCAGTACTCCATGCGTTGTAGTAGAATTTTGTGATCAATCGTGTCAAAAGCAGCGGTTAAGTCAAGGAGTAGGAGAACAGATATATTTTTGTTGTCAGCGGACACCCTAAGATCATTAATTACTTTTACAAGTGCTGTTTCTGTGCTATGACCTTTCCTGAAGCCAGATTGGAATTTGTTATGAACCTTATTGTTCTGTAGGAACACATCCAGTTGATGAAAGATAGTTTTTTCTAAGACCTTTCCCAGAAATGGCAGATTAGAGATTGGTCTATAATTACCCAGCACCAATGGATCAAGGTTGTGTTTCTTGAGTAACGGCCTGACTACAGCCGTTTTCAGTGAGTCTGGAAAGACGCCTGAAAGTAGAGAGCTGTTTACAATTCTTAGGATATCTCCAATCACGCTGTCTAAAACCTCTTTGAGAAACGGGGTGGGTATTGCATCCAGTGAACAAGATGATGATGTCATCTGTGATATAGTTTTACGGAGTTCCTCTTCATTAATTGTGCAGAAAGATATTAGACTTCCTCTGGAGTGATCTACGTTTTTGCACCATGCACCATTTGCAGCATTTGCAGTGCTAGCAGCAGCATTCATAATACCAGCTCGAATGCTAAAAAATTTGTTTGCAAAAAAGGACGCAAACTCATCACACTTAGCTTTAGAAGCAGGGAGCGACTCCTTGTAAGCCTGGGGGGGGTTTAAGAGATGTTCAATGGTAGAGAATAAGACTCTGGCATTTTGCTTGTTGTCATTGATAATGCCTGAAAAATATGCTTGCCTTGCCAAGCGCAGTGCTTTGTTATAGGCCACTGTTGACTTCTTAAAAATCTCTAGGTGGACAGTGAGTTTGTTTTTTCTCCAAATTCGCTCAGCTCTACGACATTCTTTCTTGAGTGAGCGCATGTGCTCGTTGATCCAGGGTGTTACTCTAGAATTAAGTTTCTTTTTAGTTTTCATAGGAGCCACTATGTCGAGAGCTGACTCTAATTTGAGATTAAAATGTTGAACCATATCATTCACTGAGGGAGCAAGTAGGGGGGGCACCTGCACACACGCCAGATGACGAGGAAACTCGTTTGCTGCAGATGAGCTAAAAAAACGTTTTTTTATAGTATATTCTGTATTGTTTTTCCTTAGATCAAAGACAGTTATATTAAAACACAATAAATAGTGGTCTGTTAGTTCGGGCTTATCAATAATACTGTCAACAGTGATATTCAAACCTTTAGTGATCACCAAGTCCAGGGTGTGGCCATGTTTATGTGTTGGCCCAACAACATGTTGAATAAAGTCAAAATTGTGCAGTAACTGTAGGAAACCCATAGCCACAACATCTGAAACAATGTCAACATACAAATTAGCATCTCCAGTAATCAGAGTTCTGTCATAATTAGTGGAACAGATAGATAAAAGTTCTGATATTTCTGTTAGAAATAAGGCTTTGCTGCACTTTGGAGGTCGATACATACTAATCATAAGCACAGACGATTGACTCTCCAATATGGTGGCCTGGTATTCAAATGATTTAAAACTGCCAAGGTTTGTCAGAGGTTTGAATTTTAAAGTGTCAGAAAAGATATTCGCCAGACCACCTCCTTTTTTTCCCTCACGTCCTGAGTGAATGAAACTGTACTTTGGTGGGCATGCTGCAGATAAGAGCACCGCTCCATCAGAACCAAGCCAGGTTTCTGTTAGAAAGATAATATCTAGTTTCTCTTTACAGATGATATCATTTACAGAGGAAGACTTGTGATTAAGTGACCTGATGTTAAGTAGGGCCAAGTTTAGCTTAAGGCATTCAACTACTTGGTTGTTTCCTCTACATGGAATGCCAGTTAAATTTGCTGTATTTGCAGAGCGTTTAAAGTCACTCCTTGTCCTGGGAACTCTATTTGAGATAACAGTGGAAATATTGTAAACCTTGTTTTCTACAAGGCTAACTAAAATATAGGGCTTCAACAGTTAAAAACTTAAAACCTGGCATGTTAAAAAAAGAGGGGAAAAAAACTTTTGTAATTTCTTTAATAGCCGATCTACAAGATCTGGCTAAATGAACAAATGTTTCAATTCATATAAAGGAATACATGTGAGCACTGTGGCTGCAACCTCTATAGCAGAGTGTCTTATTTTGAAGAATGTTTCTCTTTCTGTTTCTGTCTCTCTGTGAAAGTCGTCTCCATGTTTAGATGAAGTTTTATACAGGATCTGAAGATAGATGTGATAGATGGATATTTATTTATCTACTTTCTTTCTGTTCATTTGTGTTTCTGTTTTAGTTTTTTCCTTTTCACAGTTGTGGTTGCTGCTGTTGTTTTTCTTGGTCCTTCTGTGTTTTGTTATGTCCCATACAAGTAAAAAAGAATCGTGGCGATATGTTAACAATGATAACTAACCCTCGCTTCTCTGTACCTGCAAAAAATGCGAAATATGTGAAAAGTTGCGAAATATGCGGACATATACGCTTCGAAGCGCTTATTATGCGATGCGATGCAGCCTTTTTGAAAAAAACATTACCCCTGCGGCTAGAATTATGCGCCATTTTGCTGATTATGCGGTAAATTATGCGATCACATTTTTCTGAAGGGTCTAACTATTACACTCCCCCTCTTCTCCCCTTCTTTCTATGGAAATAACGTTGCGATGGGAACGAAAGCGAATTTCACCCACTTTTTTACCTTGTAAACCCTGTGATGTGACAATAAACCTGATTCTGATTCTACACTACACCAAACTCACGGTTGAGGATACTGTTGCAGTAATCAAGCCAGGATGTGATGAATGCGTGAATGAGTGTTTCAGCAGCTGGGAAGGTCAGAGAGGGCCGGAGGGCAGGCAATAATTCCTGAGGTGAAAAAGGGCAGTTTTGGTGATCTGGTTTATGTGGGGGCAGTGGTGGAAAAAGTACTCAAATTCTTTACTTAAGTAAAAGTACCAATACTGCAATATAAAAATACTCTGTTACAAGTAAAAGTCCAGAATTCCAAATTTACTTGAGTAAAATTTCAAAAGTATTGGCATAAAAAGTTACTTAAAGTACCAAAAGTAAAAGTACTAAAATATTTGAAAATAGCAGATCTACAAGCCCACAACGCGTTGCGATGCGACGCGTTGTGAGCTTGTAGATCTGCTATTTTCAAATAGCCAATGTAGAAAATGGGGCTAAAGTGGTTAATGTATGTTTTGTAATATCAAAATTTATATCTGAAAAAGTAACTAGTAACTCAAGTTTTCAAGTAATTGTAGTGGAGTAAAAGTACAATATTTGCCTCTGAGATGTAGTGGAGTAGAAGTGAAAGTATTAGAAATACTCAAGTAAAGTACAAATGCCTCAAAATGTTACTTAAGTAAATGTACTTAGTTACTTTCCACCACTGCGTGGGGGAGGAATGAGAGGTCGGAATCGAATATGACACCGAGGCTACGGACGTGGGTGGTGGAGGTTGTTACAGTGGAGCCGTCAATGTCGAGAGTGAAGTTCTGGGTGAAGAGGGTGAGGGAGTCTGGGCCGATGATTAGAATTTCTGATTTGTTATACAGTTGAGTTTGAGGAAGTTATTTTGCATCCACGTGTTGATGTCTGTGAGGCAGGTGGTGAGGGTGGAGTGGGTGACAGTGGTGACAGTCTTGGTGGAGAGGTAGAGTTGTACAGTATGTCGTTGTACAGGTGACAGGTCTTGGAGTTGAAGCGGAACTCAAATGTGTAGACTAGAGCATACATACACGGATTACTGGTATATTATTGATTTCAGCTGTTACAATTCCAAACATGCAAACATGACCCGCTTTAATGACTTATTAATATGCAGTCTATTTTAGTAGCTTAATGACTAGTATTACAATTCTATTGTATTTATTATGTCCAATGTATTTGTATTTAAGTTCATAAAGTTAACATAGGTATGACTACATGCATTTTAAATTAAATATTTCAAGATTCCAATCCAAACATATCAAAAAAAAAATCTGTATTCCAATTCAAAAGTAGCAAAAATAGCAGATCTACAAGCTCAAAACGTGTCGCACTGCGACACGTTTTGAGCTTGTAGATAGCTTAGGTATAAAATAGGGCTAAAGTGGTTAATGTATGTTTTATAATATAATAATTTATATCTGCAAAGTAACTAGTAACTAAAGATTTCAAATAATTGTAGTGGAGTAAAAGTACAATATTTGCCTCTGAGATGTAGCGGAGTAGAAGTAAAAGTATTGGAAATTGGAAATACTCAAGTAAAGTACAAATACCTCAATTGTACGTAAGTAGCCTACAGTGCTTAAGTAAATGTACTTAGTTACTTTCCACCACTGGTCACGAGCACCCTCTATACCTCTAAAACTTTGCTGTCAGAAGCCAATGACACTGGTTGCCATGGATACGGGGACATGCGTTGTGTGCACAACGATCCAACATCAAACACACGTGTCACGGAGGGAGCCCCGTCCCCCCCAAGATTGATTTGAGAGTCTGAGAGCCGAGGATAAAAAGAAGTGCCGTATATAAACGCAGTCCACGTTATTTTTAGTCTGGAATTCTCTTACTCTAGTGCTGGAATTGGAAGGAGATTGGATGAGAGCTTCAAAACTTTAAATCGCCTCTGTCGGGTGGAAACCTTGTATGTTACTTACTTTCCACTTTCATTTGATTTATTTTGGGCAAAGGAGCTAAAACTACCGATCTACAAGCTCGTATCGTGAGGCGTTGTGATCTTGTAGATCGGCTATTTTTGCTATACTTTTGTGCAAACCTGCAGTATGACAAAGTCATGGGCTATAGAGCATTGGTTCTCATGGTGGGGTCCGGGGGCCCCCAGGGGTCTCTCAATTTGATAATTGAGAGTCGCTGTAATCAAAGAGTGCACACAAAGTTTATTTTTGAATTGCTATACAAATTGGGTTTTGGTTTACACTCATTGCACTCGAGGTTTAAGAGCACCTTTTAAGTTGATCTTAAATACAGCACAGCATACAACAGAATTATGCCTGCTGGCGGTGGAACACCACAAGGTGATGAGAAAGAAATGGAGTCTCTTCAAAAGGACTATGACAAACTAAAAGAACAACTTGAAACAGAAACTGATGATAAAGAAAGAGAAAGGCTGGAGACACTAATAGGTGAAATTCATGCTGAAATACAAATACTCCAAGTGTCAAAAAAGGAGCTTACCTCCACGCAAAAGCAAGATCAAACACGGAAATCCAATAGAGAGAGAGGGTTCACTCCAAAAATGCAGGAGCTGAAGCAACAAGAGATTTCTAAAATGGAGAGTAAATTCAACTCACTGTGTGGACATTGGAAAGACGACGTTAGAGTAAAAATTGCGGATTATGCAGCAGAATTGGCTGCCAAACAAGTAGAAATGCAGATGGAGGATGTTATTGCTGCACAAAAACAAGCTATGGTAACGCAGCAACAAGCTACAGTATGGCGGCAGATATGGCAGCGCAGCAACAAACTATGGCAGCAGAGCTTAAAAAGCGAGAAAATCAGAGGGATATTCAAGTACTAACTGCCAAGCATAAGGCATACTCTGAAGCTGACTTGGGTGAGGGCTGTGATGAGAAATCAGTTCGCAGTAAAGTGATCATTCCTCACGCAGTACTCAAGAAAGAGATAAAAGGTGAAAGAACATATAAGGACAATGTACAATCAAACAGTACTAACAACAAAGTGTCAATAGTACAAGCCCTTTATGACACAATGGTGCTTACCAGACTGCCTACACCTGAGCCCTCCGTCTTCACAGGCGACCCACTGAACTTCCTAGAGTGGAGCGTGAGCTTCAAAGCTTTAATTGAGCGCCGATGCACAAATACAGCAGACAGGCTCTTTTACCTGCAAAAATACGTCAGTGGAGAGGCACGATCTGTGTTGGAAGGAAGCTTCTTCAGAAAGGATGAGGAAGCCTACGGTCAGGCATGGGAGGCACTGAATGAGCGTTATGGTCAACCCTTCATAATCCAGCGTGCCTTCAGAGATAAGCTGAAGAACTGGCCAAAGATTGTCTCTCGAGAGTCATTTAAACTAAGACAGTTCGGTTATTTTCTTAAAGCTTGCAGCAATGCCATGCCACATGTGGGGCTTCAAGCGTTGAACGACTGTGAAAGTAATCAAGAGATGCTTCAAAAACTCCCTGACTGGGTTACCTCTCAGTGGAATAGTCTCAAAACGTCTAAAGGAAAATGAAGATTAACCTAGGTTTAAAGAATTTGCTGAGTATATTGCACAAGAAGTATATATCGCGTGCAATCCAATAACCTCCTTCCATGCACTGAAGCATACTGAAGAGAGGCAATCTAGAGACATGACGCGCCCAAAGGCAAATGTGTTTGTCACAAACCTAAGCACCAGAGACAAGCCAAAAACAGTGGCAAAAACACACAGTGCAGAGGAGAGTAGCTCGGAGGAGGCTTCCGAAGATGAGGAAGTAACAGCATCCTCAAACACAGTGAAATGTACATGCTGTAGAGAGAGTCACTTCATCTACAAATGCAAGATGTTCAGTGACAAATCTGTTGAGGACAAGAAAAAGTTTGTATTTGACAATAACCTATGTTTCGGCTGTCTAAGAAGTGGACACATTTCAAAGGACTGCAAGAAAAAAGCTACTTGCAACATATGTAAGAAATATCATCCGACACCCCTTCATGAAGACCGTCCTGTTGGAGACAAATCATCTTCTCAGGTTGAGCAAGTAGAAGAAAGTACCTCTTCCCTTACTTGCAGTGTAAACACAGGTGATGGTGGGAGCACATCCATGATAGTACCTGTATGGCTTTCCTCGACCACCACCCCTAAAACACAGACCCTAGTGTATGGCCTATTAGACAGAGTAGCAACACCTTTGTAGACGAGGAAGTGTGTGAGAAGCTTGGGGCAGGTATGGAACCAGTCAAGTTAAAGCTAACTACTATGATGGGAAAAGACTCCAGTGTCAAGAGTGATAGAGTTAGAGGACTTGACTTAGACAACTATATTGACTTTCCACCTGCCTACACCAGGGATTTTATCCCACATGAGCGTTCCCAAATACCTACCGCAGAGACGGCCAGAAGATGGAAGCATTTGGATGGCATAGCATACAAAATGTCATGGCTGATTGATGTCAAGGTGGGGTTACTAATAGGGTACGACTGCTCTAAAGCATTGGCGCCACGGAGAGTTATCACAGGAGGTGATGACGAGCCATATGCTATAAAGACGGACTTGGGCTGGAGCATAGTTGGCAGCGTACCACAGAAAGTAAAGTCAACAGATGTGACTGGTCTGTGTCATCGGATATCAGTTAAAGAACTTCTGCCAATGACACCAGCTCCTGTCAACAGAGACACAGAGGACAATAGAGACACAGAGGACAATAGAGACACAGAGAACAGCAGAGTTAAAGAGCTTGAGACAAAAGACAAGTTCCACAGCACTCAGTCTGGAAGAGGAGATGGAAGCCTCAAAGAAAGAGACCCACTGCACTTACAAAGTGGTACCAGAACCGGAAGTGGAAAGGAAACGTAAAGTGCAAAATCTGCAAATACATGCAGATCAGACACAAATGAGAAACCACTAACACAGAGCGGAATATTCACTACTGTAGCCTCTGTGTTTGACCCACTAGAGGTCCTATTTCCCTTCCTAGAAATGTGCCAAAGGGGTATTGATTAATGGTCCTTTTCCTAAGTTGGTTGTGTTGATAGGAAACAATGAAAATGGGTTCTAAGTGAACAAGCTGTACATACTTACCTGTGTGGAGTAAAAGTTGGTGTATTTCATTTTACCTGAGAGAAAATGTTAAAAGGTCTTGACCTGAGAGTTAAAAGTTTGGTTCAAGAAATTACTGAATTTATTATAATATGTACACTAAAGAATTACAGTAATTTGGTGGGAGTGTTCTGTCCCAGAAGGAGAGACAGTGGTTTCAGTTATAATGATAAATATGGTTGTTTATGTAAAATTCATGTACACACTGGGTTAAAAAGATTGATTTAATTATGAATAAATAGTACTAAAAGTTACAATAAATAGATTAAAAGGGTTTATATAGTACAAGATTTAAGGTAAAAATGCTGTGCCCATTGCTTAGAGGGTTCACGGTAAATTGGGCACAGTCACATGGTCAGAGTGAAGCTTGTCAATCAAGTCAGAAGCAAGCAGAGCTGATCCAGAGAGGTCACATTTAAGAAACTCCAGAGAGAGAGAGAGAATAATATTGCCAAAGTTCTGCACATGGTTCAAGAGGCGCACACGGTAAATGCTTATTGTAGTTGTGCCTTTCATTGATTTGTGATGTATCTGATGTGTGTTATCAAAATGTGCAAATGTAAACTTTGTTTGAGAGACTTCAGTGTAACATGCCAATAATTAGTTGCACCTGTGTGGACTTGATAATCAAGAAGTGTGTGTGTGTGTGTGTGTGTGTGTGTGTGTGTGTGTGTGTGTGTGTGTGTGTGTGTGTGTGTGTGTGTGTGTGTGTGTGTGTGTGTGTGTGTCACACACACACACACACACACACACACACACACACACACACACACACACACACACACACCGTATATCTAGGTGTGCCCTGGGATCTTTTGGCTATGCCAGGTGTGCCTTGGCACAAAAAAGGTTGAGAAACACTGCTTTAGTGTAATTTAGCCTTTCCCTAGTTCTAACTAAATGATCAGACATGTAATGTTGTAATGGATAAATGAACAGCTTTATGCTGGTTTAATTCTTGACTTTAAGATACGGTTTCTCTCTTCAAGATATAAACCTGAGTGCTTTGTGGGTGGGCTGGGGGACAATAGTAGTGAGGGACTTGACACAACCTTGTGACTCGACTTGACAACCTTGTGACTCGACTTGACTTGCCCACAACAGAAAGACTTGGGACTTGACTTGGACTTGGGACCAAATGACTTGGGACTCGACTTGGGACTCGGACCTGAGGGTTGGATTGACTTGGGACTCGACTTGGGACCAAATGACTTGGGACTCGACTTGGACTTGGGACCAAACGACTTGGGACTCGACTTGGACATGGGACCAAATGACTTGGACTCGGACCGGAGCGACTTGAACAATTGTCTGTCATAAAGTACGTTGAATTGCCTTGTTGCTGGACATGTGCAACACAAATAAAACTGCCTTGCCGTTTGCACCTATATACATATAGCAACGTTTTATAGACAAAGACGGAGTAAATCCACAACTATCTGCACACCCAACCCCTCTAGTCAGGGAATATCATCAGGAAAACTTCCAATCTGAAAGGTTTTGGTGCAAAACAAATGCTTGCAATGGATTCAGAATCATGAAAACCCTTAGTTTGACCCCTCACAATTTAACCCAGTCAATCCGGGAACGCAAATGTGTCCCTTTAGATATCTTTGGCTATTCAAAAATAGCAGATGTACAAGCTCATAGCGCGGCACCGAGTGCCGCACTATGATCTTGTAGATCTGCTATTTTTAAAAATGTGTGCAAATCTTTGAATATATTCTACAACTGTCTTCTAAATCAGTTTTTTGAAAAAACGTGTTGCTATTTCAGTGGTGCTCTAGCTTTTTCCATGTCAAGGACCCCCAAAGTGATATGTATTTGGCCGCGGACCCCCATCTCAAAATATGTTGTTCCAGGGACCCCCAGAAGCACAGATCGTAGTTCAAAATGTTTGCTTTAAAACATATATAATATTCAAAGATTTGCACACATTTTCAAGATTTTTCAAAAAATAGCAGATCTACAAGCTCATAGCGCTGCACCTAGTGCAGCGCTATGAGCTTGTAGATCTGCTATTTTTTGAATAGCCAAAGACATTTAAAATGACACGGTCTTAATTGGTTAATACTGCTAGGCGTCTCATTGAATGACAGGTTTTTAGATTTGAGGATACATTTGGTGCTTTGACTGTAAAAAATCACACCCAGTGTGAAGTGGGCGGTCTGTGGTCATCACAACATGACTCACTTTAAAAAAAAGGATAAATGACTTTTTTTAAAGTCCATACTGCTATTCATAGGGCTGCACATGTGTCATGTGTTTCGCTAGCCAATCACAGTCCTGAATTTGCAAAGTCAGCCAATCACATTACAGTTAGTGGTGATGACACTAGCTGTAATGTGATTGGCTGATATGAAAAAAGTATCGATTTGCATTAACAATGGAAGGGTTAGGGGGTACACACATTTTTTGGTCGGTGTCCAAAACTCACTTATAGGGGGCGGCTACACCTCCCCAAAAATATGGACAAAGGGAGTACTGTTGGTTTCTACAGACGGGTCTTCACTCGGTAGAACCAGCAGAAGCCCTAAAAACATACCCTAACCCTAGCTCTGGTCCATAGCGTTTGAAGGAGTTCTCCTTAACGCTATGGTACTTTCAAGCCTTTCGAGCCCCTCGCACTCGTCTGTAGTAAAAAAAAAAAAAAAAAACTTTCGCTACTCACCAAAACAAAGACGGTTTTATGGAGTTGAAAGCCTACTCTACTAATTAGGAACACTCTGAGCCTCCACCTCACGTCTAAAATACACTTTTTGGCCAGAAAAGAAAATATTTCACCGGAAGGAAAAAAGTGTTTGGCTACTCCACTGCGCCCCCTACAGATCTGGTCAATGGAATTTTCCTATTGACCTGATTCTTCTAGCAAAAAAGTGTATTTGTAAAGTCACGTGAGGTGGGGGGCTCAGAGTGTTCCCACTAAGACTTAGTGGGACTAGTACTTAGTGATAAGTAGAGTAGGCTTTCAACTCCATGAAACCGTCTTTGTTTTGGTGAGTAGCTAAGGTGTATTTTCTTTTTTTTAACTAAAGACGAGAGGCTGCGCTACCGCGGTGCGAGGGGAAAGAATCGAAAGTACCATAGCGTTAAGGAGAACTCCTTATGGACCAGAACGCTATGGACCAGAGCTACCCTAACCCTACTTTATTATTAATTTAAAAAGAATCATGGACCACAATTTACTAAACGCATATCATTGGAATTGAAAGAAGACTTTAAACTAGTGACTGAAAGCATAAAGTATTTATGACGATGTTTATTAAGGTAATAAAAACAAGTGTAAAGTCTGTCCAAAAAACGATTCGCTTGAATAGAGAATTATTGCTTCTGCAGCGAGCAGGGCGGAAATCATGGGTGAAATAGCGACATCTGCTGGGCCATTAATGGGAACTGCAGGCTTAAGAGATTCAGGAAATGGGCTTCAAATCCAGTGGCGATTCCTTGGCGCCTGGTTTCACGTCGTCAAACAGCTTGCGACCACCTCCTGGCTGAAATGATTGTAAAAGTTGTCTCTTGCTCTTGGTGTTTTTTTGAGTGGTGCCAACCACTCCTATATCTGACTTGGTCTGTGTGTCCGTATGTCCAATAAACAAACATTGATGACAACATCAATACGGGGCTCATCAAAGGCACCACTCTCTTCACACGGGGTGGGATTTTTTAATCATAGTGCAGTTCTCCTCTTTCCCGTGCCAGTGGCATGATGATGTCCTTTAGTTGATCTCGCAGTAGTTTGGACTAGGCTTGCTGAGTATGTACTGTAGGCCTAGACCTAGTCCTCCAGATCAGATCACACACGAGGAACCCTCCTGTATATTAATAATAATAATAATAATACACTTTATTTGTATAGCACCTTTCATTACATGAAATGCATCTCAAAGTGCTTTACAGAGCAAGAATACAATTACAGAAAAGTACAACTAATTTAACGATAAAGAAAAAAGAAAGAAACTAAAAAGCATAAAACAACATTACTAGAAAAGGTGCTCCTCGGAGCACTGCCAGACCCCTAGTGGTTGAAATCTGAATGGCCGGACTTCGCATGACATGTGGGGGCAGACCGACTGACCGACCGACCGACCGACAAAGCCTCCTGTAGGCCGACCCCTTGGGTCTGGCAAAAATAATAGCAAAACTGTGAGAACATGAATAACAACAGAGTGATTTAAAATCAACCAAAAGCAAGAGTGAAGAAGTGTGTCTTGAGCTGTGCTTTAAAGCTCAACCACAGAGACTGCCTGTCTTAGGTTTAATGGGAGTTTATTCCATGCTGTCGGTCTGTAGAAGCAGAATGCTGCTTCACCATGTTTTTTATATGTCATTGTAGGCACTTCGAGCAGGTCAGCACTTGAAGACCTGAGGGGGCGGTTTGGAACATATCTAGGCAGGCAGTCATAGGGGTAGGAAGGTGCAAGACCATTTAGAGCTTTAAAAACTAGTCAAATCAATCCTAAAAACTACCGGGGGCCAGTGCGGTGAAGCTAGAACTGGAGTAACATGTTCTCTCGTCTTAGTTTTTGTTAAATCTGTAGCTGCCATATTGGGAAACAGAGTTGTAAAAGTCCATTTAAAAACGTTATATTCAAACAAGACCCCTCTGCGTATTCACAAGATCACTAGTACCGTAGCATTTATGATTGAATACCGTTGTGTAACACTGCTCACAAAACCAAATAAAAACATTCACTTTGATGGAGAAAACGAATACAATCCTCCAGCATTCTACATTCTGCATAAAGCCGGCATAAACATTATTCGATGCCCGGCACAAATGTCGTTAACCTCGGTCTCCCCCTCAGAACCGAGTTCAGGCCGCTCAGACTCTTATGAGACACATGCCCCGGATTTGAGACCGTTTGGTCAAACGAAGGAAAAGTGACATATCCAGTCTCCCATAGGGGGAGCTGATCTTTCTTTCCCATCTGAATGAAGGAGTCATTTTTTTAAGGCTGACAATCTCCTCATCTTTCCCATTCCTCTGTTCCATTTCCAGGAGCTCTTATCAGTTGCTGTCGGTTGTCATGTTTGCCAGTTCCCACCTGATATCATGTGGGAGTCCTGACTGCTCCAGGCTGAACTGAATAACTGCTAGCTTGCATAAAGTCTTCAGACTAGGGCTTACGTCTAAGATGTACAGGATATGTGTGTGTTCACCGTGTTGTGGATCGAATCTTCCAAAGAGGATGATACGATCTCCCACCGTGCAACAGTACATCCCTTCCGCCCAACACAGAGTCTTCCCCTTTGGCTCAACCGTCTTCCAGGAGGAGATCTCTGGAATATATTTCCATACCTCATTGGTTTTAAGCAAGTACAGCTCTCCATTGTGGGCAAAGGCTGAGGGAGCAAACACACATCTTGGCCAGAGGTCTGCAGAAGGCATCCTCGTCCAGCAGTTGGTGTCAATGTCAAAAATACTGAGGTCGTGGCCGTACTGAGGTCTGTGACCCGCAAAACCACCAAATACAAACATCTTTCTCCCGATGATGGTGGCAGAGTGTTGTATTGACGGAGGTGGCGGAGTGCCTCTTAGTTTAATTGAAGACCAGACCATTGTGGTGGTGTCGAACTTGAAGATGTCTTTGGAGAGACTATGCTCATCGAACGGACCAACTGGATTGAACCACCTAGCTCCTCCAAAGACATACATGATCTTCTCCAAGACACAGGCTGAGTGACACATCCTCTCAGGTGGAAGAGACCCTGATACCTCGGGCCTGAACCAGCTGTGGGCGTCCACATCAAACGCATAAAGCACGTCGTAGTACTCCTTCATTCTCCTATTAGCCCCTCCCCAGATGTAGACGATAGCTTCTATTACCACAGCTGTGTGGCCGAAGCACTTAGGGGGAACCTCAGGGGGGCGCTCTCTTCGTTCAGTTGTCACAAGAGGCAACATCCTCCAGCGCAAAGAGACTGTGTAGAAAACATGCACCTCCATCTGGTCCCTGGAAATCCCCCCAAAACAGTAACAGAGATCTCCAAAGGCGTACATCTCGCTTCCCACCACCACGGAAGCGGCATAGTATAAGCTTGGACATCTTGTGAGACGCGCTGTGATGCGCAACATTTCATACACCGACCAGCGACGATACCTCTATAAAGTAATCCACAAAGCTTGTCCTATAAAGGTGTGTCGTCCATCCACAAACACATACTATATGACACAGGACAAACGTCATAAAAAGCTTGGCCAATCCACAAAGCCTGATGGGTTTCATTAGCCAATCAGTGAAGTCGATGCTTGTTGATCTTCCTAATGTTACGACCCTGAGGTAGTATGTTTTATGAGTGTATGTGTAGCCAAATTCCAACACTCCAACTTCCACATGTGCGTCCTCCACTCGCGCCTTAGTCCCGCCTCTGAGCGAGAAGGCAAGGATCAGATTCAAGTCCAGAGGAATGGAGCAGGTCGGACTGACGGCCATTGCTCCTCGCGCCGATGTTCTCCACATTTTGTATATTGGACGCCGTATATCTCATGAATGGAGCTGTTTAACATGCATTTTCCCACACCCATGCACATACTGCATGATTTTGTAAATAACGATCAAAACATTATTGAGGTTTCGAGGCCTATCAGGCTCGTAACCTCTTTGAAACACTAGGCTTTCTTCCGCAGTTTTTTCAGTTCTGGCCCAACCGTGTGGTCACTTTTTACGAAACTCAGCAATATGGTAGAGGGCTATGCCAAACGGCCAAGGCCCGAAACTCACAACCATCGGCCAAAGGGTGGCGCTGTAGCAGTCAATTGAAAATGCCAACTTTGAACAGGTACAACTCATGCCCTGTTTGACCTACAGCCACAAAATCTATCTCCTCCTGGGATCTTTGAGCAATCTGCACGAAACATTTTACATGTGAGCTTTGGACCTATGCCGACAAACTGGGGAAGCAGATTTTCCATAAGTGGAAAAAAATGAAGCTTTTATGAGCCAATGAATATTGCAGTTTTATGAAAATTATTCGTCTGCCCCTAACACGTACATGCAGACTCACATTTGTTTGAAACTTTGCAATAATGTAGAGGGTCATTCCAAGTAGGTTCAACCCTCGATGCGCATGCGGGGACTAGCAGCAGCAGCAGCAAAAACAGCGTTCAGTACTGCTGCCGTTTTTAATACATTTTAACCTTTTCTAACATTAAATTTCACTTTCTACTCTAAGCCACGTTTAGTTTTACTTTTTTTCTACACGTTGGCAAAATAATCTTTAAAATCGGCCACTCTGTTCGCGAGAAATACGGATCCCTGCTCCCGTGGACTCGACACCGCTAGCCGGTGACAGCTAACCGGCTTCACAGCAAGCCAGTCTGACAGCTAGCCGGCTACCCAGCTCCACAGCACAAGCTGCTCTACAGACAGAGAAGAAACCATCTAAGACCCATCAACCGCAATAGGCCCAGTCTCTGGGCCTGCCAGGGAAGTCTCGTTCCCTGGACCTATCGATTGACTACTGTCCATAACATAATTATTATACCTTATACAACACGGTGGGCCACTTTTGTGGCCCTTGCGGGTACGTCCTACCCTGAGCCTCTCTCCCACTGCAAACTCTCTCTATCCAAAATCAAAGACACTTTTACTGGCCACAGCTATTTTTCTCCCCTAGGTTTCATCTTCATCGTCATCATCGCCACCCCCACCACAACCACCACAACCAGCAACATGCCCTCAGCACTTACCTCCATCTCCGACTGTGACAGCTGCCTCCGCATGACCCTGAAGGTGTCCGAGCTGGAAGAAAGGATAACCAGGCTGTACCAGATCCGCGACGATGAACGTATTTTTGATTCCCTGCTCATCTGCCCGGACGACATCGCCTCCATCCTGGGACCAGAGCCTCAGCTGGACGAGACTGTCCCGGCACAGCACTCCGGCGTGCCTGCCGCTGCGGGCTCCGGCCCGGCTGTCGTCCCTGCTAGAACTGACCTGGACGACACCATCCCAATGCGCCTGGAAAAGGACGCCCGCTGGGTCCAGCGGGATGCTAAGCCGAGCCTCGCGTGCTCAACACCGGTCCCGTGGAAGCCAGCCGCCGGGCGCGGAAAACCTCGCCCCCCTCCCCGCAAGCCTCCAAAATCTCCACCTGTAATAGGTTCTCCATCCTGGACTGTCCACCACCTCATGCCCCCGTCCTAAACGTCCCCCGACCGTCTACGGAACCACGGCATGAGCATCGCCCGGCTCAAGCTGCTCGTAGCCAGCTGCTGCGGTCAGCAGTCAATAGGCGGTCAGGAAAGCATACGCCCACCATCCCCACCCCCCCATTGGAAGTAAATGTTAGTCCCGCTGCACATAAACAAAATCGTACTCCTCCTCAGTCAGTACCAACATCCCCCTCTGGCAACGAGGAAGTGACCAGCGCCCCTCTTCCATCTTCGGCCGCCACTGAGCCGCCCTCCATCCCGTCACTTTTCGCTCCCACTCCAACAACTTTCATAATCGGTGATTCAATAATCAGGAATGTCCGCTTCATAAATTCAATCACATCCTGCCTCCCAGGCGCCACAGTCCCAGTCATCCTAAAACACCTCCATGATGCTCTGCCTTCACTCCCCCCAACAATAAAACGCTTGATCATACACGTAGGATATAATGACACAGCATCACAGTTCTTTGAGGACGTAAAGAGGCACTTTGCGGATCTTTTTAAAGTCCTGAAGGAGTCCGGCATCAGCGCCTTTATCTCCGGTCCAACTGCTACTATTCCCCGTGGTTCAAGCGTCCGCTACAACAAAGTCCTCAGCCTCCACAACTGGCTTCACACGGAGTGCAGCGCCCACAGATTAGGTTTTATAAATAATTTCGACCTTCTTTGGAACCACCACGAATCGTTTAAATGGGACGGAATTCATTTAAACGACATGGGCGCGTGATTGTTAAAAGAGCATTTTCGCGTTACCGTCCATAATGACCAGCTGCCGTTATCTCCTCATTATTGACTATTTACTATATCACCGGATGTACTCCCCACTTCTTCTTCTGTCACTCTACATCAAATCCAAACAGCCACTAGCGCCACCTATTGCCTGGCAGACCATGACAGTATAAAATCCATTTCATCTCATGATAGTGTATATACCATTCCTGTTCATATCACAGTTTCCAGATTTTACCCCCCCTCCCCCTCATACTCTCACCCCATCAGTACTGTAAATTTCACTCTACTGCGCCCCCTAAATAAATACATCACCCCATCTATAATCAAATGTGAGCTCCTCAATATTCAAGCCCTTACTGAAAAATCCACTCTCATTTTCGATCACATTGTAGACAATAAACTGGACCTTATGTGTCTTACAGAGACCTGGCAGCAGCCGGGATGTCTGCAAGGCATTAAATGAATCATGTCCCCCTGGCTACAAATACCTTGAGAAAGCCTGTAACACCAGCCGTGGAGGTGGTTTAGCAATCTTCCACCGTCTTGACCTGGATCTGTCCCCCCTCCCCCTACCAATATACACTACCTTTGAATCCCTGGCTTTTACCTGTAAACCACCATCCCCCATGACACTATTACTGATCTACCGGCCACCACCCAAACCCACATTAGCGTTTTTTCAAGAGTTACAGGACCTTCTCACAACCCTCTGCGCAACTACTGCCAACCTTGTCATTTTAGGCGACATCAACATTCACGTCAATAAACCCTCCTGCCCCTCTGCTTTGGACCTCCAACAATTGTTGGACTGCCTCGACCTCCACCAACATGTTCACGTCCCCACTCACACCAAAGGAAATACTCTGGACCTCGTCATCACTCACTCTGCCCCTATCAGCAACCTCACCGTGTATGACCTTGGCATCTAAGACCACAGTGTCATCGCAATGGAGCTTCCATTCCTACCCCATCCCATCAAACCCAAACGTCAAATACATTTCAGGAACATTAAAAACATAAACACAGGACCTCCACCATCTCTCCACCGCAAAATTCCAAACCGCCAATACAGCTGGACTACTACAATAACTCCCTGACCACTCTCCTGGATCTCCATGCCCCAACCAAAACACGTACAGTCACTTTTTCACTCTCAGCCCCATGGTTTACCTCTGAGCTGCGTAAAATGAAGTCAGCAGGACGCGTTCTTGAGCGGCCAGTGGCGGCTGGTCCATAGGGGGCGCAAGTGCGCCGCACCACCACCCCCACCGAGCTGAATAAAAATCACTTTCACTTTGATATCTGCGTTGTCCTGTCATTTATTTAAAATGAGCAAGGTAAATATATAATAGCAAGTAGGCCTAACCAGTGGGTAAAAGGTATAATATGCCCTGATTAAATGTCAAATGTTGATCAAAATGTTCTACGTTGTATAACGTTACTGATAGGTTACAGACTGTCACATGTTTGTGCGCAGAGATCTTTACTCAGTGCCTCTCGTTGTAAGTTGGACATGCGCAGTGGCTCCTCTTCAATGCAAACGATAGGAGACCTGTTGGTCGCACATTAGCTGCGTTCAGACCAATACACACCACCAACCTCTTGGGGGCAGCATACAGCTCATAACAGAGAGAGACAGACAGTGACACACAGCGTTCATCAATGAATGATATTGAGGAGGAGAAGCGTTGTGGAAACAGACAGTAAAGAGTAAAGTAGTGTTAACCTTATTTTTTTTACTCTATGGTGTAAAAGGATGGAGGAAAAATAGAACTCAGTCAAATCACTGCAGAAAACTCCTTTTGAGAGGAGAACACTGCCAGATAAACTAAAAATAAAACAGCTTGGACCTGATCAACCTGATGATGTCAACATCACTCAGAAAACTAAGTTAAGCTAAGGACCATTTGGAAAAACTCCTGCTGTGTATTTAATTATAAATATATTATAAATATAAATATACAGTTTTCTAAGCAATTACCAGCAGCAGTCTTTATTGTTTTTTTGTTTTGTTTTGAACCGTAAAGACATTTAAAATAATTCCTTGTTAGTTTCAAAGATAAGACAAATGCAAGCGTGTTGACCCCCATGGGTCCTTGGGGGGGGGGGGGGGGGGTACCAGTGGGTCACAATCCTTTTAACCACTTTATTGGCACTGGTTATTTTTCTGTAGATTTATTTTGCACTTATAAGGCACTTTTTTGTTTAGTTTTGAAAATGTTCAAGTCATATGACTGATAATGGGAATTAACATAACACAGTGTCAAATTAGCTAGATTTGAGGATAATAAAAATAAAAACCTAAACATTTTTTCGCGCACGCGCACTTATTGGGACGCACCCCCGTCCCAATAAGTGACCAGCCGCCACTGTGAGCGGCGTCTAAAAGCCACCGGTCTCACAGTACACAAACAGATCTACAAACAACACCAGAAGCTCTATTCTAAAGCCCTCAAACTCGCCCGTTCTAAATATTACTCTTGGGGGGGGGGGGGGGGGGGGGGGGGGGTACCAGGGGTACCAGTGGGTCGCCAGCCAAATGTGTTAATATAGTGTCACAATCCTTTTAACCACTTTATTGGCACTGGTTATTTTTCTGTAGATTTATTTTGCACTTATAAGGCACTTTTTGTTTAGTTTTGAAAATGTTCAAGTCATATGACTGATAATGGGAATTAACATAACACAGTGTCAAATTAGCTAGATTTGAGGATAATAAAAAAAAAAACCTAAACATTTTTTCGCGCACGCGCACTTATTGGGACGCACCCCCGTCCCAATAAGTGACCAGCCGCCACTGTGAGCGGCGTCTAAAAGCCACCGGTCTCACAGTACACAAACAGATCTACAAACAACACCAGAAGCTCTATTCTAAAGCCCTCAAACTCGCCCGTTCTAAATATTACTCTGACATCATAAATAACACCCCTGGAAACTCTAAGCAGCTTTTCTCCACTGTAAACCAGTTCCTCAAACCACAATGTCCCATTAACACAGAATGCACTGAGGAGAAATGCAATAACTTCTTAACCTTCTTCAATACTAAAGTCAACACCATCCGCTCCAAACTCTCCAGCTCCATCACACTACCAGCCCCCCCCCGCCCCCGATCCGGTGATCTCTCGGCCTCTCTGCTGTTTTGCCACCACCACGCAGCGAGAGGTTGAGGGGATCATCAATAAGATGAAATCCTCCACCTGCGCCCTGGACCCTTTCCCCACAACCTTAATAAAACTCTACACCTGCACATTAAGTCCTCTCATAACCCAAATCATAAATCTCTCACTCCAGTCTGGCCTTGTTCCCTCTGCACTCAAGACTGCCATCATCACACCCCTGCTCAAAAAACCCACATTAGACCCGGACAATCTTGCAAACTATAGGCCCATCTCAAATCTCCCCTTCATCTCCAAGGTTTTAGAAAAAGTGGTAGCAGCCCAACTCCAGGATCATCTCCACATCAAGAGCATAGCAGAGAAATTCCAGTCCGGCTTCCGCGCAGCCCACAGCACGGAGACAGCCCTCATCCGTGTCACAAATGACCTGTTGATGGCAGCTGATGTCGGCTCCCCCTCTCTCCTCATCCTCCTTGACCTAACCGCAGCATTTGATACAGTTCACCATGACACATGGTCTTTCAGTTTCCGCTTTAAATTGGTTCCATTCCTACCTCTCCGAAAGGTCCGAGTACGTTTCCTTGGGAAGGGAAAAATCCCGGACACACACTGTCACCTGCGGCGTCCCCCAAGGATCCGTACTCGGCCCCACTCTGTTCACTCTTTATATGCTCTCCCTCGGTCACATAATCACCAAGCACGGCATCTCCTTTCATTGTTATGCTGACGACACCCAGCTATATCTAAAAATCAACACCCCCCCCCCCGCAGACCAGCCACCACCCAAAACCCAACCACCGTCACCTCCTTCCCCACCCCTGCAGACCAGCCAGCAGTATGTCCATCATCCACCCTGACAGCCTGCCTGGAGGAGATCAAGGCGTGGATGAACCTCAACTTTCGTCAGCTAAACAGTTCAAAAACAGAAGCTATGTTAATTGGCACCCCCCACCAGATCCAATCCTGTCCCATAAACAGCATCTCTTTCTCCGGTCACAATCAAACCCTCTCATCCTCAGTCACCAACCTAGGTGTTAAAATGGACCCACAACTACATTTTCAGGCACACATCCAAAATCTCTGTAAGACATCGTTTTTTCATCTCAGGAACATTTCCAAACTCCGCTCCACACTCACTCTGCCAGATGCTGAAAAACTCGTCCACGCCTTCATCTCCTCCAGGCTGGACTACTGCAATGCCCTATTCTTTGGAATCCCCAGTAAGAGCCTCCAAAGGCTTCAATATATTCAAAATTGCGCCGCCAGGATCCTGATGCGAATACGCAAATACGACCATATTACTCCCATCCTCCGTTCACACCACTGGCTCCCCATCACCTTCAGGTCTGAATACAAGATCTCCCTCATCACTCACCAATGCCTCTATGGAAATGCCCCCTCCTACCTCAAAGAACTCCTAAATCGAAAACCAGACTCTCGAAACCTCCGCTCATCCAACACCAACCTTCTGCTCACCCCCGACACCAACTTGCGCACAATGGGCGACCGGGCTTTCAGCTACTCAGCCCCAAGTCTGTGGAACGCCCTCCCTGTACACCTGAGAGCGCCCCAGTCCACAGACAGTTTTAAAAACGGACTCAAAACGCACCTTTTTAACAAAGCATTTTTTGGGGCGGTGTAGCCGCCCCCTATAAGTGAGTTTTGGACACCGACCAAAAAATGTGTGTACCCCCTAACCCTTCCATTGTTAATGCAAATCGATACTTTTTTCATATCAGCCAATCACATTACAGCTAGTGTCATCACCACTAACTGTAATGTGATTGGCTGACTTTGCAAATTCAGGACTGTGATTGGCTAGCGAAACACATGACACATGTGCAGCCCTATGAATAGCAGTATGGACTTTTAAAAAAGTAATTTATCCTTTTTTTAAAGTGAGTCATGTTGTGATGACCACACACCGCCCACTTCACACTGGGTGTGTTTTTTGGGGCGGTGTAGCCGCCCCCTATAAGTGGGTTTTGGACACCGACCAAAAAATGTATGTACCCCCTAACCCTTCCATTGTTAATGCAAATCGATACTTTTTTCATATCAGCCAATCACATTACAGCTAGTGTCATCACCACTAACTGTAATGTGATTGGCTGACTTTGCAAATTCAGGACTGTGATTGGCTAGCGAAACACATGACACATGTGCAGCCCTATGAATAGCAGTATGGCCTTTTAAAAAAGTCATTTATCTTTTTTAAAAGTGAGTCATGTTGTGATGACCACACACCGCCCACTTCACACTGGGTGTGATTTTTTAATCTTACTGTGATCTTTGTACTTTTGTCAGTGCCCTAGTTGTAGTTTGCTTTAGACCCATTTTTAGGGTAACACTTTAGAATAACTACCCGTTATAAGTAGTTAATAAATCATTCATAAACTGTTAGTTAATGAGTTATTAATGCCTTGTTAAGCATTAGTTAATAGTTAGTTAAGGATTAATAACTATCCGTTATAAGTAGTTCATAGATCATTCATAAACTGTTAGTTAATGAGTTATTAATGCCTTGTTAAGCATTAGTTAATAGTCAGTTGAGGACTTGTAACCATGCCTTATAGATAGTTAATAGACTACTCACAAACTATTAGTTAATGAGTTAACAATGATTTGTTAATTATGTTTTAGTAGTATGTTAAGGATTTATAAATATGCCTTAGATAGATAATAGATCACTCACTCTGCTAATGATGTATGACTGTCTTATCAATGCCTTATAACTAGTTAATAGATCATTTATAGACCATTAGTTAATGAGTTAATTATGTACTTGTTAAATATTTGTTAACAGTTAGTAAGGAGTTATAACTATTCCTTATAGATAAGGGATAGATTACTCACAAACTAACTACACCTTATATATGTTCAAAGGATTATGAGCAAGCTATTAGTAACTCACTTACTAATGGCTAGTTAAGTATTTGTTAATGGTTAATATATGTTATTGGTTAGTTATTCTAAAGTTGCAACTACTCCTCATTTACTAACATGAATTAAGTATTTGTTAATGGTTAATATGTGTTATTGGGTAGTTATTCTAAAGTTGCAACTACTCCTCATTTGCTAACATGAATTACGTTTTTGTTAATGGTTAATATATGTTATTGTGTAGTTATTCTAAAGTTGCAGCTACTCCTCATTTACTAACAAAAGTTAAGTATTTGTTAATAGTTAATATATGTTATTGGGTAGTTATTCTAAAGTTGCAGCTACTCCTCATTTACTAACATAAGTTAAATATTTGTTAATAGTTAACATATGTTATTGGGTAGTTATTCTAAAGTTGCAACTACTCCTCATTTACTAACTATTAACAAATGCTTAACTTACCTTTTACAGATCAAGTGTTAATCAGTGACACTTTGTACAACAGCAAATGGGTGGTACAGAAATTTGATGGGATACTGTGGACATATTTCACATTTTGGTACCTCAACCTTGTTCAATATTTTACAAAATAAATATCACAAATGAAATAGTGAACACTTTATTTTTAATGAATAAAGAAAACAATACACAAATAATAAATGCATCCATCTAAAATAACAATAGCAAATAAAGAAATAGTCATATCAACAGTAATACAGTAATTATAAATAACCAAAAGGAATACAGTACCTTCAAATCCCATCATAATTCAATTTACAGTCCAGATTACAAAGCTTTATCCACTGGATATATAGCACACACATTAGCTTTAGCTTTATAGCAGGCCTTCTGCAGTAAAGCAGTATGGCCACAGCAACACCATGTGCTAAAATTGTAGCTATGCTAATATTGTAGCTAACAGGCTAAAAGTGTTCCCAAATTATAAATCTTACTCTTTTTCATCAAACAAACAAAAACGACTTCTTTACACTAACTAATAAACACAACAGTTCATACAGTCATGGTTATGCATAAAATAGAATACACAATGGCATCAGATACAGAACAATGGTTCCTTCTCTTGTGTCTTGTTCACAATAACTGAACAACATCCTGCTTCTTTCAAAATAAAAGGCAGTTGAGCTTCAGAAATCCATTGAGACACACTGCCATCTACTGACGCAAAGTGGTATTGGTACTATATTACAGACTAGTGTAGTTACATGAACTGACAATCAAATAAAAATACAATAAAACATGCAATGAGGGGTCAATATTAAACACTTAACATTAAGAACACAGCTATGGCATGTGGCCAAATATGTTTCATATCACCACATAGGCTACATACTGTAATTATGCCTTAGGCATTATTGATCATTGTGAGCATTACTTACTGTAGCTAAATAACAGAACACAATGAACAGTAAAACGGCAGTGTTTTTAACAGTATTCTCGTAAACCTGGACTAAAGCTTAAAAACAAAAAGAGCCACCATCAATCTTAGTCTGCTCTCATTTCCTTCTACTACACCAGATGTTTTTGCTAGAAATAACAAATCTTGCTCACAGCAAGACATGCTGTGAGCTTGTAGATCATGCCATTTCTAATCTGATATTTCTACTGAGTGAAGAAAAACTCAAGAGAAATGCCCCATTTCAATATTACAGGCCATGACCAGAAATGGACTCATAAATTGACCCCTAGGTGTTTACTGGGCCTTTTTAGAAGCAATAACCCTCAATTTGAAATTTGTGAGGTTGCAATTATTTTCTTCCGTTTCTCTTCATTCGCCAGAAATATCCGGAATAGCAGATCTACAAGCTCACAACACGTTGAAATGCGTCTTGCTGTGAGCTTGTAGATCTGTCATTTATGGAGAATGTTCCATGTATGTATGGGGGGGGGGGGGGGGGGTACCAGTGGGTCGCCAGCCAAATGTGTTAATATAGTGTCACAATCCTTTTAACCACTTTATTGGCACTGGTTATTTTTCTGTAGATTTATTTTGCACTTATAAGGCACTTTTTGTTTAGTTTTGAAAATGTTCAAGTCATATGACTGATAATGGGAATTAACATAACACAGTGTCAAATTAGCTAGATTTGAGGATAATAAAAAAAAAAACCTAAACATTTTTTCGCGCACGCGCACTTATTGGGACGCACCCCCGTCCCAATAAGTGACCAGCCGCCACTGTGAGCGGCGTCTAAAAGCCACCGGTCTCACAGTACACAAACAGATCTACAAACAACACCAGAAGCTCTATTCTAAAGCCCTCAAACTCGCCCGTTCTAAATATTACTCTGACATCATAAATAACACCCCTGGAAACTCTAAGCAGCTTTTCTCCACTGTAAACCAGTTCCTCAAACCACAATGTCCCATTAACACAGAATGCACTGAGGAGAAATGCAATAACTTCTTAACCTTCTTCAATACTAAAGTCAACACCATCCGCTCCAAACTCTCCAGCTCCATCACACTACCAGCCCCCCCCCCGCCCCCGATCCGGTGATCTCTCGGCCTCTCTGCTGTTTTGCCACCACCACGCAGCGAGAGGTTGAGGGGATCATCAATAAGATGAAATCCTCCACCTGCGCCCTGGACCCTTTCCCCACAACCTTAATAAAACTCTACACCTGCACATTAAGTCCTCTCATAACCCAAATCATAAATCTCTCACTCCAGTCTGGCCTTGTTCCCTCTGCACTCAAGACTGCCATCATCACACCCCTGCTCAAAAAACCCACATTAGACCCGGACAATCTTGCAAACTATAGGCCCATCTCAAATCTCCCCTTCATCTCCAAGGTTTTAGAAAAAGTGGTAGCAGCCCAACTCCAGGATCATCTCCACATCAAGAGCATAGCAGAGAAATTCCAGTCCGGCTTCCGCGCAGCCCACAGCACGGAGACAGCCCTCATCCGTGTCACAAATGACCTGTTGATGGCAGCTGATGTCGGCTCCCCCTCTCTCCTCATCCTCCTTGACCTAACCGCAGCATTTGATACAGTTCACCATGACACATGGTCTTTCAGTTTCCGCTTTAAATTGGTTCCATTCCTACCTCTCCGAAAGGTCCGAGTACGTTTCCTTGGGAAGGGAAAAATCCCGGACACACACTGTCACCTGCGGCGTCCCCCAAGGATCCGTACTCGGCCCCACTCTGTTCACTCTTTATATGCTCTCCCTCGGTCACATAATCACCAAGCACGGCATCTCCTTTCATTGTTATGCTGACGACACCCAGCTATATCTAAAAATCAACACCCCCCCCCCCGCAGACCAGCCACCACCCAAAACCCAACCACCGTCACCTCCTTCCCCACCCCTGCAGACCAGCCAGCAGTATGTCCATCATCCACCCTGACAGCCTGCCTGGAGGAGATCAAGGCGTGGATGAACCTCAACTTTCGTCAGCTAAACAGTTCAAAAACAGAAGCTATGTTAATTGGCACCCCCCACCAGATCCAATCCTGTCCCATAAACAGCATCTCTTTCTCCGGTCACAATCAAACCCTCTCATCCTCAGTCACCAACCTAGGTGTTAAAATGGACCCACAACTACATTTTCAGGCACACATCCAAAATCTCTGTAAGACATCGTTTTTTCATCTCAGGAACATTTCCAAACTCCGCTCCACACTCACTCTGCCAGATGCTGAAAAACTCGTCCACGCCTTCATCTCCTCCAGGCTGGACTACTGCAATGCCCTATTCTTTGGAATCCCCAGTAAGAGCCTCCAAAGGCTTCAATATATTCAAAATTGCGCCGCCAGGATCCTGATGCGAATACGCAAATACGACCATATTACTCCCATCCTCCGTTCACACCACTGGCTCCCCATCACCTTCAGGTCTGAATACAAGATCTCCCTCATCACTCACCAATGCCTCTATGGAAATGCCCCCTCCTACCTCAAAGAACTCCTAAATCGAAAACCAGACTCTCGAAACCTCCGCTCATCCAACACCAACCTTCTGCTCACCCCCGACACCAACTTGCGCACAATGGGCGACCGGGCTTTCAGCTACTCAGCCCCAAGTCTGTGGAACGCCCTCCCTGTACACCTGAGAGCGCCCCAGTCCACAGACAGTTTTAAAAACGGACTCAAAACGCACCTTTTTAACAAAGCATTTTTTGGGGCGGTGTAGCCGCCCCCTATAAGTGAGTTTTGGACACCGACCAAAAAATGTGTGTACCCCCTAACCCTTCCATTGTTAATGCAAATCGATACTTTTTTCATATCAGCCAATCACATTACAGCTAGTGTCATCACCACTAACTGTAATGTGATTGGCTGACTTTGCAAATTCAGGACTGTGATTGGCTAGCGAAACACATGACACATGTGCAGCCCTATGAATAGCAGTATGGACTTTTAAAAAAGTAATTTATCCTTTTTTTAAAGTGAGTCATGTTGTGATGACCACACACCGCCCACTTCACACTGGGTGTGTTTTTTGGGGCGGTGTAGCCGCCCCCTATAAGTGGGTTTTGGACACCGACCAAAAAATGTATGTACCCCCTAACCCTTCCATTGTTAATGCAAATCGATACTTTTTTCATATCAGCCAATCACATTACAGCTAGTGTCATCACCACTAACTGTAATGTGATTGGCTGACTTTGCAAATTCAGGACTGTGATTGGCTAGCGAAACACATGACACATGTGCAGCCCTATGAATAGCAGTATGGCCTTTTAAAAAAGTCATTTATCTTTTTTAAAAGTGAGTCATGTTGTGATGACCACACACCGCCCACTTCACACTGGGTGTGATTTTTTAATCTTACTGTGATCTTTGTACTTTTGTCAGTGCCCTAGTTGTAGTTTGCTTTAGACCCATTTTTAGGGTAACACTTTAGAATAACTACCCGTTATAAGTAGTTAATAAATCATTCATAAACTGTTAGTTAATGAGTTATTAATGCCTTGTTAAGCATTAGTTAATAGTTAGTTAAGGATTAATAACTATCCGTTATAAGTAGTTCATAGATCATTCATAAACTGTTAGTTAATGAGTTATTAATGCCTTGTTAAGCATTAGTTAATAGTCAGTTGAGGACTTGTAACCATGCCTTATAGATAGTTAATAGACTACTCACAAACTATTAGTTAATGAGTTAACAATGATTTGTTAATTATGTTTTAGTAGTATGTTAAGGATTTATAAATATGCCTTAGATAGATAATAGATCACTCACTCTGCTAATGATGTATGACTGTCTTATCAATGCCTTATAACTAGTTAATAGATCATTTATAGACCATTAGTTAATGAGTTAATTATGTACTTGTTAAATATTTGTTAACAGTTAGTAAGGAGTTATAACTATTCCTTATAGATAAGGGATAGATTACTCACAAACTAACTACACCTTATATATGTTCAAAGGATTATGAGCAAGCTATTAGTAACTCACTTACTAATGGCTAGTTAAGTATTTGTTAATGGTTAATATATGTTATTGGTTAGTTATTCTAAAGTTGCAACTACTCCTCATTTACTAACATGAATTAAGTATTTGTTAATGGTTAATATGTGTTATTGGGTAGTTATTCTAAAGTTGCAACTACTCCTCATTTGCTAACATGAATTACGTTTTTGTTAATGGTTAATATATGTTATTGTGTAGTTATTCTAAAGTTGCAGCTACTCCTCATTTACTAACAAAAGTTAAGTATTTGTTAATAGTTAATATATGTTATTGGGTAGTTATTCTAAAGTTGCAGCTACTCCTCATTTACTAACATAAGTTAAATATTTGTTAATAGTTAACATATGTTATTGGGTAGTTATTCTAAAGTTGCAACTACTCCTCATTTACTAACTATTAACAAATGCTTAACTTACCTTTTACAGATCAAGTGTTAATCAGTGACACTTTGTACAACAGCAAATGGGTGGTACAGAAATTTGATGGGATACTGTGGACATATTTCACATTTTGGTACCTCAACCTTGTTCAATATTTTACAAAATAAATATCACAAATGAAATAGTGAACACTTTATTTTTAATGAATAAAGAAAACAATACACAAATAATAAATGCATCCATCTAAAATAACAATAGCAAATAAAGAAATAGTCATATCAACAGTAATACAGTAATTATAAATAACCAAAAGGAATACAGTACCTTCAAATCCCATCATAATTCAATTTACAGTCCAGATTACAAAGCTTTATCCACTGGATATATAGCACACACATTAGCTTTAGCTTTATAGCAGGCCTTCTGCAGTAAAGCAGTATGGCCACAGCAACACCATGTGCTAAAATTGTAGCTATGCTAATATTGTAGCTAACAGGCTAAAAGTGTTCCCAAATTATAAATCTTACTCTTTTTCATCAAACAAACAAAAACGACTTCTTTACACTAACTAATAAACACAACAGTTCATACAGTCATGGTTATGCATAAAATAGAATACACAATGGCATCAGATACAGAACAATGGTTCCTTCTCTTGTGTCTTGTTCACAATAACTGAACAACATCCTGCTTCTTTCAAAATAAAAGGCAGTTGAGCTTCAGAAATCCATTGAGACACACTGCCATCTACTGACGCAAAGTGGTATTGGTACTATATTACAGACTAGTGTAGTTACATGAACTGACAATCAAATAAAAATACAATAAAACATGCAATGAGGGGTCAATATTAAACACTTAACATTAAGAACACAGCTATGGCCAAATATGTTTCATATCACCACATAGGCTACATACTGTAATTATGCCTTAGGCATTATTGATCATTGTGAGCATTACTTACTGTAGCTAAATAACAGAACACAATGAACAGTAAAACGGCAGTGTTTTTAACAGTATTCTCGTAAACCTGGACTAAAGCTTAAAAACAAAAAGAGCCACCATCAATCTTAGTCTGCTCTCATTTCCTTCTACTACACCAGATGTTTTTGCTAGAAATAACAAATCTTGCTCACAGCAAGACATGCTGTGAGCTTGTAGATCATGCCATTTCTAATCTGATATTTCTACTGAGTGAAGAAAAACTCAAGAGAAATGCCCCATTTCAATATTACAGGCCATGACCAGAAATGGACTCATAAATTGACCCCTAGGTGTTTACTGGGCCTTTTTAGAAGCAATAACCCTCAATTTGAAATTTGTGAGGTTGCAATTATTTTCTTCCGTTTCTCTTCATTCGCCAGAAATATCCGGAATAGCAGATCTACAAGCTCACAACACGTTGAAATGCGTCTTGCTGTGAGCTTGTAGATCTGTCATTTATGGAGAATGTTCCATGTATGTTCCATTTATTTTTATTTTATTGTCCTATACAGTTCAGTTCATGTAACTACACTAGTCTGTAATATAGTACCAATACCACTTTGCGTCAGTAGATGGCAGTGTGTCTCAATGGATTTCTGAAGCTCAACTGCCTTTTATTTTGAAAGGAGCAGGATGTTGTTCAGTTGTTGTGAACATAGTCTCGCGTGGCCAGACTGTTGCCTCCCACAATTTACAAATGTTTCCGACATACATTCTGGGACTCGGAAGCTCTGATCATGTGTAAGTGGAAAGCGGATGCCCCTCCCCCTACCCACGTCCGTTTCAGCATTGTGCAGAGTCCGACTGGAATCAACGAATCTCATAAACATCGTTTATGTCTACTAGTGTCTTCTTTCACAGTTTTTTCGGCGTTAATTCCATGATAGCTTTCTCAGTTTTCTGTGATAAACAATCCTCGCACAAATAACATGAATCTACCGCTCCTATGACTATGCTTCCGCCTCTGTTCTGTTTCCACTAGGACTACAGGTCCGCGGGCACCGCGTCGTGATTGGTCGAATGTCTTTCCGGTCTGAACAACTTCCGTTACACAGCTTTCGGGAAGTGGAGCTCCAGACTCTATATACTTCAGAGATTGTGGAATAGTAGTCTGGTGACGCGAGACTATTGTGAACAAGACACAAGAGAAGGAACCATTGTTCTGTATCTGATGCCATTGTGTATTCTATTTTATGCATTTCAGGTGATGTAGTGCAAAACCATGACAACTGTATGAACTGTTGTGTTTATTAGTTAATGTAAATAATTCGTTTTTGTTTGTTTGATGAAAAAGAGTAAGATTTATAATTTGGGAACACTTTTAGCCTGTTAGCTACAATATTAGCATAGCTACAATTTTAGCACATGGTGTTGCTGTGGCCATACTGCTTTACTGCAGAAGGCCTGCTATAAAGCTAAAGCTAAAGTGTGTGCTATGTATCCACTGGATAAAGCTATGTAATCTGGACTGTAAAGGTGGATTATGATGGGAGGGGATTCCTTTTGGTTATTTCTAATTACTGTATTACTGTTGATATGACTATTTCTTTATTTGCTATTGTTATTTTAGATGGATGCATTTATTATTTGTGTATTATTTTCTTTATTAATTATAAATAAATTGTTCACTTTCATCTGTGGTATTTCTTTTGTAAAATATTGAACAAGGTTGAGGTACCAAAATGTGAAATATGTCCACAGTATCCCATCAAATTTCTGTACCACCCATTTGCTGTTGTACAAAGTGTCTCTGGTATTAGTAGATGGGAATCAAATCATTAACAATTGATCTGTAAAAGGTAAGTTAAGCATTTGTTAATAGTTAGTAAATGAGGAGTAGTTGCAACTTTAGAATAACTACCCAATAACATAAATTAACCATTAACAAATATTTAACTCATGTTAGTTAATGAGGAGTAGTTCCAACTTTAGCATAACTACCCAATAACATAAATAAACCATTAACAAATACTTAACTCATGTTAGTAAATGAGGAATAGTTGCAACTTTAGAATAACTACCCAATAACATATATTAACCATTAACAAATACTTAACTAGCCATTAGTAAGTGAGTTACTAATAGCTTGCTCATAATCCTTTGAACATATATAAGGTGTAGTTAGTTTGTGAGTAATCTATCCCTTATCTATAAGGAATAGTTATAACTCCTTACTAACTGTTAACAAATATTTAACAAGTACATTATTAACTCATTAACTAATGGTCTATAAATGATCTATTAACTAGCTATAATGCATTGATAAGACAGTCATACATCATTGGCAGACAGTTAATAAGTCAGTTAACTAATCATTTGTGAGTGATCTATTATCTATCTAAGGCATATTTATAAATCCTTAACATACTACTAAAACATATTTAACAAATCATTGTTAACTCATTAACTAATAGTTTGTGAGTAGTTTATTAACTATCTATAAGGCATGGTTACAAGTCCTTAACTAGCTGTTAACAAATATTTAACAAAACATTAATAACTCATTAAATAATGGTTTATAGATGATCTATTAAAATGTTATAAGGCATTGTTATTAATCCTTAACTGACTATTAACTAATGCTTAACAAGGCATTGATAACTCATTAATTAACAGTTTATGAATGATCTATTAACTACTTATAACGGATAGTTATTCTAAAGTGTTACCATTTTTAGTCTAGAAATGTCTGTTTTTTCATTATTATTACTATGTACTTGTATTATTATTATGTACTTGTTTTTTCATTATTATTATTATCACTTTCTCTTTGATTGTTTTTTTCCGCTATGCCTTGATTTTTAACTCTGTAGCACTTTGAGATTTGAAAAAATGTAAAGTGCTTTATAAATAAAATGCATTATTATTATTATTATTATTAATATTATTATTATCACTGAAACCAATCTTACTCCAATTGGTCAAAGGGGGGCGCTATAGCAATTTTTTGAAAATGCAAACTTTAAACAGGCAAAAGTCATGCCTTGTTTAGCTGACAGCCGTGACACTTACTTACACATGTGCCTTGACTCACGAGGAACACATCTATCACTTTGACCAGTAAGCTCCGCCCTTAGATTGTCTGCAATTTTGAGCAGTTTGAAAAACATTTAAACCCAGGATTTCTGAGCAATTTGGGTGAAACTGTGTCATCTGTGTCAACTCCTTTTTCACCAGTTCAGGTCTGTTGGTCCAATGGCTTGATCGCTTAATCATCTGCCTTGAAACCACAGGGTTGCCGGTTCAAATCCCACCTCATGCAGACTTCATCTCAATTGCATTGCACACAACATGACTGTATCAATGAATACACGTGCAATTGTTAAAGATAACGTGAAATGCTCATTTGAGAGTAGTTTTTTGTATGACGTACTTCATTCCCCCTTTTGTTTTGTTTTGTTGGATTCTCCTTTCTCACTGTCTGAGGCTGTGGATTGAATACCGCAATCAATAAAGAATAGCCTCATCTTCCGAAGGTCACTGGTTCAAACCCCACTCATTACAGATTACATTGTACAAACATGACCCTGTTAATTCCGACATGTGCAATTTTTAAACAATAACATGAAATGCTTTTTTGAGAGTAGTTTCTATCTGTATAGAAAAAATGTTTGCACCCCTGGACCCCTGTTTTTTATGTCCAGTGAAGTCAAGACCTACAAAACCAAAACATCTGGGGGAAAAAAATTATGTTTTTCTAAAAACACCATTCAATCATAATATCTCAGAATGTGACATATTATGCATGCACAGTAGACTAATGATTATATTTCAGAAACTGATTCCACTTAAACCCCATATGGGTAACCAGAGTCCCTCAGGGCTCAATACTAGTGTCTTTTCTGTTCTGGGTTATTGTGGGGAAAGCTTTCGCTGAAAATAGCCGATCGACAAGCTCACAACGCGTCGCAGCGTGACGCGTTGTGAGCTTGTCGATCGGCTATTTTCTGTGACCACTATACGGATGCTGGGGTTTTTAAGCGTAAAATAATATTGAATATAGAAGTCCTAAGTATATTTACTGTATCATTTTGTTTTGTTTATTTAGTCAAAAAAGTTTCAAAATAAAGATGATTTGGCAGTGCTTCTATGATTTTATTTTGAATTTGGAATGTTTACTCTGTGACATCACAGGGTGAACCTCAGTTCCTCCTATAGACTACTTGGACTACAGTGTTTCCTGTATACTGTAGTTCCAGTCGGAACTATACTAATATCAGCTGGAGTCCTGTGTGACTACATCTTTTTTTTTGCCATGTCATTAAACACATTTTTGTTTTGCTATGTTTAACACAATGTCTTATTTTCACTACCTTTGTGCAACAGTGTCACGCCACGAAGTAGGGCATTATTTAAAAAAAGAAAAAAAACATATAAAGTTGAAATATGAAGATAAGATTTGAGATAGATTTTCTGCATAACAGCGACAATATACAGTATCCTCTTGTTGAAACTGGCAACAAAGTCCTGGACAAAAAAACTGCTGGTTACTGATGTACAAATTGTACAATAGATATGTCTCTGAAAAATGCACTAATATACGCACGCACGCACGCACGCACGCACGCACGCACGCACGCACGCACGCACGCACGCACGCACGCACGCACACACACACACACACACATCATCCTTTATTTTATGTGTAAAGGATGATGTCACCTACAGTATATCCATAATAACTGGTAGTCTGCTTGTTTCTAGCTCATACAGACAATTCTGATCATGATCTGCATTGCATTTTGACTGATATATTTAGATTTTGATATGATCCATGTTTTTAATCTAAAACACAAATGAAGATATGTGCGTGCATGCGAGCGTGCATACACACGTGCGTGCGTGCGTGCGTGTGTGTGTGTGTGTGTGTACATGCTTGTTTGCTTAGCCCAGGGGGTGTGGGTTTACTCATCTCTCCTAGCTTCAGCCTGTGGACCATGTGAGGACAAGGGGAAGGACCACTGTAGATCACTGGTTCTCTACCAGTGACCTTGACTGGCTAAAATATTGTTTGTCGGGAAAGTTCTGTAACTCTGAGAGCGTACAAATGGAACCATTTGTACGCTCTCAGAGTTACATTAACACTGAGGATTTGGTTGATAATTTGATAGAGTTGTTCTAATCCTGCTGAACAGATACCCTGACCAACCTGTAGGAGTCGCTATAGTGCAGAGAAAGAGAGGAATATTCTCCATGGAAGTGGATAGGAACATTTACACTGACCCTTGACCTATAGGCCCAGGGGCCCAAGAGCTCAGGGCCCCCCTCAGTGGTGTAAAGTAACTAAGTACATTTACTCATGTAGTCTACAGTACTTAAGTACACATTTTTTTTGTTTGACAAAATATACACATTTTTGGGTCTGAGATGATCTTGATATGAAAAGGGTTGAAAACCACTGCTGTAAATCATTGGTTCTCAAAGTGGGGTCCGGGGACCCCCAGGGGTCCTTGGGGGGGGGGGGGGGGGTTCCCCAGCCAAAGTAGTTAACATAGCATCATCATTTTAACCACGTTATCCATTTGTATGTTGGCTATTCAAAAATAGCAGATCTACAAGCTCACAAGCTTGTATATCTGCTATTTTTGAAAATATTTGAAAAATATCAAAAATGTTAAAAAGATTTTGATAATGAATAACTATAGACCATATTCACACGGCGGTCATGTTTCTATGAAGTCAATGAAAGTAGCCACCCCGGGTGGTGGCACTTTCAATGTTAAATTCCAATATGGCCGCCGTGTGAATATGGTCTATTGCGTGTGACCATGACATCATTCCCGTAATCAATCATTAACCCCCACTGTCTCTCCTCTCACCCAGGCTGGCACACCTGCAGCTGATCTGGGATTGCAATTACCAGCCTCTATTCACCTGTTTCTTGGCTGTGTGTTTTCCACTTCCTGTCGGATTTCATTGGATATCATTAGTCATCTGACCGGTTTCATTGGATTTCATTGGCTCAAAAGACAGGACGTGGAACACAGTGAAAAGCCTAGGAAACAGGTGGATAAAAGCCAGATTCAGATCCACTCCAGACACAGACCCAGCATACCTTGATTATTCAGGCTTAAAAGCCTTTTCTTTAACCCATTAAGACCGGGAAATAATCTGTGTCTTTTTTAGATTTCTTTGGCTGTTCAAAAATGGCAGATATACAAGCTCACGCGCTATGAGCTTGTAGATCTGCCATTTTTGAATTTATTTGGCTATAATCAGTGGTTCTCAAACTTTTTCATGTCAAGGACCCCCTTATATGAATTTTGGCCGCGGACCCCCATCTCAAACTATTTTGTTCCAGGGACCCCCCCCCCCCCCCACCCCCAGAAGTTGTAACATAGTTAAAAATGTGCGCTACAGAAAAAAAAAGGTATTCAAAGATTTGCACACATTTTCACGATGTTTCAAATAAATAGCAGATCTACAAGCTCATTGCGCTATGAGCTTGTAGATCTGCTATTTTTGAATAGCCCAAAGAAATCTTAAAATGACACACAGATGCGTTCCCGGTCTTAAAGGGGTAAGTTACTTAGTTTCTTTTAGTTTGGCCTGGAGACGGCCGGTAGTTCTATCTTTTCGTTTAGTTTTTAGTTCAGTAGAACTTGGTTTTGTTAGGTAGGGAGGGGGGAGCAGCTTTAACGTCCCTATAGGGGGTGACCTGGGCCCCCCCTCCATTATATTTAGTTTGACCGGCATCTCCAGGCCTCCTTTTGAGTTACTAGTTTCCATTATGTTTGTTCCTCAATATTCTCATTTTTGTTGTGGGACGTTAAATAAAACAATTAAAATCTTTGCCCATTTGTGTGGTGTCCATTTTATGTTGGGGTCTCCTATTGGAGCCATTGGTTTTTGGACTATTGTTTGGAGACCGTAACAAATCCCATCTTCTGGGGGTCCCTGGCATAAATGATTTTCAGATGGGGGTCCGTGGCCAAATATATATCAATTCGGGGGTCCTTGGCACGAAAAGGTTTGAGAACCACTGCTGTAAATGAATGCTTAAACACTAGTTACACAGACAACAATGACTTATAGGTAATATGTTTTTATTTGTTTATTGTTTCATGACATTTAACTGTTGTATCTCTGATATACAGATAAACAGCTGTAGTTCTTCTTCAGGTTCAGTATATCTGGCCTGGCTTTATCTTTATGTAGCACTGGCCCTTTAAGGAAAGTGCATAAAGAGGGGTGGCTAGGTTTGTGGCCTCCGGTCTAGCCAGAAGCCTGGCTTGAGTGTTTGTGAGAGAGACCTGGAGGCATGAGGGGTACAGACTAATTCTCGGTAAGACAATCTGAAACAAATGACAAGGTTTTTATAACTCATCGTAGCAATAGTATATATATAAGAGTTTAGATAGGCTGACAATATTAGGCCTGTTGTTAATTATACTAACATATATCTGTATTTCCAGAAGCCTCCAGGTCCTTTGAGCAGCAGTACCCTGTGGCTGTGCAGCCTATATCAATGGGAGCCATGAACATATATTGACTCATTGGGTATGTTTGTTATTTTGCTGTATTTTGTCATCTGGCTGTAGGGGCCTAATGTCTGGGATGAATTGTTGGAGGGCTGGCCTAATGCTTTATTATTTGATTTGTTGTAGGAGCTGAACTAACCATCACTGTTTTTCCCACCGTGCCATATATACTATTTAGATGGGTTTTTGCTATTGGACTGTGTACAATAGGGTTGACTGAGGACAGAGCTATACTGGGCCATTAAGTAGCATTGCATGAGTTTGGTTTTGTGTATTTGTAGTTTGTTTTGATTATTTACTTTATTTGCTTTTGGTTTTGCATTATTTGGATTGGATTTGTTTAATTTCTGTATATTTAGTTTAGAGGCCCAAGTAGGCCCCAAAGCCCTTACCCTTATTGCCCCTTTGCCTCTTGAGTTTAGTCCCTTTGCAGAACTCCCAGTAATACTAACCGCTTTCTTCCTTTCTGTATTTTAACCTGACTATTTTTTATACCAACCGTTTGAATAAACTTGACCCATTTGATACATCAGCCTCTGGTTCTGTTCATTCTGAACCCGTACCTTTCTGGAGAACCTTCCCTTGTTCAGTCCTATATATCTATATATATATATACAGTATATGGTTAATGTGTTTAAAGGATCCCTCACTCCTATATGTGTGGGTGGCGTAGTCATTGCTTAACATAGCCCTGCTACATTTATATACAGATATCATGGTCCATTATAGCGTGGAATTGTTAACTTATATATGAGGACAATGTGGTTATGCACACCTTAATGTTATAATACACACACGCTATTCCACTGTGTGTGTGTGTGTGTGTGTGTGTGTGTGTGTGTGTGTGTGTGTGTGTGTGTGTGTGTGTGTGTGTGTGTGTGTGTGTGTGTGTGTGTGTGTGTGTGTGTGTGTGTGTATCAGTCAAATTTCCATTTGTTCCACAACATAAAAAATTAAACATGGACCCTAGAGACACTTGTCGAAAATAGCGTATCTTTGAGCTCAGAACACAAACTTGTAGATCTGCTATTTCTGGTGAAGAGATATGGTGTATACAGCGTTGTTGTCGGGCAGAAACCTTGTATCTCAACTTTTTTTTTCAATTGATGCCCTACTTCACCATACAAGAGTGTCTCACAAAAGCAGTGAAAATAGCAGATCTACAAGCTCCCAACGCATTGCGTCGCATTGTGAGCTTGTAGATCTGCTATTTTGACTATTTTGAAATGTTTTTAAAATAATAATAAAAGGAGCTGTTATGGACAGCAACGATAGAGGAAAAGGAGGGAGTCTGGTATAGAGTCATTAAAGGTAGAGCAACAGATATGGGACAAACTTCAGAATGTACAAAACATCTGCAACAATATCAGTTGTTGCTCTTTTATCTAATTATATCCAAACTACTTAAATGATACATTTTCTGAAAAGCAGTGGTGGAAAAAGTACACAATTTTCCACCAATGCGTTGCAACGTATTGTGAGCTTGTAGATCTGCTATTTTCAAATGGCCGAAATGTATATATGGCTGAAGTGGTTAATGTGTGTTTTGTAATAATAATCATAATCTACAAAGTAACAAGTAACTAACGTTTTCAAATAATTGTAGTGGAGTAAAAGTACAATAATGACCTCTGAGATCTAGTGGAGTAAAAGTAAAAGTATTGAAAAATGGAAATACTCTAGTAAAGCAAAAGTACCTCAAAATTGTACTTAAGTATCTCATTTCCATTTGATTTCAGGAGTGAAATCAAATGGAAATGAGATTTCTGGAGGGAGGGTTTACCAGGCTAACTTAAGTACAGTACTTGAGTAAATGTACTTAGTTACTTTACACCACTGCTGAAAAGGCAACTGTTCCGGATCTATACTGCCATCCAAAGGCTGACCACAGTAGGCCTAACTACATTTTAAGTTATGTCAAGCGTGAGTGTCATTAATGATATTATGGCACATTATGGCACTTGGTGCCGCGCTATGAGCTTGTAGATCTGCTATTTTTGAATAGCCAAAGAAAACTGAAAATGACACACAGATGCTTCCCCGGTCTTAATAGATTAAGACGCGCAAATGATGCCTCTGACTATGATGATGTTTGAATAAACCTTCTACTAACCTTTCATCACCTTCCTACTAATGGCCTAGTATTATATATTATATAGGCCATTAGTCATTTTAGTAATTTTTTAAAAGGTTTTTCAGAATAAAAATAAAATCCAAAACATATCTATATATTTCTTAATCATTTCACCCAAAACGTTTATAACACATTATGACTATTAACATAAAAACAACACAGTCTGTCAGTTATGTAACATAAGAGATTTAAATAGGTTTAAATAGGATTAAACCTGACTTAGGCCGAATAAATGGCCTATTTTGGCCTAAGTCACACTAGGGAGATAGGCCATTATACTAAAAGGGGAGGGAACAGCATGATCCTTTTCATTGTTTCCATTTAGGAGATTTGTCATGAGGAGCTGACAAATCTAATATCATTTTCCTCAAAAAATGGCTTAGTTTAGGAAGGTGACACTTAATCTAGTCTCCACAAGGTGGTGCTAGAGTACGTCTATCATTTCCATGTTAACAAAGCTCCATCATAAGAGACATTAATGATCAAATGAGTACAAACAGTAATTCTGTTACTTCTGTTGAGTTAATAATAATAATAATAATAATAATTCAACGTGAGAATAGCATTTATGTATAATGTTCAATATGCCCACGACCTATACTTTATAAACATTGATATAAGATGTCTTGCATGATTATAAACATACTGTATGAGAGTGTTGTCTCATGAATGTGTTTATAATGCTTTACAGACATAATAATAATGATGATGATGATAATAATACTAATGATGCAACTTGTACAACTTTGTATATTACCTTCGATACAAAACATGATAGTGCTTTACATTAAAATAAAAAAAATAGCATTTGATTTATTGAATACTTTATTAACAGTTTGCAAATAGTACAGTGGTCTGATTTTACAATGATGCTAAAAGGATAACACAAAGATCCCTAGAGGCTTGTTTTCATTGTGGTCCTGTAGCAGATCTACAACCTCACAACACATTGTGTGTGTGTTGTAGATCTGCTATTTTCCAATAGCCAAAGTATAAAATAGGGCTTAAGTGGTTAAAGCACATAATCAATCAATAAGAAAGTTAAATGGCAAATAAAATAAAATAAAATGCTTAAAACTGTTGAGAAATAGATGCATAACTTCTCTTGCACTGTTTTAAAAACAGAACAAACATTATATTAATTTACATGAAACATGGTATTAAAATGTAACAGATGGCTGTTAGATTAATGTTATTAACATTCTAATATGCTTCCCTTTAACTATAAATATGAAAATATGAATATAAATTTTATGTAATGCCTACAGTGCATATTGGGTAGAACTTGCAAGGCAGACAACACACCAACTAACTAATACATTGTACCAACACACCAGCTAACTGATACAGTGTAGCAACACACCAGCTAACTGATACAGTGTAGCAACACACCAGCTAACTGATACATGGTGAACATGATGGTTTCAGCACAGAGCTCTTTCACACATCCAGGAGATGGACCAATGACACGGTATGTCGTTCCATCCTTTGCCAGGAGAGCCAGACACAGACGCATCATAATACTCAACACAGTCTTGGTCTGCATTAGGGTACTCGTTGTCTTCATAATGAGGCTGACCATGCCTCCAGTACCTGTAGAAGTAGGAACATATAATTAATACAATACTTTTACAAGGGTGGTTTTTCACTCTAAATCGTTTGTTTTTTAATCATCACATTCTATATTCAGTGGTTTTCAAACGTATTCGTTGCTAAATTAGCCGATCTACAAGCTCACAACATGTTGACATGATCTACAAGCATGTGTATAAGCTTGTAGATCGGCTTATTTTGCCGCTTTGGAAAATGTGTGGGATAAATGAATGAATAAATAGTTCTATGTATTTAAGGCTATTGAGATGAGTGCACACAAAGTACTGATATAGAAAGAAAAAATATATATATATATAATTAGCCTATTTGTATATATTTCACTAATGATGAGTGGTTCACCTGGATCTCAGGAACAGTAATAAATTACTAGTTACCAAATTAACCCACAGGAAGCATTATTGCCTTATGTTTTAACTCTATGGCTGCAGTGCGGCTGCAGGAGTTTTTCTGTGTCTTGATTATTTCAAGCCAGTGGATGGCACTGTTGGGACTGTTGATGCACTAGAGCAGTGGTTCTCAACCAGTGGTCCGGGGACCACCAGTGGTCCTTGAGAGGGTTCCAGGTGATCCCCAGCTAAATGATGGAGAGTTGGTAACCAAATGGACCCTTATTTGATCTTTAACTCTTGAGAGTGTAAAATGTTACGCTCTCAAGAGTTAAATTATTGTTAAACATCTGTATTACTTAATGTACAAGAAGTAACACAATTAGAGAATGTTACAATAATTATTATTTTGATCTGTTATCTCTCCTATTGGTACCAACATCAATACAGCATGGATGGAATTGTGGACAAAATATCATCCAACGATAACACAATATTCTCTTGGCTCTGAGAGTCTAAATCTCATCAAACGGTGGTTCCGTGGCTCAAATGCCCAATAAATAATGGACCTTGATATGAAAAGGGTTGAAACCCACTGCACTAGAGGGGTAGACGTGCTGCAGGACGATATGTGAGTTATTTCATTCATTTTGTATTTAATAACTTCAAAACTTAATAATCTGAGCAGTGACATCATGTTCTGAAAAGAAGCAGATCAGTTTAACAGTTGTTGGGCTACCAGTTGTTTCCTAACTGCAAATAACTAGTAGATGATTTAATTATCTACTGTAGTTCACATTTATAATAAAGATCTACTGTACCGTAGCTTATTACCCTATATTACAGTATGTATAGCCTATTCATTTTAAGATAGCTACACATTTACATGTTGTAGGGATGTTAACATGAAGTCAGTTATTATCACCAATAAACCCCTGACTATATCACACATACGTCTGTCATTAAATTAAATCACCCGATGCAACGCGTTGTGAGCTTGATTGGCAAACAACACCATCATTAGACTTTATGGATTCACTTACTATATCCTATTATAATTCTAGTAAGCTCACGGTGGTTGGTGGTAGGGTGGACTCTTGATCAAACTGCGCATGCGTCGTTGTGTGCCAGGTTTCGCGAGAGAAACAAGCAGCGAGGTCTATGAAAACGAGGCCAAACCAAACGAACCCTATAACACCAACATTGGCCCTAAAGCGCTTACAATCGGCGGACATGGCAACACCGACGCCGACGCTACACCATAGACCCCGCCCACTCTCTACTGCGGAAAGTAAACACTCCAGATTTTTCCCCCACACACACGATGCACATTAGCTCCATAAAGAACGGTTCTATGTCGTTCTCTAACAGGATCGGGCGAACGTCCGCCAAGGCTCCGCTGTTTACCCTTTTGTATACATCGTATCCCAAAACTAATGGTAGATTCTAAACCGCACGGATGTTTAAGGTTTGGTCGGCTGCATAATATTTTAGGTCGCCAGTGAAACTACCCGTTTAAATCGCTTATTTAGTCAGCCTGTGGCCATGTTTCCCATTGTAGCCAAACCGGGAGCAGTAGTGGCAGCGGACGTAGGGTTTTTTTCCGGGTTCAATGGGAAACATGGCCACAGGTTTCGCGAGAGAAACAAGCAACGAGGTCTATGAAAACGAGGCCAAACCAAACGAACCCCATACCACCAACATGCAACCTGATAATAATGTCCAAAGCATGTCTGTGTATGTTTACATCCATTACTGTGTTGGCGTTAGTTGGGATTAATGTTTATTAGCCAAACCAAGTTACTATGAGCCGTTAGCGTGATGCTAAGCTAACGGACGTTTGGCGCTAGCATGCGGCTAACGCTAATGCTAACGTCGTCATCGTGACTTAATCAACAATGTAAACGTTTCATCAACACACTTTATGAACCTTACTGTGGTTAATATTATCAGTGCTACCCAAGTAGTCCATTGAAAAGTATTATTTTGGTGTATTTTGTGTATTGTAACTTGGACACTGTAAGTTAATGGTAGCTGGGGCGACGCGTTGTTGGCTCATGGTTCAGAATGCCTCATGGGTATTGTAGTCATTTTCTGCTATTTCGGTTCTACTGTGATAGACTGTGCTACATTACCTGCTGTTTAATTGTGAATCATATATGCTATGAATATATGGTAATACAATGTTTATTTTCCTGTATTTCCAGGTTTATGACCTGAGTCATCTATGACCTGTGTGTCATCTGTGTGTCCAGTACTTTGTACTGTGTTGGTTAAAAAAGACAAAACACGAGTTGTGACAAAGACGTGTGATTCTCTGATTAATGTTGTTAGTGGTGTAAAATGCCATCAAAAAATATACTCAAGCCTGCTGCAGGGCAACAGAAAATAGCAAGCCTATTTTGCTATTTTATATAGCAAATTTTTATATATATATACGAGGGGACGCGCGCCCTTCACCGGGTATGGTGAAGGGCGCCCTTCACCGGGTATGGTCTAGTTAATATAATAAGTATTATATGACGGGTGACGACAATGACAAGACGTGGAGGATAAAACATTGACTGTTTGCAATAGGCGTCCAACTAACACATTATGGATTATAATAGCCTGCTTTCAATATACTGTAGGCTACCATTTTATGCAGAAATACTCCCAGTGTTCGATGACAGAACAAGGAGGAAAGAGTCGGGTAGGAAAGAACACCTCATAGCATTTAAACACCGTCTTCAGGCAGATGATATTATCAGACAGATCAAACTCATAACTAAAACATTGGGGTCTTTATGGCCAAACATTTGCAGCCCCTTGCAGTCATGGAGGACGCAGGATTTCAGCATAATGATTACAGTCAGCCTGTTGCCTCGCCGAGTTTCAGCAGGACAGTGAACAACCATTCATTTTAACCATGAACGTGACATTGTCAAGTAAACACACGCTTACTTTGAATAACAGCCTCCCGTTTTTTTTTTTCATTATGGCTTTGAAATATTATAATCTAACTGATGGCGGTATAGTTATAGGCTAATTGCAAAAAATAAATGATTTATTGATAGCCTAAATGCCCAACATGTGGACTCTCAACATATTGAACCATACATCCCTATGCAGGCAGTTGTTTAATTTAATACATTAAATCATTTTTTTATTTCAATAGAACACATCATTGTACCCCCAAAAAAAGTTATGTTTTTCACGCGTGGTGACGCCTGTAAATAAAGCAGCAGCGTATTGAAAAGTTTTGTTTGACCTTATTATTATTATTATTAATTATCCTTGTAATGTGTGTCGCCTACCCAAAAGAAAAGACATACAAGCCATCAATGCACCACGTCATGGCGTGTCGACAGCTTACAGATCTTTTCTTTTGGGCATATAAACAATGAGGCGCGAAGGCCTATTCAATACTAAGCATTTTGGAAACCAAATAAGCCTATCAAGCCTCTAACATTACGTGGTCAACAGCATGTAACTTGCTTGTAGCTTACTTTTATACAGTGAACATGAACGTACTACTAGCGTTTACCGTGGTGAAGTTGGTTTCAGGTGGGATATTCACCCAGCTGGGTTTAACGAGACAACAGTGTCCAAAATGAAAATATAACATTTGCTGTCACAGATGATCCGATCATCTTATAAAAACTTTAAGCATTTGCCAAGATAACTGAGGTTATATAGTTGATGCTGAACTAAACATATTTGTTTCATTTCGAAGTTTTTATATTTAAACTTTATGATGAAAGGCCGCACACAGCAGCTGTTGTGCTCGCCTCGCCATGTTTGCACTGTAGAAAGACTGCAGGCTGCGCGCACCATTCCATTGCGCAATAGAACAACATGTTGGGCATGTCATTCATTAATGCGTCATATAAAACATAAAATAAAGATTGTTCACAAGTCTTTGAGCTCGAGTCCGAGTTAAGTCTCAAGTCTTTGAGTTGCATTTATGGCCACTCGAGTGCGAGTCTTTAACTTAAGTCACCATCTCTGGTCTATGGTGCATAGTACATGCATGCCTGGCAGTGGCTTTATTTTTGAGCCACAAACTGACCAGCCCCTGACCATATATCCCCAGACCTGCACATAGGCTGCGTCATTGATTGATTGATTGAATAATTTCTTAACAAATGTTATGTTAAAAGGATAACACATAAAGTCCCATGGGGCTTGTTTCCATTGTGGTCCATTGTACTCAATTCATCAGGACCCGTTTCGGGTGCACCGAAACAGGTTGTAGCCCCAGACACCACGAAGGGTTAATCCGGCCCTGGTAACGTGAGGTTACTTGGATCAGTAATGTAATAATATTAAAATTACAATACTCATCACTGGGGAAAGTAATCCTATTATAGTAATATATTACTATGTAACGTGTTACTGCCCTACACTGCTCATGACACATCAGTGTGCTTCGACACACCTTTTGAGAACCACTGTTCTAGATATCAGATGCACATTAAGTCGATACTGAAGTAGATATCATATTTGTGACAGTGAAGTAGATTTGTATTTTATGATAACATGTAATACCCTTAGTTTAGAATAATGACTGTAAAATGATCAGTCTTACGTTGGTCCTGTCAGTGGTGTTCCATCCACCCACTGGAAAGATCCTTCCTCGTCTCTGTCAGTCAAACCCAGCCACAATCTCTTGTTGAAACTGGCAACAAAGTCCTGGACAGAAAAACTGCTGTTACTGATGTACAAACTGTACAATAGATGTGTGTCTCCACAAAATAAAATAAACTAATGTGCGCGCACACACACACACACACACACACACACACACACACACACACACACACACACACACACACACACACACACACACACACACACACACACACACACACACACAGTACCTGTTGTGCTTTGCTCTTTATGACAATCAGGTCAGATTGTCTGTCTCTACACCACTGTCTGCTCTCCTCCCAGTTTTTCTTTTCAGTAGAGATGTAATAACAACCTCTGTCAAACTTCTGCCATCCAGGTGATTCTAACAACAATAAAACAATAAAGTTGGACACTGTTTTTTTCCTGTCCCTCAAATGAATGACAAATTAATGAACAACATGAGATAACAATCAATAAAAACAGTGACGTCTCACTCACCACAGTGCCTCATCTTCATGTCATCATGTAACTGGTCAAAACTGATCTGTAACTGGTCAAAACTGATCAGTAGCTGATCTATATGGAAACAAAAATGGGAGATCCACTAATTACAAAAATGTAAACCTACTGCAGCAAGTCAATTGTTAGCATTAAAGTACAGTATATTTCATGCTAGCAGATCTGTCAGGAGGAGTAAATAATAGATCTTGAAAACACCTGACTGGGATCTTTCTGTGTGCAGTTTGTATGTTCTCCCACTGCTCACTTGGGTTTCCTCACTCACCAAAACACATGCATGTTAGAGAGAAACTCCTGTCAGTGACCTTGAGCAAGGTATTGGTTTTAGAGCCTGAAGCCCCACCTGAAGCAAACACATAACGGTGCTTCAGCACCATAGACAGAGAGACAGAGCAGTCTGCATGGTGCTCTGTAGGATCACCCTGCAACAAACCCCGCTGACAAAATCTAGGTGATTTTTTTACTTTTATTTTTACCGTAGAAATATGGCTCTTTTTTTGTAAAAACAGCTTTGCACCAGCGTTGTTGTTACTAGTTAGCTTCGATCGCTAACTGTTAGCTTGCTAACCGCAGCCTAGCCTAGTAGCACTTGTTAAAACGGAAGCTAGCAAGTAACTAACGTGTGATAGCTGCTTTGGCTCGATCACCTTTTGTGCTCGGCTACACGCGCAGGGTAGCCCTGACTCCACATGTTACGGCCCACTAGCTCCTAAGCTAGCTCGACCGCGAACTTGTGATTGGCAAGGCCTTTTCCCGAGTTACCCTAGTCAGAAGTGAGTAGGCCCAGAGCCAAGATCCCACTCCCCGCGCGTAGGCCCAGAGCCAAGATCCCACTCCCCGCGCAGGCCTTAGTCGAAGCCCCAGAGGCCGACGCTAATAGCATGGAACAAAACGCAAGAACAGGCTGACCACCGCACTGCTACAGAGGCCCTGCGAGGACTGCGGCACCCTGATGTCGCGGCTTGACGGGCAACCCGCGTGTGTGGCCAGCCTATCTACTGCCTGGTCTGCGGCTTGATGGAAACGGAACTCCTATGTGACCAACTCTGTGAGTTCCCCGAAGCCATTGAGCCGCTGCCCCTGGACCCTCCTACGGGGGTCGATCTGAGGGATAGCACAGGTGATCGGGCGGGGACCATGGTGAGACCGCCTCGCACTCCATCCCCGGCCCAGAGCTGGGGCAGCCAGATGGAGGCGGTCGATCCACTGTATGCCGTGGACCTGGCGGACCACATGTTCAATCCCCTCGTGGATGAAGCCATGGGGGAAGAGAGTGAGGATAACCACATCTCAATCAGCTCCTCGGAGGAGGATGACGACGACGTTGACTCCGTTTTCCCCTCCGACGAAGGGGCCTCCCCGCCACCCTCTCGACGGGCATCGGCCACGGAGCTGTACAGCAGAGTCAGGCCTGGAGCTGGATGACGCCAGCTTGCACAAGCTGATCCACCAGGCGCCGGATCGCTCTGCCATAGTGTGGCCCCGCCCGGAGTCGGGGCCCCCCCCCACGGTCCTCCCTCTTCAACGGCATCGGTGGCGAAGGATCTCATCCCCCTCACGTCCACCCTGGACTCCCTCCGCAGCTCCTGGAAGATGCCCTACTCCTCACCCACCCCGGACCTCAAAGGCCTCGAGTGCCTGAGAGAACGGGAGGAGGGGCTGTCCAACATCCCACGGGTGGAGAGGATCGGGATGGCTCTCCTCCTACCTCCAGGCTCGGAGTACCTGGCCAGAGGGCCTGTTTTCTCGTTGAGGCGAGACAAAGGTTTCTCGGCCCTCAACCAGGACACCAGCACCCCCCGTCGCCAGACCACAGTGTGCGGTGTCGCCCACCCCTGGACACGGTGGCCCCAGGGGGGGAGCCCACGGCCTGGACCCAGGATAACGTTTCTGGTCGGCCGCTGATCGAGCGGCTCAGGCTCGGACTTTTACTTAATAACAAACTTTTAACGAGCGGCCGCCAGCCCGCGCCGTCTCCCCCACCGTCGAACTGCCCCGGGCGGGGAGCCACCGTTCCTCCGGGACCGGCGGCCACCCTAGCCCGGGCTGTAGTGGGAGCCGGCTCTGCGGCTGCCTGTGGACCCCGTGTCTCCAGCAGCCTGCGAGCCCGGCCGGCGGATTCCGGCCGACCCGTGGAGTGACGGGCACTCGCCCTCTCCCCACTTTTACTTTTTACATGTATTACCGTATATGACAGTGTATTCGTGTATGTCTGTCGACTTGGGTTGGGTCCCCCCACCTCGCGGTGCTGGGTCCCCCCACTTCGCGGTGCTCGTCGCGAGGTGCCCTCCTGAGCAGCCAGCCAATATGCAACAATGTGACTGGACTGAATCATAGGGGGACCAAGTGTCCTTTAATTAAACGGGCGACGGCGCCACTGATCTGAGGAATATAATTCTTGACAGCATCAGTTTTTAGACTTTCGATGTTTTAAAAAATACATTTTCTATGTCTTTCTGCAGTTCCTCTACTAGCATCTCACTCACTCAGTCTGGTCTGGAGCTCTCCCGTGTTGGTTTCACTCGCAGACGGTCTGCTCTGGAGCTCTACCATCTTGGTTTCACTCGCAGACAGTCTGGTCTGGAGCTCTCCCGTCTTGGTTTCACTCGCAGACAGTCTGGAAGCCATATCTGAAAAAATATATATAATCACAGAAAAAAACAGAAATTCAGAGGTGGAAACAATACTCACATGTTTTACTTAACCCATTTAGACCTGAGGCCGATTCTAAAAAGGTCTTCTAAATCCTGACCTAAGTTTTTTGAAAAACTTCAAATATTTATTCAAAAATTACAACAAATAAGTATGTTGCTATATACTGCTATATACTGTTCATAGCGACAAGAAGCCCAAAAGGGGTTCCCGTCCCGAAAGGTATAGTTACAAATAGGGGTTCCCGCTTAATTCCCTCCCAAAATGGGTTAAAGGATGATTTCATCTGTTTTCAATCTATCTAATCAGCACCAGGGAAACCAGCGGTGGTACTCTCATTTCTTACTTAAATAAAAGTATCAATATTACAATGCATAAACACTCCAGTAAACGTCCAGTAATTAAAATGTACTTGAGTAAAAGTACAAAAGTATTGGGATCAACATATATTTAAAGTACTAAAAGTAAAAGTACTCATTATGCAGAATTTCCCTTTTCGCAAGTTATATGTCTAAGATGTATAAAAAATCTTTTGAAAATAGATGTTTTTTAATAATAATCCACAAAATAACTAGTAACTAAAGTTTTCAAATAATTGTAGTGGATGGAGTAAAAAGTACAATATTTGTCTCTGAGATGTAGTGGAATAGAAGTAAAAGTATTGAAAATTGGAAATACTCCAGTAAAGTACAAGTACCACAACATTGTACTTAAGTACAGTACTTGAGTAAATGCACTTAGTTACTTGGCAGTGGTAGCTTAGCATACGGCTCGTTCAGAAACCTTTCAAAAGGTTTCAGATTTCAAAAGGTGAACACGCACTGACCCTCTGCACCTTAATCCTCATGTATAACGCACAAACCTTTTTTTTTTTTTTTTATTATTGCGCTCTTTTTCTCTCTAAGCACCTTAGCGTCTATAAGTATATCATGCACAGTATACATACATACATTGCTGCTATGCTCAGGCACCTTAGTTTGTCTCTTATCTCAGGTACTTTGTAAATATGTAGATAACTTGTTTTTGGCCTTCTATTGCTCTCTGTTGATCTCCTTCCCACTTAACCCCCTACCCCTCTTCTTCTTCTTCTCTCTCCCCACTCTTCTTTCTACAGAATTAACGTTGCGATGGGAGTGTTGTACAAAAACGAATTTCACCCACTTTTTTACCTTGTAAACCTGTGATGTGACAATAAACCTGATTCTGATTCTGATTCTGATTCTGATTATTTAGCAGCTTTTTTTTATAAACATTCTATAATGTTTTAATCCATAACTAAGTTATGTAGTAACTAAATATAGACGTATTTCTCATTTATAGCTGCTATTTTACATTTCAGATTTCAAAATTGTTCAAACGGCCTGTTTTGTCGGTCACCAGACATGTCAACCCAAGACAATTCGACCCGGACCGGTCGACCCGCTTTCGACCCGCTTGGACCCGACAACTCGACCCAAATTCGACCCGGACCGCGACAGAGAGAGAGAGAGAGAGAGAGAGAGAGAGAGAGAGAGAGAGAGAGAGAGAGAGAGAGAGAGACATAATAATAATAATATGTACATTGATTTACCAAAGAATTATTATTTGTCTGTCAGGGTGAAACAAGCCCAAAGGCTTTCAAGCAAGCACAGCCATTGAGATAGACACCTCCTTACCTCAAGCCCTATTGTCTTCTTGATGTGATAAGGCTTTCAAGCACAGCCATTATCCTCAATCTGTGTTGTCTGACAATTATTCTTGCACTCACTTTATTCTCCCCTTTTCAGGTAAAGTGCAAAGTTGCCATGTTATAATAAGTTTCTATGAATGCTTTAGCTTCAAGACTGTATTGGTGTGGGACTGTGTTGGTGTTTTTGTTGCACTCGTTACAAAGCTAATGGAGGCTAATGGAAGCTAAAGGGAGCCACCCAGAGGACGTTTACAGAACATCATAAAGTGACGTTCAGTGTTGTCGTATATGAGATGCAAATATTATAATTGGGATTTCATTTATATTGCATATTTCATCTTACTTACATTTTGTTTACAAGGTGAATATGTATGCTACACAGCATATGACCGTGTCCTTGTTTAAGGAAGGATAGGCTATCATAAATGTTTAGCTTCAGCCTATTTCCTTTTCATCACCTCAAACACTGATGGAAAGTAACTAGTAACTACAGTTACTATAGGCTTTTTTTTGTTGGTTATATCATTTTACCTTTTCCGTACCTTTTCCTGTGCAAACTTCAATCAATCTAAAGGATCTGGTATTTCTATTATTGGCATATCTTTTTAATGTTAATAATGAGAGCTATACATTTAAGGAAGGATAGGCTATCATAAATGTTTAGCAACACAGAGACACTGGCCATCAACAACATCAATCACATTCCTAAGGCTAGCACCCATCATCAGCACCATCATCCATCCCCATAGCTTGATGGATGTAAGACTTGTATACATGCTTAATGTCCCTTTAAAGTTAAAACTGTATATAGAATGCAGCTATATGCAGAGAAACACAGAGACACAGGCCATCAACAACATCAATCACATTCCTAAGGCTAGCAGCCATCATCATCAGCACCATCATCCATCCATCCCCATAGCAGAGTAAGACCTCTCCTAGGGGCATAGTATGACTGAAATAGTGCACAAAGACTCAGCCTTTTTGTAATATACATTTTATTTCAATTTTTTTTGTATATACTACTATTTTTGACCTTTTTTTCAATCATTGAAATTGTTTTACACTGCCCTGTTTTGTCAAATAAAATAACAGTTACTTTAATTCATTTCACCTCTTGTGTTGTGTTTAATGATGGCAACTAGTGTAGATCTGCTACTTTCAAATGATTTTAGAGGAGAGGAGGACAAAACAGACACAATAAGGCATACATTATTATTTCATTTAGAAAAGAAGGTTTACAAAAACACTTCTTAAAAAAAAGTATGCAACTGGGGGAGCATGCTTACAATATTTACTCTTAAATATACTCAGGACCTCCCTCACCGTCACCTTGTACCTTGTACTCTACTACCCTCTAGGGGTTACACAGAGCTACTACTTCAGACAACCAGACCCGGTCGATTTGGGTCCAGCTGTCTCAAATTCGCGGCTGGTCGAGTTGTCTTGGGTTGACATGTCTGGTGACCGTTTTGTCTCAGGCCAAATAGGCCAACACATGGGCACACCAGCTGAGACTTGAGTGACAGGTACCTTGGACACGTCCAATTATTGATAAAAAAAAAAAGCTACTCCTACTGTTCTTCTGCTTTGTTTATGTTCAGATTTTGTTGGTGTGTATGCAGCTTAATGAATGTTAGACTCATTGAAAACACACGTCTCTGCTTCTGGTGACTGATCTAATGGTGTTTTTTCCTTATTTTATTTTTCATTTTCCCACAAAATTATACGAAACAAATGCAAAAAGTAATTGAATTGTCTGATCAAATGAATATCAAATATTTAAATATATAATCAAGCAACTTAAAAGAAGAAAGCCAGAGTAGGCGTTATAATGAACTCACTCATGTTTGAAAGGTAAATATCTGTTAAGCGTCCTGACCTGCATTTTGTGCTTCCAGCTCTGTCTTCAGTTGTTGGAACATCGCCTTGACCTCATAGCGGAGGTCATCAGCCTCAGCCAGACAGAACAGGAACAGAAGCAAAGCCACCTTCATTGTGAAGCCCAGTTTCTGAAGACAACAAGCGCGATGACTTGTATTTATTGTTTTTATTGGAGGTTCAGACCCTAACAGTGATTGGTTCGTTCAGGGTGGAGTGACAGATATATCTTATTCCTATTTCCAGTGGTGGAAAAAGTACTCAAATTCTTTACTTAAGTAAAAGTACCAATACTGCAATATAAAAATACTCTGTTACAAGTAAAAGTCCAGAATTCAAAATGTGCTTGAGTAAAAGTACAAAAGTATTGGCATAAAATTTTACTTAAAGTATCAAAAGTAAAAGTACTAAATATTTGAAAATAGCAGATCTACAAGCTCACAACGCGTCGCATCGCGACGCGTTGTAAGCTTGTAGATCTGCTATTTTCAAATAGCCTAGGTATAAAATAAGGCTAAAGTGGTTAATGTATGTTTTATAATATAATAATTCATATCTGAAAAGTAACTAGTAACTAAAGTTTTCAAATAATTGTAGTGGAGTAAAAGTACAATATTTGCCTCTGAGATGTAGTGGAGTAGAAGAAAAAGTATTGGAAATTGAAAATACTCAAGTAAAGTACAAATACCTCAAAATGTTACTTAAGTACAGTACTTAAGTAAATGTACTTAGTTACTTTCCACCACTGCCTATTTCTCATTCATCCGAGTTCCCAGAAGTTCTCCCATAAAGACGGGAGGGAAGAGAAACTAGTTTCTCATTGGATGGAGGTGTGGAGAAGCATGTTTAGAGACAACTGATTGGTTCCTTCACGGAACGCACGCTTTTAGGGGAGGTGGAGAAAAAAGCAGCAAGAGGTAGCTGTGTTCCTGAGAGCAGTGACCCCCAGGGGTCCTTGAGGGCTGAAGTGGTTAATGTGTGTTTTGTATTAATAATAATCTAAATCTAAAAAGTAACTAGTAACTACAATTAATTGGACAGAGGAGTAAAAGTGCCATATTTGGGGGTCAAAGAGTAGGATTGTGTTGGACACAGCAGTGCTGACAGTGTCTGAACAGGTTGATGTAATATTGATCTAACTAAATCTACATCTGTAATCTCAGCTGCATGTGGCTCAAAGGTTCACTCAATATTTCAGCTCAACACCAAAAAAAGAGTAATTCTGTTTCCTACAAACTTACACAAATACATTATGAATTAATCACTGAAGCCCTATTTCATTTTTTTTTTAATTGGCGAAAATTGCTAACAAGCTTGTAGATCTGCTATTTTCCATTATCCAGAATATAAAACAGGGTTAAAGTGGTTAAACTGTTCCTCGTTTTGCTGGGGACCCCTGAAGGACCCCTGGGGGTCCCCAGGCCGCACCTTGAGAACCACTGCTCTAAAGATGAGGGATGGAAGGCAGAGACAGAGTGTCTTCTCTCATTGTTAGAGTGTGGAGATGAAACCTCAGATGACCTTCATAGTGCAGGTTGCAGCATGCTTCACTCTACTCTGTTGACTCAGTCTACTCTGTGTCCTCATGACACACACACACACACACACACACACACACACACACACACACACACACACACACACACACACACACACACACACACACACACACACACACACACAATGTATTTATGTCCACACACAGGGAAAGCATGCAGGGACACAAATATTTTAGGTGCAGTAAAGGTTACATTAAAAAAACTCATGGATATATGTCCTCATGATACAACACGTGTGTCACTCAGCACTCCATGGGCACAAGCTATTTTTTAAAATATATTTTCCCATGTTTAACTGTAAGCTTAAAGCCGAAAAAATAGCTGATCTACAAGCTCACAACGTGGATCATGTTTAACTCTACATCCAACCCCTGAATCTAACCTCTAAATGTATCATCCTAATCATAATGTAGGAGCAAGTAACGCAGATGCTTTTCCCGGCTGTAAGGGTAAAAGCAGTACAGATAGTGCTCTTTCTGAGAGCAGAAAGAGCAGAGAGATACAGCTAACATCTGGTAGACAGCTCAACATTCCTAAAGTAGAGACAGAACATGCTAATCGAATCGCTCTCCCAGGACAGGTAAAGGAGAGAGTGAAAACCACTGCTGTAAATCACTGCTTCTCAAAGTGGGGTCCAGGGGTCCTTGGCGGCGTTCCCCAGCAAAAGTAGTTAACATAGCATCATCATTTTAACCACTTTATCCATTTGCATGTTGGCTATTCAAAAATAGCAGATCTACAAGCTCGCAGCGTGGCACGAAGTGACCCGCTGCAAGCTTGTAGATCTGCTATTTTTGAAAATATTTGAAAAATATCAAAAATGTTAAAAAGTATTGCGCGCGGCCATTACATCATTCCCTCAATAAATCACTAACCCCCACTTTCTCTCCTCTCACCCAGGCTGGCACACCTGCAGCTGATCTGGGATTGCAATTACCAGCCATCGATCCTTCGTGGAGAGTGCACTGACTTTCTGTTTTGTTTCCTGGTATGGCTCATTATCATTGGTTAATAAGAACAAACTCCATAAAATCATCAATGTATCCAGCAAGATAGCTGGGGTACGACATGAGAGTATGGCAGCAATGTATGAGACCCGGGTGCTTAGGAAGGGGAGAGCTATTGCTAGGGATAGAACGCACCCGTTATACAGTCAATACCACCTTTTACCATCAGGACGACGGTACACAGTGCCAATGTTGCAGGCTAGGGCTTCAAGATCATTTGTCCCTACAAGTATACTGTAGGACTCCTGAACAAACAGGCCCCATCTCAGTTCTGTGCATAAAATGAAATGTAATGTGATGCCTCTTGAACCATGACTGGTTGCCTTGTCTACTTGTATGTATTTTGTAATTATGTTATGTGTTTGTGATTTTTTGTATCCTGATGGCTGCTTGGCACAAAATGAATTTCCGCAAGGACAAATAAAGTATCTATCTATCTATCTATCTATCTCTATCCACAAGTTTCCTAGGCTGTGTGGGCATCACTTCCTGTCGATTTGATCCAATGATATCCAATGATATCCAATGATATGGACAGGAAGTGATGCCCACACAGCCTAGGAAACGTGTGGATAAAAGCCAGCCAGATTCAGTTCCATTCCAGACACAGACCCAGTTACAACCTCTGAACCCACAGCGTTGATTATCTAGGCTAGAAAGCCTTTTCTTTATGTTACTTAGTTTACTTTAGTTTAGTTTGGCCTGGAGTCTGGAGACGGCCGGTAGTTCTATCTGTTGGTTTAGTTTTTAGTTCAGTAGAACTTGGTTTTGTTAGGTAGGGAGGGGGGAGGGGGGAGCAGCTTCAGCGTCCCTATAGGTGGTGGTCTGGGGCCAGTTGCACAATCTCATACTAAGTTCAAACTTGGCCTAGTTATAGCTTAAATGGCTTTTAAAAAGCCATTTAAACCATTTGGCCGGGAAAGTATCTGTCATTTTTGATTTCTTTGGCTATTCAAAAATAGCAGATATACAAGCTCGAGTGCCGCGCTTTGATCTTGTAGATCTGCTATTTTTTTTATGTGAAAATTTGTGCAAATCTTTAAATATATATATGTAAAAAAACAAACAAATATATATATATATATATAATTTAAAGATTTGCACGAATTTTCACGATTTTTCAAAAAAATGTAGAACTACAAGCTCATAGCGCGGCACTCAGATTATTTTTTAAATTCATGGTGTAGATTCTTTAAAACAGGACTGGACGTGTGATGACCCATCCTGTTTGGGTGTGGTGTTGCTGTGATTCTAATGGTGTTCTCTGTTCATGTGTAGGAGGAGGGGACCAGCCTGCAGGGGTGTGCCTAGAGGACGAGGCACACCTGACTCAATCATCCTCTGGAGTATTTAAGCAGGCTGGTCAAGGCCATTCTGCCCCTCTCTCCTACACAGGAAACATTGTTTGCTTTTGGTTCCTTTTGAGTTTAGTTCTACCTTGTTTCTGCACCTGGCACATACACTACATTTTCACACATCCATACTTGCACTACACTACTGATACCACTGACTATACACACCCCATTCTACTTAAATATAACTTTCTGGTTCTTTCTGTTACCAATAAATACATTTAAAGTTAAGTTCCTGTGTGTCGTCTCCCAATTTTGTCATGATTTGAGTCAGTTCATGACAGACGGTAATATTGCGGGGGAGGGTCTGTTTGTTGCTGTTTGGTCAGGTCCATTGATCCTCTCCTAGCCACGTTGGCTGCTGTAATGTGCTCTCATTGGCTGTGGCGCTGATCTCCTCGCAGACCCCTTTCATACTGTGAGATGTCTAGTCGGCGACATAGCCGAATAACTAACCTGGTAGTTATTTGAAAACGGTCGGAAAGCCATCGCAGAGCGGATGATCACGGCCAGATCGTCTCGCAGAGCCTTTCACACACAGCGAGCATTATCTCGCCGATCTGCGTCAGATCGGGAGGTTTTGTCGGCGAGCGCCAAAAAAGGTCGCCGACAGCATAATCGGACCAAATATCCTGCAGTGTGTACCTGCCTTAACAAATCCCATCTTCTGGGGGTCCCTGGCACAAATACATTTCAGATGGGGGTCCGCGGCCAACTATATATCAATTTGGGGGTCCTTCGCACAAAAAAGTTTGAGAACCACTGCTGTAAATGAATGCTTAAACACTAGTGACACAGACAACAATGACTTATAGATAATATGCTTTAATCTGTTTATTGTTTCATGACATTGAACTGTTGTATCTCTGATATACAGATAAACGGCTGTCATTCTTCAGGTTTAGTATATCTGGCCTGGCTTTATCTTAATATACAGATATTATGGTCCATTATAGCGTGGAATTGTCAAGTTATATGAGGACAATGTGGTTCTGCACGCCTTAATGTCATAATACACACACGCTATTCCACTGTGTGTGTGTGTGTATGTGTGTGTATACATCAGTGGTTTATTGTTTTCACTGTGACTTCTGTTTGTCCCGTTGTTCTGGAGTGAGGGGGTGTGTGTGTGTGTGTGTGTGTGTGTGTGTGTGTGTGTGTGTGTGTGTGTGTGTGTGTGTGTGTGTGTGTGTGTGTGTGTGTGTGTGTGTGCGTGTGCGTGTGTCCTGAAGTGAGACATTTAAACTTGTGAGTTGTCTCACTGTGAGTTTTGTGGACAGTACTTAAGTACATTTACTCAAGTACTTTACTCTACTTTTTGAGCTATGAACGTTGAGCATTTGTTTTTTTTTTGTTTTATTCTCATGAATTTCACTCGGCTATGCATTTCAATGGCACATGTTGTACTTTTGAATCCTACAATTCCATAGTACATTACCTAGGCCCTATTCCAAATGTAGTGAAAATAGCAGATCTGCACGCTCACGACGTGACGCGTTGTGAGCTTGCAGATCTGCTATTTTCACTACGTTTGGAATTGTTTTGAAAATTACTGACATTTGTTCGAATTCTTGGAGAGAAAAAAGATTTAATCTCGATAAAATGGAGAAAAATAAAATATAGGCTTCTTTGTAATTTATACTTTTTGAATACTCGAGTATTTATGGAACGCAGGTATACTTGTACTTTAACTGAGGTGCACATTTGACAGAGAAACCTTCACCTGCCTAGTGGAGTAATATTTGATCGGGAGAATTTTATAATAATAATTATTACCATTTATACTCAAGTACTGGGTGGGGTTGAGCACTTTGTCCACCACTGCAGATGGGTAATGTTGATCACATGACCACTGGGATGTTTTTCAATAAAGCTGTTGTTGTTTTTACACCAATAAACCAAAGAGTTTCAATGAAATAAATGAAGACCTTTTGTTTTCTTATATAAACTTGTTTGTTATAAATCAGTGGTTCTCAAGCTTTGTGAGCCTTGTGAGCTTGTAGATCAGCTATTTTCGCTACCCCCCCCCCCCCCCCCCCCCATTATTATAATTGTTGTGGTCTTTCTTTCTTTGTCATTATTATTATTGTTATTATTGGCGAAAGGGCCTACTCTGTGTGGAGTTTGCATGTTCTCCCCGTGTCTCCCATGGTAGTTAATACCCTCACAAAAACATGTAGTAATCCTGGTCACTATACCGCCTCCCCCATGACAGCCCGGGCGCCTGATGGAGGGGAAGGGAACTGGTTGGAATAACGTGTTCCTTCCACGCGCTACGTCCTACCGGGGAAACTCTCCCCTGTCAGGTGACAAGAAGGTCAGACGGCTCGCATGCACTGAAGGAAGCATGAGCTCGGCCCTGGCCTCCCCAGGCTGTGGGGGACTGGTCAAACGCTGGTGTAGGGCTGGTGTAGTGCCCAGGATCACTTAGGAAATTGGCACCGGGTGAAAAAAAAATGGGTTACAAAAATCGTGGGATAAAACATATTTTTAAAAAATATATATTGTTATTATTAATTTGTTTATTTTCTAGGAAAGGTTAAAAAAAAAAAAAAAGCAGGAAGCTGCTTCATTTGGTGAAACACTACACTAGAACAGTGGTTTTCAATCTTTTCAGGCCGCGACCACCGAAAATAATCATATCTGAACTGAGGATCCCCCAAAATAATCATATCTGAACTGAGGACCCCCAAACTGTTCATATTTGAATTGGGGACCCCCCACCCTAACAAGCAGTTGGAGTTGATGGCACTACATTTAGTTTGACTCGGTTCCACAGATAAATATTGTGAAGTTTTTGCCTCTTTCTTATATTTCACAATTTTGCCAATGTTTATAAATTGTTTTCATAGTATAGTTTGTTGATAACTTTTGTTGCAGTAAAGGACTTTTTTATGACGTATTAAAAAGGTCTTAAAAGTCCTTAACTTGTCACTTGACTGCCCCCCCCCCTCTAGACCACTGGTTTTCAACCAGTGGTCCGGAGACCACCAGTGGTCCTTGAGGGAGTTCCAGGGGGTCCCCAGCTAAATGATGGACAGGAACCAAATGGACCCTTATGGGTCTGTAACTCTGAGAGTGTACAAATGGGGGGTCTGTAGTCTAATGCATGTTAAACTGGGGGTCCTTGACATTAAAATGGTTGAGAATCACTGCTAGAGCCGTAAAAATCGTCTCTTATTGGGGCTCCCTGGAATATCTTTTCAAAGGGCTAATGTGTGTCAATTTGGGGGTCCTTGACGCAAAAATGGTTGAAAACCACTGCTCTAGACTTAACAGTGGTGAAAAAAGTACTCACATTTCACAGCTATTATATAATGATATATAATATCTATTGACAATGAGATAAATAATGATAATTATAATCAAAAGTAACTAAAGTTTTCAAATAATCGTAATGGAGTAAAAGTACAATATTTGCCTCTGAGATGTATTGAAATGTACTTAGTTACTTTCCACCACTGGTAATCATTGCTATGTGTAACATAATGTATGTTAGTGTAACCCCAGGGGTGCAATGCTCACTGGACGGCCTTGTACGCCGTGCAGGAACCCATTTGACCAGGAGCACGCGCAGGCACACGCATAGATTTAAAACTACTTTAAATTCGCACCTCAACAAAGTTTTCAAAGGCTCCCGACTCACACCTAGCGAATTAACATAGGAATAAGTCTAAATGCATATCAATTGTCCATTGTGTGACTTGCAGTGTAGGTGTTAAAGGAGACACAGCATGAATTTCACTTTTTTTTTTTTTTTTTTTTTTTTTTGGGCGCCCCAGTGTCTCTTGTACCCCAAAAAAAATGTTTTTTTTAAACATTCAGTCATTCATTTTCATTTCAGAGATTTTCAGAATGGGCGTGTCTAAACAGGCCATCTCAGAATGGCACAGTTTGCTTACATCACAAAACTTTCTGCCCATGTATTTTGACAGACAGAATTGCTCAGTAGCACCCCTCTGCCCAACAGGACGTTTTGGTATTGCAGCTGAAAGTGCTTTATAAGCCTGAGAGAATTGACTTGGGATGAGTATATCAAAGTGTTGATTTAGGCTCAAACCTTTTGAAAATGGTTTGAGGGACATACACCATTATGATATTAAATATCAAATATTTTTTTCACATTCATGGTGTGTCTCCTTTAAGCGACGTGCGCGTCACGTCATTGAAATAGAGTGCAAGAACATACCAATGAGCATTGCATGCCTGTGTAACCCTATAGACCCCTTACAGACAACGTCACATATAGACCCCTTAACACAGTGGTTTTCAACCTTTTTCTCGTCGAGGACCCCCAAATTGACACATATTAGACCACGGACCCCCATTTGAAAATATATACTCAACCATTTTGATTTCTTGGGGGTCTTAATTGCTATAGTAATATATATGGAAATAGATTTTGTATTTTATTGTTTTGTACATTACTGTTACATTTTCATGATGTCATTAATTAAAGTCTTTTATAGTTGAAATGTGTTTGTTTTATAAGTTTAACACGTTGCAATTTAGCTGTTTAACACAGTGGTTCTCAAACTCTTTCGTGCCAAGGACCCCCAAATTGATACGTATGTGGCCGTGGACCCCCATTTGAAAATATGCTGTGCCAGGGACCCCCAGAAGCAAAGATTTTTGTTCAAAGTTTCGCCTTTAAAAAAAAATGATTTAGTGACGTGCACACGTTTTCACAAGATTTTTCAAAAATAGCAGATCTACAAGCTCATAGCGCGGCACTCGGTGCCGCGCTATGAGCTTGTAGATCTGCTATTTTTGAATAGCCCAAAGTATAAAATATGGATAAAGGAGTTAAAATGATTGCGACACTGTATTAACTAATTTCGCTGGGGACCCCCTGGTACCCCCCCACTCTCTTTAAACCATATTACATCCCACATGCTGAATTTGAGCTGGCTCTTTGTGTCTCCTACCGGATTTTTTTCTAATTTTGGGTGAACTATCCCTTTAATGAGATTTTTTCATTTTATTTATGAAATACATTAGAAAAATGTTGGAATTGTTTTAATTGATGAAAAGTTTTCAGTACTTTTACTCCACTACATTTATTTGAAAACTTTAGTTACTAGTTACTTTGTAGATTTTTGATTATTATCACAAAACCTACATTAACGGATTAACCACTGCAGTATATATATTTTTGGACATTTGAAAATAGCAGATCTACAAGCTTGTAGATCTGCTATTTTCAAATGTTTTTTTTTTTTAATACATTTTAAAACTTGTGAAATACTTTCTACTTTTGGTACTTTAAGTACATTTTGACACCAATACTTTTTTACTTTTACTCGAGTAATTTCTTTTATTTCAGACTTTTACTTGTAACAGAGTATTTCTATGTTGCAATATTGATACTTTTACTTAAGTAAGAAATGTGAGTACTTTTTCCACCACTGTGTGCCAGCCAGTCTTTGTTGAGTGTGAGTGAGTGAGTGTGTGGCTCCAAGCAGCAACACTGCCCCCTCGTGGAGAGACGCCACATGTAACCCTTCAGGATAAGACCCTGTGGTGCGATAAGCAGTGCGTGTAAAGTAACTAAGTACATTTACTTAAGTATTGTACTTGAGTACAATTTTGAGGTATTTGTTCTTTACTTGAGTATTTCCAATCCTTCTACTTCTACTCCACTACATCTCAGAGGCAAATATTGTACTTTTACTCCACTACAATTATTTGAAAACTTTAGTTACTAGTTACTTTGCAGATATAAATGATTACATTATAAAACACACATTAACCACTTTAACCCTATTTTATACCTAGGCTATTTGAAAATAGCAGATCTACAAGCTGTGAGCTTGTAGATCTGCTATTTTCAAATATTTAGTACTATTACTTTTGGTACTTTAAGTACATTTGGATGCCAATACTTTTGTACTTTTATTATTTAAGTAAATTTTGAATTCTGGACTTTTACTTGTAAGGGCGCGCTCCCACCGCACCTTTATTTTACCCCTGGGGCAGAATCTGCCAATGCTTTGTCAATGCAAATGCGTGGATTCCTGGTCTTGCAGATTTTTCCCAAGAATCCACGCATTTGCATTGACAAAGCATTGGCAGATTCTGCCCCAGAGGTAAAATAAAAGTGCGGTGGGAGCGCGCCCTAACAGTATTTTTATAGTGCAGTATTGGTACTTTTACTTAAGTAAAGAATTTGAGTACTTTTTCCAATAAGGAACTGGTCCTCAGACTGCTCCATGTCAAGGACCCCCACATTGACACTTATTACCCCGCGGACCCCCATTTTAAAAGCATAAGCCAGAGAAAGAGTTTTTTGTAGATTGTAGATTCGGCTTCAGGCCTTAATGGGTTAACCCTTTAAGACCGGGAACGCATCTGTGTCATTTTAAGATTTCTTTGGCTATATAAAAATAGCAGATCTACAAGCTCATAGCGCGGCACCGAGTTTTTAACTCAAATCTTTGCTTCTGGGGATTTTACAAATGTCTTCTAAATCCTAAAGTACCTTTTTTTACTTATTTATTTTACTTATGTTGCTATATTATCAATGGTTTTCAAACTTTTTTTATGTTAAGGACCCCCAAAATAATATGTATTTGACCGCGGACCCCCTCCCATCTAAAAATATTTTATTCCAGGGACCCCCAGAAGCAAAGATTTGAGTTAAAAATGTATATTAAAGATTTGCACAAAATTTCAGGATCTTTCTAAAAAATAGCAGATCTACAAGCTCATAGCGCAGCACTCTGTGCCGCGCTATGAGCTTGTAGATCTGCTATTTTTGAATAGCCAAAGAAATCGTTTAACCACCCGAACCCCAGCATCCCTATTGTGTGGGGGGGGGGGGGACATCATGCGTTGTGAGATTTGGTGCACAGTAGATGGAAAAAGAACACAGTGAGGTGAAGTGGTTAAACTGAAGTGATATATTGATGATTTCCAAATATTATCAAAGTATTCTGCGCCCACCCCCTGGCCCTGGACTTGTGTCATGGCACCCTGGGGTGCAGCGGGACCTACTTTGAGAAACCCTGCCCTTGGACAGTGGTTCTCCACCTTTTTAGGCTGCGACCCTCCAAAATAATCATATTTGAACTGGGGACCCCCCAAAATAATCATATTTGAACTGGGGACCCCCTAAAATAATCATATTTGAACTGGGGGACCCCCCACCCTGACAGGAACTTAGTAGGAGTTGAGGCGTTACATTTAGTTTGACTCCACAGATAAATATTGTGAAAATAGCAGGTGTACAAGCTCACAACATGAGGCGTTGTGAGCTTGTAGATTGGCTATTTTTTGGGCTATTTTATATTATTTGACAATTTGGCCAATGTTTGACCTGTTTTTATAGTATTTTGTTGATGTTGAGTTTGATGATTACTTTTCATGTAGTAATTGTGTTTTTTGGTATTAAAAAGGTCTTAAAAGTCCTGTCAGGGGACCCCCACCCCCAAAATCATGTGGGGACCCCCCTGGGGGTCCAGACCCACAGGTTGAGAACCACTGGCCTAGGAAACAGGGAGGGGTGGGGCTATAAAGAGTCCTCTAATGGTCGGCCCCTCCCCCCTCTCATACAAATGTTTGAGACCCAGCTGTGTTGTTTGGAAATAAAACAACTCTTATAGTGAAATAAACAACTCATTGTGTAAAATTATTCCACATGGACCTTGAGTAGAGTTATATCAGTGTTTACCAGGCTGTTAAAACAAGCTGTTAAAACACACTGTGTGACCAGACTGAGGAAACATTATCTCCATCCAAATCTAACAGGTGAGTTTTCTACAGGTGTGTTAGCTACGTAGCTTAGCTAATTAACTGCTTAGCATTAAGGAATTGATGACATTGCGTGTAATTTCACTTTTATTTGACTTGGTAAAAAAAAGCGACAACTATATGTGAGAATGAAGCCTTGCTGTGTGAAATGACTATGAACAGTGTTTGTTTTAGCCCTAAAACATGACCGTCATATCATGAGTCATGTATTAACTTCAACCTGGTGTTTGCACTTTCTCCATTTACGGCCCGTACATCTACATAAACGTTCAGATCTCAAATATAAAGTGCTTACCACATGGCCACGGATGTTACAATTATGTACGGGTCCTCAGAAGTACCCGTGTCTTCCGTATTGTTTAATAAATAGCATTTTAATCCGGTCAGTGGCCATTTTTCTGGCTTTCGCCATGTGCTTTAAACCATGTGACCCTATCGGTTGGGAGATGTATTGCACTCTTGTAACTCTGTGAGGAAAATGGCCACCGATCGGATTAAAATGCTATTTATTAAACAATATGGAAGATACGGGTACTTTTGAGAGCTTGTACATAATTATAACATCCGTGGCCATGTGGTAAGCACTTTATATTTGAAATGTGAACGTTTATGTAGATGTACAGGTTGTAAATGGAGAAAGTGCAAACACCAGATTGAAGTTAATCCATGACGGTCAGTGCTGTAAGTAAGTACATGTACTCAAGTACTACTTGAGTACAATTTTGAGTTTTTTTTTTTTTTTTACCTAACTCGAATTCCAATTTTCAATACATTTACTTCTACTCCACAGCATCTCAGAGATAGATATTGTAGGCTACTTTTACTCAATGTGTGTGTGTGTGTGTGTGTGTGTGTGTGTGTGTGTGTGTGTGTGTGTGTGTGTGTGTGTGTGTGTGTGTGTGTGTGTGTGTGTGTGTGTGTGTGTGTGTGTATTAAAAAATAGATCTACAAGTTCACAACGTGTGAGCTTGCATTCTTGATATTTTTTATACATTTTGAAACCTTTAAAGAGACATTTCTGCATAATGAGTACTTATACTTTGGTACTTTGAGCTATTTTTTAATTGGAATCCTGATTTCTTTTGGTGCTATTTTTGAATTGGAAAAGTAGCTTTTATTTAATTTCCAATGCATTTACTTACTTATATGTCAACTTTATGAACTTAAATACAATACGTTGGACATAAAAAAGACAATAGAATTTTAATACTAGTTATTTAAGCTACTAATATAGATTGAAGTAATTAAAGCGGGTCATGTTTGCATGTTTAGAATCATAACAGCTGAAATCAATAATATATCAGTATTCTGATATTAACCTGCGGGCCGCATTAACCCTTGAAGCCTTGAAGAAGCATCTGTGTCACTTTTTGATTTGAGCTAAAAAGCATTATTTTACACTTTGGCTATTCAAAAATAGCAGATCTACAAGCTCATAGCGCGGCACGCTGCCGCGCTATGAGCTTGTAGATCTGCTATTTTTTTTAAATCGTGAAAATGTGTGCAAATCTTTTAATATATATTGTTTTAAAGCAAAAATGTTTTACTTGAATCTTTGCTTTTGGGGGTCCCTGGAACATATATTTTTAGATGGGGGTCCGTGGCCAAATACACGTCTTTTTTTGGGGGTCCTTGACATGGAAAAAAGAACCGCTGATATTATGGCGACATACGTTTTTTCAAAAAACTGTTGAATCCCCCAGAAGCAAAGATTTGAGTTACAAATGTTCGCTTTTCTAACTCAAATCTCAATATTTGCAAAAAAAATAACGATTTAAAAAAAATAGCAGATCTACAAGCTCATAGCGCGGCACTCGGTGCCGCGCTATGAGCTTGTATGTCTGCTATTTTTGAATAGCCAAAGTCTAAAATCTGTAAAGTCTAAAAATGCGACACAGACGCGTCCCAGGTCTTAAAGGGTTAAGTGAAGGTGAGGGCCGCATGTGGCCCCCGGGCCGTCAGTTGCCCATGTATGTTGTAGTGTAGATGGAGGTTGAGTGAACAGTATAGATGGAAATGTCTATTGAATAGTAACCAGGTTCTGAGTGTTTTTAACAACTTTGTTAGTGGTGTGGTTTGTAATGTTTAGAGGTAGTGAGGAAGACCGCAGCGCTTATAAGTTAAAAAATGATTTTTTACAAGTACCATTACTGCAATATAGAAATATTCTGTTGCAAGTAAAAGTCCGGAATTCAACATTTACTTGAGTAAAAGTACAAAAGGATTGGCATTACTATGCACTTAAAGTACCAAAAGTAAAGTACTCATTGTGCAGAATGTCCCATTTCAAGTTCTCAAATGTATATCAATCTTTAGAAAATAGCAGATCTACAAGCTAACAATGCGTAGCGATGCGACACATTGTGAGCTTGTAGATCGGCTATTTTCAAATGGCCGAAATGCATATAGGGCTGAAGTGGATGTATGTTTTGTAATGATAATCAAAATTAAAGCTAAAGTAAAGTTAGTAACTAAAGTTTTCAAATAATTGTAGTGGAGTAAAAGTACAATATTTGCCTATGAGATGTAGTGGAGTATTGGAAATACTCAAGTAAAGTACTAATAGTTCAAACAGTGTATCTAGAATGTTACAAAGGGCCACGGCAGCAGATCACATTTCAGCAAAAGTGTGTTGCCTGTGATGTCTGAGAAATTAAGGCAAGAGTTACTAAAGGGCTGAGCCATGTAGAATTAATGGACTGCCTTAACTAGAACACTCCTCCTCAGAGCACTGATTTCCGCCAATCTCCGCCAGGCCGGGTTGTCTACCCAGGGCCCACCAACTTTGGAAGTCAGTCATAGCCACTTGGAATGGGGAAAAAAATCTTAACTTTTCAAAGAATGTTAAAGGTTCTATACATTCATTTTCGCTTTTTTGGGGGGGGGGTTTTATGTCCTCAATTACACCCAAAGAATCAGAACTTTGAACATTCAGTGGATTTTCTGTGGTCTGGGGTTTTCTGAATAATTAGGCTGAAAAGTAATCTGAGCTTGGCCCTTTTGGCAGTGAAGTCACAGCCCATTAATCCCGCCCACTCTCCTTTCCTTTGGGGGGGGGGGGCGGAGCAGAGGCGATGATTGACAGGCAAAATCCCTCAACAGCGACACCCGCAGGCAAAGATTTCTTTTTTTCATTGCAGTTGAAAAGGCTTTAGAAATGTGAGAGAAAAACATCTGCCATGGATCAATGGAGTGGAATTTTTTAAAACTTTTTATACACATTTGAAGGACCATGACAGAGACTTTTAATGTGTGGTAAAACTGAACGTCATGAAACCTTTAACTAGTCTTCTTAAGGAATATTCAGAAAATGACAGTTGATAAAAAACAAAGTTTATATTGTAACGCTGGGGTAGTATCACACATGTGTTTTATGTTCAATGACCCTAAACCTCGGGTTAGCTTTGTGCTGCGGCAAGGGAATACATCTGGGCTCAGTGTGTTCGAGCTGGTACCTTGCACATCGTCGCCTCGTCTTTCTAGCTTCCCCGCAGAGAGAAAGAGCGCGAAAAAAAAAACCTTTAAAAAGTATACTTGAAAAAAATACCTTTAAAAAGTAACAAATCAACAAAACAGTAGTGGCTAGACGTTCTGAGGTCCAGATCCGCCCAAGCCCTTAATGTGATGTTACTTAGCACTGAAATTTTGTTATATTCATGTTTCTACTGTTTTCTGCACCCTCCTGTGAACCGACCCAGGCTGCCTGCACCTTCCTGTGAACCGACCCAGGCTGCCTGCACTCTCCTGTGAACCTACCCAGGCTGCCTGCACCCTCCTGTGAACCGACCCAGGCTGCCTGCACCTTCCTGTGAACCGACCCAGGCTGCCTGCACCCTCCTGTGAACCGACCCAGGCTGCCTGCACCCTCCTGTGAACCTACCCAGCCTACACTACGTCTTTTGAAGAGGAGACTCTGTCTACACCTCCTATGACTCGTCTCAGCCCGCCTCCGCCTCTCTCTATCCATGGATTTAGGGGGATTCCTCCGCGCCGAGGCCCATCGGGGGGTCCGGTGGTCTCCACCGGCTGTATCGATTCTGATTCATCACAGAATTCCACTTCAGTGTGTCTTGTGTCTTCATTGATGCAGAAGCACACGACAGTGAGTCACGACAGTGTTGTATGTGTCTAGGTTGATGCATAGTTTCACGACAGTGCGTTCTGTTTTTTGTATCCCCCATCGATGCTCAACGCCGGTTGGTTTCCGCCGTCGACCTCGGCCATCGGGGGTTTCCCCTGAAGACGCCTCAAGGTAGGAACCTCTTTAGGGCTGTCACGATTATGACGTTTGACTTGACGCTTGATTAACTGTCGCTTAAATAGTTAAGATTAACTATTTTAATTGCGTCGCAGTAACATTATGAATAAAACTTTGTCTGGCTTTTTTTAGGCTTCGTAAACAAAATCTGAACTACAAGCTGAAAACGCATCACGTCGTGATGCGTTTTGAGCGTGTAGTTCGGCTATTTCCACAATGTTTGGAAAATGTTTGAAATTATTATGAACATGTTTCAACATGGAAACGATTATGACTATTATCCCCCTAAAAAGCATTGCGGTTATCTCAAATACTTGCGATTATGTAATAATTGTGACGGTCCTAATTCGGTCCTTTTCCTTTTCCTTTGCTGGATGCTGCAATTGCTTCATGCTGCAGTTTGTAATGGATGATGCTTGTGGTGTATTTCGTTGGTGTTGAATGCTGTCGAACGTATGGCAATGTGGTTAAAGATGTGTGCTCTTTTTTTCAGATTTTTAGAGACTTTGAATCTAGTCTTAGAGACGTTGAATCTAAGACTATGTTGGTAGTGTAGTTGTTGTTTAATTTGCATTCAATATTTATTTTGACATGGCAAATCCAGGTCTCGACCTGGTAATTGGTCCATAAGACCAAAGGTCACTTTTTGGTAGGTACCAAAAAGACACTGTTTGGTAGGTCCCAAAAGTCACTTTTTGGTAGGTACCAAAGGTGACTTTTTTCTGGCTGGGATGGGGGGGGGACTGTGTAAATCCGGGCCTAGACCTGGTCATCTTAAAGGACAAATTTCAATTTCCAAACCAATGCCACTCGCCCAACTGTGGAGTAAAATCAAAGCAAGGTAACTATACCCCACACACACACACACACACACACACACACACACACACACACACACACACACACACACACACACACACACACACCACTTATTGTTTGTATCTAATAATGAGCATTTTTCTTTTTTATGTTTGGTAGCTGTCTTTCAGACGAGGAGAAGCCATTCCGGTACACTTCGGCAAAAAAACAGAAGGCGCATCCTTGGATGTATTCATCACACTGTTCCAGTGCGGTCGTATGGACCAGGTGTTGAAGACGACGAGAGACTGTGTCTGTCTGTCTGTCTGTCTGTGTCTGTCTCTGTCTGTCTCTCACTCTGTCTGTCTGTCTGTCTGTCTGTCTGTCTGTCTGTCTGTCTGTATGTGTCTGTCTGTCTGTGTCTGTATCTCTGTGTCTGTCTGTCTGTCTGTCTGTCTGTCTGTCTGTCTGTCTGTGTATGTGTGTGTGTTTGTTTGTTTGTCTGTCTGTGTCTGTCTGTCTCTCACTCTGTCTGTCTGTCTGTCTGTCTGTCTGTCTGTCTGTCTGTCTGTATGTATGTCTCTCACCCTGTCTGTCTGTCTGTCTGTCTGTCTGTCTGTCTGTCTGTCTCTCACTCTGTCTCTCGATCTCACTCTGTCTGTCTGTCTGTATGTATGTCTCTCACCCTGTCTGTCTGTCTGTCTGTCTGTCTGTCTGTCTGTCTGTCTGTCTGTCTCTCTGTCTGTCTGTCTGTCTGTCTATCTATCTATCTGTCTCTCTGTCTCTGTGTCTGTGTGTTCATGTGTTTTATACATATACATGCCGTGTGTCAGCAAAGCAAATGCGTTGGCACCGCAGATAATCCATCTGAGGACATCATCCAGAGGACTCACGCCTTCTCTCTAAGTAAATGAATAACCTGAGCAGGTTTCATGGTTTCATGTCCACCTCTCCTGCAGGAACTAGAGTTGATGGCCAAATAGACCTGACAAGTTCAACATTGAAGAATATGACAGCGAGGTGAGACATTTAGCCACAGTACATGTCACGCATGCAGCTGAAGACGCAGATGTTGTGAGCTAGCTCATCAACCGTTTCGCCAGTTGGTACCGGTTGAAGAGCGCTGTGGCCTGGACTCTGTGTCAAGGATCTGCTTCTACAACGCTGCAGAAAAAATATAATGGAGATGTACAGACAGATCCCAGCTGTCAAACGACAATTGTGTAGCAGAAAAGACATGACCAGTCAGAGAAGTCGTCCATTGACAAAGCTTGATCTGATAATCCAAGATGGAGTACAGAGAGTTGGAGGCCATCTCCATGCATCTGTCATGCCAGAGCATGGAAAGCTCCTTCCACCACCTCCTTCTAACACCACCTCCTTCTAACACCACCTCCTTCTAACACCACCTCCTTCTAACACCACCTCTTTCCATCATGCTTCTGGTATGGCAGATGCATGGAGTAGGCCTCAAACTCTCAGTACTCCATCTTGGATTATTAGATCAAGCTTTGTCAATGGACGACTTCTCTGACTGATCATGTCTTTTCTGCTGCACAATTGTCGTTTGACAACTGGTATCTGTCTGTATATCTCCATTTTTTTTTCTGCAGCATTGTAGAAGCAGATCCTTGACACAGAGAATCCAGGCCACAGTGCTCTTCAACCGGTACCAACTGGAGTAATGGTTGATGAGCTTGCTAAAAACATCTGAGTCTTCAGCTACATCTGTGACATGTACTGTGGCTAAATGTCTCACCTCGCTGTTGTCATCTTCAATGTTGAACTTGTCAGGTCTATTTGGCCACCAACTCTAGTTCCTGCAGGACAGGTGGACATTGAAACTAGCTCAGGTTATTCATTTACTTAGAAAGTCTGCAGCGTCCGCACTGGCAGCGACGCTGTGTCCCTAGAGCTTCATCCTGGGTGGTCCTGCCAACGTTCCCAGTCTCCTGTGTGGCTCCTTTTACGAAGGTAGGCTGCCAAGATGTCCATGTGGACATGATGGAGTTTATTTGGGGTAGAGCGGCTGAGTTGGATTTGACAGACCAGGAGTGTTGGTGTAGGGAGAGGGCATGGCTGAAGAGCTTTGCACATCACTGACTTCTTGCTGCAGCCCAAGTCAAAACAGTGTGATAGCTGAAGTAAGTCTACAAGTACACCTGACTGGTAGCAATAGCCTGGTTGTGATGTGTAGATGTGATCAATCACGGTGTGCTCTTTGGTCATTGCAGTGGAGATAAGCATTTGTTGTGGCTTTTTTTAAATTACGGGGCCAGGCTCTGCAGAGCAAGGCTCCATTTTGTTATTGGCATTATTTTTCTTCTTCTTCTTCTTCTCTGTGTCTGTCTGTCTGTCTGTCTGTCTGTCTGTCGGTGTCACTCACTCTGTCTCTTACTGTGTCTGTCTGTCACTCTGTCTCTCACTGTGTCTGTCTGTCTGATTATAGATTATAGATTAATTGTTAACATCCCTAGTCTCCAACTAAACTTCCTATAAAAACAGTGTGAACAAAACTGTTATGGCAAAAGCTACAGGCTAGTGATGCACTTAAAGTTTGGGCTAGGTTGTCGTTTTCAATGTTTTTATTTTTTATTTTGTAAATTCATTTGACGCGGCGTGTGCTAAAATGAATCGCTGCTACGTAATTTATTGTGACTATTTATTTTCAGTTATGCTACACACCGCCCGTCGCTACTACCGAACGGATGGCTTAGTGAGGTCCTCGGACGGGCGCCGGCGGAGTCGGTCACGGCCCCGGGGAGCGCTCGGAAGTCGCCCTAACTTGACGGGTACCCAGAACAGTACCCGCAGATAATCCATCTGAGGACATCATCCAGAGGACTCACGCCTTCTCTCTAAGTAAATGAATAACCTGAGCAGGTTTCATGGTTTCATGTCCACCTCTCCTGCAGGAACTAGAGTTGATGGCCAAATAGACCTGACAAGTTCAACATTGAAGAAGATGACAGCGAGGTGAGACATTTAGCCACAGTACATGTCACGCATGCAGCTGAAGACGCAGATGTTGTGAGCTAGCTCATCAACCGTTTCGCCAGTTGGTACCGGTTGAAGAGCGCTGTGGCCTGGACTCTGTGTCAAGGATCTGCTTCTACAACGCTGCAGAAAAAATATAATGGAGATGTACAGACAGATCCCAGCTGTCAAACGACAATTGTGTAGCAGAAAAGACATGACCAGTCAGAGAAGTCGTCCATTGACAAAGCTTGATCTGATAATCCAAGATGGAGTACAGAGAGTTGGAGACCATCTCCATGCATCTGTCATGCCAGAGCATGGAAAGCTCCTTCCACCACCTCCTTCTAACACCACCTCCTTCTAACACCACCTCCACCTAACACCACCTCCTTCTAACACCACCTCCTTCTAACACCACCTCCTTCTAACACCACCTCTTTCCATCATGCTTCTGGTATGGCAGATGCATGGAGTAGGCCTCAAACTCTCAGTACTCCATCTTGGATTATTAGATCAAGCTTTGTCAATGGACGACTTCTCTGACTGATCATGTCTTTTCTGCTGCACAATTGTCGTTTGACAACTGGTATCTGTCTGTATATCTCCATTTTTTTTCCTGCAGCATTGTAGAAGCAGATCCTTGACACAGAGAATCCAGGCCACAGTGCTCTTCAACCGGTACCAACTGGAGTAATGGTTGATGAGCTTGCTAAAAACATCTGCGTCTTCAGCTACATCTGTGACATGTACTGTGGCTAAATGTCTCACCTCGCTGTTGTCATCTTCAATGTTGAACTTGTCAGGTCTATTTGGCCACCAACTCTAGTTCCTGCAGGACAGGTGGACATTGAAACCAGCTCAGGTTATTCATTTACTTAGAAAGTCTGCAGCGTCCGCACTGGCAGCGACGCTGTGTCCCTAGAGCTTCATCCTGGGTGGTCCTGCCAACGTTCCCAGTCTCCTGTGTGGCTCCTTTTACGAAGGTAGGCTGCCAAGATGTCCATGTGGACATGATGGAGGTAATTTGGGGTAGAGCGGCTGAGTTGGATTTGACAGACCAGGAGTGTTGGTGTAGGGAGAGGGCATGGCTGAAGAGCTTTGCACATCACTGACTTCTTGCTGCAGCCCAAGTCAAAACAGTGTGATAGCTGAAGTAAGTCTACAAGTACACCTGACTGGTAGCAATAGCCTGGTTGTGATGTGTAGATGTGATCAATCACGGTGTGCTCTTTGGTCATTGCAGTGGAGATAAGCATTTGTTGTGGCTTTTTTTAAATTACGGGGCCAGGCTCTGCAGAGCAAGGCTCCATTTTGTTATTGGCATTATTTTTCTTCTTCTTCTTCTTCTCTGTGTCTGTCTGTCTGTCTGTCTGTCTGTCTGTCGGTGTCACTCACTCTGTCTCTTACTGTGTCTGTCTGTCACTCTGTCTCTCACTGTGTCTGTCTGTCTGATTATAGATTATAGATTAATTGTTAACATCCCTAGTCTCCAACTAAACTTCCTATAAAAACAGTGTGAACAAAACTGTTATGGCAAAAGCTACAGGCTAGTTATGCACTTAAAGTTTGGGCTAGGTTGTCGTTTTCAATGTTTTTTTAATTTATTTTGTAAATTCATGTGACGCGGCGTGTGCTAAAATGAATCGCTGCTACGTAATTTATTGTGACTATTTATTTTCAGTTATGCTACACACCGCCCGTCGCTACTACCGATCGGATGGCTTAGTGAGGTCCTCGGACGGGCGCCGGCGGAGTCGGTCACGGCCCCGGGGAGCGCTCGGAAGTCGCCCTAACTTGACGGGTACCCAGAACTCGAGGCTGTTTTCCGGAGAAAAACAGCCTCGCCGCCGCGGTCCACGGCCGGGGGCGGTGAGCGGCGCGTGGCACCGGGCTCCACGGGGCCCGTTCTCGCCTGCGTCGCTCAGCTGCCGTCCCCCGGCAGGGCCCAAAGGCCTTGTCAAACTCACGGGTACCCAGAACTCGAGTCTCTCCTCCGGAGGGTCGTCGGGGGGTTCAATGTCCGTAGCCCCGATCCCCGCCTCGGCGGGGCGGTGACCTGCGGCGCCCGGGGGTCCGTCGCCAAGAAAAAACCTCGCCGCGGTCCGCAGCCGGGTGTCGGCAGTGGCGCGTGCCGCCGGGCTCCTCGGGGCCCGGTCGCGCCCGCGTCGCTCAGCTGCCGCTCCTCCGGTCCGGGCCCAAAGGCCTTGTCAAACTCACGGGTACTCAGAACTCGAGGCTCTTCTCCGGAGGGTCGTCGGGGGGTTCAATGTCCGTAGCCCCTATCCCCGCCTCAACCGGGCAAAGCCACTCGGCGGGGCGGTGACCTACGGCGCCCGGGGGTCCGCCGCGGTCCACGGCCGGGGGCGGTGAGTGGCGTGTGGCGCCGGGCTCCACGGGGCCCGTTCTTGTCTACGTCGCTCAGCTGCCGCTCCCGGCAGGGCCCAAAGGCCAAGAAAAACCTCGCCGCGGTCCGCGGCCGGGTGCGGTGTCGGCAGTGGCGCGTGCCGCCGGGCTCCTCGGGGCTCGGTCGTGCCCGCGTCGCTCAGCCGCCGCTCCTCCGGCCCGGGCCCAAAGGCCTTGTCAAACTCACGGGTACCCGGGGGTACGACTTTTACTTCCTCTAGATAGTCAAGTTCGGGCGACTTCCGAGCGCTCCACCGGGGCCGTGACCGACTCCGGCGGCGCCCGTCCGAGGACCGCACTAAGCCATCCGATCGGTAGTAGCGACGGGCGGTGTGTAGCATAACTGAAAATAAATAGTCACAATAAATTACGTAGCAGCGATCCATTTTAGCACACGGCGCGTCACATGAATTTACAAAATAAAATAAAAAACATTGAAAACAACAACCTAACACACATCACTCCATAAAAGCCCAAACTTTAAGTGCATCACTAGCCTGTAGCTTTTGCCATAACAGTTTTGTTCACACTGTTTTTAGCGTCTGAGGAGTTGCTGGATCATTTTACTATGGACCAATTGAATAATATTGCTCAACATTATTCCATAGACATTGACACCAAACGTACAAAAGAAACCATTAAAAGTATCATACGGGCTAACCTGGAAGATTCTGGGGTACTGGTGAAGGAGGGAAGTAAGGGTGGTGAAAAGGCGATGGCTGGGTTAACATTTGAACAACAGAAGGAGCTGTAAATGTTAAAAACAGAACATGAACAGGAGTTGGAAAAATGTTTATTTTATTTTTTAACATTTTATTTGGTGTGAATTATTTTGTGACATTTTTGTGCAATTCTTTGTGACATATTGTCACATTTGGCGAGTCTTTATTTGTTTATTTTGTGTGAATTGTTGTGGCATTGTTGTGAAATTTGTGTCTTTCTGTCAAATTTGCATTTTTTTTAGATCATTTTTTGAGATTATTTTTGATTTTGTGTGAATTTCTTTTGTGGCATTTTTGTGAAATGTCTTTGTAGCGTTTTGAGTGGCATTTATGGATGTTTTTGTGAGTTATTTTGTGACCATTGTCATTTTTGGGGGGAATTTGTTGTGACATTTTGTGGATCTTTTGTGAATTTATTGTGGCATTTTTGTGGCACTTTTTGTGATTTGTTTTGTGAACGATGTGTTTTCACTTGGACCCCCCCCCCCGATAACCTATACTTTATTTAAGTTTTAAGGTGAGTATCACACATGGAAGTAGTTTTTTTTGGAGGGCATTTTTAGTTTAGTTTGATGAAATGGGGAGGTTTAAGTAATCCTTTTTGGGCTTGTTGGGTTGAGGTAAACTGATAACGTAAGCTAAAATTTGGAGTGGCATTAGGTAGAACTGGTTCTCCTCGGGGGGCAGCATTGACAGAGAAAACGCGGGTAGAGCATCCTAAAATCCCCCCCTTCCCTACATCGGCTCGGGATCACGTCTCAGGGTGTCTTGGGGGTCGCTGTGCATCCAGTTGCCTTCCAACCCCTGAGGTTACAGTGAGTAAATACCCCCCGCAAGTATCTGTCTGAAGAGGGGGCAGGGGAGAACTGGTATTTTGAGCCACTCGTTTGGTTATGAAGTTTGCCTCAAGTCTGATACATTTTTGTTTTCTTTGGTATGGCTACCAGTGTACCAGTGAGGTTTTTTTTAAAGTTTAGATCATTTTTTGAGATTATTTTTGATTTTGTGTGAATTTCTTTTGTGGCATTTTTGTGAAATGTCTTTGTAGCGTTTTGAGTGGCATTTATGGATGTTTTTGTGAGTTATTTTGTGACCATTGTCATTTTTGGGGGGAATTTGTTGTGACATTTTGTGGATCTTTTGTGAATTTATTGTGGCATTTTTGTGGCACTTTTTGTGATTTGTTTTGTGAACGATGTGTTTTCACTTGGACCCCCCCCCCGATAACCTATACTTTATTTAAGTTTTAAGGTGAGTATCACACATGGAAGTAGTTTTTTTTGGAGGGCATTTTTAGTTTAGTTTGATGAAATGGGGAGGTTTAAGTAATCCTTTTTGGGCTTGTTGGGTTGAGGTAAACTGATAACGTAAGCTAAAATTTGGAGTGGCATTAGGTAGAACTGGTTCTCCTCGGGGGGCAGCATTGACAGAGAAAACGCGGGTAGAGCATCCTAAAATCCCCCCCTTCCCTACATCGGCTCGGGATCACGTCTCAGGGTGTCTTGGGGGTCGCTGTGCATCCAGTTGCCTTCCAACCCCTGAGGTTACAGTGAGTAAATACCCCCCGCAAGTATCTGTCTGAAGAGGGGGCAGGGGAGAACTGGTATTTTGAGCCACTCGTTTGGTTATGAAGTTTGCCTCAAGTCTGATACATTTTTGTTTTCTTTGGTATGGCTACCAGTGTACCAGTGAGGGTTTTTTTTAAGTTTAGATCATTTTTTGAGATTATTTTTGATTTTGTGTGAATTTCTTTTGTGGCATTTTTGTGAAATGTCTTTGTAGCGTTTTGAGTGGCATTTATGGATGTTTTTGTGAGTTATTTTGTGACCATTGTCATTTTTGGGGGGAATTTGTTGTGACATTTTGTGGATCTTTTGTGAATTTATTGTGGCATTTTTGTGGCACTTTTTGTGATTTGTTTTGTGAACGATGTGTTTTCACTTGGACCCCCCCCCCCGATAACCTATACTTTATTTAAGTTTTAAGGTGAGTATCACACATGGAAGTAGTTTTTTTTGGAGGGCATTTTTAGTTTAGTTTGATGAAATGGGGAGGTTTAAGTAATCCTTTTTGGGCTTGTTGGGTTGAGGTAAACTGATAACGTAAGCTAAAATTTGGAGTGGCATTAGGTAGAACTGGTTCTCCTCGGGGGGCAGCATTGACAGAGAAAACGCGGGTAGAGCATCCTAAAATCCCCCCCTTCCCTACATCGGCTCGGGATCACGTCTCAGGGTGTCTTGGGGGTCGCTGTGCATCCAGTTGCCTTCCAACCCCTGAGGTTACAGTGAGTAAATACCCCCCGCAAGTATCTGTCTGAAGAGGGGGCAGGGGAGAACTGGTATTTTGAGCCACTCGTTTGGTTATGAAGTTTGCCTCAAGTCTGATATATTTTTGTTTTCTTTGGTATGGCTACCAGTGTACCAGTGAGTTTTTTTTTTAAGTTTAGATCATTTTTTTAGATTATTTTTGATTTTGTGTGAATTTCTTTTGTGGCATTTTTGTGAAATGTCTTTGTAGCGTTTTGAGTGGCATTTATGGATGTTTTTGTGAGTTATTTTGTGACCATTGTCATTTTTGGGGGGAATTTGTTGTGACATTTTGTGGATCTTTTGTGAATTTATTGTGGCATTTTTGTGGCACTTTTTGTGATTTGTTTTGTGAACGATGTGTTTTCACTTGGACCCCCCCCCCCCCCCGATAACCTATACTTTATTTAAGTTTTAAGGTGAGTATCACAAATGGAATTATTTTTTTTTGGAGGGCATTTTTAGTTTAGTTTGATGAAATGGGGAGGTTTAAGTAATCCTTTTTGGGCTTGTTGGGTTGAGGTAAACTGATAACGTAAGCTAAAATTTGGAGTGGCATTAGGTAGAACTGGTTCTCCTCGGGGGGGCAGCATTGACAGAGAAAACGCGGGTAGAGCATCCTAAAATCCCCCCCTTCCCTACATCGGCTCGGGATCACGTCTCAGGGTGTCTTGGGGGTCGCTGTGCATCCAGTTGCCTTCCAACCCCTGAGGTTACAGTGAGTAAATACCCCCCGCAAGTATCTGTCTGAAGAGGGGGCAGGGGAGAACTGGTATTTTGAGCCACTCGTTTGGTTATGAAGTTTGCCTCAAGTCTGATACATTTTTGTTTTCTTTGGTATGGCTACCAGTGTACCAGTGAGGGTTTTTTTAAGTTTAGATCATTTTTTGAGATTATTTTTGATTTTGTGTGAATTTCTTTTGTGGCATTTTTGTGAAATGTCTTTGTAGCGTTTTGAGTGGCATTTATGGATGTTTTTGTGAGTTATTTTGTGACCATTGTCATTTTTGGGGGGAATTTGTTTTGACATTTTGTGGATCTTTTGTGAATTTATTGTGGCATTTTTGTGGCACTTTTTGTGATTTGTTTTGTGAACGATGTGTTTTCACATCCCCGTGTTTTCACATTCCCCGCCCCCCCACCATGATTGGTGGGGGGGGCGGGGTCCCCACTCTCGGCCTGCACCTTGTCGTGGTGAGTGGGCTTTAAACCAAGACAGGCCATTTAACCAATTTAAAACCGGGACAGCGTCTGTCTGTCTGTCTGGTATGTATAAAGTGTTTTAAGTGTTTCAGAAAACTCGTAGGGTTTAGAATATTGGTTCTAAAAAATAGCAGATATACAAGCTCGCACACATCTGTTATTTTTTAAGATTTTGGAAAAAAAAGTAGCCTAAGGTTTGGTCTTGATCAAAAAATAATTGAAAACCTCAAAGGGGTATTTATTAAATATAGTATATAATAATACAAAAAAAAATAGCAGATATACAAGCTCGCGGCACAAAGTGACGCGCTGCAAGCTTGTAGATCTGCTATTTTTGAAAATCATTGAAAAATATCAAATGCTTGGAAAATGTTGAATCATTTTGAGTTTTTAGTTTTTTACATAATTCTTCTCTTCTGGGGGTCCCTGGCACATCACATGTGCAGATGCTGGTCCACAGGAAAATGTATACATTTGGGGGTCCTTGTTTGAACTTGTTTCCAGAACATTGTAAAATGGTGAAAATAGCCGATCTGCAAGCTCACAACACGCCGCATCGGGAGCGTCTCTAGGTAAAAGTTGAAATATAAATGAGAATGAATGTTAACCCTTTAAGACACTCGATGCCGCGCTATGAGCTTGTAGATCTGCAATTTTTTAAGGAAAAAAACGTGAAAATGTGTGCAAATCTTTGAATGTATATATTTTTAAAGCGAATATTTGTAACTCAAATATTTGCTTCTGGGGGATTCTGCTAATGTCCAAGTTTTTTTGGAAAAAAGTAAACTTTTTCATGTCAAGAGCCCCCAAAATAATATGTAGTTGGCCCCCATCTCAAAACATTTAGTTCCAGGAACCCCCAGAAGGAGTTTGAGTTAAAAAATGTTTGCTTTAAAAGAATATAGGCTATACAGTAGTATATTAACACATTTGCACACATTTTCAAACTGTTAAAAAATAGAAGATCTACAAGCTTGTTTTTGAATAGCCAAAGTGTAAAATAATGTTGTTGTTTTTTTTAGCTCAAATCTAAAAATGACCGTTCCAGGTCTTAAAGGGCTAATGTGTGATTTCTTGAACCTGTAAATGAGTCAAAGAGGTGTACTACACTGGTATGGCACTCCTGGCTCACTAGGACGGGGTTCAAGTCCCTGCGGTGTCCTGTTGATTGCATTTACAGGCGTCACTTGCTCGTGCCGCGCTGTGAGCTTGTACATCTGCTACTTTTGAATAGCCAACTGTAGAATAAAAAAAATGACTAGATTCTTTCCCGGTTTTAACCCATTCAATCCGTGAGCGCATCTCTGCCACGTTAGATTTCTTTGGGCTGTTCAAAAATAGCATATCTACAAGCTATTAGATGTGAAACAACACATAACCGATCTACAAGCTATTAGATGTGAAACGTGTTAATTATGTGTCACTTGACTAATTGTTCAACATTTTGGTCATCTGCATCCACATCAACACATGTACAGCTTTATAAAAACCCACACAGCGACAACAGGCTAAACGATGCGCGGTGTTTGTAGCTGCGTTTGCATTTGGAACCGTTTACCAGTGGTGGAAAAAGTACTCAAACGTTTTACTTAAGTAAAAGTATCAATACTTCAATGTAGAAGTACTCTGTCACAAGTAAAAGGCTGGTGTGCAACATTTGCTTGAGTAAAAGTATTGGTATGAAAATGTACTTAAAGTACCAAAAGTAAAAGTACAGAAATGTTTGAAAATAGCCGATCTACAAGCTCACAACGCGTCGCATCGACGCGTTGTGAGCTTGTAGATCGGCTATTTTCAAATAGCCTATGTATAAAATAGGGCTAAAGTGGTTAATGTATGTTTCATTATATCATAATGTATACCTGAAAAGTAACTAGTAACTAAAGTTTTCAAATCATTTTTGTGGAGGGTAAAAGTACAATATTTGCCTCTGAGATGTTTTTTTTTTTTTTTAAATCTTTTGAAAATATCAGATCTACAAGTTCACGATGTGTTGCATCTGCTATTTTCAAATGGCCAAAATGTATATGAGCCATTCTACCAAATTGGTTCAAATTCAGAGTTGGAAATTGTGTGAAATTTTAATTCTATTTTGGAAAAACTTTGACCATATTCACGTTGCACCAGATCTAAGGGACACATATTTAGTAAAAGTACAGTCAATTATCATATTGTATTTTCATAATCTTTTGGAATATCTTTCCTCTCCCAGAATTTGTCACTACCGAAACATGTAGAATTACCTTAGAATAAAGATACTTATATGAATGTATTAATTTATTTTTTCATCCTCCCCTGTACAGACTATTTCTAAAAATGAATGTAGGTGGTTTCTACAATTAACATTACATTAAAATGAATATTTTAACAGATTTTGTAATATTGAATTCTTAAGATCTATCAAAATTAAATGCTATATTTCTTTGTAAAATGTATAAAGTTGATTATATTGATTTCAGAATTAATGATAGTTGAAATTACACATACACCTAACCAATCATTATCATAAAATATTGGCTGATAACTCACTATCTTTGATTTTTGACAAAATAACTGGTGTTTTGGTTGTGACTGCACTATTTCGGTAGTGACTGTATTGTTACGGTAGTGACCATAGTATTTTGCTTACAGGGCTGTGCCATAGTCACTTAACATTTTTTGCTAAACATTCATTGTTGACATAACACATACACCTAACCAATCATTATCATAAAATATTGGTTGATAACTCACTATCTTTGATTTTTGACAACATAACTGGTGTTTCGGTAGTGACTGTATTGTTACGGTAGTGACCATAGTATTTTGTTTACAAGGCGGTGCCATAGTCACTTAACTCTTTCAGTTAAATATTCACTCATAACAATGTTATGAGTGAATATGTTTGCTTTATGTTAGAAATATAATGAAAAATGATCAATAAAATATATTAATTCATTATTGAAGCAATAACAATAGGTTTCATCTTCCATATTAATGTATTTGGAAGGACAAACAATATTTGCAATTAATATTGAAATGAAGTATTTTGTAACTGAAACACTTGACTAAAACATTTACAAGTCACTTGAGCATGCATCAATATTTTCACAGATTTGGCTTTTCGAACAATGCTTTAGACACTGCTGGGCTTCTTTGGACATGCCTCTGAGTGACTTTCTCAGGTGGATGGATTAAGATGATGACCGTGTCCATGGTGCACAGTACCATATATTGTCCTCCATTCGCAGCTGTAAAAGAAGCGTGGATGGATTGTGGATAGTACAAATAAGTTGATGCATGCTCAGTGTACCTTTGTTAGTGGGCAGCTCTTTTGGAAGGATTGCGCTTATTCTGCATATCTGTTCCTCTTCCACATAGATGAGCTTGACTTTATTTTGTTATAAAGGGCTTTAGCTGTGGGCTTGTCGGACTCGTACCCCTAGCTACTTGTGATTCTGCAGTTAGCTTCATGGTAGCCTCGGAAACCCATGCCTTTTTTTTTGTTTCAAAAGAAAAAAAGCCTGGGAGAACCTTGCAGGAACGCTGGTCTTAGGACCTTGTTATCTCCTAACCAATCAGAGTGCTCCAAACCCAGGCGCTGGAATCCAGCGCCTGGGTTTGGCTCCGCCCTTCAAGACCATCGATTGGGCTCGTTCTTTCAGTCTAGCTTCATGGTGGCTCCAACTCCATAAGCAGGCCCTTTTCTGTGACCAGCTTCCAGGTACCAAACTCCAATTTACAGCAGTGAATCCCATCTGGAAGGTTCTTTCCTTGATATTGAACGGTCGGCCCATCACTGATGAAGACGTTTTTGGGGGTTTGGATTGTTGTCCTTCAGGAACTAAATAATTGGTTGAAGTTGAACACAAATGGCAGTATATGGTCATGTTTCATGGAAGGCGATAAGACATTGTGAGTGTACCATATGTCGTGTACACAGACACACATATGTGGTGTACACAGACAACACTTCTAGCCCACATCTCTGTATCACAGCTTTTGTAACACTGATCTCCTCTACTTCTCATAGTAGAGAAGATCGAATGCTCATGCATTCCTTTTTCATAGTCCTCTGTCTTCATGAGCCACAGGTACCACCATGTGACTCCAGTCCCCCCTGATGCACTTGTGGTGTGTTGGAGTGACTTCCTATACATGAGACGTTAGCCTGTGTGTCACAGCGTAGGTCTTCTGCAACTTTGCTCAAGCTCTTCAAGTTGATAACTACTGTCTGATCACCTTCGGTGCTAGGTCGTGTGGAAGCCCAACAAAACCTCCATCTACTTCTCCTGTCTCCCTCTGCCCCAAATTTTGTTTTGGCATTTAGGTGTTTTATCTCTCCCTGCAAAACCACATGATGAAATAGAATGTACATGTTACAATTATGTACATGTTTGAAAAAATACCTTTAATAACGTCTCAAAAGCATGAACATCCAATTTTGTCACTACCGAAACAATGATGTCACTACCGAAACTTGAGCATAATGTTTCAGTAGTGACTGTTTTGGTAGTGACAATTTTAGCTAGTTTTTAGCTTAACTAAACAATGCTAGGCAAGACAACACAGCTTTGAGCAGTTGTACATGGATAAAAAACATCACATTTGAAGTAAAACCCAAAAGGAGTTTATAATTGCAGAAATGATGTGTTTGGTAGTGACAATCCTTAAAAATACGCACTGATTTTCAGACTTTGCAAGACATTTACTTCTGACTGAAGTAAACTAGCTACTCAACAGGTGGCCAAGATGAACAGGAAGTCTATCATTTCTTGGTGAAAAGTGTGGGAGTGTGGCTAAAACCAGTCTCCACCTATGGACTAAAACTCTTTAGTTTTATATAATGTTTTTATATAATGTTTTTTAATTTAAAGAAAATCCACAAAATCAATCTTAATATTTCAACTTCCCTTTAAGATAAATATAAAGGATGTATTTAAAAACAAAATGTAATAAATTGACAAAAATCATTTAGATGTTGTTTTCATGAATTGAAATTTAGGAGTTAGGGGTTGGGACAGCGACCTCCCAATATGAAGTAACATATAAAGTATATTTTTCTATATATATTACATTTTGTTCTATCTTAATTAATGTATTGTGATTAAATAGATCATAAGATCAATATGTGCTACTATTGTTACTGTTACTACCTGCACTGTATCTCTCTCTCTCTCTCTCTCTCTCTCTCTCTCTCCTCTTTCCCCCGACACGGTCGAGGCAGAAGGCCGCCACCCTAGAGCCTAGGGTCTGCCTGACGTTTCTTCCAGAGTTTTTCGTTGCCACTGTCGCAAAAATTGCTTGTTCAGGGTGGGATTGTCGGGTCTCTTCTCTACATGTAAAGTGTCTTGAGACAACTTGTTGTGATTTGACACTTTAATAAAATTGAATTGAATTGAATATGAGTACACATGTAAGGTCTGACTACTTAATTGTTTTTTTTAAATAGTTTTTTCATTGTGGGACTGCAATTTCAACCAATTCGGTAGAATGGTCCATATAGTGGACTCATCCCACAATGCATTGTGAAAATGTGGGTACAGCCGATGGTCACGATCACAAAGCCTATAACGCGATACCCCCCAACAGAGATCGTTCCCAACAGACATCGTCCCCAACATACATCATTCCCAAGTCTGTGACTAGACTGCATCGGTCTCTGTTTTGTGATTCCATACATAGAGTCTGATTTGTTGACAGTATATGAGTTGAGCTTGTTCATTAAACAAACAAAAGATCACTGCATGAATGCTCACTCACAACGCATCGCGATGCGGCGCATTGTGAGCTTGTAGATCTGCTATTTTCAAATGGCCGAAATGTATATAGGGCTGAAGTGGTTAATGTATGTTTTGTAATAATAATAAAAATCTACAAAGTAACTTGTAACTAGAAGTTTTCAAATAATTGTAGTGTAAAGTGTATTGTAGAGTAAAAGTATATTATTTGCCTCTGAGATGTAGTGGAGTAGAAGTAAAAGTAAAGAACATTTTAAATACTCCAGTAAAATAAAAAATACCTCAAAACTGTACTTAAGTACAGTACTTGAGTAAATGCACTTTGTCATGGCACACATTATGTGGCCTTCATAAAAATCACTCTTTGGCACCCCCTAGAGGCGCTTGCCACAAAAAAGCCCAGTGATTGGCATTAAGCCTTTTCAGCTGTGATATGACCTGTAATGAGTATTAAGGCGTGTCAGGTCAGCTCATTGATTTCAGCACACCTGAATCCTAATTTGTTTGTTGAAAGGGAGTTTCTTAACTTGGACAGAGCTCCTCATTCTTTTCCCTGCTTTTGAGCCTTGGAGAGCCTTTGCTTGTGAGTTTTCATGTTTAGTTCTACATTCTTGTATTCTAATTCATGTGGCATTTAGTTAAAACACATTTCATGATGCTGTGGTTAAAAATACTAAACTAAGATGAATGTAGCTTTTTGCCATAATGTTAAACTAACATGCTTATTGTAATAATGTGCAAGGAGAATATTGTACAGTATGTTATGATGATTACATTTGCATTATTTGTATATGTTGTGACCAAGACACTGTTATATTGTTTATTTCAGTTTTACAAAAAAGATTTGGATGATGAGAAGAAGATACAGTAAAGTCTGGAAAGTAACTCCTGTGTTGGACTCTTTGATTCCATTGATGTTGTTCGCTATCTGTCAAGGGATGTATAAGGGACATGCATCTATCTGAGACGGAATAGTAAAAAAGCAGCCTCACAACAGGCACTACAGTACAGGAAAGAAAGCTTCATCTCAAGTATTTCTCGCTCATCATCACGCTTCATACGCCCAGACGGCATAAGCAATACATGATGTCAGAGAAAGAGCTTCCAGGTGAAGGCCCAACGGAGCAAACAATGAAGACAAGGTCCATAGCCTTCAGTTCAGCTAGGAGTTCAGCAAGGAGTTCAACAGCTAGCAGAGCCGCCGCCAAGGCTCGTGCCAAGCTGGAGGGCACCCGAGCCAGGACCGACTTTATCAAAAAGCAATCGGAACTCATGATTGAAAAGGCTCGTGTGGAAGCGAGTCTTGCTGTTCTTAAGCAAGAATGTGATGTAGCTGCAGCCATTGCAGAGACAGAAGTGCTGGAAGAAGCAGCAGAAAGTGAACATGAAGAGAAGCATTCAGAAGTACAAGGTGTCTCTGAACGCGTTACCAACTATGTTCAACAGCAGTCCCAGCTAGAGGCGATAACTCCTGCAGGCGTGGAGCCATATCAACCACCACTAGAGCCCATTGTTCATGATCTCAGAGCTGCAACGCCAACAAGGCAGCATCGCTCTGCAGCTCGAACTGCACATTACGGGGAGCTTGATGCCAATGACGCAACACAGCAACGTCAGAGGACAACACCAGTGAGTCGTCGCAACATCCAAGCACTGCCATTCTCTCCCACAACTATTCAGTCTACACCACAGTCACCGCTCAAAGACTCTGATATGAGTGACATCGCTAGATACTTAGCACGACGTGAGCTTGTCAACTCAGGACTCTCCAAGTTCGACGATCAACCGGAGAGTTATTGGTCGTGGAAGTCATCTTTCTTGAATGCAACAGAGGATTTGCACTTGTCAGCTAGTGAGCTGCTAGATGTGATGTCAAAGTGGTTGGGAGAACAGTCTGCACATCATGTGAGGCGGATTTGAGCCGTGCATTTAGGCGATCCTGTTACAGGTCTAAGAAAGGCTTGGGAGCGACTGGAAGACTGCTATGGCGCCCCAGAGATTCTTGAAAAGTCTTTATTCGACAGGCTCGACAGCTTTCCAAAGATCAATATCAAGGATCCCTCAAAACTTTGGGAGCTTGGAGATCTCCTACAGGAGATGGAGTCTGCTAAATTGGAAGGTTACCTGCCTGGGCTTAACTATCTTGACACCCCCCGTGGTGTTGCACCTATAGTAGACAAGTTACCTTACAGCCTTCAAGAGAGGTGGATGGCTAAAGGTTCCCAATACAAAGTTGTTAATCGTGTTGCCTTTCCTCCATTCTCTTACTTCTGTGACTTCATCTGCAGAGAGGCCCGGTCACGCAATGATCCAAGCTTTGCTCTTTCATCAGGAAACCAAAGTGTGCCAAAACCGGAGCAGCCAGCTAAGCGGCAAGTGAAAAGCTCAGTCTATGCCCACAAGACCGAGGTCTCGTCAGATACTGTGAATCAGACGCAGTCAGATGACAGAAGCAATTCAAGTGGTTTGGATGTCGACAAGCAATGCCCACTTCATAAGAAGCCCCATCCTCTCAAGCGCTGCAGGGGGTTTAGGAGCAAGCCTCTCGAGGAGCGTAAGACGTTCCTAAGGGAAAACGGCATATGCTTCAGATGCTGTGCTACCACCACTCATCTGGCCAGAAACTGTAAGGCGGCTATCAAATGTAAAGAATGTGACAGTGACGCCCACGTTACAGTCTTACATCCTGGACCACCCCTTGCAACCCCAACCGAGCATGGCGGGGAGAGAGAAGATGAGACACTTCAATCAGCTGTCACTACGAAATGTACTGAGGTCTGTGGAGATGGTAGGAATACAAGATCATGCTCCAAGATCTGCCTTGCTAAAGTTTATCCAGAGAGTCACCCAAATAAAGCAATCAAGCTCTATGTAATCCTGGATGACCAAAGCAACCGATCGCTTGCCAGAACAGAGTTCTTCGACCTGCTGAACATCAAGGGAGAAAACTCAGCTTACACCCTCCGCACCTGTGCAGGTGTGACAGAGACCTCAGGGAGGAGGGCCACAGGTTTCATTGTGGAGTCCTTAGATGGCATGACAAAGGTGAAACTGCCAACTCTGATCGAGTGCAACAATATGCCAGATGACAGGGCCGAAATACCAACTCCAGAGGCAGCGCAGTGGCATACTCACCTAAGGCCCATTGCTCATTGCATTCCTCCACTGGATCCTAAAGCCCAAATTCTTCTTCTCCTGGGTCGCGACATACTCCAGGTCCACAAAGTGCGGGAGCAACGGAATGGACCGAGCAACACCCCATACTCACAGAGACTCGACCTGGGTTGGGTCGTGGTCGGAGATGTCTGCCTAGGATCCGTGCACAAGCCTGCAGCTTTAAGTGCTTACCGCACCCATGTACTTGACAACGGACGTCCTTCCCTTCTTCCCCCATGTCCCCACCGGTTCTGTGTCAAGGAGAAGTTCAGTGTCAAGCCTCCACCTGACATTTCCCTAGCATGCGACACCTCCATCTACGACAGCTGTGCCATAGGACATGCCATCTTTGAAAGGTCAGAGAACGATGACAAAGTTGGACTGTCTATTGAAGATCGACTCTTTTTGGACATCATGAGTAGAGAGATGTTCATGGATGACAGCAACAGTTGGGTGACACCACTCCCCTTCAGAACGCCACGCCAACGGCTCCCCAACAATAGAGACCAGGCACTGACACGCCTGAAAATAGGTAAGGCGAAGCTAGGCCCACAAGCTGCTCATAACATTCCCAGACTGGAACTGGGGGCTGCTGTTCTAGCCGCAGAGATAGCACAGATCGTCACAAGTGAATTGGACTTCACCCCAGATGCTGTGAAGTTCTACACTGATAGCAGAATCGTCTTGGGATATATCCATAACCAGACAAGACGTTTCTATGTGTACGTCTGCAACAGAGTGCAGCTTATCAGAAAGGTCTCAAGCCCCAACCCTGCAGACCTCGCCACTCGCTCTGTACCAGCAGCTCTGCTAAGCACTACCACTTGGTATACAGGACCTGCTTATCTGGCTCAGGCTGGGGAAGAACCGTCGCTGGAAGAGGAGAGGTTTGACCTCATCGACCCAGACATAGATGTGGAAGTTCGCGCTCTCGCCACTACTCTATCTACCGACAGCTCCTTTCTAGGATCTCATCGCTTTGAGCGATTCTCTTCATGGAGGTCATTAGTGAGAGCTACAGCCTCACTCATACACATCGTCCAGTCCTGTAAGGCAACAGATGATCAGGATGGAACCTGCAGATCATGGCACCACTGCACAACGCCTCGCACAGTAGAGGAACTGTTGCAAGCAGAAGTTGTCATAATCAAGACTGTGCAGAGAGAAGCTTACAAAGAAGAGCTTGTCTGCATTGCTAATGGAAAATGCATTCCAAGGAACAGTACGCTGAAAAAACTGGATCCTTACTTGGACGAAGGAGGCCTTCTCAGGATAGGAGGCCGGCTTAAGCATGCTGCTCTGGATTTCGAAGAGAATTTCCCTGTGATTATTCCAGGCCGCAGCCATGCTGCAAAACTGCTTGTGAACCACTACCATGACCGAGTCAAGCATCAGGGTCGTGTGTTCACCGAAGCTTCTGTTCGCACTGCAGGGTACTGGATTGTCGGTGCTAGGAAGTGTGTCAACAGCATCCTTCACAAGTGCGTGATATGCAACAAGCTTCGTGGGAAGGCAACTGAGCAGAAGATGGCGGACTTGCCCATTGACCGCTTGAGCACTGAACCACCGTTTACTTATGTTGGGCTCGACGCATTTGGCCCATGGACGGTGGTTGCAAGACGTACAAGAGGAGGACAGGCTCAAAGTAAGAGATGGGCTATTCTCTTCACATGTATGAGTACTCGTGCCATACATATTGAGCTGATTGACAGCATGGATTCATCCACCTTCATAAACGCCCTGAGAAGGTTCTTTGCTCTGCGAGGACCTGCAAAGCAGATACGCTCGGATTGCGGGACCAACTTCATAGGGGCCTGTAAAGATCTGGAAATCCTGACAACCGATCCTCATGAACCCAGAGTGAAGCAGTACCTTACTGAAGAGGGCTGTTCCTGGGTCTTCAATCCGCCTCATGCATCCCACATGGGAGGAGTCTGGGAGCGGATGATAGGCGTCTCCAGACGCATACTGGATTCTATGCTGCAGCAAACCAGCGCCTCTCGCTTAACACATGACGTGTTGTCTACCCTGATGGCAGAGGTCACAGGTATAGTCAATTCAAGGCCTCTTACTCCCATCTCAACTGACCCAGAATCGCCTTTCATGCTGACACCAGCTATGCTCCTCACTCAAAAGGTCTGCACCCTGCGTCCCCCTCCAGGCGACTTCAAGGAATCCGACCTACACAGGCAGCAATGGCGGCAGGTGCAGCATCTTGCCGACATCTTCTGGAGCAGATGGAGGCGCGAATACCTGGCAACGCTTCAGAGCCGAAGCAAATGGCAAGAGGAACGACAGAACCTGAAGGAGGGCGATGTAGTCCTTCTTAAAGACGCCCAGGCCAAGCGCAATGAATGGCCCATGGCCCTTGTGACCAACGCGCTGGCTGGCAGTGATGGACGAGTCAGAAAGGTCGAGCTCAGAGTTGCAAGGAATGGAACAATCAAGACATTCTTCAGACCTGTTTCAGAGACAGTTCTTCTGATGTCAACCAAGGACTGATATTTTGTAGTCTTTACTCTGTGTGAAATTGTGATTTCAATTTGTTATACTGTATAGTGGTATCTGATTAATCCCAGGCGGGGAGTGTCATGGCACACATTATGTGGCCTTCATAAAAATCACTCTTTGGCACCCCCTAGAGGCGCTTGCCACAAAAAAGCCCAGTGATTGGCATTAAGCCTTTTCAGCTGTGATATGACCTGTAATGAGTATTAAGGCGTGTCAGGTCAGCTCATTGATTTCAGCACACCTGAATCCTAATTTGTTTGTTGAAAGGGAGTTTCTTAACTTGGACAGAGCTCCTCATTCTTTTCCCTGCTTTTGAGCCTTGGAGAGCCTTTGCTTGTGAGTTTTCATGTTTAGTTCTACATTCTTGTATTCTAATTCATGTGGCATTTAGTTAAAACACATTTCATGATGCTGTGGTTAAAAATACTAAACGAAGATGAATGTAGCTTTTTGCCATAATGTTAAACTAACATGCTTATTGTAATAATGTGCAAGGAGAATATTGTACAGTATGTTATGATGATTACATTTGCATTATTTGTATATGTTGTGACCAAGACACTGTTATATTGTTTATTTCAGTTTTACAAAAAAGATTTGGATGATGAGAAGAAGATACAGTAAAGTCTGGAAAGTAACTCCTGTGTCGGACTCTTTGATTCCATTGATGTTGTTCGCTATCTGTCAAGGGATGTATAAGGGACATGCATCTATCTGAGACGGAATACACTTAGTTACTTTACACGACTGCTATGCATTGGGTTGAGTGATCTTGTAGATCGGTTATTTCACTATTTTTGAAAATAAATTGTAAGCATAAAATAGTGTTTAAAACACGTGTCTGTGACCTCTATGTCTTATAGATGTGATCAGTAAGACATACACACGTCATACACTTTACAACCTGCTGAGGGCATCAGAGGACACTGAACAGACTGTAGTCAGAGAATACAGGTCTCTCTGTGTGTGTGTGTGTGTGTGTGTGTGTGTGTGTGTGTGGGTTGTTGGTTGTTGGTGGTGGTTGTTGTTGTTTTTTAAAGCACTGACTAACATGACAGGAAGAGGAGGGTTTACAGTTGGAGGCGGGGCTGTAGGCTGCCCATCCAATCAGAAGTTAGGAATGCTACTGTATTATCTGTGCTATTGTTCCATTAGCTGGACTTTTCTACATTTAGATAGTGCTAAAAAGTAAAAATACGGAGATAAGAGGTTTCTGCCCGACAGTATGCAATGTGGCCCTCTGGAGTGAGTGTGGAAATATAGTGGCCCTCTCCATCAAAGTTGGTATAGAGTGTATGTTACTCTTCTGTATGTTCTATGACCTGTTAGTTGAACATGGCATTGAACATGGCACGAGTACAGTCAAACCCTTTCTTGTTAAGTTGACGCTCTATATTGTGAATTTCTGATAGTAATAATCAGTGGTGGAAAAAGTACTCAAATGTTTTACTTAAAGACGGGGTAGCGTGATTTTCAGTGATCCCCCCCCCCCCCCCCTAAAACATAATCATCAGGTATTATGGTTATACTAGGAGGAAGATTTTTTTCAAAAAAGTGTACAGAAATTTTTAAAATGATGTTTTTATGTGGACACGCCTCCGGTTCATTAAGTATACTTGGTTCTCACCTTAGCACCTACTCCACCACCTTAGCACCACCCACCTGTCCTAGTCCCTCCTCCTCCTCATGCCCACACCTGTTGTGTTATGATAATGAGGGGGAGGGTATATTTTTACTATGACACTAAAGCGCTGTCTTTCTATTGGCACGTTTGACCCTCAAGGTTTCAGCCTCCAGGTAGAAACTCAAAATAGTCAGAGAAGACGTAAAACACAATAAAAACACCACCAGGGGGCTTAATGAAGTTCTATCAACCTCATAGACACATGAAAAACAGAAAAAGTGCAAAACCATGGCACCACCTCTTTAAGAAAAAGCATCAATACTGTAATATAGAGATACTTTGTTACAAGTAAAACTCTGGAATTCAAAATTTACTTGAGTAAAAGCATTGGTATCAAAATGTACTTAAAGTACAAAAAGTAAAAAGTAGTCATTGTGCAGAATGTCCCATTTCACAAGTTTTCAAATGTATAAAAATCATTTGAAAATAGCAGATCTACAAGCTCACAATGCATTGTGAGCTTACACATACACTGATACACATTCAGGAACTGCTTCCTGTTCTGTAAGCTTCACTTCCTGCCAGGTGGTTTTGTTTGGTTGCTGTGAAGAAGAACTACTGGTATGGAAACACACAGAATCATTTATTGTACATTATTTACTGGTATGAAAACACACACAATGATCATTTATTGCACATTATCCATAATACATCAGAGCTAATTAGACATTCTCTTATTAGAGTCCACAGACCAAAGAGAATTCTGTTTAGTGTTGTTGTGAAACCATGAGGCGTTAGCCTGTTGCTAATGCTACAAACATAACATACTTAATTTGCTAGTCCAGATACTCGATAAAAACCAACCAGTGTTTGTGAGAATGTTGTGTTAATGTTTTAAACGTACTTTAGTGAAACACTGTATGGTTGTAGTGATGTTTATGAAGAGGTTTAATGCTAACCAAGATGCTAAGCTCTAAGCTAGCTAGCTAGCCTTGGTTAGTGAGGCAGCAGCATAGTGAAACATTAAAGGGTCATTCTGCTTATTTTGTGACATGAAAACCATTTGGTTTGAGTGTTTTCAGACACTAATGGTTTGTTTTAGCTACAAGTAACCTGGATGGTTATAATTTACATATATTAAATACATTAGAACTGGTTATAATGTATGTATATTAAATACATTAGAGATACAAATTAATGGTTAAAAGGGGGAATATATTAAAATGGTGTATTAAAAGGTTGAGAATAATTTATAGTATAGTTAAAAGTTAAATTATTCATTTGTAAATAATTCATGCATTTGTTCATTTGTGTTGTGATACTGACCATGATGCTGACATGATGCTGACCAAGATATTGACCATGATACTGAAATGATACTGACCATGATATTGACCATGATACTGACATACTGACACGATACTGACATGATACTGACCGTGATACTGACATGATACTGACCATGATACTGACCATGATACTGACCATGATATTGACCATGATACTGACATACTGACACGATACTGACATGATACTGATCATGATACTGACCGTGATACTGTCATGATACTGACCGTGATACTGCTTGTAGAGATGGTAAATAAGGAAATGAGGAAACTAAAATGTTGGTTTGACACAAACAAATTATCCTTGAACTTGAACAAAACAAAATTTATGGTGTTTGGGAACCGTAAGATTGAAACAAATATTCATGTGGAAATTGAAGATGTGGTGATAGAGAGGGTATATGAAAACAAGTTCTTGGGTGTTCTGTTGGACCACAAACTATGCTGGAAACCTCACATAAATTATCTGTGCTCTAAGTTGGCAAGGAGCATTGGCATCTTAGCCAAAACTAAGCACATATTGAACCATCAAGCCTTACACACACTTTATTGTGCACTTATCCTACCATACTTGAACTATTGTGTGGAAGTATGGGGTAACACCTATAAGAGCTCTCTAAAAAGGATATGCACACTTCAAAAAAGAGCAATAAGGATAGTTCACAATGTTGGTTATCTTGAGCACACAAATACGTTGTTTTTACAGTCAAATATTTTAAAATTTATGGACCTTGTCAATTTTCAATCTGTAGTGATGGTTTTTAAAGCAAGGAATTATTTACTCCCAAAGAACCTGCAAAACATGTTTAAAGATAAGGAAGTAGGAAGATATGACCTAAGAAGGAAGGAAGACTTACAGCAGCCTTTTGCTCGCACTACACAAAAAAGTATGTGCATTTCAGTCTGCGGGGTTACACTGTGGAATGAACTTCACAAAGAAATAAAACAAAGCCATATATGCCACATTTTAAACATCAATATAAGAAAAGCATTTTTAAGAAGTATAGAAATGAGGAGGGAAATTTTAATGTGAATTGTTGATGGTGATGGATAGGTTTGTGCATAGTGAATTAGTTTTGAAGTACAAATGTATACATTTGTTTTTTCTATTTGTTTTTTCTTTTCAAAGATAATGTTTCTAATATGATTTTGTGTAAATATGAAACTGTAATAGGGGGTAGGATATTTTATAAGCATTAGCTTCTTCCTGCTCCTTTTCGAACACTTATGATTTATTGTACATGGAGATAGTTGAAATAGTTTTTAAAATATTTTGTATTCTTTACTATACTGTTTTATTGTGACTTTTATATTGTATGATGTTCGAAACAAATAAAACGAAACGAAACGAAACGAAATGATACTGACCATGATACTGACCAAGATATTGACCAAGATATTGACCTGACCATATTGATATGGTCGATATGATATTGATGCTGACCATGATGCTGACATGATACTGACCATGATACTGACATGATACTGACCATGATACTGACATGATACTGACATGATACTGACATGATACTGACCATGATACTGACATGATACTGACATGATACTGACATGATACTGACCATGATACTGACATGATACTGACCAAGATATTGACCATGATACTGACCATGATACTGACATGATACTGACCAAGATATTGACCATGATACTGACCATGATACTGACCATGATACTGACATGATACTGACCAAGATATTGACCATGATACTGACATACTGACATGATACTGAAATGATACTGACCATGATATTGACCATGATACTGACATACTGACACAATACTGACATGATACTGATCATGATACTGACCGTGATACTGTCATGATACTGACCAAGATATTGACCATGATACTGACATGATATTAGTCTGTAGTAAATTCTGAAGAACAGCAACAATGGAAAACCTGGGATCAGTGTTGCCATGTTGCCTGCTTATTATAAGTGACCGTGGTCTTGTTTGTTTGCAAAGTGGCTCATAAATAGTGGTGGTTGTCGTTTTCTTGGCTTGTTTCTAAAGTGTAGTTGCTTATTTGGGCTTCCTTCCTAAATGTTGTTTAAACCAGTGGTTCTCAAACATTTTCATATCAAGGACCCCCAAATTAATATTAATATGTATTTGACCACGGACCCCCATCTGATAGCAGTATTTGATATCCCTTTGAGATCTATTTTAAAATGGCAGACTTTTTTTTATGGTATACTGTACGTTTCAGGCAATTTAGAGTTGATTGGTAGTACTTTGTAGTGACTTTTTTTGGTCCCTAACATTCATCGAGCTCTGGACTTAGTACATTTTTTTTTCACCATTGTGTCACTACCGAAACGAAAGTTTGTCACTACCGAAACGAAAGTTAAATCCGGAAAAATCACTACGTTTTTAACTAAGTTGTCTGTGTACATGGACCGCTTATTTATGTCTACACCAAATCTTTTTGCCAAACAAATAAGCCGATCTACAAGCTCACAACATGGCTAATGTTCCCCCCAGAATATGGATGCTGGGATTGAAATGGCTAAACATGCAATTTTCAACTTAGATGCAGGATGTATTGTGCATGACTGAAGATTTGAGACGCACCTCTATTCCATCTATGAGGGTTTTATTTATTTATTTGTCAATATTTTCAATATGTCAGGCAGTTGCATCATTATTTATTTTCCCCTGTTATGCTACAGATGGACAGTTTTTCAAATTAGCTATCTGCGTACCATTTTAATTCCCCTTCTCCTCTAGCCATACTCCTTTTAGGGTCAAATGTGTTTCTTTCTTTTCACAACTTTCAACCTGCCGTCCCTATTTTGGGCCATAGCACCGGGCCATAGCACCGGAGCCAATTAGCGCCCCCCCCCCCCCCCAATATGTCCCAAAGCACTCTGCCCCGGTCACAAGTGTTGGGGCAGAAACCTCTTAACTCCATATTCTAACTTTTTGTGTTTTTTGTCTCCGCCAGGCCGAAAGGCATGGCGAGAGAGTATGTTTTGCCCCCTGTCCTTCCGTGTGTCCGTCCGTCTGTGTGTCCGTGTGTCCGTCCGTCCGTCCGTCCGTCCGTCCAGGATTGGTCCGTTTTGAACAAAATGTTTCAAATCATGAACGCAGCGTGATATTACCGTGACAATTTGCATGCACATTCCCACTAGGCTGCCCTTTTCCCATTGCCCTGTTATAGCGCCACCAGCAGGTCTACTTTAGCAAAACACATTTTTGCAACAAAATGCTCAAATCATGAATGCATGCACATTCCCACTAGGCCAAGGAAGAAATGCCACTCTTTTCACATAAGCCTATTATAGCGCCACCATGAGGCCACAATAACCTACCTGACCTGGCAGAGACCTGTAGCCTGGTTCCATACCATAGACCCCGCCCACTCTCTGAGTGGACTGCCTCTTGGTCAAAACGCATTGTCCAATGGGAGTCGGAGGTGGGCGTGGGGATCGCTTAGGATTGGTTTAGGGAATTTCTAATCCCCTCCCACTTGTAATCGCCGACACATGGAACCAATGTCCGACTGAAGCTCCACGCATCTTCAGTCTGATAATCAGGCTAGGAGACCTGTGCTCCGAGGAGCACTTATTCTACTTTGTAAATCATACTACACCCTACTTGATGGCAATCACAAAACACTTGACAAAGGAGGACAGTATTCCTTCATTAAGATCGACCTTAAATTCAGTTGATATACTGTTCAGCTCCCTATCATGCAGCTACACAGTAAAAGCCACAGTGTTAATTTAAGGTACCAAATGGTAACTCACCAAGTTTGGTTACATTTGTACACTCTCCGCGTTAAATCAACTCTAAGGATTTTACATTGTAGCACAAGTCATGCTCTTTCTTAGTTTGACCCTTCCTTTGTCTTGCTCTGTCTGTCTCTCTCCAGAACCACAGTGACAGCAAGGTGACCATGTACGAGTGTGAGGACTTCCAGGGCCTTAAGTTTGAGATGTGTGACATTTACCCTCGACGATTACCCCTCCACAAGCTCGAAATGTCGCTTTGAGATCGTGGATCTGCTGCTTTTGCTATTTTTGACTTTGAATCCTAAAAAGTAACGTTTTTGGACACTGATATCGATATCCCGTAGACCAGGGGTCTTCAGCGTGTTTCAGTCCAAGGACCCCTTAGCTGAGAGAGAGAGAGATGAAGAAGCCCCCCCCCCCCCCCCCCCTAGCATATAGCAGATCTACAAGCTCATAGTGCAGCACCGGGTGCCGCACTACGAGCTTGTAGGTCTGCCATTTTTGAAAAATTGTGAAAATATGTGCAAATCTTTGAATATGTATTTATTATTTTAAAGCGAACATTTTTAACTCAAATCTCTGGGGGTCCCTGGAACAAAATGTTTTGAGATGGGGGTCGGCGGCCAAATACATATCATTTGGGGGGGGGGGGTCCTTGACATGAGAAAGTTTGAGCACCACTGATATAGAAACACACGTTTTTTGGGGCAGTGTAACCGCCCCCCTATAAGTGAGTTTTGGACACTGACCAATCCTGCACCGTGATTGGCCAATAGTCTACAACGCAGTCTACACCCCTAACCCTTCCACAGTCAATGCAAATCTATACTTTTGCAAAGTCAATGCAAATCTATACTTTTGCAAAGTCAGCCAATCACATTACAGCTAGTGTCATCACCACTAGCTGTAATGTGATTGGCTGACTTTGCAAATTCAGGACTGTGATTGGCTAGCGAAACACATGACACATGTGCAGCCCTATGAATAGCAGTATGGACTTTAAAAAAAAGTTATTTATACTTTTTTTTAAGTGAGTCATGTTGTGATGACCACACACCGCCCACTTCACACTGGGTGTGATTTTTCAGAATACTGTTGGGATTTAGAAGACATTTGTAGAATCGGCCTCAGGTCTTAATGGGTTAAATCCACTGCCTCCATAACGTACGTGTTATAGTTTAGTGTGGAACTTCTGTCACTGCTTTTTTAGTTTTTTTACCCTTTGGCGTCAGTGAGTCAGTGCATCAACTCTCCTCCGTGTTGAGGGGAACACAGGGGCTACAGGGGTCACGGGGGAACACAGGGGTCCAGAACTTGTGACCCTGACGGTTTACCGAGGGCCAAGGAGAGAGGTCAGCCCGGAGGCCAGCGTATCACGGCCGCATAGACGAGCAGACACCGGAGTCGAGAGGGCACTGAGAGCGCACGAGAGCAGCCCGGACAGACAGAGACAGAAACCTCATATCTCCATCAGTTTACACTTTGCAGTGGTGGAAAATGTACTCAGGTTTTGACTAATGTGGGAGAGCAGAGGTGAGCTGCGACGTTGTCAGTCTACTCTAACATCTATCTATCAAGCAATCGTGTAGAGCAGTGGTTTTCAACCTTTTTCCGTGTCAAGGACCCCCAAATTGACACACATTAGCCCACGGACCCCCACTTGAAAAGATATGCCATGCAGGGACTCAACCATTTTGATTTCTTGGGGGTCCCAGTCTACACTGTATCATCATCATTAGTGTTCATTTAACTCTGAGAGTGTACAAATGGAACCAAATTGACCCTTATGTGTTCCATACAGACACATAAGGGTCAATTTGGTTCCTATCTATTAATTTGGCTGAGGACCCCCTGGAACCCCCTCAAGACCACTGGTGGTCCCTGGACCACTGGTTGAGAACCACTGGTGTAGAGCCAATCCCAGCATACTGTACAAATCGTCTGAGGCTTTCATAAATGCTGCACGTATACTAACAGAAACCAGAAGAAGAGATCGTATCAGTCCTTCACTGGCTCCCAGTTAAAAACGCAATAGAATACAAAATTCTCCTCCTCAATGGACAGGCCCCATTGTGTCTCAAAGAACTCATCGAGCCTTATGAACCTGCCAGAACACCATTGCATTCACAGTATGCAAAAATACTTACGGCTCCAGGAAACCCCAAAAAGGCTAGAACAGGAGGCAGAGCATTTAAGTTTCAGGCACCTCAGCTGTGGAACCTTCTCCCAGTGTCAGTCCGTGAAGCAGACACACTCTGTATATTTAGGACTAGATTAAAAACCTTTCTTTATGATAAAGCCTATAGCTGAAGTGTGTAGATGTAGACAGATTCCCATAGTGTGTATAGTCTCAATGTACTGGCTGATGATAGGTTCTTGGTTTACGTATTATTAGTTATTGTTGGACTATTGGTTTGCTGTGTACTGCTTTGTTATTGGATTACTATTGCTATGCATTTGATGTAATTTGTTATTGATGTATTATGATGTTTTATCTTGTGTCCTTGCTTACTGTAAATCACTCTCTCTCTCCCTCCCTACCCCCATCCTTCCCCTCCCCTCTTCCATACATCCCCTCCCTCTCTCCTCTCGTCCTCTCTCTTCTCCTCCTCCCTTTGGGTTGTGTGGGTTCATGTCCCATCGGTGCAATAGTAATCAACACTGTACGGACTCACGCTCCAGTAAGGCCTGCCATTAATTCCACATCCGGGGACCCGCTCCCCATAGTTTCTTTTGTGTCTCCCACTTCCATGGACTGTTATTACGGACCCCCAGCTGCAGATCAAGAAGGTCTAACTCTGGTTACAATTTGTGTATATATATATATATATATATATATATATATATATATAATCAAAGATTTGCACACATTTTCACAATAGCTTTTTCAAAAATAGCAGATATACAAGCTCATAGCACTCGGTGCCGTGCTATGAGCTTGTATATCTGCTAGAATGTTGAGATAATATACAGTATAGCGGTATAGTATAATATAGTATAATATTAGCAATCCACAGTCGTGCTGCAAGGACAGGCCCGGTCCGCAGTCACATTCTTGATCTGAAGCTGGGGGTCCGTAATAACAGTCACATTCTTGATCTGCAGCTGGGGGTCCGTAATAACAGTCGACGACGACGATACGACGATACAACTTTATTGTCAGCTTTCACCGAAATTTGCTTTGTGTCCATGACGTCACCGTTGAAGATACAGGCAGGACATACACAATACATTACACAAAGTACATTACAGGACATACATCACAGAAGCAGACAGAAACAAGAACAATAGAACAAATCCTCTTGGTTTACCGACTTTGGTTTAAAAGCAGAACAGACTGATGTACAAAAGAGTTCTTTAGCCTGTTTTTCTTATATTTAGGGACTCTAAACCGCCTCCCGGAGGGCATCAGTTGATATTCATCATTTAAAACATGTAAGGGGTCAGAGGAGATGCTCTTTGCCAGTCTAAGCATACTATTGATCTGGGCCTCTTTAAAGGAACGTAACACAGCCTCGACTGGCCTACCAACTATTTTAGCGCAGATCTTAATTTGGCTATACAGTTTGTTCTTATATACCATTGATAGGCTGTTAAACCAGGCCGTGCTACAGTACAACATCACAGTTTGAACAACAGACGTATAGAAAAGAGACAAGATCTGACTGCTAGCACCAAACGATTTAAGTCGGCGTAGGGAGTACATACGCTGCTGTATCCTCTTACAAATATAATCAATATGAGATGACCATGATAAGGTGGCATCTATCATCACCCCCAGATATTTGTAAGATGGGACTTGTTCAATAGCTGAACCATGGATTGTCACCGGTGGTGTCTTATCACCGGGAGCAGGACCAAATATAATTTCCTCCGTTTTCTTAGTGTTGATAATCAGATTATTTTTGTCACACCACTCCACAAGCCTGTCAACGCTACACTGGTACTGTTTCGGGTCATCACTGTCAGTCATCAGAGCTATTAGCGTAGAGTCATCTGAATATTTCAGAAGAAACTGATTTGACTCGCAGGTGTTACAGTCTGCCTTGTAAAGAGTAAACAATACAGGAGAGCTAATGCAACCTTGGGGTGCACCAACTCTGGTCCTGATGGGAGAGGAGAGTGTCTTGTTTACCTTTACATACTGAATTCTGTCAGTGAGGAACTTAAGATAAAACTGAATAACAAAAGGATTAATGTGTAACTGAACCATTTTAGTGAGGAGCAAGTCCGGCTGTATTGTGTTGAAAGCAGAAGAAAAATCTAGGGAAAGTCCTCTAGCATAGGATTTTGGTTTGTCAAGATGTTTAGAGATGACATGAACCAATGTGACAACTGCATCCTCTGTACTACGACCCTGCTTGTAAGCGAATTGAAATGGGTCCTGTGAGTTAAATATGGCATTGTTGAGATGATGAACCATAATTTTTTCCAGAGCTTTCATGATAACAGATGTGAGTGCTATTGGTCTATAATCGTTGTGTTCTTTAGGGTTTGGCTTTTTTTGGCAGTGGTTTTATGTGAGCGGTCAACCAAGCCTGTGGTATAGTATGTGGATTATCAACAATGTGCTGAAAAATGGGCTGCCAGACAGGGGCCAATTCTGTGGCAAAATCCTTCAGAATAAGGGGGCTTATTAGGTCGGGACCAGGGGCTTTTTTTGCGTTTAGACGCTGAAATATGCGCCTGGTTTCCTCCTCACTGACAGTGATTCTATCCCCACTAGAGGGCACCAACGCATCAATTAAATCTACACCTTTATCTAGACCATCGTTTACAGACTCAAAGCGAGAGAAAAAGCTGTTTAAATCATTTGCAAACACCAGTTCGTTGTCCGTCACAATTGGCTTATTGGAAGGAGACATACCGGTCATACTTTTCATAGTGTCCCAGAGTCTTTTAGGGTTATTTGCTTGAAATGAATCCTCTAAACGCTTCCTATGAGCCTGTTTCGCCTCCCCAATTTTCTTCTTTAGGTTCTTGTCCAAACTCTTAAGTTTGGCCAAGTCCTTGTTCTTAAACGCAGCTTTCCTGTCGTTAATCTCGATTTTAATGTCTCTGGTCACATACAGTTTGTTATTGGGATAGATCTTAATTTTCTTCGTAGGAATAGCCATCTGCACACAGAAGTTGATGTAATCGCTGGTTACAGTGGTGGTTTCATCTACGGAGCTGCTGTGGAATGTGTCCCAGTCCGTACAGTCAAAGCAGGCTCCCAGCCTCTCCCTGCTTTCATGTGACCATTTCCTTATTTCCCTCTCCTCTGGCTTGCTAGCTTTAAGTTTTGTTTTATAGGTAGGGATCAGGTACACCACGTTGTGGTCAGAGTTGGCTATGGGGGGTCTAATTCTGGATTCATATGCCATAACGTTCACATAGCATTTGTCAAGGATCTTGTCTTTCCTGGTGGGACTTTTTACAAACTGGTTAAAACCAGGCAGAGTGCTGTCCAAGTAACAGTGATTCAGATCCCCCAGAACAATAGTAGGTGCACCTGGATATCTCTGCTGTTGGTTATGGACACAGTCCGCGATGGTTGCGGCCGCTTGCGCAGCATTAGCACTGAGCGGCACATACACCACGCACAACAGGATGCTTCCAAACTCCCTAGGTAAATAAAAGGGTCTCAGACTTAGGCAAAGGATCTCCACATTCTTATTGCAGATCGTTTCTCTTACAGTAAACTGTCGACACCAGAGGTCATTTACATACGCGATGATACCTCCCCCTATGGACTTTCCCGAGTTAGAGTCTCTGTTAGCTCGCACGAGAGTAAATCCATTGATCTCAAACAGGGAGTCGGGCGCATCAGATTTGAGCCAGCTCTCCGTGAAGCATAATAAAGATGCCTCGCGGAATTCGTGGCAGTACCTTGCATAGGCTCAGACCTCGTCCACCTTGTTGTTCAGGGAGCGCAGGTTACTGAGGATGATAGCAGGGAGCGGCGGTCTTGTGTGTCTTCGCCGAAGTCGGTTGCGAATACCTCCTCTCTTTCCTCGTTTCCTACGCTTGGCTGGCCGTCTCAGCTCGGGTGGGATGTTGTCCAAAATCACCGGTGGTAAACGGTGTTGGTTTCTGTCCTCTTGGGTTGCTAGCTCCAGCAGGAATTCCCGGCTATAGGAGAGGCTCATTCCCCTGCCGAAGTCAGCGTTCGGGTTAGTTGTTGTTTGTGTGGCAGCTGAGAACTGTGCTCCCCAAAGGGCACCGATCCCCACCAAAATCAGTATAAACCACTGACAGTTCATTTTTGTTCCCATTTAGTCATCCTAACATGCGATGACAAAGTCAGACAAACATTTAACACACTTAACAAACAATCTTGAGCGGATTCGACATGGACACGGTTCGCAGCTGAGCAGCGCCCCGGAAGGGCATTCTTGATCTGCAGCTGGGGGTCCGTAATAACAGTCACATTCTTGATCTGCAGCTGGGGGTCCGTAATAACAGTCCATGGAAGTGGGAGACACAAAAGAAACTACGGGGAGCGGGTCCCCTGATGTGGAATTAATGGCAGGCCTTACTGGAGCGTGAGTCCGTCCAGTGTTGATTACTATTGCACCGATGGGACATGAACCCACACAACCCAAAGGGAGGAGGAGAAGAGAGAGGGAGGGGCAGAGCAGAGGTGATGATTGACAGGCAAAATGCTTCAACAGCGACACCCGCAAAACACTTGTCATGGATCACTGGAGTGGAATTTTCAGTTAAAACGTTTTATACACGTTTGAAGGACCATGACAAAGACTTTTAATGTGTTGTAAAACTGAATTTCATGAAACCTTTAAAAGCACTAAAAGAAACGTGCGTAAATGTGTTAGTTGGTGCACACCTCTGTGGGCTTTGGCATAGGGCCACACGGCGACCAGAGGAACAGGTTCAATTCCAACCTCTGCAAGTAAGGCCACAGGTTCAAGTCCGGCCTAGGGAGGCACCGGAGGCAATACTCATGGATGTACTCATTACAGTGTGGGGGGAGCAGTAACGCTCCTCGTTGTTTCCACACATTAACGTTGGGGGGTCATGGCAACAAAAATAACACCCACCTGACCTTTTATATAACCACGGTAACAATGTCAATTAGAAAAGCTATTGAGACAGCTGTTAACTTCATAATGCAATGACTTCATTAGTTTTTGTTTACAATGTTGGCAGTGAGTGGTGTAAAGTAACTAAGTACATTACTCAAGTACTGTACTTAAGTAACATTTTGAGGTATTTTTCACTTTACTGGAGTATTTCCAATTTTCTGTACTTTTACTGCACTACATCTCAAAATCAAATATTGTACTTTTACTCCACTACAGTTATTTGAAAACTTTAGTTACTAGTTACTTTGCAGATATAAATATATTACATTATAAAACATACATGAACCACTTTAGCCATATGTTATACGTAGGCTATTTGAAATGAGCCAATCAGCTATTTTCAAAAAATGTTGTACTTTTACTTTTGGTACTTTAAGTACATTTTGATACCAACCTTTTGTACTTTTACTCAAGTCAATTTTGAATGGTAACAGAATTCTACTTGTAACAGAGTACTTCTATATTGCAGTATGGATACTTTTACTTAAGTAAAACATTTGAGTACTTTTTCCATCAGTGAATGTTGGACAGAAGGCCATGTAAGTGTAACATACATAGAAAAGCAGCTGTCTGTGTCCAAAACATTTGCTGTGTTCACTTCATGATGTCAAGTACAACAACATGCATGGTACTTGTAATGGAACATGGCTTTACCATGTTCCATAGTGGGCAGTGGGCAGTCTAGTGGGCATAGTTCTTCCTTTTTCTTTAAGTTTAGTACCTCCCTGTCTCTAGGGGGCGCTGTTTATGTTGTTGAGCTGCAGCTGATTGCTACAAGTGACCAGACTTCCTTTTCCCCCTGTAAACATTCCGGTTAGGATCAGGATCAAACTTTTAGAGGTTAGGTGTAGGGGTTGGAATTAGAGTTCAACAGAATGATTCACAAACTGTCTCCACACTTGCAAACAGGTAACTGAACATTATTATTAACCACCAACGTTAACAGCTTTGTTTAAAAGAATTCGGTTTGGGGAACTAGTCTGTGAATTAATGACATTAAAATGGACAAAATGAGGCATTATATTTTATAACAGAGTGAAGGAAACTCTTTCAAACTACACTCTGTTCCAATGACTCATAGTGTCATCTAACCCAATTGTTCTTAAACTTTTACATTTCAACTCTGACCGTACAGCTGGAACCAAATGGACCTGTTAGGGTCGGGTGCATTTGGTTCCTTTTAGACCAGTGCACCAATGCAAGGGTCTATTTGAGAGTGTACAAATTGTAACCAAATGGACCCTTACCGGTCTAACTCTGGTTACAATTTGTACACTCTCAGAGTTAGACCGGTAAGGGTCCATTTGGTTACATTTTGGGGGGTAATTAGAAATGTGGGCGGGGCTGGCAAAGCTACATCCAAAAGGGCCCATAAATATTTTTCTTTAATGTGACCATGAATAACTGAACACTTTTTTCCTTTGTGTCTTTTCAGGATATAAAGTCAAAGAAGAAAAGTCAGTGAAGAAGACTGCTGCAGTGAAGATTGGTGTTCAAGGTAGGAACTCTATGCTGCTTGTTCAGTGAAGAGCTGCTTATATGCAGTGAAGATTGGTGTTGAAGGTAGGAACCATGTTCCTTTAGTTGCTGCTAGGGGTTTTGTGTTGGGTCGTTTGCAAAAAAAACACAAAACGAAGACGCAGGCATGGAGCTCCTGGTTTACTGGGATGGGGTTCAATTCCCTGCTGTGCCCTGCTCATTCTGTTGGCATTTATATTTGAACTCTCACATTGAACTGTTAAATGTATTATACAGGCATCAGCCTTTAGTATGGATCACCATTTAGAGCTTTAACTTTTTAACGTAACTTAAAAAAAAAGGTTCAAGACCCGACCATTGCAGTCCACCAGTCTGTCACTTCCATACACAACCATAGCAATGATTAGATCAGATGTTAAGAATATGCAATTTATCTTAATTATAAGAGGGGGCAAAATTAGCTTAACGCCTTTCAAATCATCCATTATGCGCAGAGCTGATAAGTATACATCTGGATAAAGTGTCTTCATATTTAGAGTTGATTGGTAGTACTTTGTAGTGACTCTTTTTTTTGGTCCCTAACATTCATCGAGCTCTGGACTTAGTACATTTTTTTTTCCACCATTGGGTCACTACCGAAACGAAAGTTAAATCCGAAAAAATCACTAAGTGTGGAGGCCAAAATCGTCCCCCCGAAAACCTGTTAGGAGTACGTTTCAGGCAATTTAGAGTTGATTGGTAGTACTTTGTAGCGACATTTTTTTTGGTCCCTAACATTCATCGAGCTCTGGACTTAGTAAATTCACCATTGGGTCACTACCGAAACGAAAGTTAAATCCGAAAAAATTACTAAGTGTGGAGGCCAAAATCGTCCCCCCGAAAACCTGTTAGGAGTACGTTTCAGGCAATTTAGAGATGATTTGTAGTACTTTGTAGTGAAATTTTTTTGGTCCCTAACATTCATCGAGCTCTGGACTTAGTAAATTCACCATTGGGTCACTACCGAAACGAAAGTTAAATCCGAAAAAATCACTAAGTGTGGAGGCCAAAATCGTCCCCCCGAAAACCTGTTAGGAGTACGTTTCAGGCAATTTAGAGTTGATTGGTAGTAAATTGTAGTGACATTTTTTTTGTCCCTAACATTCATCGAGCTCTGGACTTAGTAAATTCACCATTGGGTCACTAACGAAACGAAAGTTGGTCACTACCGAAACGAAAGTTAAATCCGAAAAAATCACTAAGTGAGGAGGCCAAAATCGTCCCCCGAAAACCTGTTAGGAGTACGTTTCAGGCAATTTAGAGTTGATCGGTAGTACTTTGTAGTGACATTTTTTTTGGTCCCTAACATTCATCGAGCTCTGGACTTAGTAAATTCACCATTTAGTTGGGTCATCTGTGGCACTTCCGTGACCGTGGAGAGCGAAGGTCCGTTTCTCAATGGATTTGTCATCTAGGAGGGTTATTAAACAAATTTAGCCGGGGTGTATTTTTAAAAGGGGCGGGGACATTTTTTGAGAGACCAAAATCCAAAATGGCGACCGTGAAAATGAACTTTTTAATGGTTTGACCTACAAAGATGCACAATACATGGTTTCAGAGCTTATTTTGGTCAAGGAATACATATTTGGTGTTTATATAATGATTTGACCTATTGTTGACCTTCAATTGCAAGATGGCTGCCAATTATGAGCTCCAAAAGGTTTTTCTTTCAAAATCGTCACAGAGCCTTCTTTTTAGGCTCTAATGAAAGCTCTGCTCATGATGAGTTGAGTACACAGAATTCATCTCTGAGGTCAATACAGTCAATGTTTGTGTGTAAACAACAGTTACTGAGTTGCAGTTTACCATTAAATAGTGTAGGCTACTGAGAATATGGTGTCCAGTTCATCCCATCACATTTTCATAATGAACCAAAAATAAATTAGCACTATAGCCCAACATAACATAGTATTCTGTATGCAAAATAAATGACAAACAAATGAGTTGAATCTAAATGTCAACTCATTTGTCATACGAATACGTAGTGACAATAACGTCAGTGTGCTCGCTAAGTATATACTGTTAGGCACATACGTGAAATGTGTCCTCTGCACTTTAACAACTAACAGCCTCGAATCACTCTAAGATTGCCACATTGTTCACTTGACCTGGAATCGTACCCAGGACATCCAGGACCTCTGGTTCACCAGGCAGGCCCACTAACCAGTCTGCTATGGCACTCTGATTAACATCATGTCAGAAAATGAAAGGAAACAAAAGTCTGACTATACTAATTCAGAGTCAAGCTTTATAAAATGTAAGTTGTGTAAAAAAAAGTCTGACTATACTAAGTTGTTATTTGTTTGTTTAAGTCAGGGTATGCTCTACTCAGAGTCATAAGTTTACAAAATGTATTAAAGTACAGTGAACGTCTGTGTGGTTTGTCTCCATCACTGAAAATCACGTACATGTAAACAGATATAAAACTGCTGTCCTGTGCAGTTGGGGTGAAAAAACACAACCATTTCACTCCTAATAATACCTATTTGATTTGACATCCTGACTTGCTGCTGTGGCTGAGCCTTGAACCTGTTGCCTGCGGCTCACTAGTCAGTGACTCTATCCATTCACCTACAGCTGTTTCCTTGGAGTCTGTGGTTCTAAAACCTTTTGTTGTCAACCCCCCAAATTGACATGTATTTGGGCAGTGGACCCCAATGTGAAAAGTAACACATTTGTTTTAAGTTATTCAATGTTAGGGACCAAAAAAAGTCACTACAAAGTACTACCAATCAACTCTAAATTGCCTGAAATGTACTCCTAAAAGGTTTTTGGGGGGACGATTTTGGCCTCCACACTTAGTGACTTTCGGTAGTGACACAATGGTGAAAAAATAAATGTATTTGTCTTGTTTGTTGTTCAAGTCAAAGCACCAGGAAGGCTGTACTTGTCAGCCATCTGTTAGCTCAATGGGTTGAGACGCAGTATTCATGATCCAGAGGCCATGAGTTCAAATCCCATTGAGGTCTTTCCTATGATTCTTTCCTTTGCAGACTAACTTCTAGAACAACAAGTTAAAAGCACCAGGAAACCTGTTGCTCTCAGCCAACACCTTAGCTCACCTGGTAGAGCGTCTGTCCAATAACATGACTTGACTTGACTTGAGGGCTTCGATTCCCACTCGAGTCAAGTGTCCCCGGTAACTTGGGGCAACGGATAAATTGACTGATATCCCTAGTGATGCTTCCCTTTGCAACCTAACTTCTAAAACAACAAGTTAAAAGCACCAGGAAACCTGTAACTCTCAGCCAACAGCATAGCTCAACTGGTAGAGCGTCTGTCCAATAACATGACTTGACTTGACTTGAGTGGGTTCGATTCCCACTCGAGTCAAGTGTCCCCGTTAACTTGGGGCAACGGATAAATTGACTGATATCCTTAGTGATGCTTCCCTTTGCAACCTAACTTCTAAAACAACAAGTTAAAGGCACCAGGAAACCTGTAACTCTCAGCCAACAGCATAGCTCAACTGGTAGAGCGTCTGTCCAATAACATGACTTGACTTGACTGGGATCGATTCCCACTCGAGTCAAGTCACTAACTTGACGTTAGTGGGAATCGAACCCAGGACCGCTCGGTCCTGGGTTGAACTGGATTTGAACCAGCACACTATCCGTTGCCCCAAGTTACCGGGGACACTTGACTCGAGTGGGAATCGATCCCAGTCAAGTCAAGTCAAGTCAAGTCATGTTATTGGACAGACGCTCTACCAGTTGAGCTATGCTGTTGGCTGAGAGTTACAGGTTTCCTGGTGGTTATAACTTGGTTTTTTTGTTTTTTTAGAATTAACTTGTTTTTCTAGAAGTTAGTCTGCAAAGGGAAGCATCACTAAGGATATACCAAGTCAAGTCATGTTATTGGACAGACGCTCTACCAGTTGAGCTATGCTGTTGGCTGAGAGTTACAGGTGTCCTGGTGGTTATAACTTGTTTCTGAACTCATGGCCTCTTGATCATGTATGCTAGTAGTAAGTATATTAGTTATATAGTAGTAAGTATATTAGTTAGTTATATAGTAGTAGTAAGTATATTAGTTAGTTTTCTCTCTCTCTCTCTCTCTCTCTCTCTCTCTCTCTCTCTCTCTCTCTCTCTCTCTCTCTCTCTCTCTCTCTCTCTCTCTCTCTCTCTCTCTCTCTCTCTCTCTCTCTCTCTCTCTCTCTCTCTCTCTCTCTCTCTCTCTCTCTCACACACATATATATTACCTTTCAGTAATATTCCAGCTGTCCGTTTGGAATTTTACTATAACCCCTCTGCTTTATTGTCTGGAAACCACCGGGAGGAGACGGCCCTCCCGGTGCCCACTGCTCGCGCATCGATGGGTTATTTTTCAGTACCTGACACGAGGCTTGAACCAAGTACATTGTACAAGGTGCCCTGCGCCACTAGCCCTGTGACTAGTCCGCTGCGCCATTGGTACCGGCCAATCCTCACTGCTTTCCGGGCGGCTTTAGAGTAGTTCTTCTGGAACTCAGTCTTTAAAGGAAGGTTTCGGGGTAAAGAGTCAGTGGGGTTTGAACCCACAATCTCTGGAACATGTTAACAGTGTTGACAGTGACTCAACCCACTGTGCTACCAGCTGCCTTGCTGTGATGAGGTCTTCATTCCTCTTTGGGGAACAACACACAACAATACAAAAACAAAAAAAAAAGATCTTTAGAGCATATTATTTTGTCTATGGTTTGTTGTGCTGTTGCTTCTGAATGTTTAATGAACCCCAATGGAAACAAGCCTTTGGCTTTTCTGTCATTATCTAATTGGCCTTCAATCTTTAGCATGGCACAGTGGCCCACTGGATAAAGAGCCTGCCTGAGAAACAAAAGGTTAGGAGTTTGATTCTTAACCCTGACATTGTGTGAAAATAAATATATATATTCTTTTAAAGTTTTAAATATAAATCTTTTTCATGGGGGGCCCTGACACTACATCTTTTCACATTGAGGTCCACTGCCAAATACATGTTAATTTGGGGGGCCGTTGACAACAAAATGTTTAGAACCACAGATCTAAGTAGAGCTGTAGCTGAATGGTTAGTGTGACTACCTGGTGAGCCATAGGTTACAGGTTCAAGGCTCGGCCACTGCAGTCGGCACAATCCGTCGATTCCCTACAAGACCATAGCACTGATTAGATCAGAAAGTCAGAATATAGAGCTTCAACTTAAAGCCAACCAAAAATGATTATTTAACACCTTTCAAATAACCCATTATGCACAGAGTTGAGAAGTATTCATCTGGATACAGTGTCTTCATATACATTCACATTGAAGTAATCTTTTAAAGATACCTTTTTTTTAGGTAAGTTAAAAAGTTAAAGCTCTACATTGTGATACATACTAACTTTCGTTTCGATAGTGACACAAAAACGTTTCGGTAGTGACACAATGGTGACATTTTTTTTACTCCACTACAAAGTACTACCAATCAATCTAAATTGCCTGAAACGTACTCCTTTTTGGGGGACGATTTTGGCCTCCACACTTAATGATTTTTTCGGATATAACTTTCGTTTCGGTAGTGACACAATGGTGAAAAGAAAATTACTCCACTACATAGTACTACCAATCAACTCTAAATTGCCTGAAACGTACTCCTAACAGGTTTTTGGGGGGACGATTTTGGCCTCTAAACTTAGTGATTTTTTGGGATTTAACTTTCGTTTCGGTAGTGACACAATGGTGAAAAAAATTACTCCACAACAAAGTACTACCAATCAACTCTAAATTGCCTGAAACGTACTCCTAACAGGTTTTTGGGGGGACAATTTTGGCCTCCACACTTAGTGATTTTTTCCGATTTAACTTTCGTTTCGGTGGTGACACAAAAACGTTTCGGTAGTGACACAATGGTGAAGAAAAAAATGTACGCCACGACAAAGTTTTGGGGGGACGATTTTGGCCTCTACACTTAGTGATTTTTTCGGATTTAACTTTCGTTTCGATAGTGACACAGAAACGTTTCGGTAGTGACACAATAGTGATTTTTTTTTTACTCCACTGCAAAGTACTACCAATCAATCTAAATTGCCTGAAACGTACTCCTAACAGGTTTTTGGGGGGAGGATTTTGGCCTCCACACTTAGTGATTTTTTCGGATTTAACTTTCGTTTCGGTAGACACAAAAACGTTTCGGTAGTGACACAATGGTGAAAAAAAATACTCTACTACAAAGTACTACCAATCAACTCTAAATTGCCTGAAACGTACTCCTAACAGGTTTTTGGGGGGTCGATTTTGGCCTCCACACTTAGTGATTTTTTCGAATTTAACTTTCGTTTCGGTAGTGACACAAAAACGTTTCGGTAGTGACACGATGGTGAAAAAAAAAATTACTCCACTACAAAGTACTACCAATCAACTCTAAATTGTCTGAACGTACTCCTAACAGGTTTTTGGGGGGACGATTTTGGCCTCCACACTTAGTGATTTTTTCCGATTTAACTTTCGTTTCGGTGGTGACACAAAAACGTTTCGGTAGTGACACAATGGTGAAGAAAAAAATGTACGCCACGACAAAGTTTTGGGGGGACGATTTTGGCCTCTACACTTAGTGATTTTTTCGGATTTAACTTTCGTTTCGATAGTGACACAGAAACGTTTCGGTAGTGACACAATAGTGATTTTTTTTTTACTCCACTGCAAAGTACTACCAATCAATCTAAATTGCCTGAAACGTACTCCTAACAGGTTTTTGGGGGGAGGATTTTGGCCTCCACACTTAGTGATTTTTTCGGATTTAACTTTCGTTTCGGTAGACACAAAAACGTTTCGGTAGTGACAAAATGGTGAAAAAAAATACTCTACTACAAAGTACTACCAATCAACTCTAAATTGCCTGAAACGTACTCCTAACAGGTTTTTGGGGGGTCGATTTTGGCCTCCACACTTAGTGATTTTTTCGAATTTAACTTTCGTTTCGGTAGTGACACAAAAACGTTTCGGTAGTGACACGATGGTGAAAAAAAAAATTACTCCACTACAAAGTACTACCAATCAACTCTAAATTGTCTGAACGTACTCCTAACAGGTTTTTGGGGGGACGATTTTGGCCTCCACACTTAGTGATTTTTTCGGATTTAACTTTCGTTTCGGTAGTGACACAAAAACGTTTCGGTAGTGACACGATGGTGAAAAAAAAAATTACTCCACTACAAAGTACTACCAATCAACTCTAAATTGTCTGAACGTACTCCTAACAGGTTTTTGGGGGGACGATTTTGGCCTCCACACTTAGTGATTTTTTCGGATTTAACTTTCGTTTCGGTAGTGACACAAAAACGTTTCGGTAGTGACACAATGGTGAAAAAAAAAATTACTCCACTACAAAGTTTTGGGGGGACGATTTTGGCCTCTAAACTTGGTGATTTTTTCGGATTTAACTTTCGTTTCGGTAGGGACAAACTTTCGTTTCGGTAGTGACCCAATGGTGAAAAAAGAAAATGTACTAAGTCCAGAGCTCGATGAATGTTAGGGACCAAAAAAAAAGTCACTACCAATCAACTTTAAATTGCCTGAAACGTACTCCTAACAGGTTTTTGGGGGAACAATTTTTTTTTTGACACAATGGTGTCACTACCGAAACGAAAAAAAATACTAAGTCCAGAGCTCGATGAATGTTAGGGACCAAAAAAAAAGTCACTACCAATAAAATTTAAATTGCCTGAAACGTACTCCTAACAGGTTTTTGGGGGAACAATTTTTTTTTTTGGCCTCCACACTTAGTGATTTTTTCGGATTTAACTTTGTTTCGGTAGTGACACAATGATGTCACTACCGAAACGAAAAAAAAAATTACTAAGTCCAGAGCTCGATGAATGTTAGGGACCAAAAGAAAAGTCACTACCAATCAACTTTAAATTGCCTGAAACGTACTCCTAACAGGTTTTTGGGCGAACAATTTTTTTTTTGACACAATGGTGTCACTACCGAAACGAAAAAAAAAATTACCAAGTCCAGAGCTCGATGAATGTTAGGGACCAAAAAAAAAGTCACTACCAATCAACTTTAAATTGCCTGAAACGTACTCCTAACAGGTTTTTTTTTTGACACAATGGTGTCACTACCGAAACGAAAAAAAAATTACTAAGTCCAGAGCTCGATGAATGTTAGGGACCAAAAAAAAAGTCACTACCAATCAACTTTAAATTGCCTGAAACGTACTCCTAACAGGTTTTTGGGGGAACATTTTTTTTTTGACACAATGGTGTCACTACCGAAACGAAAAAAAAATTACCTAATAGGTTTTTGGGGGAACAATTTTTTTTTTGACACAATGGTGTCACTACCGAAACGAAAAAAAAATGACCAAGTCCAGAGCTCGATGAATGTTAGGGACCAAAAAAAAAGTCACTACCAATCAACTTTAAATTGCCTGAAACCTAACAGGTTTTTGGGGGAACATTTTTTTTTTTGACACAATGGTGTCACTACCGAAACAAAAAAAAAATTACCAAGTCCAGAGCTCGATGAATGTTAGGGACCAAAAAAAAGGTCATAAATTGCCTGAAACGTACTCCTAACAGGTTTTTGGGGGAACAATTTTTTTTTTTGGCCTCCACACTTATTGATTTTTTCGGATTTAACTTCGTTTCGGTAGTGACACAATGGTGTCACTACCAAAACGAAAAAAAAATGACTAAGTCCAGAGCTCGATGAATGTTAGGGACCAAAAAAAAAGTCACTACCAATCAACTTTAAATTGCCTGAAACGTACTCCTAACAGGTTTTTGGGGGAACTTTTTTTTTTTTGACACAATGGTGTCACTACCGAAACGAAAAAAAAATTACTAAGAGCTCGATGAATGTTAGGGACCAAAAAAAAAAGTCACTACCAATCAATTTTAAATTGCCTGAAACATACTCCTAACAGGTTTTTGGGGGAACATTTTTTTTTTTGACACAATGGTGTCACTACCGAAACGAAAAATAAATTACCAAGTCCAGAGCTCGATGAATGTTAGGGACCAAAAAAAAGTCACTACCAATCAACTCTAAATTGCCTGAAACGTACTCCTAACAGGTTTTCGGGGGGACGATTTTGGCCTCCACACTTAGTGATTTTTTCGGATTTAACTTTCGTTTCGGTAGTGACCAACTTTCGTTTCGGTAGTGACCCAATGGTGAATTTTTCTAAGTCCAGAGCTCGATGAATGTTAGGGACCAAAAAAAATGTCACTACAAAGTACTACCAATCAACTCTAAATTGCCTGAAACGTACTCCTAACAGGTTTTCGGGGGGCGATTCTGGCCTCCACACTTCGTGATTTTTTCGGATTTAACTTTCGTTTCGGTAGTGACAAACTTTCGTTTCGGTAGTGACCCAATGGTGAATTTACTAAGTCCAGAGCTCGATGAATGTTAGGGACCCAAAAAAAAGTCACTACCAATCAACTTTAAATTGCCTGAAACGTACTCCTAACAGGTGCTGTATATTCCAGCCATAATCATACATAAAATAGGCCACAACTTGCTTTAAAATGTTCCTTAAAGGGACATGACCATTTGCTGTGTTGTGACAATAGACCCTCTGCTTGGAGAGACGGTCCCGGTAACCAAATGGGTGTTTGGGGAGACAAAGAGAATCACCTTGCCTTGGTTAACAAAAGAGATTCGTGTTTACACCAGGAAGAGGAGCTTTTGTTCTATTGTGATCATTTGCTTTGAGGCTCGACCCCATGGTATTCTATTTAGCATAGGCCTACCTGTCTGAACAGCCCTGTGACCACAAGCCCACATATGATACAAACGTATCTAACTCACTTGAATGAAAAACAAAGTTGCTTTGATTGTGTAACTATTATTTCTGGGTGAAAACATATACTGAAGTAAAATGAACAAAGTCTAACTATGGCCTGTGTGATTTTAACTAAAGTAGAAGCCAGGAGAAGTAAAAGTATCCACTCTGAATTGATTCCTGCGTTATTAGAAGCCTCATTGAGTAACTATTGTTTACAGATGAATGAGAACATGATTCTTGGTACCATTTTAAAGTGTATAATGTGCAGGGTATTAATCTCATAATGAAACTTAATTGTGAAATGTGGTTCTGTACTAAAAGCAGAATATTGTTGAATTGATTTCAAGGCATTGTGTGACCCTATTAAAATGCGCAGTGGGCTATCCGCTCGGCCATGACGGATCAGCCTGTGATTGGTTGAAAATGAGGACAGGAGGGGCTCTGAAACCAAGGAGCCTATTTTGAAATCTAGAGTATATATGCGCCTGTTGAATGTGAAAGCAGTGTGCTGCTAATTCTGGACCCTTGCAGTAACCTTTCTGCTCCTTGTCGACAAATAAAGACACGGAGGAACCTTATCACCACGGACTAGTCTCCTTTGTTCTGCAATCCCCACTAAAGGCCTGCGTTTATTCCACGTTATTTTAACCGCGGTGTGTTACACAAAATATTCAACACAGGTTTTTGGGGGAACAATTTTTTTTTTGACACAATGGTGTCACTACCGAAACGAAAAAAAAAATTACTAAGAGCTCGATGAATGTTAAGGACCAAAAAAAAAGTCACTACCAATCAACTTTAAATTGCCTGAAACGTACTCCTAACAGGTTTTTGGGGGAACATTTTTTTTTTTGACACAATGGTGTCACTACCGAAACGAAAAAAAAATTACTAAGTCCAGAGCTCGATGAATGTTAGGGACCAAAAAAAAGTCACTACCAATCAACTTTAAATTGCCTGAAACGTACTCCTAATAGGTTTTTGGGGGAACAATTTTTTTTTTGACACAATGGTGTCACTACCGAAACGAAAAAAAAATTACCAAGTCCAGAGCTCGATGAATGTTAGGGACCAAAAAAAAAGTCACTACCAATCAACTTTAAATTGCCTGAAACCTAACAGGTTTTTGGGGGAACATTTTTTTTTTTGACACAATGGTGTCACTACCGAAACAAAAAAAAAATTACCAAGTCCAGAGCTCGATGAATGTTAGGGACCAAAAAAAAGGTCATAAATTGCCTGAAACGTACTCCTTTTGGGGGAACATTTTTTTTTTTTGGCCTCCACACTTATTGATTTTTTCGGATTTAACTTCGTTTCGGTAGTGACACAATGGTGTCACTACCAAAACGAAAAAAAAATGACTAAGTCCAGAGCTCGATGAATGTTAGGGACCAAAAAAAAAGTCACTACCAATCAACTTTAAATTGCCTGAAACGTTTCGGTAGTGACCAACTTTCGTTTCGGTAGTGACCCAATGGTGAATTTACTAAGTCCAGAGCTCGATGAATGTTAGGGACCAAAAAAAATGTGACTACAAAGTACTACCAATCAACTCTAAATTGCCTGAAACGTACTCCTAACAGGTTTTCGGGGGGACGATTTTGGCCTCCACACTTAGTGATTTTTTCGGATTTAACTTTCGCTTCGGTAGTGACCAACTTTCGTTTCGGTAGCGACCAAATGGTGAATTTACTAAGTCCAGAGCTCGATGAATGTTAGGGACCAAAAAAAAATGTCACTACAAAGTACTACCAATCAACTCTAAATTGCCTGAAACGTACTCCTAACAGGTTTTCGGGGGGGGGGGGCGATTCTGGCCTCCACACTTCGTGATTTTTTCGGATTCAACTTTCGTTTCGGTAGTGACAAACTTTCGTTTCGGTAGTGACCCAATGGTGAATTTACTAAGTCCAGAGCTCGATGAATGTTAGGGACCAAAAAAAATGTCACTGCAAAGTACTACTAATCAACTCTAAATTGCCTGAAACGTACTCCTAACAGGTTTTCGGGGGGGCGATTCTGGCCTCCACACTTAGTGATTTTTTCGGATTTAACTTTCGTTTCGGTAGTGACCCAATGGTGAATTTACTAAGTCCAGAGCTCGATGAATCTGGGAAAACCAAACGTAGAATAATTGAGTCCACTTTCCTTTGTGGTGGTTTGTCACTGTATATTTGCATACACAGTGATGGATAAGTGCGTGCGTGCGTGCGTGCGTGCGTGCGTGCGTGCGTGCGTGCGTGCGTGCGCACGTGCGTAAACGTTTGGGAACCGCTGTGTTCGGACGAACTTTCCCTTTGTGGAGTGTTCATCAAAGAACATGAAAAAAAGACACATCCCTCAGCTCATATTTACATAAAAGCTTTATAAAATACTGTTTTTTTTTCTTCTCTTTTTCAGATATATGTACAACCACATGACTTCAGAGAAAAAGTAGCGATCAGACAAGGAAAGTAAACAGAAGGTTCAACATGTTTGAATTAATCTGAGTCAGCTTTAAGAGGGAAAATACATCCAAAGCACAGAATTCAAGATTCAACATTTAGAATTTTCTCAGTTCATTTGATTTACCTATAAGTAAAATGACACTTTGGTAGAGGTTTAGGTTGTGTAGTTACCTTCCCATTATGTAACTCCAAATATTGGAAATAACTACAGTATCTTCAATTGACATAGTATTCCAAATTTGTCCACTCATTGACTTAAATTGCAAAGTGAAACATGTAAAGTCATTCTTTTAGCACATTGACAAGATTTTAGTCGACTAAATCCACAGTTGACTTTAAATGTTAGTTAAAGCGAAACGCATTGTTTTAAATGATTATCAAATGTGAATTTTCTTTTTAGTACATATTTTGTTTCAAATTGTACACAGTAACTTTACACTCATTCAGCGTGTCAACCAATCTTTTAATTTACAAACTAAGTCCGTAGCTTGGGTTGTATTTCACGTTTAGTGCATCAGCTTACCTGATCAAAAGGTTGTGTGCTTACCTTTGAATAAAATCGGAATGACTCGTCTTAGCTCTACTGGATCTCTGGTCCCTCCCTAACATTTCTATCGTCTCGTTTTTATTAAGTTGACAAAATTGTCAGTATATTTAGTCATAGTTTTAATCATCGTGGCTTATTTTAATTTAGTAATTATTTAGTTTTCGTCAGTGAAAATAGGTAGTCGACAAAAATGTTTCGTCATAGTTTCAATTAACACTGCAAGGTAACAACACAACCCAAACCTCGACCAAACTGACATTTTGCTTTAAATTCTACCACTCACCATGTTTCCCTACACTGGTGATTTGCATTGTATTCACTGTAGGGTAGCTCTAAAATACTTAAAACATGACCGTTTTTTACTTATTTTATTTTATTTTAACAGCAAACGACACAGGCCCAGTGTATGCCCACTATCTGACATCATTCAGGGCATTTGTAGGGGTTGCACTGCAATAGATAGACCACTTATTGTGTTTGCGACACTGAATGCAACAAGCAGCTGGAGTCCAGTAAAATACAGTAGTTATGCACGCGTGGTTAACGAGTGGGAATGGTAAAATAAGTTTCATGTTAACCCATTAAGACCTGAAGCCGATTCTACAAATGTCTTCGAAATCCCAACAGTATTCTTAAAAAACGTATGTTTCTATATCAGTGGTGCTCAAACTTTTTCAAAGTCAAGGACCCCCCCCAAAAAACATATTTGGCCGCCGACCCCCATCTCAAAATATGTTGTTCCAGGGACCCCCTAGAAGCAAAGATTTCAGTTAAAAATGTTCGCTTTAAAATAATATATATATATTAAAAATGTGCACATATTTTCAAGATTTTTCAAAAATAGCCAAAGTGTAAAATAATGCTTTTCAGCTCAAATAAAAAAAAATGACACAGATGCGTTCCAGGTCTCGATGGGTCAAACACGTGAACCCTAAGCTTCCCTATTCTGGGCATGTCATAATTGTGTGAACATTCGGCGAAAATAGCCAACCTGCAAGCTCAACACGGTGCGTTGCACCACTTTGTGTGCTTATAGACCCTGGTCTATGAAGTACATAGGGTTCAAGTGGTTATGCGTGTGTAAAACAGGTATATTATTGAAATATAATCACATCATGTATGTGTATTATGTATGTGTAATAATGACTTTGATGAGTCTTTCCGTGTGAAATATATCGTCGCGCTGTCGGGTGGAAACCTCTATGTCCAAAAACTGTTACTTTTCAAAATGCAAAAGTAGCAAAAAGTAGCAGATCTACAAGCTCAATACGTGGCGCTATAAGCTTGTGGATCTGCTGCTTTTGATGCTTTTGTGTGACGCTGTAGTATGATCAAGTAGGGCAGCGGTTCTCAACCTGTGGGGCGGGGACCATTGGTGAGCCGCAAGGGAATACCCTGGCAAGTTCATATAATTGTCAAAACACTTTTTGTGAAAATTAGTGAAAATAACATTAATATATATATTTTTTTTTCTTAAAAACCTCTTTGTGATAGGCCTACCAAAGAGGTTTTGATCCAATATGATGCAAGCCGGAACACAATAGATTTGATTTGAGCTAAAAAAGCATTATTTTGCACTTTGGCTATTCAAAAATAGAAGATCTACAAGCTTGTAGATCTGCTATTTTTGAAAAATCGTGAAAATATGTGCAAATCTTTGAATATATATTGTTTTAAAGCGAACATTTTAACTCAAATCTTTGCATCTGGGGGGCTCCCTGGAGGTCGGCGGGCAAATACATATCATTTTAGGGGTCTTTGACATGAAAAAGTTTGAGAACCACTGATTATAGCGACGTACGTTTTTTCAAAGTTGTTTAGAAGACATTTGTAGAATCGGAACCTCAGGCCTTAATGGGTTAAGCACTTAAAAAAATTGTAAGTGTGCCCTGAACAAGAAAAGGTTGAGAACCAGGTAGGGCATTAAATTGCGGAAAAGAAAAAAAAAAACAGTTAGTTAGAATACGTAGATAGGTTTCTGCCCGACGGCAACGTTATGGAATATTCTGGTAATTTAGTCTTCTGTATGTTATGTGCAGGATATAGGGCATAGGAGTGGCGGCCATTTTCTGGTTCCACTTCAAAATAGTCAATGCATTTTTCCGATTGACATATCCAAAAATATTTATATCAATTAATTTAAGCCTAGAATCAAGCCATCCAGGGTCCTGGTGAATCATGACCATAAAACCTTTTTTTCTGTGATTTTTTAATTTATTTTATATTTCATTATATGATATACTATATTTAATAAATACCCTTTGTTTTGCCGTTTTCAAAAAGTTTTTTCACAGAATCAAACGTGTTATGGTCATGATTCACCAGGACCCTGGATGGCTTGATTCTAGAAATGTCAATGGGAAAAATGCATTGAATATTTTGAAGTGGAACCAGAAAATGGCCGCCACTGCTATGCCCTATACTGCAAGACAATCTTTTTTTTTGGGGGGAGGGGTATATTCTTCCGAACAGGAGTTCCACCTCTTGAATGCTTTAATGAGGTCTGAGAGAGAAAACCAAAATAACCAGTGAAAGCTACGTTTAGCTTTAATGACACACGACAGCTTAATGTCGCCTGTTCCCACAGCATCAAATATGACATCTGACAAAGTATGCCTTTCACCAAAGCCTATTTATCAAATATTTACAGAGTGAAATCATACATTTTACATTAATCTCTGCTTATCGAGTCCTTTGCCGAACACACACAGCACACCACAGATTAAAACTCTTATCAGTCAAAATTACAATTAACAGCTTCAAATCCCATCGAGCCCATTTTTACCGGTTTGTTTACTGTAGTTTTCCCCCCTCTCTGACAGCTAGTTGGGATAGCTAGGCTACTTCAGGTCAGAGCAGCATGGAAACAAAAGACTCATTTTCTTTCATTATTATGAGAAAAGGATAGATTTAGCGGTACAGTATGAGCTTGGGGGGGGGGGGGGGGGGGGCACCTGTGCATCTTTATACAAGCTTGTTGTGTTTGATAAGTGCTTGGGGAGGTTGTTGGGCTTTGTGTGAGCCATGACGAAGAGCAGCAGTAGCATCATCACATATACGACAAAAGTTATGAACTGCATTTAACAGCAAAAGTCAACTGTATATAAAGCAACATATTCTCACTCTCGGGTCGCACTGTAGTGACGAGCCGGGGCCAAAGCACCCGTTTGTGTCACCCCGTTTGACGAGACGGCACTCCCCCCTGTCGCGTGACGCGTCGCCTTTCAACGTTCCTGTTTGTCCCAGCCCACTGGAATGCGTTCTCACTCCCAACTCATAATAGGCTGTCCAATAAAATAAAAAAAACATTTACCGGTAGGGTAAGTGATTTTCTTTGGTTAACATAACTGTTACTTAGCTCTGATAGTAATCATTTCTATAGAGTGTTTGTTCAGTAACAGGAGTCTCCATGTCTCTCCAGCTCTTTATTAAACAGAAAATGCATTTTCAGGTCAGGATACCAATTATATCCAATCAGGATAGAGAACTCAGTCAGGATGCAGATTAAACAAGTGAAATTGGAAGTGATGACATAAAGAAATGAGCAGACACAATTGGAACTGGAACACTATAAAAAATTAAGCCGATAAATGGGTACTCTCTCCTGATTGGCTGAAATTTTGTCACCTACCTGAACATTTATTTTCTGTTTATTAAAGAGCTGGAGAGACACGGAGACCGCTGCTACTGAACAAACACTCTATAGCAATGATTACTATCAGAATATAGTGCTTTAACCTTTTAAAAAAAAAACATTTTGTTTTAACCAAAAACTATTACTTACCCCACCTTTAAAACAAGACAGGGACGCCGTCAGAAGCGAACTCGAGCCCCGCTGAGGCTCGTTGGCAGAGCCAGTTGCCGTGCCGAGCGTTGCGACGTCCGCTTCAGCGCCGTTTGATTTGCATACCAATAAATCGTAAATCATCCGGGTGGGTGGGGAGGAAGTGGGGGAGGGATGAACATTGAAAATGCCTACAAGTGATGTCTTACAGCTGTAGAACATGTGTAAAAATAATAAAACAAAGTGAAAGTATAAATCATCCGTCCTCGTCAGCATGCGACGAGACAGCACCTCGTCGAGTCGCTATCCGGCACGGGGGAATCCCGTCGCGTTCAAAACGAAACGGGCGACGCGTGGTCAAATCCTGCCCCAATTCGTCGTGGGTGTGGGAATGTGTTGGTATAAACAGCATGAAATAAGCACCTTCCGCTCCACAAAAAGTAATAATATACAATCAGTCAGTGACTGCCGTCCACAGATGCTATGTTTACAGAACACATACAGTACACAGCAGTAGCCGTGGTAGAAGCCCCACATTTCACTGCTCACTGCCTATACCACTGCACTGTTTGCTTCATGTCTGAGAGGAACTATTCAGAAACATTCAAGTTTTAGTACCAAACGGGGAGGGAGGGATGGGGTGGGGGGGGGGTCCCAAGTGTTCTTTTGGTGGCAAGGGTTGGGGAGGAGGAGGGGGAGGAGGGGGGTAACGCACGAAACCCACAGGACGCGCAGGCATAGGCGCGCGGACGCAGCTTTTCTTCCGCCCCACGTTAACGAACGCAGCCGTTCTCACTGGCAGCGCACGGAGCCCTCACTCGCTCACGCGAAGATTTTTCACGAGTATCGCGAGAGTTCACGATTTTGACCAAAAAAAAAGTCCACGCTCGCTTCATTGCGCACGCAGGTTTGCACGTGACCGTTCCTCGCCAAAACCCTGGCCAAACCGGCACGTCTGGTCACCCCTCTATATACAATGGATTTCTATGAGAATACGTGCGGACAAGCTTTTTTTCCCCCACCCACAGCGGAGAAAAAAAATCTTCGCGTGCGTGAGCGGACCGGCCAGTGAGAGCGCGGCCAGTGAGAGCGCGGCTGCATTCGTCGACATGGAGTGGAAGGAAAGCCACGTCCGCGCGCCTATGCCTGTGCGTTCCGTGGGTTCCGTGCGCATACATGGGGAGGTCGTCGGCCTTTTACGCGATGCCGTGGTCCACCTTTGTGTGAATGCTGTTGTCACTGTGCACTTTAATCTCCATCATGTCCGGCTTCAGGGTCTCCTTCCCGTTCTCCTCCTTCAGCGGTAGTTTCCTGTGGCAAACAGGAAACACAACACGACATGGAGATGAGCTCAGTCTGTTTTTTTTTTGTTTTTTTTTAACCACCTAAATATCATTGCTGTCGGGCAAAAACCGTCTATCTCCATATTTTAACCCATTGAGACCTGAAGCCAATTCTACATGTCTCCTAAATCTCAGCAGTTTTCTGAAAAACGTATGTTTCTATATCAGTGGTGCTCAATCTTTTTCATGTCAAGGACCCCCAAAACTATATGTATTTGGCCGCGGACCCCCATCAAAATATTTTGTTCCAGGAACCCCCCAGAAGCAAAGATTTGAGTTACAAATGTTCGCTTTAAAAGTATTTATATTCAAAGATTTGCACACATTTTCACGATTTTTCAAAAATAGCAGATCTACAAGCTTGTGATAGATATACATGAGCTTGTATATCTGCTATTTTTTAATAGCCAAAGTGTAAAATAATGCTTTTTAGCTCAAATCTAAAAATGATACAGTTCCAGGTCTTAATGGGTTAATATATATATATATTTCTTCCGTAAATGAATGCCCTACTTGATCATGCTACAGAGTGTCACACAAAATAATCAAAAGTAGCAGATCCACAAGCTTGAAACGCGGCGCAAAGCGACACGTTTTGAGCTTTTCGAATTTCTATCCTGAAAAGTAACAGTTTTGGTCATAATTTCCCCCCGACAGACGATGCACTTCGACCGGTTATTCGTTTTCATATACTCTGTGGCTGTTATGTGGAACGTGTTGCCTTGCATAACCATTTCATTGAGACTGTGATGGAAAGCAAACACTTTCACATCCTTCGTGACTCTTTCAAAGCTCTGTCTCAGTTTCCTCTGCGTCTTGCAGCAGGGAGGAAGCTTCCATGTACAACTTCAGCGGGCGAGATCAAAACAGCCTACATCAAACACCAGTGTGGAAAGACATGAGGATGTCCGCGCCATGTTAACGAGTGCAGCCGTTCTCACTGGCAGCGCACGGACCCCTTAGCCTGGTAAACCCTCCCTCCGGAAATCTCATTTCCATTTGATTTCAGGAGTGATCGTGTGGTATGAACGCCTATTCTGCAATATTGGCTGTGTACGCCAAACAGACGAGCCTATCAGCGTCGTCGCACATCGTTCTGTGATTGACAGCGACAGTTGGCCAATCAGGTGGCGAGTTCGAGTGAGCCCGAATGGCACCGAGTGCAGCCTGAATACAGCCGACAAAACACGAACGGCAGCCATCTTTTCTGTCCGCTATTTTCTCCGCTGTTTTTTTTACTTCAAAAAGCTCTCAAACTTCTATTTTGAGGCACGGAATTTACTTATAAGATATCGTTTGGATAGAATTTAGTTGTTAAACTTCATATATGTGGTCAATTAATCATGACAGAGCCTATTTAAAAACAAAAATTCAGAGAACCGGCCGGGGCGGGCAGTGACACGCATGTATCCGAATAAGGCAACCTATTTTGGGCATGGCCGTCTCAAAAGTCCCGTTGCGTCACATAGTCTGGAGGTGGTAAAAATGAACTGCTGATTGGCTGAAGGGGGAAAACGATCATTGGCTGAAGGGGTTGTCAGTCAACGGTATTACTCCCGCCCAACTCCAGCCCACAGCCAATATTGCAGCATGGGCGATCAGGCCAGACTCCCTCCTGAAATCAAATGGAAATGAGATTTCCGGAGGGAGGGTTTACCAGGCTACGGACCCCTCACTTGCGCACGCGAACATTTGTCATTCAAAGTTTTCCATTCAATCTCTTTCCGCATTTTACATATCTTCGCAGTCTAGGTGGAAATGGGGGGGTGGCCTATATTGATTGTACGCCTGTCGGAGATAATAACGCTAATGCTTGTGGAGAGATGGACACACAAACACAGGGATTAGTAATCATGGCCCTAAGTATGGCTCTTTTTAAGAGCAGCGTGTGATTAGAAATGATGACACATTCAGTCTGCATCATTAGTGTTTTTACAGACATTAAACAATCAGTCCTCAACAAGAATGTTCTCATACTGTCTGTTGTCACTGTTGTGTGGAAACCTTGTACTGTATGTCCAAAACCATTACTTTAAAGGATATGGTAAAAAAATATATATATATATATATATACATATATACTCACAGGTAGGCTGCCTTGCCCTCCTCCATCTCCTTGCCCTTGCCGCTGGTGGTGGTCTTCTTGCTGCGCAGCGTGCGCGTGATGCACATCAGGAGACCACACTGACGCAGGAAGAAACAGCTCACGTCCACCAGCACCAGCAGCAGCAGCACGGCGCCCACGCTCAGCCCTACCACCACCCCCAGGCCCAGACCACTGAACAGGGATTCTGCTAAGACAGGGAAAACACACCAAACATACGCAGGCACGCACACACACGCACACACACACGCACACGCACACATACACAGAGACAGAGAGAAAGGCAGACAACACAGTCAATCACACAGGTACTCATAGCGTGAGCAGTGGTGGAAAGAAACTAAGTACATTTACTTAAGTACTGTGCTTAAGTACAATTTTGAGGTATTTGTACTTTACTTGAGTGTTTCCAATTTCCAATACTTTTACTTCTACTCCACTACATCTCAGAGGCAAATATTGTACCTTTACTCCACTACAATTATTTGAGAACTTTAGTTACTAGTTACTTTTCAGATATAAATTATTATATTATAAAACATACATTAACCACTTTATACCTATTTTATACCTAGGCTATTTTCAAATATTTTAGTACTTTAACTTTTGGTACTTTAAGTACATTTTGATGCCAATACTTTTGTACTTTTACTCAAGTATTTTTTTAATTCTGGTCTTTTACTTGTAACAAAGTATTTCTATAATGCAGTATTGATACTTTTACTTAAGTAAAACATTTGAGTACTTTTTCCACCACTGCTGACTTCTAAATTCAATGAATTGGCTAAAACTGGGTGGAAATTAACTCTGAACTTTAAAAAAAAAAGAGACTCAATGCGAAGACTTATAGGGCGGTCCTTCTTATTGGGACACTACACTACTTCAAGGAGCTATGGCCCTCTTTGATCCGCGGGTGATATGATGATGATGAAGTCAGGATCTCGGCTGTGTAGGCTCTGTGTCAAGGTCCGGAGGCCCAAAACCGTGTGCATTGACAGTGTGCCTCATGAGTACGGCATCATCATGAAGGTGTGCCCTGCAGTGACTGTTTTTAAAGGCACTATGAATCAGGGTAAAAAGAGTGGCTTTACAATCCTGACCTTCAGGAGAATAATGGGAAATCCCCCATTCCCCATTAAGACCTGGAACTGCGTCATTTTTAGATATGAGCTAAAAAAGCATTATTTTACACTTTGGGCTATTCAAAAATAGCAGATATACAAGCTCATAGCGCGGCACCGAGTGCCGCGCTACGAGCTTGTAGATGTGCTATTTTTGAAAAATCGTGAAAATGTGTGCAAATCTTCTGAATATGTATATTTTTAAAGCGAACATTTTTAACGCAAATCGTTGCTTCTGGGGGTCCCTGGAACAAAACATTTTGATGGGGGTCCGCGGCCAAATACATATCATTTTGGGGGTCCTTGACATGAAAAAGATTGAGCACCACTGATGTAGAAACATACGTTTTTCAGAAAACTGTTGAGATTTAGGAGAGATTTAGTAGAATCGGCTTCAGGTCTCAATGGGTTAATGCAAGATGCAATATGGACAATGGATAACACTGAGTGGATGAGAGATAAGGCACGGCGAGCGAGAGATAATTGGAAAAAAGTTGAACGGTAAAGACAGTGAGAGAACAGAAGAAAGAAAACAAAAGAAAAAACAGTGAAAACCAAGACATCTGGTATTAAGGACCTCTAATGAAGATACAGTATTTTTTTGTAACAGTGAATCGAAGACGAGATGGGATTTGAAGCTGGTAGGAGTGGATCAATATTTTCTCACCAACACAGACTACTACTGTGTTGTATCTCAGCGTCTGAAACTTTATCTAGAGTTCATCTGGCAGCCGAAGACGCACTTTGAGACGTGGTCGGAACCTCTCGTACCGCATGTACACGCAAACGGCGATATTGATTTATGTATTTTCATTTTGTTGAAAACTCTACTCTTATTCATCAAGGTATAATGCTTTATGTATCAGTGTTGATTTCGTCGACTAAAACTGTGACGAAAAACGTTCGTCGACTACCTTTTTTCACTGACTAAAACTATATAAAAACTAGAAAAAGTGCTCCTCGGAGCACAAGTCTCCGCCAGGTCAGGTAGGTTATTATGGCCTCCTGGTGGCACTATAACAGGCCAATGTGAAAAGGGTGCCATTTCTTCTTAGGCCTTGCACGGCAATCGGACACTGCATTCATGATTTTAGGCATTTTGTTCCAAAAATGTGGTTTGCTAAATTAGACCAGCTGGTGGCGCTATAACAGGCCAATTTGAAAAGGTTGGAATTTCTTCCTCGGCCTAGTGGGAATGTGTGTGCAAAATTTCACAGAAATCGCACACTGCGTTCATGATTTGAGGAATTTTGTTCAAAACGGACCTATCCTGCAAACTTTAGAAGCCAATGTTAGCCAAGTAGGATAGAATATGAAGTATCGGACACATCCATCTTGATCACATGACTAGAGAGACTGTGTACCGATTTGCATGATTTTTGAACAGAATCTGAAGGAGTAAGAGCAAAAAATGTGTTTTTCAAAACTCAGCCTCCTGGTGGCGCTCTAAAAGGCATATGTGAAAAATGCACAGCAAAGGTTTTTCCTTGGCCTCTAAGGAGTGTGCATGCAAAGTTGCACGCAGATCGGTGCAGTTATAGCGAAAAACGTGAATCGGCCCGTTATAGCGCCACCATGAGGCTGATTTGAAAGTTTTCAAGTGACATTTCTTCCTGGGTCAAGTGGGAATGTACGTGGAAAGTTGCACGGAAAGTGCATGCTGCGTTCATGATTTGAGGCATTTTGTTCAAAATGAACCAATTCTGCTAACTTTGGAAGCCAATCTTAGCCAATCAGGATGGAATATGGAAAATCGGACAGATCCGTGTTGATCACATGGCTATGGAGATACTGTGTACCGATTTGTGTGTTATTTGGAGAAAATCTGTAGGAGTAATATTAAAAAATGTGTTTTGCAAAAGTCGGCCTCGTGGTGGCGCTATGACAGGCTGATCTGAAAAATGAGGGGCAGAGGTTCTGCTGTGGCATCCAGGGAGTGTGTGTGTGCAGTTTCACAGCGACCGGGCCAACGGTGGCGGAGATTAGCTGGTCACAGACAGAAGGACGGACGGACGGACGGACACACACACACACACGGACGGACGGACGGAGGGTAAAACATACTCTCTCGCCATGCCTTTCGGCCTGGCGGAGACAACTAAGATACGATGACTAAAACTAAGACTAAATGTATTGACAATTTCGTCAACAGATAAAAACTAGACAAAAATGTTAGTGAGGGACGAGTGGAGAAGAGATCTAGTAGAACTAAGACAAGTTGTTTCATGTTTGGTTGTGCTCGGGGTGTTGCACTCTGAAAATAGCGACACGTTGTGAGCTTGTAGATCGACTATTTTCAGCATGCAACCAAGTGTAAAATCAGCCATTATGACGCCATCAAGGCACCGCCAAAATACATTTTAGTCGACTAAATCAACTGCAGATTTAGTCAAATATAATCTTATGACATTTAGTCGACTAAAACTAGATAAAAACTAAAAAAATTCAGATGACTAAAAAACTAAATGGAATTTGATTCAAAAGACTATGACTAAAACTAAATAGAAATTTGCTGTCAAAATCAACACTAATGTATACTCCGTCCGCATGACAGTATCGTGTGCAGAAAATAGCCGACCTACAAGCCCTGTGCGACACAATCCTGGAAGAAAGTATAAATCGGGCTTTAGAAACTGTGTGTGTCTGAGTGTGGCGGGGGCCATGCCATTAATGAAGCCATTTACTAAGTCACTGTGTGTGTGTGTGTGTGTGTGTGTGTGTGTGTGTGTGTGTGTGTGTGTGTGTGTGTGTGTGTGTGTGTGTGTGTGTGTGTGTGTGTGTGTGTGTGTGTGTGTGTGTGTGTGTGTGTGTGTGTGTGTGTGAGAGAGAGAGAGAGAGAGAGAGAGAGAGAGAGAGAGAGAGAGAGAGAGAGAGAGAGAGAGAGAGAGAGGGGGTGGGGTAGGGTCTGCACATCCTGGTCTGTGACAGAGGGCTGGCCATCAATCTCTTTAATAGAATCCTGTGAGCCAGCATTAAACAACAGTAATACTACTCTGTCTGAGTCGGGGGGCCGGCCCAACGGGCCCCCAGAGGATCTACAATACCATCACTAACATCCTCCATTATTACTCGCCCGTCCTTTTCCTTGCTCGTGGAGCCAAATTAGCTTCTGTTGACCATCCTTAACCCAGTAAGACCAGGAACGCATCTGCGCGTAATTTTAAGATTTCTTTGGGTTATTCAAAAATAGCAGATCTACAAGCTCAGATCTACAAAAATCGGGAACATTTGCGCAAATCTCTCTCTCTCTCTCTCTCTCTCTCTCTCTCTCTCTCTCTCTCTCTCTCTCTCTCTCTATATATATATATATATATATATATATATGAGTTACAAATAGCGAACATTTGTAACTCAAATCTTTGCTTCTGGGGGATTCTACAAATGTCTTCTAAATGCTAACAGTTTTTTTTTTCTCCACTTATGTTGCTATATCAGTGGTTCTCAAACTTTTTCATGTCCAAAATGATATGTATTCGGCCACGGACCCCCATCTGAAAATATTTTGTTCCAGGGACGCCCAGAATTAGCAACGATTTGAGTTAAACATGTATATATATATATTCAAAGATTTGCACACATTTTCAAGATTGTTTTCCAAAACAATAGCATATCTTCTAGCTCATATCTGCTATTTTTGAATAGCTCAAAGAAATGTTAAAATGACACAGATGCGTTCCCGTTCTTAATGGGTTAATTCTTATTCTTGTTGGAGATAATGGTAGGGGTGAACTTTGACCCAGCGTGAAGCGTCTTCAATTAAAAGTGAGCTTTTTTCTTTATTAAGTCAAGAGAGCAGATGAGAGAGTTAATGAAAAACATTTTTCTTTTAGAGGAATTTGCCAGATGAGCAAGAAGTTATTTATTCCTTTTTTCTTTTCTTTTTTTAACTCTCTTTGATCATTTCAAGCAGCTCTACCTTTGAGCTTTTAATTGGGAAAGATGTGCTACTCTTTCATAATGCAAATAACATCTTGTGTTCATACACACACATTATAATCAGAATATATATTCAATATTTTAAAGAGCCTGACAAACACACTTGGAACGGGACGTAGTGGGGGACAAAAAGTCTTCCACCCATTCTGTATGGAGGTGTTGATTTTGTCGACTACTACCTTTTTTCACTGACAAAAACTAAATAAAAACTAAGCTTTGATGACTAAAAAGACTAAAGACTTTTTGTCAATATATAGACTAAATATATTGACAATTTCGTCAACAAATAAAAACTAGACTAACATGTTAGTGAGGGACTAGCCTCGATCTCCAGACTTTTATTGCTTAGTTTTGCTAAAAAATAAGAGCCTGGAGGAGCGCGTCGGTGTACCCGGTATGAGATAGTGTTCATTTCCCCAACCAACCAGAGTGCAGTGGGCGTCGCTCGTAATGTTGTGTTAACGGGGCGGGGGTTGACGGACAGATCGGTGAACCAATGGGATGCAGCCGCAATCTCTCTGAGGCTCTATACACCCGCCCCTCTATACACAAAATCAGGAGCGTTGGTGCAGCCTAGTGAGGGACTAGTGGAGAAGAGATCCAGAAGAACTAAAAGACAAGTCATTTTATGTTTGGTTGCGCTCGGGTGTTGCGCTCTGAAAATAGCAGATATATAATAGCTGATATAATAATATATTTTAAAGAACCCAACAAAATAATTGTGAGCGATTCAAAAAAGGAGAGAAAGAACAACTACCGCGCAACTAAATCATTCATTTCATGTTACTGGTGGAAAAAGTACTCAAGTTCTTTACTTAAGTAAAAGTACCAATACTGCAATATAGAATTACTCTGTTACAAGTAAAAGTCCGGAATTCAAAATGTACTTGAGTAAAAGTACAAAAGTATTGGCATCAAAATGTACTGAAAGTACCAAAAGTAAAAGTACTAAATGTTTGAAAATAGCTGATCTACAAGCTCACAACGCGTCGCGATGCGACGCGTTGTGAGCTTGTAGATCGGCTATTTTCAAATAGCCTAGGTATGAAATAGGGCTACTGTAAAGCGGTTAATGTATGTTTCATAATATCATAATATATTTATGAAAAGTAACTAAAGTTTACAAATACTTCTAGTGGAGTAAAAGTACAATATTTGCCTCTGGGATGTAGTGGAGCAGAAGTGGAAGAATTGGAAATACTCAAGTAAAGTACAAATACCTCAAAATTGTACTTAAGTACAGCATTTAAGTAAATGTACTTAGTTACTTTACACCACTGCATGTTAGTTGGGTATATGTGTTTATCCCTGCTTCTGGTCAGACAGAATGAAATACAAGCTGCAAGTTGGGACAGAGCCTGACAGCGGGGAGTGTTGAATGGGAGGAATAGGACAGAGGCACTACGTCCTCCCAGTGGGGGCTCCTCACTGGCAGGTGAGCCAGTGACAACAGCAGAGACAGACAACACAGACGTGTCTGAGGAGGATTATTTTGGCGTATAAACGTATAAAGTTCAGATTCAAAACCAAAGTATTGAATCTTGAATCGTAAATACATCGAACAGTCCACAATATCCGAGGACTTAAAACATTCAGGCTCCTTGAAAACCTAGTGGTTAAGAATAAAACTGCTTTTAGGCGATTTCAATACATCTTTTACAGTCTTACTTTTTTTTTTTTACTTTAACCAATTAAGACCTGAGGCGATTCTTAAAAATGTTTTCTAAATCCTAACAGTTTTTTGAAAAAAAATCGAAAAAAATGTTTACGATTTTCTTCTAAAATAGCAGATCTACAAGCTCATAGCGCGGCACTCGGTGCCGCGCTATGAGCTTGTATATCTGCTATTTTTGAATAGCCAAAGAAATGTAAAGTGACACTTCGGTTCAAATATTTGCAGTATTAACACATTGCCTGCCAGGGATATGTCATTTCAAATCCAACCGTTGACCGCCATTGACGTAGATCTACGTCAATTCAAAAAGAAAAATCCACAAGAGGGCGCTCTAACGCAACTTAGGAGTGATCCCTCGACTCTGATAGAAGGAATGGACGGATGTGACGTCATCCCCAAAAAACGTCCCTTCCGTCGACTCCTATTATGAGGATTTGTAGAAAAACACATCTAGCTCGGATTTCTTCTTTTTTTTAGCTTGAATGAATGGTGGTGAATGTGTGAACCTATAGGTAGGGGTGTCGGAAAAAATCGATTCGAATACGAATCGCGAGTCTACTGTTGGACGATTCAGAATCGATTCTCTTTTTTTTTTTTTATCGATTTTTTCTTTTTTGATGATCTTGGATTTACCTTTGTGCGTTTACATTATTATCAGTTGATAAAACCTCTACAATTATAAAAGCTACATAAATGTACTCTGTTCTCATGCCAGCAGATTGGAGTAGATCCTGAAATCCTATGTTTTGAATCAAGAATCGTTTTGAATCGAGAATCGTTTTGAATCGAGAATCGTTTGAATCGGAAAAAAATCGCTTTTGAATTGAAAAAAAAAAAACGCTTTTGAATTGAAAAAGAAAAAAGCTTTTGAATTGAAAAATATCGATTTTGAATCGAGAATTGTTTGTTTTGAAAAAATCGGAATCGTGACTCCAAGAATCGGAATCGAATCGTGAGATCGCAGACGATTCGCAGCCCTACCCATAGGGCCATAAATAACATTATTCAGTAGGCTCGCTAACGCTAGCCATGCAACACACTGATCTGGGAGCCATTCATATGCATCTCACTGACACTATCAGCTCATTACAGCCTGAGCACTGATTGACTCAGGCGCTCGATTAGATCTGAGGCGGCTCGCCGCTCGATTGATGATGACTGAGCGGGCATTCATTGATCGGGGGAAGTCAGCAGGTGTTAATGCTTTGTGGGATAAACAGAATCGTTAACGACCGCAAGACGAGGGATATTTCCCGATCGCTCGATAATTGAGCATTTAACACATTAAACGCCAAGAACGTAGTCCTACGGTCCATTAAATCCAACTGTTAAGCTCCGAGACCGTAGTGCTACGGTCCGGGTGCTTTTTCCTTTTTTTTGAAAAATGTTTTCTTTTTTCAATTTTCGACACGGACCATTTTCAGTGTAACACCACCGGAAACGGAACTATTTGCGATCCGGTTTTGCGTTTCCCGTCGGCCTCCATTCTAAAGCGCACACTAAAACTCCTTTTTCTCCCTTGTAGTTTTTTCTCCTCGGTCATCACTGTTTAACATAAACCGTTCTAACTACAACATGGATGCCCCGTTAGACACGTGGTCTGCACTGCTAGACACAGGGACATGTGCACGATGTTTACAAACAGTGCATCGCGCATTCTTAAGGATTTTAACGGGGTCTATGGCGACGTGAAAAAAACAAAAAACAACAATAAAACCTTGGCACTGGTGAGTACATTATGAGATTAACCTCTGGCGGTGGATGTGTTAATTTCCGAAGAGGAGTGAGCGAAAGTTTTGTCTGGACGAGCTCCAGAGATAAGTAAACATCGTCATTAAATCTTATCTGTTCGTATCGAAGAGGAATTGCTTCTCGCTGAAGCGCCGTGCAATAACGCCCCGATGGGATTCGAGTAGACCCGAGGGAAAGAATTCTTCCCAAGATAAAAGCAAACAGTGTTAAACCTCAATCACTTCAACTTCCTTAAAAGCAAATTTCCACTTTGGTAGAGGTTTGGGTTTGCTTTGGTTTTGACTACAAACATTATTAATCTCCTCACGGACTTACAGTACATTGCATGGTGAAAAACAGATCTCAAAATCACTCGTTAAGCACAAACAAACGCAAACAAAGCAGATTATGCCAATATGTAACGTGTAAAAAAATGCCAACTTCACATCAATTTTATTTTTTTACTAAGAAGAAGATCCAGATGAGCAGATCCTGATCTTTAGAAAAATCAACAGGAACGCTTTGCCCTTTAATACCTGGAGAAACATCTGTGTCATTTTTAGATTTGACTTAAAAAGCATTATTTTACACTTTGGCTATTCAAAAATAGCAGATATGCAAGCTCCTAGCGCGGCACCGAGTGCCGCGCTATGAGCTTGTAGATCTGCTATTTTTGAGAAATCGTGAAAATGAGTGCAAATCTTTGAATATATATTATTTTAAAGCGAACACTTTTAACTCAAATCTTTGCTTCTGGGGGGTCCCTGGAACAAAATATTTTGAGATGGGGGTTCCACGGCCAAATACATATCGTTTTGGGGGTCCTTGACATGAAAAGGTTTGAGCACCACTCACATAGAAACATGTTTTTTTCAGAATACTGTTGGGATTCATAAGACATTTGATCTGCGTCCTAGATTACTCTGGCATGCCCACGGTTTTATCTAATAGGACGCAGATCTGCGTCCATAGCAGCTTATGTGTTAATACTGAAGTATAACACACATTCTGTGTACACGTGAAAATGGATATGTCACAGTGAAAATGGCAGTGCTGAAAAAGACACCACACCAGGGGCCATGAGTCAAATCCAGTCAAATCCAAACTCACACTGTCACCAAGGTAGGTCTGAAGCCACAACCATGCTGGTAACCAGCACCAAGCAGCAGTCAGGGAGACATTTAACCTATTAAGACCTGAGGCGATTCTTTAAAAAAAATCTAAATCATAAAATATTTTGAAAAAAAAAAAAAAAAATGTTTTCAAGATTTTTCAAAAATAGCAGACCTACAAGCTCATAGCGCGGCACTCGGTGCCGCGCTATGAGCTTGTATATCTGCTATTTTTGAATAGCCAAAGACATCTAAAGTGACACAGAAGCGTTCCAGGTATCAATGGGTTAAGAGCTCATTCTGTTGCTAATGGCTTGTGCGACTGTTGGTGAGCTATTTTGGCAGAGACATTATTGGCTGTGGAAACAGGGCTCTGTACTGCTCCAGGTGCCTCTGAGATGACACACCACACAGCAGGCTTTATAAAGAGGGAAGCACCCTGCGTTGCAGTAGGGTCGTACAAGACAACGGTCCACAACAGACATCGCCAGAGGCCATTATATTGTCGCTGTCGGGCAGAAATCTAATATCCATCATTTATTTTTATTTTTTTTTTGTTTTTGTTTTTCATAAATGAATGCCCTATTTTTTGCGTATGACCACGTGTGGCACAAAAGTATCTGAAACATATGATAATATAATATATATGCCCAAGTTAGGGACACCAGGTTAAAAGTGGTAAAGTATGTCGGTTTTTAGCCCTGAAACATGACTGCCATATCATGACAGTCATGTCAAGTCATGTTCCTGTTTTTTTATTTTTATTTTACATTTACAACCACACATACACATACATCTACATAAACCAGAGGTCTTCAACAGGGGTTCCGGGACCCCTAGGGGGTCCTCAGAGTTACTACAGGGGGTCCCCCAAATCTTTGTGTGATATAATTATTTTGTTTTACACTTGAACTTTTGTTTTACCACTTGAACCCTAGCATCCCTTTTCTGAGGAGAACTTTAGCCAAAAATAGCAGATCTACAAGCTCACAACGCCTCGCGCTGCGAGGCGTTGTGAGCTTGTAGATCGGCCATTTTTGGCAAAGAGTTATATATGTAGAGGGGAAAAAAGAGCAGCAAAAGTTTATCTGAAACACAATTTTATACAATAAAGAGGGGGTCCCTGCATCATCTCTCTCTCTCAGCTAGGGGGTCCTTGACCTGAAAACGTTGAAGACCCCTGACATAAACGTTCAGATTTCAAAATATAAAGTGCTGACCCCCCCGGCCACGGATGTTACGGATGTTAAAGCGCCCGGGTTTAATTACCCGTATCTTCCGTATGGCCGACCAGTTTCTCAGAATAAAAAATAAGGAAAATGGCCGCCGATCGGATTAAAATGCTTTCTATTGAACAATACGGAAGATACGGGTACTTGGACCCGGGCGCTTTAACTTGTAACATCTGTGGCCGGGGGGGTCGGCACTTTATATTTGAAATCTGAACGTTTATGTAGATGTACGGGTTGTAAATGTAAACATTTCAAAAAACAGGAACAAGTATACTGTAGCTCCATGACGCTTGTGCCAGACGAGCGTCATGTGAAACATGGCTAGTCGGTCTTATAAATATAATTATATATAAGAGCTTATGTGAGTCCCTGTGACATATTTAGTGTCATTTCCAGGGTGTATACTTGTACGTCATGGCTGGGGGATGTACATATATATCACGCTGCCTCACACTACAAAAAAAAAAACAGTTGATAAGCTCCTGCCCTATAGGCTACATGGCTCTGGAACCGTTGGTTCTCAAGGCTACTTTGAGAGCTTGTGACTAAATAATAACCATATTGGATGTATGTCTTTTAAAAGTAATTTAGTTTACTTTAAAAAAAAATCTTTGTATCCATTTATCTTTTTCATCTTTACTTGCACTGTGCTCTTTGGATTGATTTTATGATCTCATTAACCCATTAAGACCTGGAACTGTGTCATTTTTTGATTTGAGCTAAAAAGCATTATTTTACACTTTGGGCTATTCAAAAATAGCATATATACAAGCTCGTAGCGCGGCACCGAGTACCGCGCTACGAGCTTGTAGATCTGCTATTTTTGAAAAATCGTGAAAATGTGTGCAAATCTTCTGAATATATATATTTTTAAAGCAAACATTTTTAACTCAAATCTTTGTTTCTGGGGGGTCCCTGGAACAAAATATTTTGATGGGGTTCCGCGGCCAAATGCATATAATTTTGGGGGTCCTTGACATGAACAAAATTGAGCACCACTGATATAGAAACATAGGTTTTTCAGAAAACTGTTGAGATTTAGGGGACATGTAGAATCGGCTTCAGGTCTCAATGGGTTAAATGTCTGCTAGTTTAATCTGCAAACCTTTTAACTATGTTTGATCATCTTGGCCATGCAGGCCAAAGGATTTAGTTTCCCCTCTCTCTGTGAGTCTGTGTGTCTGCCTGCAGTTAATCTCACAAACAACACACCTGTGTCCCATGTCAGTCTAATCAGTTGGTAACAGGGACAAGGTAGCACCAAATAAGCGGTTGTCCTGAAAATGAAAATAAGGCTGTAAAAGCAGTGGTTCTTCACAAGGGGTCTAGGGACCCCCAGAGGTCCTTGATGGGGGCCCCAGTGGGGGGTCCCCAGCAAAATGAGTTAATATAGCACCAACATCTGTTTAACCACTTTAACCCTGTTAGTTTGACATTGGCTAATCGAAAATAGCTATTCTGCAAGCAAAACACACCGTGATGCCATGCTTTGTGAGCTATAGAGTTTCCTGTTAGTAAACATGAGAGGATATGACCGCGCAGAGGAGGGGTAAGCCTATAGAGGGCGCCATTACCCGCAGCAGCTCTGGTCAAATGTCCATTCATAAAATAAATGATCTTCACCGGGTTTAATGAAAGTAGATTAAATTATGCAGTTTGTAATACCTTGTTTACTCAATAAAAATGATTTGTCGGAAGTTGGATCTGTTTGTATACAATAGCAGCATTATGCCTATTATGCCTATAATAGCAGAATTATGGCTATCTAACTCCCGAACACAACAACAGAGTGAACGGCGCTTCCGGTTCGTTTCCCCCGAGCATGCGCAGATTGCGCATTCTGCTCTGTGATGACGTCGCGCGGAAATCCGTCTATTGTAATTTTAATAATTCTATTTTAGAAGAATGAAAAAAAAGAACTATAATCTTGACAAACACAAATCTTGAATAGGGGTTCCTGGCACAAAATATATATATTTTTTTTACGGGGTGAATACATATCAATTTAGGGGTTCTTGACATGAAAATGTTTGAGGACCACTGGTGTAAAGAATAATAAGCTCTATATTATTAATAATAATAATAATAACAATAATAATGCAAAATAATATGTTTCTTAATGGTAACAAGACAGAGGAATTCAGGCAGACTTTGGTTGTTGACTTTCACTACAGTGTGTGTGTGTGTGTGTGTGTGTGTGTGTGTGTGTGTGTGTGTGTGTGTGTGTGTGTGTGTGTGTGCGCGTGCGTGCGTGCGTGCGTGCGTGCGTGCGTGCGTGCGTGCGTGCGTGCGTGCGTGCGTGCGTGCGTGCGTGCGTGCGTGCGTGCGTGCGTGCGCGTGCGTGTGTGTGTGTGTCCAGCTAAGCTTGCAAAAGTGGGCTACAGAACTACCTCCACTAGTTCTTTAAAATAAATGTTACATATGTTTTATACTTTTTGATATATTTCACATCATCCAGAGCCCCATGTCAAAGGGGCTCTGGTTGGGCATGAAACCTTGCCCAGATATGTCATACTAGACCATGTGGTTCTCGACCTTTATACAGGTCTGTAACTCTGAGAGTGTACACATGGAACCAGATATGGGTCCATTTGGTTCCATGTGTACACTCTCAGAGTTATGGGTGTCTTTGAAATTAACCCTTTAAGACCTGAAGCCGATTCTACATGTCTCCTAAATCTCAACAGTATTCAGAAAAACGTATGTTTCTATATCAGTGGTGCTCAATCTTTTTCATGTCAAGGACCCCCAAAATGATATGTATTTGGCCGCGGACCCCCATCAAAATATTTTGTTCCAGGGACCCCCCAGAAGCAACGATTTGAGTTAAAAATGTTCGCTTTAAAAATATACATATTCAAAGATTTGCACACATTTTCACGATTTTTCAAAAATAGCAGATCTACAAGCTCATAGCGCGGCACTCGGTGCCGCGCTATGAGCTTGTATATCTGCTATTTTTGAATAGCCCAAAGTGTAAAATAATGCTTTTTAGCTCAAATCTAAAAATGACACAGTTCCAGGTCTTAATGGGTTAAATAAATGGTTGAGAATCACTGTCATAGACGACCGATGTCCCATCCTTTTTTTCCCCCATTGCATTGCTTTTTGAAAATTAGAATGAAAACGTATGAGTGCAGATGATTCATGTAAAAAAAAAGAGAGATAAAAGCATTCATTTGGATTAGCTGCCATCATTTCCTGTAAAGAGCCCTCTGTGGATATCTCACAAAGGGCTTTGATTACGTTACTGTGCAGAGCGCACCAATAACACATGTACCGTACGATTTCTCTAATCAAGTATTTAGCAGAGGAACAAAAAGAACGCACGACACGAACAAAAACAAATGCACAATACACAAATCACGCGTTGTCACTCGCACCATCACCACCACTACACTGTAACGTCCAGGGTTACTGGGTCAGTTGCAGTGGTGTAAAGTAACTAAATACATTTACTTAAGTACTGTAGTTAAGTACAATTTTGAGGTACTTTTACTTTACTGGAGTATTTCCAATTGTCTATACTTTTACTTCTACTCCACTATACATCTCAGAGGCAAATGTAGTACTTTTACTCCACTACAATTATTTGAAAACTTTAGTTACTAGTTACTTTGCAGATATAAATCATTATATCATAAAACATACATTAATCACTTTAGCCCTCTTTTATACCTAGGCTATTTGAAAATAGCCGATCTACAAGCTCACAACGCGTCGCATCGCGACGCGTTGTGAGCTTGTAGATCTGCTATTTTCAAACATTTTAGTACTTTTACTTTTGGTACTTTAAAGGACGACTTCACCACTTTTCAACCTAACTTCATATAATAGGTCCTCACTAATGCTCATGATAAAATGATAAAAAAAAAATCTACTTGGTCTGTGTCTCATAGGAGGGCTGTCTACCAGTGACATCATCATTAGGCAGGATTTTTTTTTCCAAAAAGATTACAATTTTTTAATTCCGATTTTTATTAAGGCGAGAACAATGGGATCTATTATTGCATTGGAACTTTCCAGGAATACAGAGCCTGGCGTGTCTATTAGCTTGGATTCCCCGTCGATGATGTCACTGGTAGACGGGTTTCTGAACTGTCCACAGCCCTCCTCTGAGACACAGACTGATTAGAAAAAAATTGTACCATTTTATCATAAGCATTAGTGAGGACCTATTATATGAAGATATGTTGAAAAGTGGTGAAGTCGTCCTTTAAGTACATTTTGATACCAATACACTTTTGTACTTTTACTCAAGTAAATTTGGAATTCCGGACTTTTACTTGTAGCAGAATAATGCAGAATAATGCAAAAACCTAAGCGGAGACAGAGAGCGTTGTTGATTTAGAGGACGCCAAAACGAAAAGCTTTGCTTTTGTGAGACCAGAGGAAGGTAACGAGCTAATTGAAACCTCACCAAGGGCAACGTTTCAATCAATGACACTTTACTTTCACACAAAGCAGAGGAGGTGATAAAAGAGGAAGGAGAGGAGAGGAGGAGAAGGGAGGGGAGGGGAGGAACTGAAAGGAAAAGGGTGAGAAATGGGCAGACAATGAAGGATACATAGAAATCCTGTGCAGGTAGAAAGATAGACCTCTATTGATCCCACGGGGGGAATTCACTTGTCATGGCAGTAGTGAAACACAGGTTCAGGAAACACGCTTCTCGATAATTCAATTAATCAAAAACTTTATCAATAGAATAATTGCTAAAATAAATACAGATGGCTGCAGCCCTAGATTTATTTGTAAAATAATGATTAAAATCGAGTATGCTAAGCAGGTATTAACGCACAGGGATTGGGAATGAAGTACCAGAAACCTAGCCTGGGATCCAGCCTGCTTCGCTACGTTCGGCGGACTTTTTTTTCTCTCTTCGCTTCTCAGTCTGGAATGCCTCCTATCTCCAAGGGAGGCGGGACATGGCATACGGCTGGAATCGTGCCGTGGCTTCTGATTGGTCTGTGATGCGGGGCGGGACAAAAAAAACGGTGTGATCGTTGTGATTCGTCATTCGTTTGAACAACATCCAATCAGCAACGACGTTGCCTAACGTAACATATGTAGTTCCAGTGTAGTTCTGCAAAACGAGTCAATGGGGTGCATTCCAGACTGATAAGCGAAGAGAGAAAAAAAAGTCCGCCGAACGTAGCGAAGCAGGCTGGATCCCAGGCTAACAGAAACCAGGAGATTAAGGTATAGCCTACTAACTAACAGAGTGGGAATTGAAGTTGGCCGTGAAATATAGAAGTCACATGTACAGGATGAACACATCACGCAGTACCACGGACAACCTGCAGAGGTCATCACAACCAGTGTGTGTGTGTGTGTGTGTGTGTGTGTGTGTGTGTGTGTGTGTGTGTGCGCATGTATAGCGTTGCTGTTGGGCAGAAACGTTGTATCTCCATATTTCATGTATTTATGTTTTCTTTTAAGTAAATGAATGCCCTACTTTATACTTTGTCCCAAGTGTCGTGTTAAAACAAACAGCCAATCTACACGCTCACAATGCGTTGGAAGCAGCAGTATGCTGAGAGAGAGAGAGAGAGAGAGAGAGAGAGAGAGAGAGAGAGAGATGAGAGAGAGAGAGAGAGAGAGAGAGAGTTAACAAAAGAAAGGGAACTGTAATGAACGAGTGTGTAATTGTTCCAAACGGTTATGTTGTTTATTACCTGCTACTGGTACAGTTCTTCACATGGCTCTCTATCCTTTACTGCCTTATTAGCTGAACAGCTCTTGGCGGTTACTCCTCTTCAAACAAACACATTAAGCAAAAAGCTTGTTTTTTTTTCCCTCTGCGCGCTTCTCCCTCTGTAGCCCACCCCCGCCCCCCCCATGTCCCATGATGCAACACAACTCCGCTCCGCTCGCTAACAAGAGAGGACAGCCAATCAAAGTTAACCGCCTTGAGCCCACCGTTAGCCCGGGTTCTTGTTTTGTTCTGTTTGAGAAGCAGCAGCACAACCTCACAGGCAATTTAGAGCCGCTGCAGTAGTAATGACAGAGGCAATAACGCTCGCCGTGCAGCCACGGCAGCATAAATGTCTGTGTGGTAACACACTGCAGGAGGGGAGGAAATTACAAGCTCACAAACAACACACCTCTCTCTCTCCCTTTGTCTCTTTTAGCCTTACATCTCTGTGTGAATGCGGGAGCTCTGCAGGGGGTGGTGGGGCGCGCCGCCAGACACATCTGAGTTATGGAATAAAAACTAAAACATTTCATTACAGTCTTCTTCCTCTCTTCTTTGTTCGACTAGTTCCCAGTGGCGTGCACAGACATTTTGAGGGGCAGGTGCTCAAGTAAATTGTACTTTTTTTTGTTTACTCGGTCTGCTCTTTTTTCCCCCTCTACACCTATACCTCTTTGCCAAAAATAGCCGATCTACAAGCCCACACTTGTAGATCTGCTATTTCTGGCTAAAGTTCTCCTCAGAAAAGGGATGCTAGGTTTCGAGTGGTTATGGTAAAAAGAAAAATCATATCACATAAAGATTTGGCGGACCCCCTGTAGTAGCTCTGAGGACCCCCTAGGGGTCCCGGACCCCCTGTTGCAGACCCCTGCTGTAAACTGAAAAAAAAAAAAAAAACGTTTTCTTTTTTTTTTTTCAAAAGGGCACTTCTGGTCAAGAGGGCAAACGGCAGGACCAGCACCACCTAGAGTCTATCTGTGCACGTCCCTGCTAGTTCCCATCGGGGTCGTCACAAACAGATCTCTCTCACTGCATCCATAAACCTCCTCTTTGGCCAGCTCGTGGACCTGGCACATCTTCAGCATCCCTCTCCCAATTTACCCCTCATCCCTCCTCTGCACATGTCCAAACAGTGGTGGAAAGTAACTAAGTACATTTACTTAAGTACTGTACTTAAGTAAAATTCTGAGGTATTTGTACTTTACTTGAGTATTTCCAATTTCCAATACTTTTACTTCTACTCACTATTACGTCTGTCTTGGATCAAAATATACACTACTCCACTACAATGATTTAAAACATTTAGTTACTAGTTACTTTTCATATATAAATTATTATATTATAAAACATACATTAACCACTTCAGCCCTATTTATTTGAAAATAGCCGATCTACAAGCTCGAGCTACGAGTTTGTAGATCTGCTATTTTAAAATATTTTAGTACTTTTACTTTTGGTACTTTAAGTATATTTTGATACCAATACTTTTGTACTTTAACTCGAGTACATTTTTAATTCCGGACTTTTACTTGTAACAGAGTACTTCTACATTGCAGTATTGATAACTTTTACTTAAGTAAAACATTTGAGTACTTTTTTTCCACCACTGTGTCCAAACCATCTCAACCACCATACTCTCTTGTTTTACCTCCAAACCATCTAACCGGGGCTGACCCTCGAATGTAGTCTGATCCTGTCCCTCCTTATCACTCCTAATGGGAATCACATGGGAAGCATATGTCGCCTCCAGCTCTGCCTCCTGTCTTTTCCTCGGTGTTCGCCGCCGTTTCCAAGCCGTACTGCATCACTGGTCTCACCACCGTCCTATACATCGTCCCACTCACTTTCGCTGGTACCCTTCTGTCACAAACAACTCCTGACACGTTCCTACCATCTGCTCCACCCTGCCTGCACTCTCTTCTCCACCTCTCTTCCACAACTCCTGTAACTTTGGATAGACCATTGGTTCTCAAAGTGGGGTCCGGGGACCCCCAGGGGTACTTGAGGGGGTTCCAGGGGGTCCCCAGCTAAATGATGGACAGGAACCAAATGGACCCTTATGGGTCTTTAACTCTGAGAGTGTACAAATGGAACCAAATGGACCCGTTAGGGTCCATTTGGTTCCATTTGTACACTCTCAGAGTTACATTGACATAGATTTTACAAAATAAATTGCAGTCCAAGTGATATAAAGGCCATTAAATGGGGGTCCGTAGACCTAATGCATGTCAAACTGGGGGTCCTTGAAATTAAAATGGTTGAGAATCACTGCTAGAGCCGGGAAAAAAATCTTCTCTTATGGGGGTCCCTGGCTTATCTTTTGAAATGGGGATCCGCGGGCTAATAAGTGTCAATTTGGGGGTCCTTGACATGAAAACGTTTGAGAACCACTGGGATAGACGACCCCAGGTATTTGAATTCCACCTTCGCCAACCACTACTCCTCACATCCTCAGCACTGTCCACTGTCCTCCAGTGGTGGAAAGTAACTAAGTATGCAATAATAATTAAAAGTAATGTACTTTTAAGTATGTGTTTTAGGTAACTCCGTCTCCAACTAGAAAGATGTGTTCCTTCATCTCAGGATACTGCAAGGTCGTATCCTACTCCCTTAGGGTGCAACCGTTAAAGGACGACTTCACCCATTTTCAACCTATCTTCATATAATAGGTAATGCTCATGATGAAACAGTACCATTTTTTTCTACTCAGTCTGTGTCTCAAAGGAGGGCTGTGGACAGTTCAGAAACCCGTCTACCAGTGACATCATCGTTAGGCAGGATTGTTTTTTCCAACGAGATTTCAATTTTGAATTTAGATTTTTATTAACACGTGAACAATGGGATCTATTATTGCATTGCAACTTTCCATGAATACAAAGCCTGCAGTTTCTATTAGCTTGGATTCCCCATCGATGATGTCACTGGTAGACGGGTTTCTGAACTGTCCACAGCCCTCCTCTGAGACACAGAACGAGTAGAAAAAAGTGGTACCATTTTATCAGCATTAGTTAGGACCTATTATATGAAGATAGGTTGAAAATGGGTGAAGTCGTCCTTTAATTGATATAATCAATTATGAAGAATAGTCGATAATGGATAATTTAATCAATAAATAATATTTTATTTTATTTGGGGCATATCATTATAGGGGAAAAGGAAAAAAAAAAGTTACAAAAGTAAACAACAGTGAAGATTTTGTGAACTTTACTGAAAAGTAATTCGACAGAAACATCGCTAAGAAGATATTGGATAGTTGCAGCCCTAGTTCCCAATGGCGGGGACGTCATTCCACGTCATTCCGAAGGACACAAGTCCGTTCTTTTGTGTTCTCGGTATCCCTCGTCATCTCTGCCTTGGGAGCTTGGCTCTGCTAGATATGCTGTGAAGTTAATGCTGCTTTGTGGCCCCCTGGCTGCGAGCTAATCTCTGTGATGACGTTACAAAGAAACCTCGTCTATGTGTTGGTTTGTTGGCTTATACAAACAGCCTGTGTCTGTTAGCCTTTAAGCTAAAACAAAAATAAAAGTAGCTTATCTCTACATGCAGGAACTGCATGGAACACAGACTGCGTTTGGTGCAGATCTGTCAAACAGCCCAGGGAATAATTTTCACAGGTTTCATTTCCATACTCGGATATTTTTAGTTTGAAAAGCCTGGCACCTATATACGCTTAGTGACAGCTAGCTTAACCCATTGAGACCTGAGGCCGATTCTACATGTCTCCTAAATCTCAGCAGTATTCTGAAAAACGTATGTTTCTATATCAGTGGTGCTCAATCCTTTTCATGTCAAGGACCCCCACAATTATATGTATTTGGCGGTGGACCCCCATCAAAATATCTTGTTCCAGGGACCCCCCAGAAGCAAAGATTTTAAAATGTTCGCTTTAGAATATATATATATTCAAAGATTTGCACACATTTTCACGATTTTTCAAAAATAGCAGATCTACGAGCTCGTAGCGCGGCACTCGGTGCCGCGCTACGAGCTTGTATATCTGCTATTTTTGAAAAGCCCAACGTGTAAAATAATGCTTTTTAGCTCAAAACTAAAAAATGACACAGTTCCAGGTCTTAATGGGTTAAATTGTGGTATTTAAAAAAGAAAAGAGATAAGCGCCTTAAAATCCTTCTGTGACAAAATGACAAGATACGAAACTCTGTATTGTAGAGATAATTTAAAAAAAAATTAACTAGGTAATCCTTTCACTTGTCCTCCATCGCACTTCCAAAATACCTACGTAGCTACCAAGACCACTGAATCAGAAAGGTGGGATCAGAAAAAGGAGCAGGCGAATAGAGAAAAGAAGGGAGGGACAGCACGAGGTAGAGAGGATAAAGGGTAAGAGGGTAGTGTGTGGAGCAGGGATTCGTTGGACCCACAGGTTAGGACAACAGCAATCTGGGAACCCATCGCCAAATAAAAAGGAAAAACAGCGCCCTGCTGTTTTTTACTCTTTTACTTGGCTCTGGGGGGGGGGGGGGGGGCTATACGGTGGACCCGTGCGCAAGGAAACCGGGGTTTTTGGTCTGCCTTCAGCCTTCCACTTCCAGTGGTGCGACTATGTTTTCATTCCCACTAACAATATTTCTCCACGGAACACTAACACCACTTCTCCCAGAGAACATGGATGGTTTTGGTTATAAGCCCACTTGTTTCTATGATGATTAAAATGTTACTAACTTTCCGTGGTCTTGTCGGCTTTGAGGACGCTATTGTTAAATGAGTTTCGGCTTGTTTCTAGTGGGGAACGAACGGCACACACGTAAATCCCGCCCACTACATTTGATTGGGTAAAGCGCGGCCTGCTTCGTGATCTGAAGGCACACCCACTTGAAACCAATGCGCACGGGTTGTCAACACGGCGACCGACAGATTCAAACGCAGAGCAGAATCTGTTCTTGAGAGATTAGGACGACAGAGGTCTGAGGAGAGACTTCAGCACCATGGACAGTGCATAGCCCTATTGGCCAGATGATTAAGGGAAGGTAGCTACAGCATGAGCCAGTGGAAAAAAAGTACTCAAATGTTTTCTTAAGTAAAAGTATCAATACTGCAATGTATTAAGTACTCTGTTATAAGTAAAAGTCTGGAATTAAAAAATTACTTGAGTAAAAGTACAAAAGTATTGGTATAAAAATGTACTTAAAGTACCACAGAACTAAAATGTTTGAAAATAGCAGATCTACAAGCTCACAACGCGTCGCGAATGCGACGCATTGTGAGCTTGTAGATCTGCTATTTTCAAATAGCCTATGTATAAAATAGGGCTAAAGTGGTTTTATAATGTCATATATTTATATCTGCAAAGTAACTAGTAACTCAAGTTTTAGCCTAAATATGTCTATATACTGTAGGCTAAATATGTATTTTTTTACACAATAAAAAGGTTGCGTGGTCTTTGATGGCCAGATGTGAGTTATAGTTACTAGCTACTGTAAATAATAATAAAGAAATCGCCGGGTTATTGTGTAAAAAAACCCCAAAAACATTTAGCCACCTGCCCACTGTAAAAAAAAGATCGCGAAAATTGCTAAAACTATAGAAAGCAGTAAATGAAAAAAATGTAACAATCATCTTTTATTTACTTTAATTACAAGCTAAAACATAAACCTTGGTTGTAAAAGAAACTAAGTTCTTTAAGTATTAGTACTCAAGTAAAGGTACGTTACTGTCCCCCACTGAGTCACACTTTGGCACATGGAGTCTTCTGCCTTCAGCAAAGGTTGGTATTCAGAACAGAATTGAGAGTCCACATTGATTTTTTTTTGTTGCTTCCTTCATGACTGTACAGGCTCTTCATGGCCTCAAATAGTCTTTCTTCCTCATTATCTTCCAGAGCTGTTGTGTTCATGCTGGCAAAAGCCTGCTTTTCAGTCACACCGTTAAGGAGCCAAACCATGCTGTAATTCTGTACCGTATCTATCTAACAACGCTGTGCAGGATTGGCTGGAAGGACATCAGCATGACCTAACTGCTCGCTCCATACGGACACAATCGTTAGAAGGTAAAGTCTGTGCACGTCATTTTGTCAAAAATCAATACAAATATCGAAAGAGAAAGTGAAGTCTCTGAATGCATTCTATTGCACAGGTTAAAGCAGCACTATGTCACTTTTTAAACAACTATAAAGCATACTATGTCCCACAAAATTCAGGGACGTGCACAGATAGACTCTAGGTGGTGCTACAGCACCTGCCCTTTGCCCTCTTGACCAGAAGTGCCCTTTTGGAAAAAAAAAAAATGTTTTTTTCAGTTTACAGCAGGGGTCTTCAACAGGGGGTCCGGGACCCCTAGGAGGTCCTCAGAGTTACTACAGGGGGTCCGCCAATTCTTTATGTGATATGATTTTTCTTTTTACCATAACCACCCGAAACCTAGCATCCCTTTTCTGAGGAGAACTTTAGCCAAAACTAGCAGATCTACAAGCCCACAACGCCTCGCGCTGCGAGGCGTTGTGGGCTTGTAGATCGGCTATTTTTGGCAAAGAGGTATAGGTGTAGAGGGAAAAAAGAGCAGACCAAGTCAACAAAAAAAAGTATAATTGACTTGAGCACCTGCCCCTCAAAATGTCTGTGCACGCCACTGACAAAATTATAAAGTTACATGTTTAGACAATAACAATCATCCTTCCATAAATGTACTGTATAGACTCAGGGGGTCTCTGCTAGAGGGCTTTAGTGTATTACTACTGTATGCATAGGGGAGACAATGAGTTTCATCCTGGCATTTAATTGCCAAAACACCGAGGCAGAACTACCAGTCGAAGCGAAGACTGGCCAATCACAGCGCGTCCTCGCCGGACATGCTTGCAGAGACACTTGGGCAATGAAGTAAAAGAAAAAAAAAAACGGGCACAGTATACGTATGAGATAGATTGACAAAGACTAAAACTAAGGTCATTTTCTCTATGCGTTCAGTTTGTTTCAGTTACTATAGTTACGGTTTCTTTCAATCATCAACTTACATTTGAGGCTGAGAAAAAATAAGAAGCACAACCAGGTGCTCAACGTAGAGAGGAGAGGAGTTACTATAGTTATGGTTTTAAACGTCTGGTGTTAAAGATGTACTTGAGTAAAAGTACAAAGGTATTGGCATCAAAATGTACTTAAAGTACCAAAAGTCAACTTTGGTACTTAACTGTCTCAGTGCCAGAGTATTTTCATAAAGTACTCCCCCAGTGCCAGCAATTTTTGTTTTTTTTGCTATTTTGTTTAATTGTTTAATTTTCAAATAGCTTCTCTTCTGCAGTTTTAAACATATACGACAGTTCTACTAGTAGAGAGCAGCAAATCGACACATTGAATACCTCGCTGACTCGCCCCCCCCCCCCCCCCCACCACATTTTCGTGACTGATCGTCACCCAGACCAAAGATTATAGAAGGGGACGTCTCCGTTCGTTTTTTCTACCGTGTGAAATACCGAAAATGACCGCGGAAAAAGAAATGAGAACTGGAAACGTAATCTGCGTCATGAAACCGGAACCCAATGAGTCTGAAGGAGTCAGGAAGCGAAAGTGATCATGAAAAATAAACAGAATAGCGCGACCACAGCAAAAAGTAAAAACTCAGGATTTCTCGTTCTGGCACCGAGGGTACTCGGGAAAAACTCTGGATATCTCGGGGAGTGGCACTGAGAGAGTTAAAGTACCAAAAGTAAACTAATATGTGTTAAATATTATGTTGGGTGTGAATTGTTTTGTATTGTACTAGGGGTGTGCCGATATATCGTCCCGCGATATATCGCGATACGTTTTCGGGACGATATGTATCGTTTTGGAAAAAAAAAATATCGTTTTTGATTTTTTTTTATTTTTTTTTACAATCATAATAATCAGGCATGCAAACGTCCCCGAAGTGAAAAGAGTGACAACATGTTGTTTTTTCGGGTCAGGTGTCATACTATTTGGATTCAAAACGGCTATTGTAGCTGAAAAGCTACAAGTTTGCATATCTGAATAATGCAAAAACAGAATTATTTGTTTGCATTTTCTTTTTTTCTCCTCCATATATTTTCATAATAAAAAAAGTGCGTATCGTATCGTATCGAAATCGTATCGAAGTTGTGAGCCAAATATCGTATCGTATCGTTTCGTGAAATTAGTGTATCGGCACACCCCTATATTGTACTGTATGTAGGAAAAAGAAAAATGCATGAGTCTTACTGTATATGTTTTTGCTCCAACTGCCCTACTACTACCTATGATGAATAAAAATCATAAATACAAAAAAAATGAAGTTAAAAAAAAACTGGCACAGCTAAGAAAAATATCTTACAGTACGTATGAGATAGATTGACAAAGACTACAACTAAGGACATTTTCTCTATGAGATCAGTTTGTTTTAGTTTCTATAGTTATGGTTTCTTTCAATCATCAACTAACATTTGAGGCTGAGAAAAAAACATCACAACCAGATGCTTAACGGAGAGAGAAGTATTTAAAAGTAGTTAGACACACTTCAGAGGAGCTCCTGGATCAAACGGGATAAAAAAAACATTAACAAACTGAGGATCTGGGCAGTCAATAAAAAAACAGGAAAAATACTTTTATTAAAACAAGACAAATGCCTTGCTTTGATAAAGGCTTTTTCTTCCTTTTTATTATTGAGTGCCTGGACCCTCAGTTTGTTCATACAATTTGACAGTGGTGTAAAGTAACTAAGTACATTTACTCAAGTGCTGTACTTCCAATTACTATTAATACTTTTACTCCACCACAATTATTTGAAAACTTTAGTTACTAGTTACTTTGCAGATATAATTTATAAAACATATACATTAACCACTTTAGCCCTGTTTTATATTATAGGCTATTTCAAAATAGCAGATGTACAAGCTCACAACGTGTCGCTTCGAAACGCGTTGTGAGCTTGTAGATCTGCTATTTTTAAACATTTTAATTGTTTTACTAAGTATATTTTGATGCCGATACTTTTGTACTTTTACTCGAGTAACATTTTGAACACAGGCCTTTTACTTATAGTATTTCTACATTGCAGTATTGATACTTTTACTTACTAGTAGAACATGCGAGTACTTTTTCCACCACTGCAATTTGAGGCTTGTGGTGTTCTCAAGGTTTGAAATAGCCTACAGAGGACGGGCGTCTTCGGCGCTTGGCTCATGATTACAGTATAAGGCAAGCTGACGTGCCTAACATCGGCTTGACATCCGTCTCGTTGCAGGCCCAGGGAGGGACACCACAATTTCCTCAAAACATTTCCACGACAATCGAGGTCAAAGCTACAGGAAGAATGATCATTATTCACTGTGTAGGCATCGTGGGGCTTTTTAGGCACTGGTGTTGTCATTTGACTTCCATTCCAAAAAAAGCCGGAGCAACGTGCAGCGTCTAAAGGACCGTCGGAATGGCGTTCCAGCTGTGTTTTGAATTGACATCGGCATGGTGTCACATATTATGGTGACGCCCTGCTGATGTCAATTCCCCTCTGCACAGCGCTTGGGCAAAAGAGACGTCAGTCCGCCTGGTGCCTGTGAAATGATCACGCCCCGTTTATGCTTCGTCCTACACAGGTGTGTCGCACGGCCGAAAGAAAATGCGCCGCAAATACGACGCGTTGTCAGTGGTGGAAAAAGTACTCAAATATTTTACTTAAGTAAAAGTACCAATACTGCCATACTCAGCTTGTGGATCGGCTATTTTCAAATGCCCGAAATGTATATAGGGCTGAAGTGGTCAATGTGTGTTTTGTAATAATAATCTAAAAAGTACCTAGAAACTAAAGTTTTTAAAGAATTGTAGTGGAATAAAAGTACAATATCTGCCTCTGAGATGTAGTGGAGTAGAAGTAAAAGTATTGCAAATTGGAAATACTCCAGTAAAGTAAAAAATACCTCAACATAATACTTAAGCAAAGTACTTAATTAAATGTACACCATTGCGCATTGTGAACTTGTAGATCGTCTATTTTCGGCGCACAAAAGGGCATACATTTTGTGAGGCACTCGACTGATGGAATACACTGGGTGTGGTTCCACTTTTGGCCAGCAGGTGGCATCAGTGTCTAGCAGAGACTGCAGCATGGAGTCACACCGGTGTCTCACACAAACACACACACACACACACACACACACACACACACACACACACACACACACACACACACACACACACACACACGCACACACACACACACACCCTCAATAAAAAAAAAGTCTTTCAGCATGTTTGAGTTGTGTTGTTCATCCAAGGAGGTAATTTGTTCTTTGCAGGGTTCATAATAACTTCTTTAATTGATTTTTATTTTCCTTTTTTTTTTGTATAAAAGCTCGGTTCCATCATCTGCCTGTTTTGTTCCCTTGCATTTGAAAATGTTGAGCTACTGTCAAAGGCGTGTAAAAGGCTTTTTCATATGCAGTCATTACTTTATTTTGTAATATACACATGGGGGAGGAAAGCACTGTATTTAGGTAAAATTGTATTTTTTTATTTATTTTTTCACATTTTTTTATCCCACGATTTTGTAACCCTATTTTTTACACCCAGTGCCAATTGTCTATGTAATCCTGGGCACTACACTCCCTCTGCCAACCTAGGGAGGCCAGGGCCGAGCTCATGCCTCCTTCAATGCAATGAGAGCCAACTGACCTTCTTGTCACCTGACAGGGGAGAGTTTCCCTGGTTGGACGTAGCACGTTATTCCAACCAGTTCCTTTCCCCTCCGTAAAATTGTAATTTTGAGGTGCTTTTAATTTACTTAATACATCCATTTCTTGATTCTTTACACTTCTAATCCACTGCACGTCGGAGGGAAATATTGTATATTTTTTTTTACTCCACTACAATCGACAGCTTTAGTTACTTTATACTTTGCAGATTTAAATAAAACTTCCACCAGCACATAAAACTATTCAAATCAGCCCCACCTTTACAGTGGTGTAAAGTAACTAAGTACATGTACTCAAGTAAAATGTTGAGGTACTTTTACTTTACTTGAGCATATTGTAGATTTTGATTAGTATTACAAAAACATACATTAACCACTTCAGCCCTATTTAAACTTTTGAAGATTGTATTTGAAGATAGCCGATCTACAAGCTCACAATGCGACGTGTTGTGAGCTGCCATTTTCAAAACTTGCTACCTTGTGATACTTTTAGTATATTTTCATGCCAACACCTTTGTACTTTTACTCAAGTAAATGTTGATTACCAGACTTTTACTTAAACATAACAGAGTATGTCTACATTGCAGTATTCAGGGACGTGCACAGATAGACTCTAGGTGGTGCTAGAGCACCTGCCCTTTGCCCTCTTGACCAGAAGTGCCCTTTCAGTTTACAGCAGGGGTCTTCAACAGGGGTTCCTCAGAGTTACTACAGGGGGTCCGCCAAATCTTTATGTGATATGATTTTCTTTTTACCATAACCACTCGAAACCTAGCATCCCTTTTCTGAGGAGAACTTTAGCCAAAAATAGCAGATCTACAAGCCCACAACGCATCGCGCTGCGAGGCGTTGTGGGCTTGTAGATCGGCTATTTTTTGCAAGGTGCCCTTTTTTTTTACTTGAGCACCTGCCCCTCAAAATGTCTGTGCACGCCACTGGCAGTATTGATACTTTTACTTAAATGGCCACCACTGGCTGCATCATTAAATTGATGAGCGAAAATTAGTTGACAGTACTTCACTGTCAACTTGGGACCCCCCCCCCCCCCGTGGTGGTCCCGACACACAGGTTGAGAACCACCAGGTCGTTCGCTTCCGGCAGTCGACATGGGTGGTCGCATCGATGATCGCTCTCGCGTCCTGCGTCCTCGCATACCTTTCCTTATCCTCATCCTGTGGATTATGGATTTACACCTCAACTCCGCATGGATTATACACCAGAAGGATATGGAATCATACGAGACAGAAAAGGTAGAATCACACAATGACTTAAACCTAACTACTGGAACCGAGAAAAAACACCCAGGTTATGGAACCACGGCGATCCACTCGACTCTCACAGCCAACCCGAAGCGAAGAAACAAACCCCTGAATGGTAGATGTAATCGGAAGACGTACTTCTGTTTAATTCTACTACTTTCCGGAGACGTTGAAGTTAACCCTGGCCCTGTGACCACAAGGCAATCCGCTCGGCTCATAGCTGAAACCAACAGGCTAGCGGCAAACGTTGCCACAAGCAACGGGGCAAAACAACAACAAAGCCATGCTGGAACAAAGAACTTCCGGAGCACCGGAGCTAGCCTAGCCAACGTTGCTACCGAAGCTAGCCTCGACGACAACACCAACGGCTTCACACCAACTCGACTAGGCGAATCAACCCAAATGATCAACCTAAACACCGACGTCGTATCCACCGCAGCCGTCGACGAGGACGCTTGCACCGACGCACAACGGCGATCAACCGGGAGATGCAGCGTAGCCGAGAACGTGGAACCAAGGAGTCACCTAGCTGTTTTCACCGGAGCAGAGACCTTGATGCACCGCTACAAACCTACGGTTCGTTCCAGGGCCAGGGTCCCAGCAGAGACCGTGATGGGACCATTAGCAGAGGCCGTGCTGGGACCTCCGCGCCCCATCCCCCCCCAACCCCCCAACCCTCCCCAATCCCCCAACCCCCCCCAACCCCCACTGCTGGCTGCCCACGACGGAACAATGGCTTTGATGGACACTACACCCCCCTCCCCCCCCGAGACTGCTCCTAAACATCTCTCAGTGGATAAACACCTATCCATTGAAAAAATGATCAAATCGTTTGGCGTTGGCTTGCACATGATACATCTTAATGTGAATTCTCTAGCAGGAGACAAGCTAACACAAATCAAGCAGATGTTTTATGATGGTAAGGTTGACATTTTAACTTTCTCTGAAACAAAACTTGATCAAGCGATAACTGATTCTGTGATTGAAATTGAAAACTACAAACTCTTCAGGAAAGATAGGAACAGAAACGGGGGTGGTGTTTGCATGTATGTTCATACTGACAATGGCCGCGTTTCCCAAACGAATTTGAGCTCCTGCGTAGCCTAGAAGCTGCGTAGGTGCCTCCACGCATCTGCGCAGTAGCAACCCCGCTGCGCACTATCTTCGTTAGTAGCAGCTGTGTGTGCCCAACGTCTCATCTAAATTGGCTTCAGTAGACACCATCTTCGTAGGTTCCGTTTCGTCTGTGCTAAAACTACATTCGTGAGACAGCATGCACGTGAAGAGATCCTGGACGTAGCCTACGTAAAGCCTACGTCAACTACGTAGTGCTATCCTACTATAGTTTAAACACCCTTTGCATACATATATCTATATATACAGGATTTTGCAAAAATACTAAGATAAAGTCGCACCTTTATCTAACTTACCTTTATATGAATTGGACACTTACATTTTTATAGGTACATTCTGTAATGTATTAAAATGCATTTTTTAAGGTGACATTTCAATGATCTTAAATAAACACTGCGGCCATTGTTCGCCGTTCAAAAAAATTCAGAGGATAGAGGGGGCGTCCCCCTGCATGATTGACAGCTTAACGCGTAACGGGCGACGCCTCCCCAAAAAAACAGACATATATACAACAAACACACTGCGACATGCCGTGTTGATAGCTTGCAGATCTGTTATTTTGGGTAGGGCGAGCGGCTGCAGTGCTTCGTCCTCTATGCATGAACCCGAAGTTTACAAATCGTACTCTCACGGATAATCCGATCATCTAATAAAAATATTAAGCACATGCCAAGTTAACTAAAGGTATATAAATGATGCTGAGCTAAATATGTTTCCTTAATTTCGAAGTTTTATAGTTAAACGTTATGATGAAAGTGCAGTTCCTCTCACAAAGTGACAGCTGGCGAGCGCAACAGCTCGCCATGTTTATGAATGGTTAAAACATCTTTTGAAAATAGCAGATCTACAAGCTCACAACGTGTCACAAGCTTGTAGATCTGCTATTTTCAAAAGATGTTTTAACCATTCATAAACATGGCGAGCTGTTGCGCTCGCCGAGCGCAACAGCTGTCACTTTGTGAGAGGAACTGCACTTTCATCATAACGTTTAACTATAAAACTTCGAAATTAAGGAAACATATTTAGCTCAGCATCATTTATATACCTTTAGTTAACTTGGCATGTGCTTAATATTTTTATTAGATGATCGGATCATCCGTGAGAGTACGATTTGTAAACTTCGGGTTCATGCAGAGGACGAAGCACTGCAGCCGCTCGCCCTTTTACGCACCGGCCCGGCCCGGCCGGTCTTTTCATAGATTTCATAGAACGATGGGTGTTACAGGCGGCCCAGGGCGCTCGTTACAAGATGCTTCGTAGGACAGTACTCCCCTCCTACTGTGGGCGGGGAGTATGCTGCGCGCATTCTGTCTCACGAATGTACTTTTACCACACACGCAGCCAGTTTAGATGGCACGCAGGGGCACAACCACCTGCTACTAATGAGGGTAGAGCGTAGGTTTGGCCGAGTCCCAGCTGTGTAGGAGACGCTTGCGCAAGCTGCGTACGGCCACGCATGACCTGAAATCTACGTGCCTGCTATGGTACTGCGAAGCATGTGACGTCACACGTTAGACCCGTCGTCGGACCTGCGACGATGCTCTACGCACGAGCTCTTTGGGAAACCCGGCCAATGTCTGCATCCTTCGGGAAGACCTGATGGATGAAAACATTGAAGCTGTGTGGGTCGAGATCATTTTTAAACATGCCAAACCTGTGCTAGTCGGTACCATATACAGACCTCCTAACCAGACTGATTTCTATGATAGACTTGATGAATGCTTAGCTAAAGTGGACCATGCGGAGACGATTCTTCTTGGTGATTTTAACACTGACATACTCCGCAAGGAAGCGTCAGTGTATAAGTCATTCAAGGCGTGTTGTGATCGGCATTCACTCCACCAGCTGATCACTCAGCCCACAAGGCTGTGTGTTTCCTCTCAAACTACCATAGATCTCATTCTAACAACGGACAAGGAAAAAATCCTAAATAGTGGTGTTTCCACCTGTGGCATATCTGATCACAACATGATCTTCTGCACCAGAAAGAAACGTAAACCTAAGACCGGTTACCACAAAACAGTCACAATCAGAGACCTAAAAAATTATAAGAGTGAGGACTTGGATCACAGACTGGAGGAACAGGATTGGTCCGACGTTCTAAACAGCACACAGGTAGACGAATCCTGGCTTTGTTTCAAAACCAAATTCATTCAAATTTTGGACAGTGTGGCTCCCATGAAAACCATCAGGGTCAAAACCCGCTCGGTACCATGGATGAATTCGGACATCCTTACTGCCATGAAAGTCAGAGACAAAAAGTGTTCTGAGCTTCATAAAAGTAGGATCAAACTAGCCAAATGTTTTAACAAAGGTCTCGAATCCCACGTAGCTAAACTTGAAAAGGAAAAAAACAAGCTAAGAAACAAGGTAAATAGCATGCTCCTGTTAGCAGAAAAAAGCTACCTCGATGACAAGATTGAGGAAAATCAAAAAAAAACACGAGAGCTTTGGAGGCTACTCAAGAACCTCCTAGGCTGCAGCAAAAAATTGAAAACCAGGCTTTCAAACTTAAGCCTCAAGGTGAATGACACTCTCATTTCATCCAAACACGAAGTGAGTAAAATCCTCAACATATTCTTCACGACCGTAGCCTCAGATTTGGTTGAAAAACTTCCTCCACACTCTGGGAGATATGGTGAGGAGTATGTTGTCTCATTTTACGAAAAACAGGGTGTTTGCAAAGATGACTTTAAACTCTCCCCTGTGAAAACAGAAGAGGTGTTTAAAAAATTGAGTGCTCTTCATCAACACAGAGCCACAGGCCTCGACAATATCCCCCCCAAATTTCTAAAAGACTCAGCCGCCTCCATTGCTCCAATCATTACCCACATATTCAACCTCTCCACCACACAGGGACAGGTCCCCAACGACTTCAAAAAAGCAAGGGTGACCCCTCTGTTCAAAAAAGGAAACCAATTAGACCCTGGCAACTACCGCCCTATTTCTATTCTAAGCTCCATCTCGAAAGTCATGGAAAAAATAGTCTATGAACAGGTCGACAAGTATCTTGCCGAGAAAAATCTAATCTACAAATTCCAATCTGGCTTCAGAACAAACCACTCCACTGACACATGCCTTCTCTATTTGAACGACTCTATCAAACAAGAGATTGAAAAGGGCAAATATTGCGGCATGGTCATGCTGGACCTCCAGAAGGCTTTTGACACCGTTAATCACCCGATTATGATCAATAAGCTCAGAGCAATAGGTTTTGATGACACGTCAGTGAACTGGATGAGATCCTACCTGGAAGGGAGGGAGCAAGTGGTGGAAGTAAACGGCACCCAGTCCCCCCCCCTCCCAGTGACTTGTGGTGTTCCCCAAGGAAGTATACTAGGACCCTTACTGTTCCTGATATATGTGAATGACATGTCGTCAGCCTGTGACTGCAACCTGTTCCTGTTCGCAGATGACTCGGCCCTGCTAGTCTCGGACAGGGACAGGCTGCAGGTTGAGAAAACTCTCAGCTCTGAACTCAACAAGATCTGCATCTGGCTCTCCGACAACAAGCTCTCATTACACCTGGGCAAAACGGAATGCATCCTCTTTGGGTCCACTCCTAACCTCAGAAAGGCAGAGAGCTTCACGATCAAAGCGGGTGATGATATCATCAAAAGAAAAAACGAAATTACCTACCTGGGCTCTATCTTGGAGGCTGACCTCTCTGGTGACAAAAATGCTGAAAAAACGATCAAAACGGTCCACAAAAAAACACGCTATTTGCGGAGTATTGATCGTAAAGTCAGTAAGAAGACTCTGAAGACTCTTGCAGTGGCCCTCATACAAGGTCATTACGATTATGCATGTACTTCATGGTATCACAACACCACCAAGGCCTTAAAAACAAGGCTCCAAACATCCCAAAACAAACTTGTAAGGCTACTTCTTGGCCTCAACTACAAAATCCATCTAACCCCTGATCATTTTGATAGGATTGGATGGCTTAGGGTTGCGGACAGAGTACAGCAACTTGCTATGGGCCTGGTCTTCAAGATATATCACAACATTGGGATCCCCCTGTATTTGTCAAAATACTTCCAAAATGTTAATGATGTCCACGATCACAATACCAGAGGCAGCTCCACAAACCTTGTCCAACCCTTTTTTGGCTCAACAAAGGGAAGTAACTCGTTCTCATGCTATTCATCAAAAATGTGGAACGCCCTACCAAAAGGAGTAAAGGAGTGTAAAACCCTACTCTCTTTCAAAACAGCCCTAAAGATACACCTTCAGGAGGCTGCAATTGGAAAATGGCCCCTGTCTAAGTCCTAACCTAACCTACCCCCCTACCCCCCCCCCCCCTCTCTCCTTCTCCTTTTGTACATATTTCTCACTCTTCATACCAGTAACCTGTAAACTGATTGTATGACATTCTATAGTAGTTGTGTATATCTGTCTGTCTCTTATATGTCATCATGATTTGTGTGCATGGGGAACTCATTTGAAACAAGCTCTGTGCTTTTATGAGTCTTCCAGTTTAGTAGACCTTGTATTGTGAATTTGTACTTCCATGTACTGTTGTTCTCATGTCTTACTAAATAAAGTACATCAATCAATCAATCAAACTGGCCTAAGATGCACAGGGTCCTTGAAATGCAAAAAAGTTTCCCTGAAACAGATGATATAATACCACACTGTGTGGACTGGAGAGAGAGACGGACAGAGAGGTGATGGGTGATGGATGTGTTGTTGTTCACCTGTGATGTCGGGTTGGTGAGGCATGAAGAACTGGTAGAAGGTGGGCTCCGACAGGCCCTTGACGTTGCGCGCCGTGATCTCCACCTCGTAGCGCGTGTTCCACTGGAGGGGCTGCAGCATGGCGAAGTCGTCCGCGCCCGGAACCAGCTTGGTCATCCACTGTTCCTCCTTATCCTGAGAGAGAGAGAGAGTGAGAGCAGTGGCGTGCACAGACATTTTGAGGGGCAGGTGCTCAAGTAAATTATACTTTTTTTTGTTTACTTGGTCTGCCCTTTTTTCCCTCTACACCTATACCTCTTTGCCAAAAATAGCTGATCTACAAGCCCACAACGCCTCGCAGCACGAGGCGTTGTGGGCTTGTAGATCGGCTATTTTTGGCTAAAGTTCTCCTCAGAAAAGGGATGCTAGGTTTCGAGTGGTTATGGTAAAAAGAAAAATCATATCACATAAAGATTTGGCGGACCCCCTGTAGTAACTCTGAGGACCCCCTAGGGGTCCCTAACCCCCGTTGAAGACCCCTGCTGTAAACTGGGCACACTTCAAAGGGGCACTTCTGGTCAAGAGGGCAAAGGGCAGGTGCTCTAGCACCACCTAGAGTCTATCTGTGCACGTCCCTGAGAGAGAGAGAGAGAGTGATTTCGTCGACTAAAACTATGACGAAAAATGTTGGTCGACTACCTTTTTTTCACTGACGAAAACTCAATACAAATAATAATAACTAAGCTATGATGACTAAAACTAAAACTAAATTAAAAAACTAAAATTAAAAAACTAAAATTTCGTCAATAAATACAAACTAGACTAACATGTTAGAGAGAGACTAGTGGAGAAGAGATCCAGTAAGTACAGTAAGTCATTTTATGTTTGGTTGCGCTCGGGTGTTGCGCTCTGAAAATAGCAGATCTACAAGCTCACCGTTGTGAGCTTGTAGATCGGCTATTTTCAGCATGCAACCAAGTGTAAGATCAGCCATTACGACGCCATCAAGGACCGCCAAAATACATTTTAGTCGACTAAATCAACTGTATATTTAGTTGACTATAACTAGACTAGCAGTAAAACATTTCAGATGACTAAAATATCACAAAAACTAAATGGAATTTGATTCAAAAGACTAGGAATAAAACTGAATAAAAATGTGCTGTCAAAATTAACACTAGAGAGAGAGAGAGAGAGAGAGAGAGAGAGAGAGCGAGAGAGAGAGAGAGAGAGAGAGAGAGAGAGAGAGAGACAGAGAGTGAGAGAGAGAGAGAGAGAGAGAGAGAAATGGAAAGAGAAATGATGAGCAGCAGAGACGGAGACGAGGATTGAGACAGAGAGAGGCAGAGAGCAAGAGAGAGAACCGTCTTACGGTTAAACTGACAGAAACCCTCCTGTCAGGTGCTTTTGAAGGCATGTCAAATGCACCCACCCACGCACTCACGCACCCACGCGCGCACACACACACACCCACACACACTCACGCTCACACGCACGCCATCCCAGTGATTCATTTGTAACAGTGGCCAGCGGGGCTTGAAATAGTGTGGCTCCAACGTTTAAGAAAGTCAGAAACTCTTATGAGCTACAGATTTGGAGTACACCACCAGCAGATATATGCTTTGTACAGGCATGTGATCCCTGTAGTTTTATGTATAGCTATGCCTGGTGTGGGGCGGTTGTAGCTGAGAGGCCATCATCTGGTATGCCGGATGTTTTGCCGGTTGTCTCCCTGTGGTCCATTTGTTCCTGTGCGAGTCACAACGTGTGGCGTAACATCCATTTTAGTAGACCTTTTTGGGCAACACCTATACGGTAGCTTTGTTGTCTATTATAACGACGATTCCCAGAATTCAGTTCTTTTTTTTTATTTTATTTTTTTTATCCCACGATTTGTAACCCTATCTTTTACACCCAGTGCCAATTGTCTATGTAATCCTGGGCACTACCTTCCCTCTGCCAACCTAGGGAGGCCAGGGCCGAGCTCATGCCTCCTTCAATGCATGAGAGCCAACTGACCTTCTTGTCACCTGACAGGGGAGAGTTTCCCTGGTTGGACGTAGCGTGTGGAAGGAACACGTTATTCCAACCAGTTCCTTTCCCCTCCATCAGGCGCCCCGGCTGGCCAGGGGGAGGCAGTGTAGTGACCAGGATTACTGCATGTTTTTGTGAGGGTATTAACTACCCTAGGAGACACGGGGAGAACATGCAAACTCCACACAGAGTAGGCCCTTTCGCCAACCCCACCTAGGGTATGGACACTGATGACGCGGAGGAGAGAACACGCCCCCAGCGCCCACAGCGTCCCCTGCGGGAATCGAACCCAGGACCCTATAGCTGTGAGGCGACGGCGCTACCGACTGCCCCACCAGAATTCAGTTCTAAACAAAATCAAGGAAGGTACTGTTCCCTATAATGCTTAATGCTGCATGGTCCTAGCACCAATCATATTTGCAACAACGTTGTCAGAAAAATAAAAATAGGGTTCACCAGACCAGATGAACCCTGATTTTTCACCTGGTCTAGCGGCGTACCTCGCTGAGCATTAGACTGCCGATCAAACCCTACGTGATCGAACAGCTATACCGATAAAGCATAGTTTTGGATTGCGACGGAGGCGTGCTGTCTCAAGCGAAACTTGAGCCACGAGAGGCACCACCGAGCGAGCTGAAGCGAGCGAGTCGCCGTGCCGAACGTTGCGAGGTTCGCTTTGAGCCGACTCAGTGCCGTCTGAGTTATGTACCGATAGGGGACAGAATCGTAAATCATGTTTTGGGGCGAACGTTTGCCCCAACTGCCATTCAAAGTGACTACTGGCCACCAATCACGGCGCGTCTTTTCCGGGACTTGTCAGAATCTAGTTGTATAAAACGATCACGCTAAACAAACAGCTGTGACAGGAAGCAGAACGGAAGTGGTTAATAGGCATGCGTGACTGGTGGTCTATCTGGCAGTGCGTCACACCGCCACCTAGCCACCTGGCATGCACACTGCAGCGTTTTTACCAGCTTGCAAAGCTGGTCTAAGAAGAGACTGACCTACTAGTCATCCATGTGTTCGACATGTGTTCGACATATTCGCGACATGTTTTCAATCATTGGCTGTCCTTTAAGCCAATGGGAATACTTTCCCATACTCTGAACGGGCGGTCTCGTCGTGCCACACGCCTCTCGCCTCTATGGCAGTGTTGCCAGATTCTGCAAGAGAAATAAGCAACAGGTCTAAGCCAATGGGGAGCCACTAGCAGTGTTGCCAGATTCTGCGGTACAAATCAGAGAAAACAGATAGCAAGCTGGTATACATGACTGAGTCACATGACGTTTTCTCTAGAGACCGTTGTCGTCTAAACACGGCCTAAAACTGAGTGTCCTCTGAGGGATACGTGAGTGTATTTCACCATGAATGCCCTTGCATGTACTGTACGTGTGCATGCGTCTGCATGTATGTGTGTGTGGAGGGTGTATGTGTGCATCACTAGTGGAAAAAAGGACTCAAGTGTTCTACTTAAGTAAAAGTATCGATACTGCAGTACTATGTTACAAGTAAAAGTCCGGAATTCAAAATTCACTTAATTCACGTAAAAGTACAAAAGTATTGGTATCAAAATGTACTTAAAGTATCAAAAGTAAAAAGTACTAAAATGTTTGAAAATAGCCAATGTAAAAGTAAAAAAATTGCCTCTGAGATTAGAAGTAAAAGTACTGAAAACTGGAAATGGTCCAGTAAAGTAAAAGTACCTCAAAATTGTACTTAAGTACATTACTTGAGTACATGTACTTAGTTACTTTACACAACTGGTGTGCATGCATGGATGGATCCATACGCTCCACACACACACACCCCTGTGTCCCGTACAGGGTACACAAGTGTTGTGTTCTGTCTGTTTACAGCATGTGCTTGCCCTTGACGCGTGTGCCATCATGCGATGTGTCCATAATCGCCTCCATGTCAGGATATGAGCCGGACAGATTACTGGGTTACAGAGGGATTGGTCTGACTTTCCTCTCCTGTCTGGCCTTCAAAAGAGCCTTGCTGGGCGTTCCTGACTGCACGCCAGGACACGGCAACGTCTCTCTCTCTCTCTCTCTCTCTCTCTCGCAGCCAGTTCAAATCCCATTACTGGACAGCAGATATTTGGTACAGGTATGGATTTGATGTGGTTCAAGTGTACTTGTCCACGTGATGAACACACTGAGTTCTGTGCTCCGGGATTTATGTGAAACATAATACGTTTTTAACCAAATTTAACCCTGGCGTTTTTGGGGCATTACATTGTGGGCAAAAACAAACAAAAAACAAACCAATTATGTTTTAACCCATTGAGACCTGAAGCAGATTCTGCATGTCTCCAAAATATTTTGTTCCAGGGACCCCCAGAAGCAAAGATTTGAGTTAAAAATGTTCGCTTTAAAAAATATGTATATTCAAAGATTCGCACACATTTTCACAATTTTTCAAAAATAGCACATATAGAAGCTTGTAGCGCGGCACTCGGTGCCGCGCTATGAGCTTGTATATCTGCTATTTTTGAATAGCCCAAAGTGTAAAATAATGTTTTTTTAGCTCAAATCTAAAAATGACACAGTTCCAGGTCTTAATGGGTTAAATGTAGTGAATGAATGCATTGGTTGAATGAATAATCAATCAATCAAATACAGCATTCAATATACAGTAATACGCATAACAGGAGAGCAGTAGAGGTTTTGTCTTTTGTCTTTTAGTGGCGAGGCTGATCAGCTTTTTAACATATTTTTGTCTTTCGCCTCGAAAATGTGTTTTTAATGACAAACTGTGGTAGGTGCCGTAGCTTGCGCTGCCTCTCATTTAAAGCATGGATGCTAAGTGACACACAGACAGACAGAGAGACAGTGGCAGACTCACTCCAGCACCACATAATGGAATCAGTCAGCAGGAACAAATCCAACCGAAAAAACAAAACAAAATGCAAAACACGTCTGAACTGTCACAAATCCACGGGAGATCGTCCATGTTTCTTCTCATGTCTCACGACCCTTTCGATTAGCGTTGTTGTGTGTTACACAAAGGAGTCGCATCGACAGCTTTTTAAGTTGAAAAATATGCAATTTCTTTGTTCAAGCAGAATGGTAGTGCTAGGAGGCATACGACAAGTAGCGAAAACATGACATTTTGAAAAGTCTTAAAAATCTGAACATCTTTCAACAACAACTGCTACCCAGCTCTAGGTCACATGCATGCAACGATGCTCATACAGTATGGGCCGTTTGTGAGAACCTGTAATAGTGATAAATCATTTAAATATAGGTCCGCACAGGCAGCTGCTGCTCCGAAAAGGTTTCATGTGCAAACAGTTTCAACGTTTTGGACCAAAAAGCGGTCTTCCTCAGGTGGAGACAATAAGGTACCAATACCCTTAAAGACGGGGTGCCGTGATTTTCAGTGACCCCCCCCCCCCCCCCCCCCTAAAACATAATCATCAGGTATTATGGTTATACTAGGAGGAACATTTTTTTCAAAAAAGTGTACAGAAAGTGTTAAAATTATGTTTTTATGTGGACACGCCTCCAGTTCATTAAGTATACCTGGTTCTCACCTTAGCACCTCCTCCACCACCTTAGCACCACCCACCTGTCCTAGTCCCTCCTTCTCCTCATGCCCACACCTGTTGTTTTATGATAATGAGGGGGAGGGTATGTTTTTACTATTTCACTAAAGCGATGTTTCTCTATTGGCACGTTTGACCCTCAAGGTTTCAGCCTCCAGGTAGAAACTCAAAATGGTCAGAGAAGACATAAAACACCATAAAAACACCACCAGGGGGCTTAATGAAGTTCTATCAACCTCATAGACACATGAAAAACAGAAAAAGTGCAAAACCATGGCACCACCTGTTTAAATAAGTCCACAGCGTCACGTGTACACAGGGTCGGGAACAATTAGGATTTTAACGATTCCGGTTCCTTAACGATCGATTCCCTCTTAACGGTCCGATTCCCCCATTTCCTTAACGATTCCCTTTAACGATTCCAAATGGACCCTTAGAAGTCTGCAACTCTGAGAGGGTATGGAACCAAATGGACCCTTATGGTTCCATTTGTACCCTCTCAGAGTTATGTTTGATGTTTGAGAACCACTAGTATTTTAATTGCATAGCAGACGTGAAGTTCCACATGCCAGCACTGACAGCGTGACAAAACCGGTTCCGGAAACGGTACCACATGTCATGGAACCGATTCCAGGTTCCTCAATGTTCCGGTTCCCAACCCTACGTGAACACAGAGTCCAACAGTGAGGGAGAAAAAAAAACGACAAGTTCCACGATTGATCACCCCAACAATGCATTCCGAATATTAAAAGGCAAAACCTCAGCCTGATGGCCTGAAAGTCTAATATCTCCCCTAGCTAAGGGGATATCCCTTTGGCTTAGTGGTTAAGATGTTGGCTTTCCACACAGGAGACCCGGGTTTGAATCCCAAGCGTTACAATGGGGCCGTGACCCGGATCGGGTTTCCCCATGGGAGGGGCTGAGTGTAACAGAGTGGTTCACAACCTCAGCCTGATGGCCTGAAAGTCTAATATCTCCCCGAGCTATAAGGAATTCCCTTTGGCTTAGTGGTTAATATGTTGGCTTTCCACGCGGGAGCCCCGGGTTCGAATCCCGGGCGTTACAATGGCAATATACTCACTGTCTTGTATTTGACTATGTACTCGATGATGGGCATCCCTCCATCGTCCTGCTTCACCAGGCCCAGGCGGTAGGCCTTGCCCATCCCTCTCTGCCCGTGGACGGCCGGGGGGCTTGGTTCTCCTGGGGGAGGCAGGGGGAGATGACGGTTAGGACAGAGTGTGGTTCTCAAACTGTTTTATATTTCACGGACCCCCCAAGCAGTGTCGATTTCGTCGACTAAAACCATGACAAAAAATGTTCGTTGACTGACGAATACTAGCTAAAAACTAAATATAAACTAAGCTACGATGACTAAAACTATGACTAAATATATTGACAATTTCATCAATAAATAAAAACTAGACTAAAATGTTAGTGAGGGACCTAGTGGAGAAGAGATCCAGTAGAACTAAAAGACAAGTCACTTGCACGTTTAGTTGCACTCTGGTGTTACGCTCTGAAAATAGCAGATCTACAAGCTTGGAGATCGACTATTTTCAGCACGCAACCAAGTGTAAAATCAGCCATTATGACGCCATTAAGGCACCGCCAGAATACATTTTAGTCCACTAAATCAACTGTAGATTTAGTCGACTATAATCTTATGATATTTAGTCGACTAAAACTAGACAAAAACTGAAATATTTCAGATGACTAAAATATGACTAAAACTAAATGGAATTTTATTCAAAAGACTATGACAAAAACGAAATCTAAATTTGCTGTCAAAATCAACACTGCCCCCCAGTTTCGTATACATTAGGGCCATGGACGCACATAACTCTGAGAGTAAAGGTCCATTCGGTTCCATATGTTCCCTCTCAGTGTTACAGACACCCCCCTGAACCGAATCAAGTCCTTGAGAACCACTGGGTTAGGAACAAAATTATGCAGAGATTAAATTGCCGCTGTGTGTTTTGGTTAGACACAACCATATTGTTTAGTTTAGTATTGTTTCATTATTGTAACAAGTTGTTGGTTTATGTTATATTAATTATTTTACCTGGATGTTGGGTTCTTCCTGGAAAGGCAAAAGGCGGGGATAAAGGCGGAGCCTGATTTTATGCACAGGACCATACCAACAGCTCTGATAGCAGGGGGGGGTCTATAGTTGGTGTTGATGCTGCCCTCCCCCTGCGTGTGTTTATTGGTTTGGTCCAGCAGTATATAAATCTCCCTCATGTCTCGTTTGTGGTTGGATCTGTTAGTTGACTTCACAACTTGTTTTTCTAAGTCTCATTTTCAGTATAAATCAGAGTTACATTTTGTAGACCTCGTTGGAGGGCCCGATAAATAAACCAAACTTTTGAGTTTTGAAACCCTGCCTTGTGCTTTTGACTGCTCCACCCCTGACAGTATCTTCAGGCTTGCTCATGGCAGGCTTCTCTGTTTGTCTTAACAGCAAGGAGAGCACAGGTGTACACATTGGAAAATCCTTTATTTTAAATAAGTAAACAGTCGGGCACTCGGGCTGCCTGATTGTGCACGTCTAGAAATATAATTCTCCGTTCCTACGCCTCTGTTTGTGTGTGTCTGTGTGCATGCAGATAAGGATAGGGGGGCGCCAGGGTTAATGGGATTAAGTAAGCATTATAATGGCAAAAATACAAACTGAAAAAAAAAAACCAAAACATTATTTTGAATCTGTCCTCCTTATTAATCCATTGAGACCGGGAAAGCACCTGTGTGCCTGTGTATTTTTTAAATGTATTTGGCTGTTCAAAAATAGCAGATATACAAGCTCATAGCGCGGCACCGAGTGCCGCGCTATGAGCTTGTAGATCTGCTATTTCTTTGAAAAATCGTGAAAATGTGTGCAAATCTTTGAGTTATATATTCTTTTAAAGCGAACATTTGTAACTCAAATCTTTGCTTCTGCTGGGGGTCCCTTGAACAAAATATTTTGAGATGGGGGCGGCGGCCAAATTCATATAATTTTTGGGGGTCCTTGACATGAAAAGGTTTGAGGACCACTGATTATAGCGACATCAGTTTTCTTTTCTCCAAAAAACTGATTTAGAAGACATTTGTAGAATTCCCCCCAGAAGCAAAGAAAGAAAAAGATACAAATATTCACTTTAAACACTATATATTCAAAGCTTTGCATACATTTTCACCATTAGAAAAAAAATAGCAGATCTACAAGCTCGTAGCGCGGCACTCGGTGCCACGCTACGAGCTTGTAAATCTGCTATTTTCGAATAGCCCAAAGACATCTTAAAATGACACAGATGCTTCACCGGTCTCAATGGGTTAATATAAACGTGTTGAGTAGCACTGCTCTAACTATTTGCCATTACTGAGCTTCAGTAAGTGGGTTTTTATATTTTGGTAATTCCTACCGGCGCCGTTCTCAGTGGCTGAACTGGACAGCACTTGTGTGATACCACGCTTGTTTTTTTTTTCAGGCTGAAATTAACCACATTGCTGGAACAACAGCAATTTAATTAAAGAGTCATCATACACATAAACAAATGAATACAAAAAACACCACTAGCAGCGTAATTGTAATTGCAGTGTTTGGCACCGAGACCCACATTTGACAGGAACTTCTTTGTCCTCACTTCTTCTCTGATGTAGAGTGTTTTGTAACCGTCACAAGTGCTATAAACAAAACAACATCCTACTATGATTGTATTACCAGATTAATGTTATTACATCAAGAATGCCAGCGCTCTGTATTCGCTACACTGACGGGAATGTAATTATTAAACACATGAACCCTCGCATCCCTATTCAGGGCATATCAAACATTCGCCGAAAATAGGCTGAAAAATAGCAGAGCTATAAGCTCACAAGCTTACAATATGCTCTATGCAGAGCAGCCATGTTGGCAAGAATTTGGGCCGCTTCCTTACTTCCTTCACAGGTGTTACCAATGACACTGATTCGGGTCAAACAGGCTCAAGCGCAATATATCGTCTCTGTCGGGCAGAAACCTCATTTGTCCAAAACTAGGGCCGGGACTTTATCGCGTTCATTTCGATCAATTAATTACAGAAAAAATATTGCGTTAAAAAAATTAACGCATTTTAGACGCACCCGTTTTTGCACCGCGAAGCGTTTCTCACTGGACGAGTTTCTAATTAATTATTTTTTTAATCGAGTCCCAGCCCTATCCAAAACTGTATACTTTTTAGGATTCAAATTCATAAATAACAGATCGACAAGCTTAAAACGTCACGCGTTGCTTCGAGCCACATATCGAGCTTGTGGATCTGCTACTTTTGATGCTTTTGTGTGACGCTGTAGTGCGATCGGGTAGGTAGGGCATCAATTAAGAAAAAAACATAATATGGAGATATGGAGCTCCTTCAGACGTCTTTTACGAAAACGTTTTTTCGTAAAGGGATACATTTTGATTTTTGACGTTTTTTTTACACTAGTGTTTTTTTACACTAAATGGAACAAGGCCTTAATTAGTATAATTGGTAACACCTATAGGAAGTGAGGAAGCAACCCAATTTCAATATGGTTGCCGCGCACAGAGCCTAGCAAGCTTTGGGAATGCACTGCGGATTTGTAGCGGAAGTTGAGAGTTGTGTAAGTCCCGGGAAAGACGCGCTGTGATTGGCCAGTAGTCACTTTGAGTGTCAGTTGGGGCAAACGCAGTCCCCACAACATCATGTACTATTCTGTGCCTATCGGTACATAACTCGGACGGGGCTGAGTAGGCTCAAAGCGAACTTCGCAACGTTCGGCACGGCAACTCGGTGGTGCCTCTCGTGGCTCAAGTTCCGCTTGAGACTGCGCCCCTCCGTCGCGGTCCGGTCCAAAAATATACTTTATCGGCGAAAAAAAAGTAGTCCGCCGTTGTTTGAAAAAGTGTTGCAGGAGTCGAACCTAGACTCCCAGTGATAGTGGATTGAGAATCTAATGATTAGCGAGGTGCGCCACTGTGGCCAGTGCTGAGATTGGGTATGTGCAGTATGGCTGTATTACAATGTGACGTCCTAACTCTTCTAATGTAGAAGAAAGAAGTCCCCGCGGGGGCACCTGCCCAAAAGGGTCACTAGCCTAAATGAATAATGATATAGCCGTCAGTGCTGAAAATGTTAAGTTTTAACAATGTTATCGAACCGTGACCTTAACCCATTGATACCTGGAACGCATCTGTGTCACTTTAGATGTCTTTGGCTATTCAAAAATAGCAGATATACAAGCTCATAGCGCGACACCGAGTGCCGCGCTATGAGCTTGTAGATCTGCTATTTTTGAAAAATCTTGAAAAAGATTTTTTGGGATTTTTTTTCAAAAAAACTGTTAGGATTTAGAAAACATTTTTAAGAATCGCCTCAGGTCTTAAAGGGTTAAAATCGAAAAATCGAATCGAATCCTGGATTATAGGCAAATCGTGAAACCCCCTAATAGAACCTATACTGTCCCCCATGGCGTCCCCCGCCCCCCACCCTTTAGTGTGAAAAGCATGGTCTTACGTATGGGTAACGTCTGGAAGGCCTCCGTGTGGCTGAACTCTCCCTGGCCCTTCCCGTTGACGGCCGCCACCCGCACCTCGTACGTGACGTTGGGCTCCAGACCCGTCAGCACCACCGTGGCTGAGGTGACAGGAAGACAAGGACAAAACACATCAGTGTGACATCACAGTGTACTTACGTTACTTTATAACCCAGGGGGTCCTCAACGTTTTCAGGCCAAGGACCCCCTTGACTGAGAGCGAGACAAAGCAAGGGAACCCCCCCCCCAGCTCGGGGAAAAAAATGGCGCTTCACCGGCAGTGGTGTAAAGTAACTAAGTACATTTACTTAAGTACAATTTTGAGGTGTTTGTGCTTTACTTGAGTATTTCCAATTTCCAATACTTTTACTTCCTTCTACTCCACTACTAACATCTCAGAGACAAATATTGTACTTTTACTCCACTACGATTATTTGAAAATTTTAGTTACTAGTTACTTTGTAGATTTTGGTTATTATTACAAAACATACAGTAACCACTTCAGTCCTATATACATTTCGGCCATTTGAAAATAGCATATCTACAAGCTCGCGATGCGACGCATCATGAGCTTGTAGATCTGCTATTTTCAAAAGATTGTGAAATGGGACATTCTGCATAATGAGTACTTTTACTTTTGGTACTTTAAGTACATTTTGATGGCAATACCTATGTACTTTTAGTCAAGTAAATTTTGAATTCCAGACTTTTACTTGTAACGGAGTATTTCTATATTGCAGTATTGATACTTTTACTTTTAAGTAAAATATCAGAGTACTTTTTCCACCACTGGTCACCGGCGCGTTTCACCGTTTTAGCGCTCCTTCAGAAGCAGCTGCTTCTAAATGTCGGCGCTTTCCGGCGAAGGTTGGTGCCCCTGTGCTTCAGCACCTAAAACACTTCTGTTAAGCCGGCACTGCAGACGGGAGGGACAAACTGTGTGGGAGAGACAGACAGAGCGGTCCCCCCCAGAGACACTTCTAAAAAACATCAAACCCTCACAGAAAAGACCTGGATTTAACCCATTGAGACCTGAAGCCGACTCTACATGTCTCCTAAATCTCAACAGTTTTCTGAAAAACCTATGTTTCTATATCAGTGGTGCTCAATATTTTTCATGTCAAGGACCCCCAAAATTATATGTATTTGGCCGCGGACCCCCATCAAAATATTTTGTTCCAGGGACCCCCTAGAAGCAAAGATTTGAGTTAAAAATGTTCGCTTTAAAAATATATTATGTTCAAAGATTTGCACACATTTTCATGATTTTTCAAAAATAGCAGATCTACAAGCTCGTAGCGCGGCACTCGGTGCCGCGCTACGAGCTTGTAGATCTGCTATTTTTGAATAGCCTAAAGTGTAAAATAATGCTTTTTAGCTCAAATCTAAAAATGACACAGTTCCAGGTATTAATGGGTCAAGAGACGAGGACAAGAGACTTCAAATGACATCGATGTGACACCTGGATTTAAAGCTGAGCTGAGATGAAAAAAAGATCTGGTGTTAGTTCTCCTACTTTTAGAGCACATCCTAATTGAAGGCACCTACTTAAAGCGGTTCTAAGTAACTTTAAAAAATAATAAATAATAATAATAATAATATGTAATTGTGTACAGAGTATGTTAAAGGGATAGTTCACCCAACATTTTACTTTTTTTCTATTGATTAGTCACCCCATGGAGACTTGAATTCATGGATATCTCTTAGTTTATAATGTCCAATGGGAGTTGAGCTGTGTTGCTGGACGGGGGGGGGGACAAGGGGGGGGGGCGTCTGGGCATAGCAGAGGAGTTTGTCGTTAAGCACTATTCCTGGGCAGAAGAGCTTATTTAGCGTTTACCATTATTTCCAATATTCACCTGAGTTCGCGCATATAGATGAAGAATTAGCATTTGAATAAGATGGCGGACCCTATCTTTCTTTTTGTGCCGTAGACAGAGGAATACGGCAGGGGGGGGGGCATTGCCCTGTTGTTGTGTGCCAAAACATTTTCTTTTGTATGTTTGTATCAAAATCTTGCTTATTTCCTGTAAAACAAGATATGACGCATGCTGACATCAGCAGGTACCAACCCACTGTACACCAATCATATCATGACATTCACCCATCACACTATCTTCTCAGATTCATTTTCTGGACACTAGAGGGCGGTACTGTATGCTGTTTTCAGAGTCCAACTTACAAATTATCTAATTTAAATGGATTCTAGGCAACTTCAGAGATCAAAAAACTGTTGTCAAACAGTTGGTACTGTTGACTGACAACCCCTTCAGCCAATCAGCAGTTCATTCTCCTTTAGCCAATCAGCAGCTCATTTTCCCCAGCACCAGCTAATATGACGCAAGGGGACTTTAGAAGGGGCCATGCCGAAAATAGGTTGCTTTATTCGGATACATAAGTGTCACTGCCCGCCTCTGCCGGTTCTCTGATTTTTTATTTTTAAATAGGCTCTGTCATGATTAACTGACCACATATATGAAGTCAATATCTTAAAAGTAAATTCCGTGCCTCAAAAAATACATTTGAGAGTGTTTTAAAGTTTTAGGACCGAAAGTAAAAACACCGCAGAGAAAACAATGGCTTCAATCCTGGCCCCCATTTCTGTGTCGAGCTCTCCGCTCAACGTCATGTCCAGCCTCCCTATCGTATTTCACCTGGAAATACTTCACCATCCGGAAGTTAGTTAGTTACCCATGAAAAGCCATTGTAACTCTACATAAGAGCAGCAGACAGGAGAGAGAAGCAGATAAGAGAGACCAAATGGAATCAAGATAACGCCTCTCTTATCATGAAAATGATAAGAGAGGCCGGCCTGGAAGTCAGAAGGTCCCAGGTTCGTGGCCCTGAGCATGACACCTATAACTGCTCCGCATGGACGCTGTATTTATAGCAGTGTACCTGCTGTTCCTAGTTAGAAACCAGTGTGGCTAGCCTCCTATTTGACTCGTTCAATTGCGTAGGCAACTCAGGAAGGGACTCGAGTTTTACATTGGACAACACTGTACAGTGTTGTACAGTATAGTCGACTAAAATGTATTTTGGCGGTGCCTTGATGGCGTCGTAATGCCTGAATTTTTCACTTCTTTGTATGCTGAAAATAGCCGATCTACAAGCTCACAACCATTTTAGTCTAGTTTTTATTTGTTGACGAAATTGTCAGTATATTTAGTCATAGTTTTAGTCATCGTAGCATAGTTTTTATTTAGTTTTCGTCAGTGAAAAAAGGTGGTCGACGAACATTTTTCGTCATAGTTTTAGGCGACAAAATCAACACTGGTGTGGAGTACTGTGTACACACAGCAGAGTAAATCTACGTTCATCACATAGCTCAGCATTTATGTGTGCCCTGACTTCCGTCCTCATTGTCATTCATATAGACTGGCAGTAAACTCTGGCTCAGCCATTTTTTTAAATTTAAGTTAACGCATAGCTTATCTGCATTGATGTAACACTGTGCAAGCGCAGGAAATCAGTCTCCGGCCAGGTTTTCATTCATAACGACGCAAGATTGACTCGTAACTTCTGAAATTTCGGCTGTGGAAGAGAGATGTTCAAGCTCGCCATTATTGTTTGTAAAGGTCCTAGACCAGCGCTCCTCAAGTGGCAGTAGAACGGGCCATGCTTTCCCAATGTCCAGTTGGCTTCCTGGATATTCAGGGTTGGATTTACTGGTATCTTTTAAATTCACAAATGGCTAAATTAACTCATCTACAAGTTTTTTGGTGAGCTGCTACAGTAGTTTGGCTATTTTTGCTATTTGTTGTAAAAAGAAGTATATAGGGCTTAAGGAGTAATACAATAATAATTGTACTTGCCTTGTTAAGTTGCAACATAGCCGATCTAGAAGCTCACAACACGTAACGATTTCACACGTTGTGAGCTTGTGATGGTCTATTTTGACTTTTGATTAATAAAAAACGTTTTTGGACATAGAAGGTTTCCACCCAACAGCAAGTGTCTTCAGGTTACTGAAGAGTTTCGTGTTTTTCTGTTGGCCACTCTGGATTCAGGCATGAGAAACCCAACCATGAAAGAACTATTTTTATAACATACAGAAAATAACAGGAATAAACAGCCCAGGTTTGAAAAATGCTTCTCAAACTTGAAATGCCACACATTTTGTCAAAAAGGCTAACTAAAAAGCTAAGTGAACAACGCACGGAGTGCAGGTAGGGGATGTAAAGTTCACACGGCGCAGGATAAAACGATTAGCCCTAAAAGTAACGACACAAAATGATAACACGCTCGTTATCTGAAGAGATTGCCGTGTTAAATCTGCACTTCGGCAAAAAAAAATCTATTTACGTGGCCTTTGCCGTTCAGATGTGAGGCTACAGTAATGAGATTTTGAATTTAGAGTCAGCAAATGAACTCGAGTGAAGGTTAACCGTTTTGTCTGTCTGCCTAAATTAAATGGGCTAATGGCAAGAGGTGGCCTGCTGTTTTGTAGCTCTAAGCTCTGTATACAAATTGAACAATTTCCAGGCAGAGTTGTTTTCTTGTCTGTGATATGCGGGGGGGGGGGGGGGGGGGGGCATTTTGAGTACACTTTTGCGCGCACCCATCTCATTAATCTAGTTTACTGTGTGAATACCTCGTATCGGGGGTGGTGATGCGCTGTACAGTGGCGTCACTGAATGAAATCATAACCCATGTTCTGGTTATTTGTGTCAGTTTGGTTTCATTGTGGTGTTGTTGCGGTGCTGACCTTTTGGGGTAATAAAAGAGAAAGCTTATTTTTGGAATGTGCCTGTAGTTAACCCATTCAGACCGGGAAGGCATCTGTGTCATTTTTAGATTTCTTTGGATATTCATAACATAGCAGATAAACGAGCTCATAGTGCGGCACCGAGTGCCGCACTATGAGCTTGTAGATCTGCAGTTTTTAGATAAAAAAAAAAAAATGTGTGCAAATCTTTGAATGTATATATACATTTTTAACTCAAATCTTTGCTTCTGGGGGGTCCCTGGAACTAAATATTTTCAACTGGAGGTCCACGGCCAAATACAATAATTTTGGGGGTCCTTGACATGAACAAGTACAACTCATATACTGTATATAGCAACATATGTTTAAAAAAATAAATAATTGGAAGACATTTAGAATCCCCCAAAAGCAAAGATTTGAGTTACAAATGTTCGCTTTAAAAATATATATATTCAAAGATTTGCACAAAATTTCACGTTTTTTCAAACATAGCAGATCTGCAAGCTCATAGTGCGGCACTCGGTGCCGCGCTATGAGCTTGTAGATCTGCTATTTTGGAATAGCCCAAAGAAATCAAAAAATCACACCCCAGTGTGAAGAGAGTGGTGCCTTTGAATTAGTGTAACTGGTTGCATCCTTGTGTTGCAATCAGCTGCAGCTGTTGCGGCCGTGCTCAAACGGATGGACGGACGGACGGACGGACCCACACACACGGTCAAGTGTAGGAGTGGCTGGCAGGCACCACTCAAAAATGACACAGACGCGTTCCTGGTCTTAATGGGTTAATGAAGTGATATCATTGCATGATGAGGTGTCCCAATATTGAGAAATATAACAGGCGAGGCACAGAGGTGAAATTGAGTTCCCTCTGCAGAGAGACGCTTATATTTTCCCAATTTCGGGACCGCTCGGTTTCATCGTGGCGCTCACACCATGGCCGCTAAGTAAGACGAAAACAGAGAGGCTGTGTTATTTAAGCAATATTACACGAGAGGGTGTGCTTTACCGTCATTATTGGCACGCCAGTGATGCGGTCAGGAACGAGGCGAAGCCGAGTTCCGCCAGCATCACTGAAGTGCCAATAATGTAAGGTAAAGCACACCCTCGAGTGTAATATTGCGATTATACAACAGTTACCAACAAAACACATCCAAATGTATTCATATTGTGGGGCAATTAATAATAAAAATGTTTCGCTATTGTCCGTTTCCCTGTAAAGAGAAGAGTTTTTGACTGAGAGACATTAAATAGTCCCTGTAGCAGTGCTTTGAGTTTGAGGCACCGTCTCATCAACACAGCTGAGCTATCAATGCTTGCGCAGTGGAATGAATTCCAGTAGGCTATATGCTCCGTCGTACGACCGTGTCACGCGGCCAAAATAACTGATCTACAAGCTGACAACGCGTCGCGATGGCGACGCGTTGTGAACTTGTAGATCGGCTATTTTGGCCGCGTGACACGGTCGTACGACGGAGCATATAGCCTACTGGACTGTTAACGAAATGGGAGTCATTTTACTTTACACAGGAGGATATTTATAACCTTCTAACCATTGATCAACCGTAAATCCACCAAATTAACAATATAGTCCATTTTGCATAGCTGTTTGTTCTCCGGTGGCGGCGGTGGGTCAGGCTACTGTCTGTTTGTTTTCCTACCGCGTGGGACAGCGTGACTTCACAGCACAGCTGTGCCATATAATGGTCTAATCAGGTGCGACTGGACTGCAGTGCGGAGTGATTTATTAATGTGATTAGGCCCGTGCTATGATGCTGGTTTGAAGCACGGCTAGAAAGCTATTTCAACCAATCAGATTGCTTGGTCGGAACTACCTGTTGTATAATATGTATTATATCACACAAATATGCACATCGTTCCTGGCGGGCAGAAACCTCCTATTTCCATATTGTAACTTTGTAAATTAACACATTGAATGCCAAGATCGCATATAACTCGTTCTTTCAAATGCATCACTCCATGGCCAAGGTTCAGTCCGGGAAGCATCTGTGTCATTTTAGATTTGAGCCGTAACCCTTATTTTATACTTTGGGCTATTCAAACATAGCAGATCTACAAACTCATACCAAGTGCCACGCTATGAGCTTGTAGATCTGCTATATCTTGAACATTTGTGCAAATCTTTGAATATATATATATATATATATATATATATATATATATATATATATATATATATATATATATATATATATATATATATATATATATATATCTATATATACAATTTGAATCCTGCGCCATGTCGGTTGTCAGTATGTATGTATGTAGCCAGTGTGACGTCATATGACATCACGGTCGTGACATCACGATGAGACACGCCAGTGTGACGTAATCTCACGACAGCATGACATCACATCCTACCTATAAATAGGTAGGATGCACCATTTCGACGGCTTCCATCCTCAACACAACCCACGCCGACGACCCTTTACACAAATAAACTGCTAACTTCATCTCCTGCGATTTCAACTATCTTTTCACATTGTACACCACTGCACACTCCCCACAGGTCTGCCATACCAGGTCTGAGTAATCACAAAGTGGGTTTTGGTCATTGGAGAGGTGATGCACGTCACCTCTTTCTGAAGTGGGTACTTTCAAAGCCTGCCGTGGATTTAGGAGAGCACAAAACTCTCTCTCACACTGTGAGGTGCCTGTAAGGTGGCACTGCAAAGTGAACGACGCGTCACGCTAGACGTTCGGGCCGCGTAGCGGCCCGAACTTCTAGTATATATATATATATATATATATATATATATATATATATATATATATATATATATATATATATATATATATAAAGCGAACATTTGTAACTCAAATCTTTGCTTGTGGAGGTCCCTGGAACAAAATGTTTTACAATTGTTCGCTTTAAAACATATATATTCAAAAATGTGCAGACATTTTCACAATTTAAAAAAAAATAGCAGATCTACAACCTCATAGCGCGGCACGTTTTGAGCTTGTAGATCTACTACATTACATTACATTACATTGAGATATTACATTACATTACAATGTAATGTAATGTAATGTAGATCTACTATTTTTGAATAGCCAAAGAAATCTAAAATGACAGAGATGTGTTCCCGGATTGGATATATGATATAATATATATAATATTGCAGAGTGATCACCCATCGAAAACGGCTCGTTTCCACCATGCACGTTCAAAAGAAATGGAGATATTAAGCTTTTTGTTTTAATGGGAGCGGACGACAGGAAGCTTTTTTGACATGTATCCACATCCGGCCTCTCCTTCTTAGAGACTCCTTGGATGATCCCAAAGTTTCGTTAGAGCGCCCCCACGTGGAAAAAAATATATAAAAAACAAAAATTGTCTAAAACGGTCCGGACCGTTTATGGCACACAATGTGTTAATAGGGCACAGCAGTGGTGGCAATTTTTGTGGCGCCACAGATGGAAAACCCATTCCCCATAGATATTTCCCAAAAAAAACATTTATATAAATTATGTTAAGCCTGGAACCGTGCCATCCAGGCTCCTGGTTGAATCATGACCATGCATAAAACATTCGATTCTGTGTCAAAATATATGTTAATATTTGATTATATTATCTACTATATTTAATAAATAGGCCTACCCCTTTTTTTCGGGTTTCAAATCCTTTTTTGACACAGAATCAAATGTTTTATGGTCATGATTCACCAGGAGCCTGGAAGGCCTGGTTCCAGGCTTAAAACAATTTATATATTTTTTTTGGGGAAATCTAGATGGTAAAAAAAAAAAGAATGGGTTTTCTATCTGTGGAACCAGAAAATGGCCGCCACTGCTATGCCCTATAGAGCAGAGAAAAGTGTGTGCAGGGATTATTTGGGAATGTTTTTTATCTTCTTTGTCTGTTTTCTAAGGGGATTATATTTACTCCCAGAACGGCAAACATTTTCGAGAGCGTGCGCGCTCTCCAAATGTTGACCTCCCCCTTGCATGCAGCGTTATTATGGGTCATATTTGAGAACAACGTCAAACAAAAAGCTCTGTTGTCTTGGTAACCACTTTCTAGTTCAGCAAACCGCTGCTACAAAGCGGGGGGGGGGTGATAGAACCGGTGAGGGGAAAAAAATAAAACACGCGTGCTCTCATCACCCCTTCTGTTTAACCCATTGAGACCTGAAGCCAATTCTACACGTCTCCTAAATCCCAACAGTTTTCTGAAAAACATATGTTTCTATATCAGTGGTACTCAATCTTTTTCATGTCAAGGACCCCCAAAATGATATGTATTTGGCCGCGGAGCCCCATTTCAAAATATTATGTTCCAGGGACCCCCCAGAAGCAAAGATTTGAGTTAATAATGTTCGCTTTAAAAATATATATATTCAAAGATTTGCACACATTTTCACTATTTTTCAAAAATAGCAGATCTACAAGCTCGTAGCGCGGCACTCGGTGCCGCGCTACGAGCTTGTATATCTGCTATTTTTGACTAGCCCAAAGTGTAAAATAATGTTTTTTTAGCTCAAATCTAAAAATGACACAGTTCCAGGTCTTAATGGGTTTAAACCCCTCTCTGTTTGTTTCCTCTCCTCCCACGTTCCTCAATTCCACTGATTCGAGTTATTTTTCACACCTCCCCCGACCCTCCTCAGCTCTATATATATATATATATCTGCTGCTTAGCATTCGTTCCGCCACGTCGCCATTTCTTCTTCTCTATAGCGTCTCCCCCCGAAATGATGGATATCGGCGATAAGACCATATGGTTGGTTTTGTCGGTTCCACCTTCCGTCTTCTTGACTTCCTCCTGCACCTTTTTCAAAGAGATCCCTCAAACGGCTGTGCGCTGGCTGTGCACGTCTCCGTGTAAACGTGCTGCTGCTGCTGAGGGGACGGCGGGCCCAGGAATCAATTTGCCATCATGAGGACGGGTTTGCTCTTTTTCAGCTTCAATGTATTCTAGCCCATTAAGACCTGAAGAAGCATCTGTGTCACATTTTGATTCTTTTACACTTTGGGCTATTAAAAAAATAGCAGATCTACAAGCTCGTAGCGCGGCACTCGGTGCCGCGCTACGAGCTTGTAGATCTGCTATTTTTTGAAAAATCGTGAAAATGTGTGGAAATCTTTGAATATATTACTTTAAAGCGAACGCTTTTAACTCAAATCTTTGCTTCGGGGGGGGGGGGGGAACAAAATATTTTGAGATGGGGGGTCGGCGGGCAAGTTCATATCATTTGGGGGGTCCTTGACATGAAAAGGTTTGAGCACCACTGATATAGAAACATACGTTTTTTTCAGAAAACTGTTAGGATTTAGAAGACATTTTGTAAGAATGGGTCTCAGGTCTTAACGGGCTAGGGGCGATCTCTCATCAGGCAGGGGGAAGAGCGAGGTTAGAACACACACATAACGCTGTGAGTGTGGGGGGTGGGGGTGCTGGGTGGAAGCGTGTCAGAAGGCAAAAAGGCTCACGGAGAGGATGACACGAGAGATCAACAGTCATTAAGACATTTAGACCGGGAAATAGTTTGTGTCATTTTCTAGATTTCTTTGGGCTATGAGCTTGTAGATCTGCTATTTTTGAAAATGTGTGCACATCTTTGAATGTATATTTTTTATATAAGCAGACATTTATAACTCAAATCTTTGCTTCTGGGGGGATTCTACAAATGTCTTCTAAATCCTAACAGTATTCTGAAAAATATACATTTCTATCGAAAAATCGCACCTATAGAGCGTGCCCCCCGTGGTGACGACGCGTTGGCACGCTCTATAGGCTCAATGTAGCCTGACAGCGCGTCGCAGGTTCAACTCCCGATCCCGACGGCATTTGCTGCGTGTCACTCCCCATCTCTCTCCCCATTTTCCTGTCAGCCTGCTGTCCTTTCAAATAAAGGCATAAAAGCCCAAAAATAAATCGTTAAAAAAAAGAAAAGAACGTGTGCAGGGTCCCTGGAACAAAATATTTTGAGATGGGGGTCCGCCGCCAAATACATATAATCTTGGGGGTCCTTGACATGAAAAAGTTTGACCACCACTGATATAGAAACGTATTTCTTTCATAAAACATTTTTAGAACCGGCCGCCTTCAGGTCCTAATGGGTTAAGAGGGTGAGAGACACACGTCCATTTCACTTACTTTACCTGCAAAACATTTCTCAGCGAGGTTATAAAGAAGCTTTAGTTTACTGCCTGCTGCTAATGTGTGATTCTGCTGATATAGCAGCAAACAGGCTTTTATGGGTTGTTGTTGAAAAGAGCAATTGTTAAAGCGGCATCATTAAAAGTCTAAAGTCCATGGCCTCAAAGGCCAAGTTTAAATCCTCCACACACAAAAGGATGGCTAAATGATAGCAGGACCTATTCATAACTATAGGCCCTAATTGCAACATCATCCGGACGTGACACTTCTTCAACGTTTTCAGGCCAAGGACCCCCTAGCTGAGAGAGAGATGAAGCAGGGACCCCCAATTATGTTGCATAGATAATTGGATTCATGTTAATGTGTATTTTAAGATAGTTAACCTTTAAACCCTCAATATTTAGTCAACTTCACTGTTGGCTCTGTACTTGGTCTGGTCTTTTTTCCTCTAGTCTACACGGACTCTCAGAAAATAGCAGATCTACAAGCTCACAACGCCTCGCAGCGCGAGGCGTTGTGAGCTTGTAGATCTGCTATTTTCAGCTAATGGTCCACGCCACACAAAGATCTGGCGGACCCCCTGTAGTAACTCTGAGGACCCCCTCGGGGTCCCGGACCCCCTGTTGAAGACCCCTGGTGTATGTTACTATTGTGTGTTGTATGATCTTAGAAAGGACCACAATGGAAATAAGCTTTCAAACTTTTCAATCGATCAATCAAAGCAACATTTATAGCGCCGTTACACTTTCACAAAATCTCTTTTGCATAAGGTTCAATATTTCCCCATCGCATCTATGAGGCAGCAATCTTGTAGTTTGCAAGATTGTAACACGATGGCTGCCTCCAAGAATTTTGTTAAGGAAGAAATATTCCATACCCGATGCAAACAGAAGTACACATAGTTAATGGCGTTTGTCAGCTTTTCTTTCAAAATAGCAGATATACAAGCGCACAGCGCGTCACTCTGTGTCGCGCTGCAAGCGTGTATATCTGCTATTTGTGGGGGAAAAAATTAAAGATCTTGAAAATGTTTGGAAGATTTTTTTCAAACACAAATCTTCTCTTCTGGGGGGTCCCTGGCACAAAACCCTTTCAGATGGGGGTCCGCGGCCAAATATGTATCAACTTGGGCTTGACTTGAAACATTTTGAGAAGCACTGCTTGTAGATTAAGTTATTTTCGGTGCGTGACAACCCATGCACGACTAAGTATAGCTCGGGGTTAAAGGGATAGTTCACCCAAAACATTACTTTTGTTTCTATCGATTAGTCTCCCCATGGAGACTTGAATTCATGGATATTTTTTAGTTTTTGTCGCATTCCTAAGCCAATAATTTGATGACCAGCGGACCGGTAGGCAGCGGTTCCGGTAGGAGATACAAAGGAGATTCTACAAATGTTTTCTAAATCCCAACAGTATTCTGAAAAAATGTATGTTTCTATATCAGTGGTGCTCAAACTTTTTCTTGTCAAGGACCCCCAAAATGATATGTATTAGGCTGCCGACCCCATCTCAAAATATGTTGTTTCAGGGACCCCCCAGAAGCAAAGATTTAAGTGTAAAATGTTCGCTTTAAAAGAATATATATTCAAACATGTGCACACATTTTCACGATTTTGCAAAAATAGCAGATCTACAAGCTCATAGCGCGGCACTCGGTGCCGCGCTATGAGCTTGTAGATCTGCTATTTTTGAATAGCCAAAGTGTAAAATAATGCTTTTTTAGCTCAAATCAAAAAAGTGACACAGGTGCGTTCCAGGTCTTAACACATTGGCTGCCATCTTTTTTTTTTTTTTTCTACAGTAGACTGCCAGACTTTTTCAATGAGAAAAAAAAAGTACTTAGGAGCCGAGATACAGAATTTTTAAGTTTTAAGTTACAAGGAAGTGTCTGGGAGTCAAAATCTTCGGAAAATCATATCTCCTTGGTCTTTGGGTCGAAAAAAAAAAAAAAAAAAAAACGTATTTTGATTTTTTTTTGTTGTTGAAAGAACGCAGATCTGCGTCCTTGGCAGCGTGCGGTCTTTTGCGCAAATGAGCGCAGATCTGCGTCCATGGCAGCCAATGTGTTAATGGGTTATGCCCATCACCCATGTTGATAAAGACATGGGGTTTGTGGGGTCACTCACTCTGCACGCCGTGTGACTGCACGTCCCTCCAGTCCTGGGAGCCCACCTCCTTGCACTGGACCAGGTAGTGTCCGATGGGCACGCCGCCGTGGGAGTCCGGCTTCATGAAGGTGACGGTGGCCAGCCGCTGGGACACGGCCGACAGACGCACGCCGTACGGGTTGGACGGCACGTCTGGAAACACAGGGTTAATGAACAGCTTTATTTGTTATGACTCTTTGCAGATATTTTATAGGGCGTACCGTACAGTGTGTCTGTGGTTCTCAAACTTTTTCATTTCAAGGACCCCCCCAGTTTGACATGCATTAGGGCTACGGACCCCCACTTAATGGCATTTCTATGCCTGTGACCCCAATTTATACTGTAAAATCAATGTTAGATTTAACTCTGAGAGTGTAAAAATGGAATCAAATGGACCCGTTAGGGTCCATTTGATTCCATTTGTACGCTCTCAGAGTTACAGACCCATAAGGGTCCATTTGGTTCCTACCCATCATTTAGCTGGGGACCCCCTGGAACCCCCTCAAGTACCCCTGGGGGTCCCCGGACCCCACTTTCATATGATTTCTATGTCTCAAAACGATCTATTTCATACACTTAATGACATACTGCATAACATAATAAACTATGTCATACCGTACAATGATTTATACCCAAGGTTGTCATGTATGACTCACAAGTTTCAAATAAAAAAAGAAATACCTTAGAAAAGAACAGCTAAATCAAATTTTCTCTATGTGAAAAGGTTTCTCTGTTCGCACTCACTCACTCACACACACACACACACGCACGCGCACGCGCGCGCGCGCGCGCACACGCACACACACACACACACACACACTCTAATAGGGGAAGATCTACAATGTTTGTGGTGTAGCAAACCTCCCCTATGTTCCTGCGCACCAGCACAACTACACTGATGATTAAAGGGCAGTAGCGTCGTCTTATTCACTAAAAAAATCAAAGTCTCTTGCACTGTTCCTGTGAATTTCCACTGGCGCCATTGTTTGGTACATTTTTGCTTGATCTCCTTGGCAACACAGTATTTGATGTCTGCCCTGATGGTACAGAGGCTGTCTGACAATATATCTGCTGGGGAGAAATGTCTAGAGAAGCCATTACTAAGGGGAGGTTGACATGATACTGCCTTAATGATTAGCTTTGAAGACAGGGTGTGAGGAACAGAGGCCTTTTACCCAGCTTGTGTATACACCATCAGTGCTGGGAAGTAACTAAATACATGTACTCAAGTACTATACTTATAGCGGAATTATGTAACTTTTCTTTGTGAATCAAAAGTAATTTTGTCCAATCTGTATGGTAGACTAGAGTATGCTAACCCATTTTGGGCGGGAAACCCTTTTTGTAACTATAGCTTTCAGGACGGGAACCAATTTTGGGGTTCCTGTTGCTATGTACAGTATATAGCAACGTAATTTTTTTTGTAATTTTTGAATAAATATTTGAAGTTTTTCAGAAAACTGGGTTAAAGCAATATAACTCATACAATTGGGGTTGTTGTGTTTGGTCTCCTTGCTATTCTGTTGAGACATTTATTTATCCTGTTTGGACACGACCTTTGACATAATCCTCTTTCTGATTTGACAACATTTTTTACCTGAAAAATCTAATTTAATCTGATAAAAATGTCAGCTCTGCACAAGAGATCTGGGTTTTATTTACTAGTTGCTGATTTAGATGATTATAAAACACACAAAACACACATTAGCCAATTAAGCCCTATTTTATACTGTGTCCGTTCAAAACTAGCAGATCTACAACACATTGTGAGCTTGTAGATCTGCTATCTTCTAAAAAAAAACATAAAAACTGTTAAATGGCCATTTTGCACAATAAGTACTTTTACTCTTGGTCATTTAAGTACATTTTGATGCCAACACTTTTGCGCCTTTACTCAAAAATACAGGAATTTCACTTTGTACATTGTGGTCTTTCTACTTTTACTTGAGTAAACATTTGAATACTTTTTCCACCCCTGTCAGATGATGTTGACATATAGTGCCTTAACTAACCCAGGGGTCTTCAACAGGGGGTTCGGGACCCCTAGGGGGTCCTCAGAGTTACTACGGGGGGTGCGCCGAATCTTTGTGTGATATGATTTATATTTTTTACCTTAACCACTTGAACCCTAGCATCCCTTTAGAGAACTTTAGCCTTTAAAAACAGCAGATCTAGATCGGCTGTTTTTGGCAAAGAGGTGTTTGGTATAGAGGGAAAAAAGAAAATAGCCGACCTATGGGCTACTTTTGCGTGGCACCCTTGTACGATGAAGTGAGGCATTAAATTACAAAAACATAAAAAAGGTTGAAATATGGAGATAGAAGTTTCTGCTAGACAGCGAAATGATCCACCACCATCCCCATGTCCATTATGAGCTCTGGAACAGTGTGTGTGCGCGCGTGTGTGTGTGTGTGTGTGTGTGTGTGTGTGTGTGTGTGTGTGTGTGTGTGTGTGTGTGTGTGTGTGTGTGTGTGTGTGTGTGTGTGCGTGCGTGCGTGCGTGCGTGCGTGCGTGCGTGCGTGCGTGCGTGCCTGTGTGTGTGTGTGTGTGTGTGTGTGTGTGTGCGTGTGTGAGAGAGAGAAAGCGCATGCATGCGTCTTTGTGTCCAACCAAACACTGCTTCCTAAATACCGTAAATTTCGGACTATAAGCCGCGACTTTTTTCCCATTTTTCGACCCTGCGGCTTATATAACGGTGCGGCTTATCTATGGATTTTTATAGCTAACGGCCACTAGGGGACCTCCTAAATCTAGGGATTTTACACCCGCGGCTTATAGTCCAGTGCGGCTTATATATGTACAAATCATTCAATTTAGCTGCTGCGGCTTATATTCAGGTGCGGCTTATAGTGCGAAAATTACGGTATTACATATCGGGTCAGCCTTATACTCGGCAGTTGCCTTGCTTGGCCGTGGCAATTCAATCTCCAATAAAAGAAAATTGAACTGGCGCTGTTGTGTATTAGAGCCGTGCTACTGTAAATTAGAAAGTACTTCAGTAAATAGTGGGGGCTATGGTAAATCAGACGGCACTATTTGAGATTAGGGCTTGGGCTGAAAAGCTATAGGGGGAACTCTATCGCCGCGTGAATTGCAAATGAGGCTATTAGCGATAGTGGAGAACTCCAGGGTTAGACAACAGCCAGTGGGGTTGGAGGCTGAGATGGCTATACTGCAGAGTCTTTCACTGAAATGGCTGGTATGCAGTCATGGAATATGCAATTTCATAAGTTAAAGCAGTCGTTCCCAAACTTTTTAGCTTAAGACCCAAAAGAGAAACTACAAAAAAGTCCTCCTCGGAGCACAGGTCTCCGCCAGGTCAGGTAGGTTATTGTGGCCTCCTGGTGGCGCTATAATAGGCCAATGTGAAAAGGGTGCCATTTCTTCTTAGGCCTTTCACGGCATATCGGGACACTGTGTTCATGATTTGAGGCATTTTGTTCCAAAAATGTGTTTTGCTAAATTAGACCTGCTGGTGGCGCTATAACAGGCCAATGTGAAAAGAGTGGCATTTCTTCCTCGGCCTAGTGGGAATGTGCGTGCGAGATTTCACGGATATCGCACGCTGCGTTCATGATTCATGAGGCATTTTGTTCAAAACAAAGCAATCCTGCAAACTTTGGAAGCCAATCTTAGCCAATCAGGATGGAATATGGAAAATCGGACACATCCGAGTTGATCACATGATTATAGAGATTTGTGTGATGTTTGGACAAAATCTGTAGGAGTGACCAAAGATGGGTCCCGACCCACTGTTTAGGAAACAGTGAGTTAAAGGACCACTTCACCCATTTTCAACCTACAGTATCTTCATATAATTGGTGCTCCACACTAATTCTCGGTATAATTTGGTGGCACCGTTTCTGAGTAAAGTTATAGGTGGAAAATGGGTGAAGTGCTCCTTTTGCGATCTGTGCTGTTGACTCGGTGGGGTTCAACAGAAGAGTGTCATTATGCAAATGAAGAGTGTTTACCAGCACATCATTATGTTGGAGTGTCAACAAAAGACGGATATTTTCGAAAATGTCTTGAAAATCTTTGATTTGGGGGGAAAATGTCTACATTTCAATACAACAACGCATTGATATTAACCCATTAAGACTTGGAACTAGGGGTGCACCGATGTATCGGCCTTACATCGGTATCGGCCGATATTAGCCTCGTTGACTGCCATCGGTGTATCGGTGAATAACTTGACTTTCACCGATGGCAGCGGCCGATGTTCACTGACTTAAATATGATGATGTTTTCTCTGCATCCTACCAAACTGCAGTTCCAGATTAGATCCCTAGGTGGTGGTATAATACTACACTCACATGCCGAAGAACCACTGCACATGCGCAGTAGGTAGTACTACATGGCATGCGCTTCATGTTTACATACAAACAAAAAAAGAGACGATGTCTGCTGTTTGGGATTTCTTCACCGTCTCAGAGAAAGATCGCCGTTTAGCAGTTTGCAAAACGTGTTCCAATGACATTTCAAGAGGGGGTAATACCAGCAAGGATTTCAACACCTCAAACCTGAAGGCTCATTTGAGAAGTAGACACGTTGAAGAATATAATGACTTCCTGAAAGCTGACCAGAAGCGGCGAGATGAACAGGCTCGTCTGGCTGCCAACAAATCCACCAGTAGGCCGACAGACAAAACTCCGCCAATAGCAGCAGCATTTGATATTTATTTATTTAACCTTTATTTCACCAGAGAAATCACATTGAGACTAGTGTCTCTTTTACAAGTGTGCCCTGGCCAAGAGAAGAGGCAAATAAAATGTTACACAGCTCTGCCAGTAACGACAATACAGGACATAACAAAACAAAGACAAACATGACATCCGTAATACCAAAGACCTACTACCAATAGCACCAATACAGACTATTTAAAATACTAATAACAACAATACATCATAAAACTAATAAACTAATATAAGACTAAGATCACAGCATTTGCTACTTGTCAAAGCAGGAGCAATGGTTGGAGAATGTGCCCATGGCAATCCTCTTAAAAGACACTAGAGGGATCAATGAAGCCAATTTTAATCTGGTCTGTAGATCGTTCCACGACCAAGGCCCAAAAAACGCAAGGGTTTTTTTCCCCTGCCTCAGATTTAGTAGTGGGTACGACATAGCGCATCCAGGCATTCGATCTGAGGTTAAGCGAATTTTGGACAAGATTAAATTTTGAACAAATGTACGAGGGGGAATTTCCAAGAATGGCTTTATATATAAAAGTGTACCAATGTAGCAACCTGCGAGATGCTAAGGAGGACCACCCTACTAGGGAATACAGAATACAAGGATGTGTCCTATAGGTGGAGCTGGTAATGAACCTCAACGCAGCATGATAAAGGGGATCAAGTCTACCCAATATTGAGGGACAGGCGAATCGATACACAATGTCGCCATAGTCGAGTTGCGACATAAACAGGCCAGTGACCAGCCTTTTCCTTGAAGCAAAAGAAAAACAGGACTTCATTCTATAAAAGAAGCTTACTGTGAATTTTAACTTCTTAATCAACGCTTCAATGTGATGATTGAAGTTTAACTTGTTATCCAACCAAATTCCCAGATATTTGTAAAGCACCACCCATTCGATGGTTACTCCTTCCAAGGTGGTGATATTTGGGGGGATAATGTCAGCTCTATTTGGAGTAAATAGCATGGCCTTGGTTTTTTGGCCGTTTAATAGCAATTTGCTATTTACCAATTCATGCTGCAATGAGACAAAATCTGAGGCCAAATTTGACACTGCTACATCAAAAGAAGGAGCACAAGAGTACAGAATTGTGTCATCGGCATACATATGATACTTACAATGCTTAGATTGACTACAAATATGATTGACATACAAGAGAAAAAGCAATGGACCAAGAATGGAACCTTGGGGGACTCCTTTCTCAAGGGTGATGGAATCAGAAATGGTATCACCAAATTTGACACACTGTGTGCGGCCAACTAAATAGTTTTTGAACCAACCAAGCACATTTTGGCAAAAACCAGCTTTAGAAAGGACCTTGAGCAGTACGTGAGGATCCACGGTATCGAAGGCCTTACTCAAATCAATGAATAAGGCCGCACAAAAAGATTTCTTACCCAGGGCTGCCCTGATGTCGTCGATAACATTAAGGCATGCCGTTACAGTGCTATGTTTTGCTCTAAAACCTGACTGCATGGGGTTCAAAATAGAGTATGAATCAAGAAAAACCTTTACCTGATTTGATACTTGGCCCTCTAAGATCTTTGCCAAGGTGGAAAGGTTAGAAATGGGCCTGTAATTGTTTACATCACAAGGATCGCCAGCCTTGAGAAGAGGGGAAACATTTGCTTGTTTCCACTCTTCAGGTAGACTTTGAGTGGCTAAGGAGATATTGAACATATCAGTGACAGGTTGAGCAATGATAGCCGATAAAGGGAAAAAAATTCGCCACAGATAGCACCAGAGCTAAAGACCTAAATAAGAAAGTTATGGAGTTTATAGCAATAGACGACCAGCCTTTCTCTGTTGTGGGGGATGTGGGTTTTCGAGCCTTCGTAGAGCATATGGAGCCCCGTTACACACTGCCCTGTCGCAAAACAATTGCTGAAGTTTGTCTCCCCGAATTATACCACGTTGTGGCCGGCCACATCCATGAGCTTCTGGCTGGTGACATCCCTGCCATCAGTTTTACTACTGATATTTGGAGTTCAGACGTTAGCCCTGTGAGTATGCTTAGCCTCACGGCACAGTGGGTTGACAAGGAGTTTAACCTGGTCAAAGCAGTGTTACACTCCCAGGAGTTTACTGGCTCCCACACTGCAAATGCTATCTCAGAGGCTTTTGAGAACATGTTTGAAACATGGAAAATACCAAAGTCCAAAGTCCATGCTGTAGTGAGGGATAATGCCAGAAATATGGCGAAAGCTATGAGGGACATTAATCTGACTAGTTTTGGTTGCATGGCGCACTCTCTGCAACTAGTGGTTCACGATGGCGTTCTGACCCAGCCTAGCGTCTCGAGTGTGTTGGCAATATGCCGAAAAATAGTCGGCCACTTCAAACATTCACCCCTTGCCTGCTCGCGCCTGCAGACTGTACAGGCGACACCAAAAAGATTACAGCAAGATGTCCCCACTCGCTGGAACAGTACATATCTCATGATGGCCAGCCTTCTGGAGCAAAAGCATGCACTCGCTGCATACGCAGTTGACCACGACCTCCCCGCAAACCTCACTGCGCAACACTGGGGATTCATTGAAAACTTAATCACACTTCTCTCCCCATTTGAACAACTGACGAGAGATATCAGCGCATCAGAGGCGTCGGTTGCTGACGTGATCCCCTCGGTGAGAGCGCTGAGACGTCTTGTAAGCAAGGCTGCTGCTACAGACCATGGTGTCAAAACAACAAAGACGGCATTATTAGAGTCTGTGAACAAACGGTTCAGTGAGTACGAGTCTGATCCCACTTTCTTAATTGCAACGTTACTGGACCCCCGCTACAAGGACCGATACTTTGACGAGGATGTTAAACAGCGAGCCCGAGCAGCACTTGACGCGCAACTGGTGGACACTGTGGATGAGGCGCGCGTGGATGAGACGCATGGAGAGGGTGCTGCGACGAGCGACCACCCACAGCGCAAGAGGGCCCGAACAGACGAGGAACAACAGGAGCGACCCAGTCTACACGACATGTTTGAGGAGATTCTGCAGGAAAAGGGACCAGAAATGCCAAGGTAAGGTATATTTTGTAATCTCTATTATTGTTGTTATGTTGCTGTTAGCGCTATTTTGTGGACCACACTTGCATTGCACTGCTTGTATCCTACCTGTATGGATAGTGAAAAATAAAACCTCTTTATTCTTTTTTTCTTTTATTCTTTAACGACGAGGGTGGCAGAGCAGCTGGATAGTTTCTTTGCAGAGGCCCCCATTCCCAGAAATTATTCTGCATTCAAATATTGGCAGGAATATCACCATCGTTTTCCAGCACTGGGGCAAATGGCCCGCAAATACCTGTGTGCCCCATGCACAAGCGTGGACAGTGAGCGGCTGTTCAGCACTGTGGCTCACGTTTTGGATGAGAAGAGAAATAGGCTGACCTCTGACAAGGTAGAGATGCTCGTCTTTGTAAAGAAAAACATGCATCTTACCAAGAAGTAGAGGCCCACTATTAGGGAAGGAGGCTTTTTTTTTGTCTATTTGTTTTGTTAAAGACTGAGGCCCATGTTCAACTCCACCAGCCTACTGCAATGGAAACACAAGGTGTATTGTATGAAAAATACAAGAGATGAAACTGTGAAAAATAGCCCTATTTGACTTTGTATTTGTTTTATATTGCTTTTCTTTCTTATCGCTTTTAGATATTATATTTTTTTAATTTAATTTGTTTAACAAAATATTTGTATTGGGCTGTTATTTAATTTATTTGTTTAAATTGGCCTGTTACCGTAAGTACAGAAGCATGTGTCATTGAGTAGGTAGGTAGTTGTATGGCAGGCAGTTTTCTTTTCATCAAAAAACATTTGTATTTTATTTTTTGTAATCAGAGCCTCCTATTGTATTGTGTTGCACAGCAGGCTATTAGTGGCACTGCATCTTGACTTGAATGTGTATGGTCTTCCCTAAGGGTTTATGGCTGCTAGTGTTTTGTGAGGCTGCATTGCAAGCTTTGTTTGTTTACAGTTCAGAGATGATGTCTTGAATAAGCCTGGTGTTACTGTTAAATGTTTGGCTGAATAGGTGTCCATGTCAATCCATGGCATCTAAAGTTGCACCTTTTCATATTTTTCAAGTGAGTACTACTGACCACATTCACACTGACCAACCATGATACTGACATGATTCTGACCATGATACTACTGACCAATGATCATGATACTGACATGATACTGACTGACATGATACTGACATGATACTGACCACGACACTGACATGATACTGAGTTACTGACCATGACTGACCATGATACTGACATGATACTGACCATGATAGTGACCATGATACTGAGTTACTTACTGACCATGATACTGAGTTACTTACTGACCATGATACTGACATGATACTGAGTTACTGACCATGATACTGACCTACTGACCATTATACTACTGACATGATACTGACCATCATACTGACATACTGACCATGATACTGACATGATACTGACATGATACTGAGTTTACTGACCATGATACTGACATGATACTATTACTGACCATGATACTGACATGATACTGACATGATACTGACATGATACTGAGTTTACTGACCATGATACTGAATTATTGACCATGATACTGACAAGATACTGACCATGTATTATTATTTGCACATTCGTTTGCAACAGAGACTGTGGTGACTGAAAGAAGGCTATTTAGCTGGATGTGAAGCAATCTGTCTTCTCTTCTGTAAGAGTTACATATTAATAAAGAGATTGTTTCATACATCTTATTGAATTTGTGCTCATTAAAAGTGATAAAGGGCTGAAATGATTTAAGATTGGGCTTTTTAAATACTTAATTTATTTTCCTGGCACAAAAGGGTGAATGAATAACAACGTAAACAAACATCGGTATCGGTATCGGCTAAATTATTATTTTAAACATCGGTATCGGTATCGGCCAAGAATTTCCATATCGGTGCACCCCTACATGGAACTGTGTCATTTTTAGATTTGAGCTAAAAAGCATTATTTTACACTTTGGGCTATTCAAAAATAGCAGATATAAAAGCTCATAGCGTGGCACCGGGTGCCGCGCTACGAGCTTGTAGATCTGCTATTTTTGAAAAATCGTGAAAATGTGTGCAAATCTTTGAATATATATATTTTTAAAGCGAACATTTTTAACTCAAATCTTTGCTTCTGGGGATCCCTGGAACTAAATATTTTGATGGGGGTCCGCGGCCAAATACATATAAATGTGGGGGTCCTTGACATGAAAAAGATTGAGCACCACTGATATAGACGTTTTTCAGAAAACTGTTGGGATTCAGGAGACATGTAGAATCGGCTTCAGGTCTCAATGGGTTAAAAAAAGAAAATGTACTTTTTTGAACTTTGATAAAGTATTTTCAAAAGCATGTTGACTACTTAAGTATTTTCAAAAGCAATGGTCCAGTACTTACAATTTTAACAGAGCAACTTTCACATGTAGTTGAGTAATATTTGACCAGTAGTAGCCTATCTATACTTTGACTCAAAGTACTGGAGTTGAGTACTTAGTCCACCACACTCACCTGCTTGTGCCAAGATGAACTCCTGGTAGCGCATTCCGATGTTGTTGCGGGCGGTGCAGTTGTAGCGTCCAAAATCTCGGTCTGACATCGGTGTCACCTGAGAACAAAACGACAAGCCTGATGACCGTCTGTTTGACCATTTTCAACCTGGCATCCCTATTTTGGCCATGGTCATTATACATTATAGAGTTGAGTTAAAATGTTATAGCAGATTTAGAAGCTTCTCTTTCACTCATAATAACAATAGTAATAATAATAATAACTTATTTGTGCTTTTTACCCCTTTTGTGTTGTTATTATACTGTAGCAGATCTACAAGCTACAGATCTATACTGTAGCAGATCTACAAGCTCACAATGCGTCACATCGCGACTCATTGTGAGCTTGTAGATCGGCTATTTTCAAATGGCCGAAATGTATATAGGGCTGAAGTGGTTAATGTATGTTTTGTAATAATAATCTAAATCTACAAAGCAACTAGTAACTAAGGTTGTCAAATAATTGTAGTTGAGAAAAATTGTAAAAGTACAATATTTGCCCCCGAGATGTAGTGGAGTAGAAGTAGGGGTACCGTATTTTCCGCACTATAAGGTGCATCTGAGTATAAGGCGCACCTTCAATAAATGTATTATTTTCATATAATATATATGCGGTGCGCCCTATATTATAGGGCGCACCGCATTATAAGGCGCATCCGCACTATAAGGCGCACTGACGGTGCGCCTTATAGTGCGGAAAATACGGTATTGAAAATGGGAAATAGAGTAAAAAACATTCCTCAAAAAGTTGACTTGACCCATTGAGACCTGAAGCCGATTCTACATGTCTCCTAAATCTCAACAGTATTCTGAAAAACGTATGTTTCTATATCAGTGGTTCTCAATCTTTTTCATGTCATGGACCCCCAAAATGATATGTATTTGGCTGCGGACCCCCATCAACATATCTTGTTCCAGGGACCCCCCAGAAGCAAAGATTTGAGTTCAAAATGTTCGCTTTAAAAATATATATATTCAAAGATTTGCACACATTTTCACGATTTTTCAAAAATAGCAGATATACAAGCTCGTAGCGCGGCACTCTTGTATATCTGCTATTTTTGAATAGCCCAAAGTGTAAAATAATGCTTTTTTAGCTCAAATCTAAAAATGACACAGTTCCAGGTCTTAATAATGGGTTAAGTACAGTACAGTACGTGAGTAAATGTACTTTAGTTGCTTTACACCACTAGGCCTACACTCTACGGACCTCTAGCAGGGACCTGCCCACGGTGTTGTGGACCCGCATGTTGGGCATGCCCTCGGCAGAGATGGTGAATCGCTCCCTCCTCCACAGCATGGTGGCGGGGGGGTTGGACATGACCTCGCAGCTGATGTTCACCGCGTTGCCCTCCCAGGAGTAATAGATGGTGTGGTTGGTCAGGAACTTGGGCATGTCTGGACATCACAGAGAACAACACGAGCACAGAGAGAGAGAGAGAGAGAGAGAGAGAGAGAGAGAGAGAGAGAGAGAGAGAGAGAGAGAGAGAGAGAGAGAGAGAGAGAGAGAATTGCATTTTTATGGCGCTCTTCTAAGTACTCAAACTTACTCAAAGCTCTTTACAATGGTTCATTCATTCATACAGGGGGGGGGGGGGGGACAGTCGACGCCAGCGTCCCCACTTTTCCTCTAAAGGAATAATGTTTCATTAACACTCTCATGTTCTCTCTTGACTAAATTAAAAAGGAAAGAGCTCACTTTTTAATTGAAGACGCTTCACGCTGGGTCAAGGTTCAGCCCTACCATTATCTCCAACAAGAATAAAGAATTCAGGATGGTCAACGGAAGCTAATTTGGCTCCACGAGCAAGGAAAAGGACGGGCGAGTAATAATGGAGGAGGTGAGTGATGCTATTGTAGATCCTCTGGGGGCCCGTTAGGCCGCCCCCCCCCGACTCAGACAGAGTAGTATTACTGTTGTTTAACCCTTTAAGGCAGGGAAGGGAACGCATGTGTGTCATTTTAAGATTTCTTTGGCTATTAAAAAAATAGCAGATATACAAGCTCATAGCGCGGCACCGAGTGCCGCGCTATGAGCTTGTAGATCTGCTATTTTTTTTTAAATCCTGAAAATTTGTGCAAATCTTTATACATTTTTAACTCAAATCTTTGCTTCTGGGGGTCCCTGGAACAAAATATTTTTAGATGGGAGGGGGTCCGCGGTCAAATACATATTTTTTTGGGGGGTCCTTGACAAGTTTGAAAACCATTGATAATATAGCAACTGAAGTAAAAAAAAATACATAAAAAAATATCAAACTTTCGGAAAAAAGTACTTTAGGATTTAGAAGACATTTGTAAAATCCCCAGAAGCAAAGATTTGAGTCAAAAACTTTCGCTTTAAAAAAGTATATGTATATTCAAACTAAAGATTTGCACACATTTTCACGATTTAAAAAAAAAAAATAGCAGATCTACAAGCTCGTAGCGCGGCACTCGGTGCCGCGCTACGAGCTTGTATAGAGAGAGTATAAGAGATCTTAAAATGACACGGATGCGTTCCCGGTCTTAAAGGGTTAATGCTGGCTCACGGGATTCTATTAAAGAGATTGATGGCCAGCCCTCTGTCACAGACCAGGATGTGCAGACGCCCCCCCCCCCCCCCCCCCCCCCCCCCCCCATCATACTGTACATACACACCGTTTCTTAAAGGACGACTTCACCCATTTTGAACCTTTTCTTTAATTGGTCCTCACTAATGCCCATGATACAATGGTACCTTTTTGTCTACTCGGTCTGTGTCTCAGAGGAGGGCTGCAGTGGACAGTTCAGAGACCCGTCTAAATGGTAAATGGTGCATTTATATAGCGCTTCTATCCAAAGCGCTTTACATTGATTGTGCCATTAACCCATTCACACACACGTTCACACACCGATGGCGGGGGAAACCATGCAAGGCACCAACCTGCTCATCGGGAGCAATTAGGGGTTCAGCGTCTTGCTCAAGGACACTTCGGCACTAACTCTAGGGGAGCGCCCCAGCCCGGGATCGAACTGGGAACCTTTCGGTTTTCCAGTTCACTCTACCCGGCCACTCTACCCCTGAGCCACTGCCGCCCCCCCCCCCCGTCTACCAGTGACATCATCGATGGCGATGCAGGCTTTCTATTCCTGGAAAGTTGCGATGCAATAATAGAAGCCATTGTTTTCGCGTTAATAAAAATCTAAATAAAAAATCACACCCTGTGTGAAGGTAGCGGCGCCTTTGATACATTTTGTCATCGATATGTGTTTATAATGTGTTTATAGCCATGTGTCACGTGAAGCTTGACCAATCACTTTGTTGACGGGTCTGACCAATCAGAACGTTGACGGGTCTCCGTCAACGTTCTATACCTAAAGGTATAGAGCGGCTAGTGCCGCTAAAAATGTGAAATCTTGTCACAGTAAAACATCCTTAGTGTTACTCATTTGCCTTTTAAGATGGCTTTTACTTCTAAGTAGTGGAGAAGAAGTAAAAGTACAGACAATTGGAAATACCACACACACAAGAGCCACACTCACACTCAATGTCCAGGAACATGCTCTTCTGATGGCCTCCAATCCTGCTGAAGGCCTCACAGCTGTAGTGGCCCAGGTCAGACAGCTTCACGTCACTGATGGTCAGCGTGGACTTGCCGTGGCGACCGCGGACCTCAAAACGCCCATCTTGGCTCTAAACGCGCACGCACGCACACGCACGCGCGCACGCACGCGCACGCACGCACGCACGCACGCACGCACGCACGCACACACACACACACACACACACACACACACACACACACACACACACACACACACACACACACACACACACACACACACACACACACACACACACCAAAAAAAAAGGAGAGCGATTATACATACATTTCACATTAGTTTCTAAATAAAAAAAAGTAGTTCAATATATCTGAGTATATGAGCTACCATCGTCCAGCAGTGTGAGTCATCGATGTCATACGCTGTGGATTTACTCCAAGGTCATTACTTCTGCATGAAGACAGATGGTATCACTTTGGGCTAACAGGTCAATTAGAGGGGAATAGAGTAATCACTCCTGTAATCAATGGATGATCGTAAATGAGGAGATGCTGGGATCTTCCTCGTTCCGCGCACGACGCTCCAGCAATGTGTTTCTCACTGCCCAGAGGAACTGCTTAAACAAAAAGGTGCCTTGCCCCTTTATTTGTATTACTTTTTAGTGATTTTTTAATTTATTTTGTTATGTTTATTAAAGGTAGGGTAAGTGATATTTTTTGGTTAAAACAAAAAGTATTTTATTAAAAGGTTAAAGCACTATATTCTGATAGTGATCATTGCTATAGAGTGTTTGTTCAGTAACAGGAGTCTCCCCGTCTCTCCAGCTCTTTAATAAACAGAAAATACATTTTTTTGTAGGTGTCAAAATCTCAGCCAATCAGGAGAAAGTACCCATTTTTAAGCTTCATTTTTATAGTGTTCCAGTTCAATTCTTTTCTGCTCATTTCTTAGTGTCATCACTTCAAATTGCACTTGTTTAATCTATATCCTGATTGAGTTCTCTGTCCTGATTGGATAAAATTGGAAATGAAACTGAAACTGAAACGAAAATGTATTTTCTGTTTTATAAAGAGCTGGAGAGACAAGGAGACTCCTTTTACTGAACAAACACTCTATAGCAATATCAGAATATAGAGCTATTTAACACTTATTTTAACCAAAGGCAATCACTTACCCTACCTTTAAGTTTTACATTTTTACCAAAAATAAACTTAAACACAAAATACAAACACAAGAAGCAGACAAGGAAATAGACAAAAAAATGACTTTTTTTGTATGCAGCAACCTTGCCAAAATGTACTTAAAGAACCAAAAGTAAAAGTACTAAAATGTTTGAAAATAGCAGATCTACAAGCTTTTCAAATAGCCTATGCAAAAAATAGGGCTAAAGTGGTTAATGTGTGTTTCATAATAATAATAATGTGTATCTGCAAAGTAACTAGTAACTAAAGTTTTCAAATAATTGTAGTGGAGTAAAAGTACAATATTTGCCTCTGAGATGTAGTGGAGTAGAAGTATTGCAAATTGGAAACACTCCAGTAAAGTAAAAGTACCTCAAAATTGTACTTAAGTACAGTACTTGAGTAAATGTACTTGGTGACTTTTACACCACTGCTAGAAAGGCCATAGAATAGAAATATGACAGATTTAAGATACGGGAAGACAGCCAAGAAGGATACATGGTACAGACATTATGCAGTTATGAGGTCATCAGGCCAACTTACCATATTTACTAAGCTACAAAAAGTAGTGGCTTCACAGTAAAACATCCTCAGTGTTACGAGGCAGTCGTATACTGACTGAGAGGGTAGAGAGGCCATCTGTTAACCCTTTAAGGCCGGGAAGGGAACGCATGTGTGTCATTTTAAGATGTCTTTGGCTATTCAAAAATAGCAGATACACATGAAAAAAGTTTGAAAACCATTGAAAATAGAGCAAAAAACTTTAGAAACAAAAAAACTGTTAGGATTTAGAAGACATTTGTAAAATCCCCAGAAGCAAAGATTTGAGATAAAAACCTTTGCTTTAAAAAAGTACATATATATTCAAACTAAAGATTTGCACACATTTTCACGATAAAAAAAAAAGAAATAGCAGATCTACAAGCTCATAGCGCGGCACTCGGTGCCGCGCTACGAGCTTGTATATCTGCTATTTTTATAGAGCCAAATAAATCTTAAAATGACACAGATGCGTTCCCGGTCTTAAAGGGTTAATCAGAAGGTTACCGGCCAAGGACACTGCCACCGGTCACTTTATAGCATCCACATGCTCACAAAAAATGTTTACAATTTAGATCTTTACAACCTAGGAGGAAGAACCTCCTTGTGCACAGCACCTTAGATGCTGATGTCATGTTAGATGTTACACTAGGGCCCGATTTCTCCAACAAGGATTAAATAAAGCACGACGACGACAAATACATATTAATCCATGGACAAATACATATTCATTTGGGGGTCCTTGTCATGAAAATGTTTGAGAACCACTGGTTTAAAGGAGCATTTCACCCCTGGAAGAACTTACAGTCGCTCAATGTTAATAATATTTGTAGTAGATGACAGCAGCAACATTTGAAATTTGCACCCTATGGCCATAACAATATAGAAGTCTGTGTGTTTGACTGGGGTTTGACTGGACAGCTGCATTACTACAATGACCGTAAAGCTTTGGGGCCACTGCCCTTCCTTGTGGGGAGGGGAGGCTGCGTGGGGGTGTGGTCTACATTGCAGTCAGGAAATCAGGTGAGATAAAGAAAATCGGCGAAATGTCCCTTTAAATGACATTAGGAAACAAGCCCCCAAAAAAACCTGCAACCGCCAATATTTACAAGCTACTTAAAAGCAAAACAAGCCCAAAGTCGCTTATAATAAGCAGACATGGCAACGCCGAATACAGTAGGCTACTCCTCACCCTAATTTAACTCCGAAGTTCGTTACAGGAGAGGAGTCTCTGCACAGACTGGAGTGCAAATTGAGAAAGTAACAACCTGCCTTAAACATGGCTGACTGCGGTCATCCATCATGAACGGGGAACGCGGAGCCGCGCCAGCCCGTGTTTGTCTTTGCATATGTTTAGGTGTGTTGCTTCGCCGCGTCGCATTTCCATAATTGCATTTGCCGCGGGGAAGAGAAGGCACTTACTCTCATTTTCTAACCGTGATTTATCAACCGCAGCGTTTCGAGCCAACACATACATTCATTCATCACTATGCCGGTAGTGACCTTTTTCCCAAAGCAAAGAATGGCAGCCATCTTTGGAAGCTTTTTTAAGCCATTCGATACGGGAACGCGTCTCTGTCGTGCACTTTAGATGTCTTTGGGCTATTCAAAAATAGCAGACATACAAGCTCGTAGCGCGGCACCGAGTGCCGCGCTACGAGCTTATAGATCTGCTATTTTTGAAAAATCATGAATATTTTAAAGAGAACATTTGTAACTCAAATCTTTGCTTCTGGGGATTCTACAAATGTCTTCTAAATCCTAAAAGTTTACTTTTTGAAAAAAACTTATGTTGCTATTTATCTGTGGTTCTTAAACTTTTTCATGTCAAGGACCCCCAAAATGATATGTATTTGTCCACGGACCCCCATCTGAAAACATTTTGTACCAGGGACCCCCAGAAGCAAAGATTTGAGTTAAAAATGTATATACATATATTGAAAGATTTGAACACATTTTCACGATAATAAAACAAAAAATAAGAAAATAGCAGATCTACAAGCTCATAGCGCGGCACTCGGTGCCGCGCTATGAGCTTGTAGATCTGCTATTTTTGAATAGCCCAAAATAAATCTTAAAATGACACACAAGAGATGCGTTCCCGGCTCTTAATGGGTTAAAAAAAAGAAATATTTGTTTGTTTTGTTTTTTTGAACGGCTTCCCAGGGAGCCATCAGCTCACTGCCAGTAGAGCGGCGATGGAAATACATCGTGGCTGTTGACTCTAAGACGCTAAGACACCAAGACGAGGACCCTCCGTAATTACTTTTCCCAGAGAATGCGGCCGCAGTTCATTCACTTTGTGATTTATGAGACTACTTTTCCTTTTTTGCAGTTTGCCAAGTGAATAATGGATAATAATAATAATAATAATAATAATAATATAATAATGGATGCTGGAGGAGAGACAAACAAACAAACAAACAACCAGGAAAAGCCCTATAAGCGTCCTTCCATGTCGATGGACATGGGGATTATTGTGGATTATGCTTTGACCTTGACCAGATTTAAATACATTGAGGGGCGGACCAAAGTGTAATATCAAATTACTATCATTATTATTAGGGGGGCCAAGCACGTAGTGCATAGGCCCCCTATTGTATTTGTTATGTTTCTTATTTCCCCATCAGGATTAGTAAGGTCCAGTGGTGGAAAAAGTACTCAAATGTGTTACTTAAGTAAAAGTATCAATACTGCAACGTAGAAGTACTTGGTATCAAAATGTACTTAAAGTGCCAAAAGTAAAAGTACTAGAATGTTTGAAAATAGCAGATCTACAAGCTCACAACGCGTCGCGATGCGACGCGTTGTGAGCTTGTAGATTAAAAGGTAAAACAAACCTTTTAAACCCTAGCCTTTATTTGCCTTTAGTTTATTCATTTTTATGTATAATTGTTTTACCTGCTTTTATTCCTGCACTTATTAACCCATTAAGACCTGGAACGCATCTGTGTAATTTTTTTATTTGAGCTAAAAAGCAGTATTTTACACTTTGGCTATTCAAAGCTTGTAGATCTGCTATTTTTGAAAAATTTTGAAAACTTTGAATGCATATATTTTTTAAAGTGAACATTTGTATCTCAAATCTTTGCTTCTGGGGGGTCCCTGGAACAACATATTTTGAGATGGGGGTCCGCGGCCAAATACATATAATTTCGGGGGTCCTTGACATGAAAAAGTGTGAGAACCACTGACATGGTAACACAAGTTTTTTTCAAAAAAAAGTTAGGATTTAGAAGACATTTTGTAGAAATGGGTTAAGTGCCAGGTGCAGGGAAGAAGTAAATATCAAAGAAAAATAGAGTCCTCGTAGCATGACATTTCAAACGTGGTGGCTCTTGAGGAAAGGAACAGGCACCAGGTTCGTAACGTCATGCAACGAGGTGGTAATAGTAATTAAGACGTTTGGAGCATATGACCGACCAGACATGCACCAAAGACAAGCCCAGAGCACGTCTCCATTTTCTTTGTTTACATTTCTACCTCACACATTGCTAAGTGAAATATTTTGACAGGCACACCCTGGCATTCCAGTGTTGCAGCCACTTAAAATCTCATTTTTTATGGCCATCCAAATGACGCATAAGTTCATTGCAAATAAGGGTTACATTGTTCTTTAACAGGCGAGTGTGCGTGTGTCCTGCCAGAACCCTCGTCAGCAGTCTTTGCCAACACACCCCACCGGAAGTCTCGTTAGCTGTCTCTGCTGACAGCCTGCCGGCTTCCCCAAGTCCAGTGGTGGAAAGTAACTAAGTACATTTACTTAAGTACTGTACTTAAGTACAATTTTGAGGTATTTGTACTTTACTTGAGTATTTCCAATTTCCAATACTTTTACTTCTACTCCACTACATCTCAGAGGCAAATATTGTACTTTTACTCCACTACAATTACTTGAAAACTTTAGTTACTAGTTACTTTTCAGATATAAATTATGATATTACGAAACATACATTAACCACTTCAGCCCTATTTTATACCTAAGCTATTTGAAAATAGCAGATCTACAAGCTCACAACGCGTCGCTTTGCGACGCGTTGTGAGCTTGTAGATCGGCTATTTTTAAACATTTTTGTACTTGTACTTTTGGTACTTTAAGTACATTTTGATGCCAATACTTCTGTACTTTTACTCAGGTAAATTTAGAATTCCGGACTTTTACTTGTAACAGAGTACTTCTACAGTGCAGTTGATACTTTATACTTTGAGTACTTTTTCCACCACTGCCCAATTCCCCTCAGTTCCACTTTGGAACACAGCACCCTTCAGGCGAGAGGGTCAGTTGGTCCGCCAACTGGTCTGATTACTGCCCTGTCTGTCTGTTTGTCTGCCTATATCTCCTAATCTGCTTGTCCTTATTGTTTACTGCCTAGTCCGCCAGTCTTCCCTTGAACCTGTTTTTAAGACACAGAACCTGTTTTCTGTGTCTTCCTCTGTGACTCCTGTCACCTGCATGTCGTCTCTCATTTCCTCCATAAACCTCCTAGACGGGAGTGCTAACGGACACATGGCTAACTGAATTAGCTTCAGGTTCCTCCATTACTCCTCCTGGGTTTACAAGCAGAATGGACCAAGACAAGCTTGGTGGTACTGTATGCAGAGACAGGGACGTGCACAGATAGACTCTAGGTGGTGCTAGAGCACCTGCCCTTTGCCCTCTTGACCAGAAGTGCCCTTTTGAAAAAAAGAAGAAAAAAACATGTTTTTTTCCCCCAGTTTACAGCAGGGGTCTTCAACAGGGGGTCCGGGACCCCTAGGGGGTCCTCAGAGTTACTACTAATGCTACCCCCAAGCTGTGATCGAGAGAAAGCAACCTGTGCCGTTAACAAATGAGCTTTGGAAACTACAGCCGAGCAGCATACTGAGGGATTCTGGGTATTGTAGTCTTATTATACAATATTCATAGGCTCATGGAGGCTTCATTTTTTCACATACAAACTTCTCTTCAACTGCATTTTTGAAAATTCTCCATAGATTGTATGCGGAACGTTTCACGCAAATCACTCAACATGTTTTTTCTCATAAAACTGCAGTATAGACTCCTTATCAGACAATGTCACACTGATAAGAACCACTATGCACTTGCATGTATGGCAAATTGGCAATAGCCTGGCTTCCATTCTAGATTCCACAGGATTTAAGTCTGGTGATTATCCTTGTTGTCTATAGTTGCCCTGGTGCTGAACATAGCCTACTGTACCGCCAAAAAAGGCACAGCACTTTTTTGGCCCCAGCCCTATTTTTGAGTCCTATCTGTTCAGTGTCCTGACAAAATCTGACTATCTGTAGGTTAAAGTGTTATCAAATAAATAAATTAAAACAAATTGACTAGGTTTTTGTAATTGTCACTTTGTCCCTAGGGTTGAGTACTGTGAACCGGAGACCATATAGAACCGGCACCACATCCAATACTACCAATGGCATATAGTATACACAGTATAGTATACACAGTATAGTATAGATACTGTTTAGTTGTGCTGTGTAACTTGTGTGATGATTTTAGGCTGATCTAGAATCAGCACAAAGTAAGACAGCCGTGGCAGCAAGCTCTCAGAATGAAAATAATGCTATTAATGTCATTGTCTTTTGGGTTTTTTTTTGTATGGAAAAGTATCAGTTCTTGCACCATTTAGGCACCTTTTAAAATCTCAAAGCACACCTGTATTCATAACAAAAATAGCTGATCTGCAAGCTCACAACACATTGCAATGGGATGCGGTGTGGATCAGCCATTTTCACTATATTTTATATATATTTTTTCTTTTTTATTTGAGGGGGGGGTCTGCCTTTATTTATAGTGTATAGTGGAGATGGACAAGAAACAGGGAGAGAGCGATGGGGAGAGACATGCAGCAAAGATCGTCTGGAACGGGACTCGAACTCGCGGTGCGCTGTCAGGCTACATTAGAGCATCACACAAATCGGTACACAGTATCTCTATACATCTTTTTGATTTTTCATATTCCATCCTGATTGGCTAAGAATGGCTTCCAAAGTGTCCACAAGTGTACAGTATGTATGTGTTGATAGTATATTGACTAATAAAGGTATTTTTGTGGTTGGTCTGTGGCTCATCAGGAGCTGCTTGGTTGGTAGAGAGACCTATCTGTCAATCAGAAGGTCACTGTGTGCGTGACGTCTGAGCCTGACGTGAAGGTCTGGGAACTTAAATTGGTTACGTTTCCCAGCCTGAGTTACCGTGACATCACGCCCGTGTCATCCTGCTACAGGCATAGTATAAAAAGGACAAGAGCAGTCACAGTCTTCACTTTGGATCGGCGAGGTTGGGATGGCAACCGACCTGCTCTCGACATCGAAGTCACCATCGGGACCCAGACATGCAGCGTCCAGGATGATTGATTTGGGCATCTTATATTAGGGCTGTCAGTATTCCTCTATCCTCCCATTCGAAATGTCAATGATTTATATAACTTTAATAGTGAACTATTTCAACATTCGAAGATTATTCATTTGTCTGATACTCATATTCTATGTACTTAAGTTTGTAGGTTTCTGAAAGGGGGTTCTAACGCATCAGAGGGGCCGCGTGAGCACAAAATGAGGCCTCGATCCATTCTAGAGGAAAACGAAGAGATAACAGAGAAATAAAATAAAAAACTCAAAGGTGCTTTTAGGTTACTAGCCGTGACTGGTTACTAACCCCCTGCAGAATGATATGGTATCCCCACCCCACCCCAAATTTGGGTCTGGCACCGCTCCATAGAGAATCCATTTCCTGCTCCAGGAGACGTGGGGAACCAATCAGGGCTCAGTATTCGAATATGGGAGACTGTAATTGTTAATTGGTTGTAGGTCTAACCAATTGCGTCGAGGGCCATTGTTTTGATCCCGCCCCTTGGGAAGAAAAACGTCCTCATGGAAGCACCAGACTCATATCCACGCAGTGATATAGTCTAGCTACGCCAGGCTAACCCCAAATATCCAAATCAGGTGACATAAATAAATGTATTTAAGATGTTGTCACGGTTCAGTCTGAATAAGGGCATATACTGTAGGGCAAATTCTCTCTCTCGCTCCCCCAACGTTTTCAATAAATCCATTATTTATTGAAAAAGGTGGATTGACATAATCTTGATGGTGGAGTTTTCTGACAGGCGAACAACAAGTTGCACACATACTGTACCAAAGAGGCCAGTTATTGAACCTTTGGGTTTCATTGTATTTGTTTCATGACAAAACTATGTTTCCAATTCCTATACTGCAAGGCCACAAACTGACACATTTGATTTCATTACTCAACAAACACACACACACACACACACACACACACACACACACACACACACACACACACACACACACACACACACACACACACACACACACACACACAAAAACAAACCTAGCGGGCCTGTGCCCTCTGATAACAAAACATGAGAATGAAGTGGAGGTGCATGCCTTTACAGTTGATTTTGGAAAACGACTACACCGTTCAGCGTCAGACTTAGGCCAAGGAACTCAACCCCTGTACGTTTTACCTTTTGCAATCTCAGTTGACTTTGGAAAACGTCCAGTTTTTTTTTTTCAAACACGCAACACATTTCCCCAAAACAAGCCCAATATAAAAGGATTTGCTTGTCACTTATGCGCGCATCAACCCAATGGAGCTGGTTTGGACCTTGTGTGTCGCATGGAGCCTCGTGTATACAGGTACACTCAACTCACATTCCTTTTTTCTCTGTTGTGTTAATGTTCTCTGTTGTTTGTTTTCTCGTATGTTTGTTTGTTTGTTCTTGTTTCTTGTTTTTGTGTGAAAAGGATAGGCAAAATAAGCCACTGGCTTCAGCCTACACCTTTTTGGTCTAAACCACCATACGATATGATATAATATGATATGATATGATATATTATATGATGAATGTATTGAATTTTTCCTGTTATGACCAAAATAAATGACTACTACTACTACATTCAGAGGACTCAGCCTAACATTTGACTAAACAGTTTTAGTAATTTTTTTTTTTTTTAAATGTACTAATATTAATTGGACAACATTAATGACTTATGCTGTGAGCTAGTCTGACATTCACTTAAACACTACAAATACCTTTTAGTCAGAGGGCCAATTCAGAATACGGCTTAAGAAATGGCGTTCGCTTTCTTGGTTAGAAGGGACACATACTAGAAGTTCTAAGGGACTGTGCGTTAATTACCAGCAGATACTATGCTATCATCAAACTGTTAGACATAAACATACAAATATTTTTTTTATCTTGGCTTTAGGGGAAGTCATGCAACTTTAACACTTCACCTGCCAGAGTTATTTCAGATTTTTTGCTGTTGTCTGCCAGAGATTTTTCATTGAAATTTAAAAAGTACTCAGGAGCCGAGATACAGAATTTTTAAGTTTTGAGTTAACAAGGAAGTGGATGGGAGTCTAAATATTCGAAAAATCATATCTCCTTGGTCTTTGGGTCAAAAAAAAAAAACATTTTTTTTTTCAATTTTTTTAATTTTTCAATAGAACGCATTTATGCGATCTTGGCGGCCAAGTGCACTATTTAATAGATCGCATTTATGCGTGATTTGCAGAAATTTAGTTAATTGAATTTTGTATTTTAAAAATGTTTTGTTTTTTTGTTTTTCATACGTGTTAATATTCCCCTATCTATATCAAGTTAACCCTGTATGGTAACTTGACTTGGTATCTCCCACTTCTGCGGACGCAGTGAACAGGAGAGAGACAGTGTTGCCAGATTGGGTGATTTTAAAACTCATTGGGCTGGAAAAAAATAGCATTGGGCAGGCACATACAAGTTTGGCTTGTTTTTAACATATCTGGCGGGTTTTATAAGCCTCACGTCGCCAAGCCTGATTTCTTTCTACTGCTCAGTGCTGAGAGAGAGAGAGAGACCATTTGTGGCCGAGTGACCATGTGTTTATATTGAGAGATTGTGTGTCACGCATAGGGGGAGAGGGGGTGGACTTGGGAGCAATTATTTATATTTTTCATTGGTTCAATATTTGTAATACCAGTGGTGGAAAGTAACAAAGTACATCTACTTAAGTAAAATGTTGAGGTATTTGTACTTTACTTCCAATTTCCAATTTACAATACTTTTACTTCTACTCCACTACATCTCAGATTAAAATAGTATACTTGTACTCCACTACAATTATTTGAAAAATGTAGTAACTAGTTACTTTGTTGATTTTGATTATTATTACAAAACATGCATTAACCAATTCAGCCCTACATACATTTGGGCCATTTGAAAATAGCCGATCTACAAGCTCACAATGCGTCGCAATGCGACACATTGTGAGCTTGCTATTTTCTAAAGATTCTTATACATTTGAAAACTTGAAATGGGACATTCTGCATTACTTTTGTTACTCTAAGTACATTTCGATGCCAATACTTTGGTACTTTTACTCAAGTACATCTTGAATTCCGGACTTTTACTTGTAACAGACTATTTCTATATTGCAGTATTTATACTTTTACTTAAAAGTAAAAACATTAAGTACTTTTTACACCACTGTGTAATACCCACACATAGACATAAAGGGTGTTCAATAGCACTGATTCAAAAAAATAAAAATAAAAAATACATTTTACGCCCAACAGCAACAAATAATGAATGTCTTTATATTTCCCTTCATTCAGCTGAAGCTCAGCGAACTGAAGACCTTCAGTGCTTCCATTGCGTCGACGACTCAGATGTCCAGTGCGCCGTGACAGAGCTGAGAACCTGTGCTGAGGATCAAGTCTGCAGTACAACTACTTCAGAGTGTAATATTCACCTTTCTTTACAACTACTTCAGAGTGTAATATTCACCTTTCTTTACAACTACTTCAGAGTGTAATATTCACCTTTCTTTACAACTACTTCAGAGTGTAATATTCACCTTTCTTTACAACTACTTCAGGGTGTAATATTCACCTTTCTTTACAACTACTTCAGAGTGTAATATTCACCTTTCTTTACAACTACTTCAGAGTGTAATATTCACCTTTCTTTACAACTACTTCAGAGTGTAATATTCACCTTTCTTTACAACTACTTCAGAGTGTAATATTCACCTTTCTTTACAACTACTTCAGAGTGTAATATTCACCTTTCTTTACAACTACTTCAGAGTGTAATATTCACCTTTCTTTACAACTACTTCAGAGTGTAATATTCACCTTTCTTTACAACGACTTCAGAGTGTAATATTCACCTTTCTTTACAACGACTTCAGAGTGTAATATTCACTGAAGTCACTGCCACTAGAGGGCGCTGTCCCCCTGGGTTGTAGCTTTATTTTTTGTGTTGAAACCCCCATAGTGGAATCTTAGATCACGTCATATAAGAACTGTGTTCCAAAAATAAACACACCACCCCGGCGATTCTGTCAGGGAGGTGGCTCTGTTCATGATATTCATTCATATTTCATACAGCCTGTTTCTAGAGAGAATTGAATGAATTCTGCCTTAAAAGTCTGGAACTAATACTTCCGGGGTCTGAAATCACTGTCCCCACAGCCGCCACATTCATGGGAAATGTAGTTTTTGTGTCGTTTGACTCGTTTCTAGCGTTTAATGTGTTAGGCCTACTCTTTGGGTACATTTGTTTACCCAAAGAGTAACATCGGGGTGGTGTGTTTATTTTTAGCGGCGCTAGCCGCTCTATACCTTTAGGTATAGAGCGGATATTATTAGCGGCGCTAGCCGCGGATATTAGCCCTCTATACCTGGCTTTTGCGTCAACGTTCTGATTGGTCAGGCTCGCCAAGGTTCTAATTGGTCAGGTCCGTCAACGTTCTGATTGGTCAGGTCCGTCAACGTTCTGATTGGTCAGGCTCGCCAAGGTTCTGATTGGTCAGGTCCGTCAACGTTCTGATTGGTCAGGCTCGCCAAGGTTCTGATTGGTCAGGTCCGTCAACGTTCTGATTGGTCAGGCTCGCCAAGGTTCTGATTGGTCAGGTCCGTCAACGTTCTGATTGGTCAGGTCCGTCAACGTTCTGATTGGTCACTATTCATGACATCACTATGTTACCCCACTCTATCAGCTATGACAGATCAGTTTTTGCCACTTACCTTGGAATGCATTTGGTGATTCGCTTCCAATGGCACTATTTAGTGCCACTGGAAGCCTTGAAATAAATTTACAGAGATTTAATATTGTTTCTCTAGTAGAAACACATATCTATGACAAAATATATCAAAGGCGCCGCTACCTTCACACAGGTGTGATTTTTTTCAAACACAATTCTTATATGACTTGAGCTAAGATTCCCCAATGAGGATTTCAACACAAAGAATAAAGCCACGAACCAGCGGAACAGCGGAAATTGGGGAATTTTAGATCGCTTCATATAAGAACTGTGTTCCAAACATAAACACACCACCCCGGCGATTTTACTCATATGGATATGAAGCATCGACTGAAGGTGTAAATGTACACATTTACCCAAAGAGTAACACAATATAAACACTAGAAACGAGTCAAACAACCCAAAGACTACATTTCCCATGAACGCGGCTGCTGTGGGGACAGTGATTTCAGACCCCGGAAGTAGTAGTTCTTAAGACTTTTAAGGCAGAATTAATTCCATTTTCGCCAGAAACAGGCTGTATCAAATATGAATGAATATCATAAACGATGCAGAGCCCCCCCACTGACAAAAACGCCAGGGTGGTGTGTTTATGTTTGGAACACAGTTCTTATATGACGAGATCTAAGACTCCCAAATGGGGATTTCAACGCAAAAATTATAGCCACGAACCCGTGAAACTCTAGTAAGGGCAGAACTCTAGCCCTCTAGTGGCATTGCCATTGGGATGTCAGTGCTCTATAACAGTGGTTTTCAACCAGTGGTCCGGGGACCACCAGTGGTCCTTGAGGGAGTACCAGGGGGTCCTCAGCTAAATTAGTTAACATAGTGTCACAATCATTTTTAACCACTTAGCTTTGGCTATTCAAAAATAGCAGATATACAAGCTCGCCGCGCTATGAGCTTGTAGATCTGCTATTTTTGAAAAATCTTGAAAATGTGTGCAAATCTTTGAATATATATATTTTTTTAAAGCTAATTTTTAACTCAAACCTTTGCTTCCGGGGATCCCTGGCACAAACATATTTCTGATGGGGGTCCGCGGCCAAATGTATATCAATTTAGGGGTCCTTGGCATGAAAAAAGGTTGAAAACCACTGCTCTATAAGATGTCTCTATAATAACATTGTGACTTTTCCCTATTCCCATTTTTTTTTCAGCAACGGTGGGTCCGAGGAGTATCCGGAGAGGATGTGTGCCAATGTCAAGTTGTGGAAACACTAGACTAGGCGAAGAATTTCCAGTCGTCCACGCCAACATGGGACAAGGCAATAAAGTGTTAACAGGAATATGCTGCATCACATCTGGCTGTAACAAAAGGGCCATTGAAGGTATGTAGAATATTTACAACACTGAAACTAAGACTAGTGACAATTTCGTCAACAAATAAAAACTAGACTAAAATGTTAGTGAGGGACTAGTGGAGAAGAGATCCAGTAGAACTAAAAGACAAGTACAGATGTGCCACTTCAAAACTTCACACGTTACTGTTCTTTCCCTGAAAGTGCCCTGAAAAGGCATTTTTTCCTCCCTGTTCTGCCCTTAAAATGCACTGTTTTGCCCCTGAAAAGAAGTTGTCACTACACACCCCCGTTTTTCCCTTCAACAGACACCCATATACATGAGAACAAAAGAATGTGTGTTGAAGAAGGTGTCAGACTCATTATGAGGCGAAAGGTGATTTGAAGAGGTCCTTGACCAGTTGCTCAAATTAATTAGCATCATAAAAGCCGTGATCATCAAAATAATTCAGCATTTTAAATGCCCTTCTTTGTCCCTCTTATTGCCCTGGGAATCCCCTGAAAATGTACTGTCTTGGCGATGGCAGGACATGTGAAGTTTTGAAATGGCACATCTGTATGTTTGGATGCGCTCAGGTGTTGCGCTCTGAAAATAGCCGATCTACAAGCTCACAACGTGTCGCGCAACGTGTCGCGCTGCGACGCGTTGTGAGCTTGTAGATCGGCTATTTTCAGCATGCAACCAAGTGTAAAATCAGCCATTATGACGGTATCAAGGCACCGCCAACATACATTTTAGTCGACTAAATCAACTGTAGATTTAGTCGACTATAATCTTATGATATTTAGTCGACTAAAACTAGACTAACAGTAAAACATTTCAGATGACTCAAATATGAGTAAATGGAATTGTATTCAAAACACTATGACTAAAACTAAATAAAAAAATTGCCGTCAAAATCAACACTACAACTATATATAGTTACTACAGGGGTCTTCAACCTTTTCAGGCCAAGGACCCCCTAACTGAGAGAGAGATGAAGCAGGGACCCCCACTATATATTACATAACATTGTGTTGCAGATTAAAGCTTTTCACAGATGTTGGATTCATGTTAATGTGTATTTTCAGACACTTAATGACTTAAACCGTCAATACTTAGTAAACTTTCACTCTGTACCTGGTCTGCTCTTTTTTTTCCCTCTTCGCCGAAAATAGCCGATCTACAAGCTCACAACGCCTCGCAGCGCGAGGCGTTGTGAGCTTGTAGATCGGCTAATGGCTAATGTTGGCTAATGGCTAATGTTGTCCTTAGAATAGGGATGCTAGGGTTCAAGTGGTTAAAGGGACATTTCGCCGATTTTGCATCAAACCCCTATTTTTATCTAGGTCTAGGACCCATAAACATGATTCTGGTGTGTTTTTTGTGTTTTATCTGTAGTTTTAGATTCGTATCCATATCCTCAGAGACTATGACTCATTTGACTCATAGTCTCTTTATCTCACCTTATATCCTGACTACAATGTAGACCACACCCCCACGCAGCCTCCCCTCCCCACAAGGAAGGGCAGTGCCCCAAAGCATTATGGTCATTGTAGTAATGCAGCAGTCCAGTCAAACCCCAGTCAAACACACAGACTTATATATTTTTCTGGCCATAGGGTGCACATTTCAAATGTTGCTACTGTTATCTACTACAGATATTATTAACATTGAGTGACTGTAAGTTCCTCCAGGGGTGAAATGCTCCTTTAATGTAAAAAACAAAACAATGATCCTATCACACAGAGATTTGGCGGACGCCCTGTAGCAACTCTGAGGACCCCCTATGGGTCCCGGACCCCCCCTGTTGAGGACCCCTGATATAGTTACACTGCTTCGTTTCAGTTCCTACAAATGCCTCTGTGCTGGAGGCGCTGGAAGGGAACGGGCTGAGCTGCTTCACCTGTGTCGACACCGAGGACCTGACGTGTCAGAGCACGCTCCAATGCAGTGGACCCATGACCCGATGTACTAATGCAACCGGTGAGTCCTAATGTTGAGACCGTTCACACCAGATACAGTATGTCAGGTATTTTATATACACCTATGTTGCTGAGTACCAGTGGTGGAAAAAGTACTCGACTTGAATCTTCACCATCAGGTCAAAATTCATGTCAGATCCTGTGTCTAAGTGAGACATGACCTTTGACATGATCTAAATGTCTCAATAGAAGAGCAGGGAGACAAAATACAACCACTCCAATTGTTATATTGTATTAACACACTCTACCATACAGATTGGACAAAATTACATTGTATTAATTTTAAAAAAAGTTACATAGTGCCGCTTGTGTATAGTGGGCTGTTTATTACCCCTCTACAATTATTTGAAAACTGTAGTTACAGTACAAGTTAGTATGCAGATTTAGATTATTACAAGACATACATCAACCATTCAGCCCAATACTTCGGCTCTTCGAAACTAGCCAATCTACAAGCTCACAAGTAGATCTTATATTTTCAAACACGTTAGACAAGTATTTTACAAATGTAAGTACTATTACTTTGATGCCAATACTTTTGGACTTTTACTCAAGTAAAATGTGTAATACAGGCCTTTTACTTCTAACAGAGTCCTAATTTGTTGTATTGCTACTTTTAGTAAACTAAATCGAACTAATTCTTTCACCACTGTTGATAGGTTATTTACAGTGGTGAGCTGTGGATTTTTGAACTAAGGGTACTGTATTTTATGACGTCACGCGCACGCACATAGCCACTCAGCTCAGTGCTAGTTGAAATACTGTATTCAACATGTGATTATTAATGTAATCATATGTATTATTATTTTGTTGTATTGTTGCATTGTTAATTTGTTGTTTTTATTTTTGTTTCAAATTAATTATTTTATTTTCCTTTTAATTTTATATAAAAGCCCTTTACATAGACTCACCCACACATAAGTAGGCCTACTTAAAATAATCAGACAACTTGTCTTTGTCTTGTCTCAGACTCAGAGAACTGGGTCTTCTGCTAAGCGATCCCCTTCACACCTTGCAGTGCAGAGATGTTGTCTGTCATTGTGAGAGGAATGTACACATTCAATTCAAGTCCGTGTCTTTTCTCGAGTAGCCTAATGTTATGCAAAGCAGCCAGGTAGACGCTATTGAGAACGGCTCGCCACTGACGGCACGAACCTTGAGAGGCTATTGTTTTTATACTTTAAGGCGTTAAAGACCGCCGCTGACGGTGCGTGCACGCGCGCCCCCAGCTCCCACAGTGTCAGAACTAAGGGTACGCCGTACCCCCCCGTACCCCCTACAGCTCAACCCTGGTTATTTATAAATGAAAAGGAGAATGGCAGTTGTTGTGTCGTCAACAAATGGACAATGTGTAAAGTTTGATTAAAAACAGAGTGCTAATGTCAAACTTTTTTTTCTTCTCTCTTGTAATCTGTAGTGCTCATCCCAGGCGAAAGAATTCAAAGGGCGTTTGGCTGTGTCACTCCAACCTGGTGTGAAGGCAAAAATATCCACCTGGCCATTTTTAGACCCCTGATCACAATGTCTGCCTTCTTGGCCGGACCGACGTGCTGTGACACGGACTTCTGCAATGGCGACCGTTCCGTCCTGGGCGCCGCCAGCATACCTCAACTGAGTCTTTTAACTCTGGCGCTTTGGCTCTGTAGTTTTACACTTGCCTTATAGTTCACAGCAGTGGCGTGTTCTATACCGTGTTACGCTATATACGTAGTATACCGTACAACAGGCACGTGCACACATAAGACATCAAAGGGGGCTTGAGCCCCCTGCCCTTTTACCCAATCTGTAAAAGTGCCCTCTCCAGGCCATGATAGATTTCATAGTTTGAAAGAAATGCAAACGCACCATTTGCCATGCCGTACCTGAACGCAGCGTTCCAAGATAATTGCCTTTTTCCAAACTCTCCTGAACTTGAATGCAGCATTTTATGTTGAAAGAATTTGCATCTCCAGTATTGGCTTGAATCTTGATTATACTTTGTTGAGTGCGGCGTCACGCATCGAAAATAGACGATCTCCAAGCTCACAACGCGTCGCAGCGCGACGCGTTGTGAGCTTGGAGATCGCCTATTTTCGGTATTCTCACCATAAGTGCCCTTTTGACAAATTACAGCCCCTGCCCCTCTAACATTCTGTCTGCACGTCCCTGCCGTAAAAGGACATTTGAAATCGCATATACCGTCCAGTAACCATCCGAGGGGCAGCAACAATGTAGACTTCAAATAGCCTTTTTTCATGTGCTAATGTGGCGTTCGACTACGAGGTGAAGGCTATTATGTCATGGCTATTGTCTTGAGGTGATTAATGGCCCGCTGGACTCACGTATGATGCACTGTCTGAACTTTCACACCCGTCTCTGCAACCATAGGGCCACTAAGTCACAGTTTCTGAGTTGCACCGTACGAGTGCTTAAATCGTCCAGGAATTAATCTCCAGGAATGAAATTAGTGGAAGCATTGAATGATCCACGCTTTACATTGAAAATGCATCTAAGGCTAAACACAGCTCCAAAGTGGTTCAGTTACAGGGGCGATTAACATTAGAAACAGTAGACATTCAGTACAAAGCATATTGTAATTGGTTTGGAGTTTGGTAATAGTTTGGTAAATTAATAGGCCTAATATAGATAGATAGGTAGATAGGTAGATAGATAGGTAAATAGGTAGATAGGTAGATAGATAGATAGATAGATAGATAGATAGATAGATAGATAGATAGATAGATAGATAGATAGATAGATAGATAGAGATCTTAGGCCTATTCCACACACATATACATACAGTACACAATTACACTGAGATGTATATTGAGGTTCAAGGCCTTATTTGCAAGTGAGACTCCAAGATGTGCGCTTGTGTGGATGATTTAATGATGGATGAGAGCACAGCTATTTAATCATTTAAATAAGTGAGGGAAACAGATTTTTTTTTTTTATTACCAGCTTAATCCATTCTGTTACCTGTAGGCCTATTGTAAATTATCATCAGCTACTTTCTTGTTTGTTGTGAGATAGAAATATATATTGTTGTAATAATTGTTGTGATGTATTTTTTTATTTGCTAAGAACAGACAACTTTAATGGTCGCTGGACCTTACAGGTCTTTAACTCTGAGAGCGTACAAATGTGACCAGATGGACCCATATGTATCCATTTGGTTTCATTGTACAGTCTATGATTTGTGGGGGTCCTTGAAATGGTTAAAGGACGACTTCACCGCTTTTCAACCTATCTTCATATAATAGGTCCTCACTAATACTCATGATAAAATGGTACCATTTTTTTCTACTCGGTCTGTGTCTCAGAGGAGGGCTGTGGACAGTTCAGAGTCCCGTCTACCAGTGATATCATCAATGGGGAATCCAAGCTAATAGAAACTGCAGGCTTTCTATTCCTGGAAAGTTGCAATGCAATAAAAGAAGCCATTGTTCTCGTGTTAATAAAAATCTAAATAAAAAATGTGAAATCTTGTTGGAAAAAAAATCATGCCTAACGATGATGTCACTGGTCCAGGTTTCTGGACTGTCCACAGCCCTCCTATGAGACATAGACCAAGTAGATTTTTTTTAAAACATTTTATCATGAGTATTAGTGAGGACCAATTATATGAAGATGATACGGTGAAGTCGTCGTTTGAGAAACACTATATTATAACCACTCAAAAAAAATCAAAAGGACCAAAAGAAATATTAAGTATGTTTCTTTCCCTCCTTTAGCTCCAGCTCAGGCACACTGTAACTTCAATTATTTGAAATTCAATTTCACATTTAAAACATATGCCTTTAAAGCGACACTATGTAATTTTTTAAATGAATAAAATGTAAATTTGTCCCATCTGTATGGTAGAGCATATATACAATATAACTTATACAATTGGAGTGGTTGTATTTTGTCTCCCTGCTCTTCTATTGAGACATTTAGATCGTGTCAAAGGTCATGTCTCACCTATAGACACATGGATCAGACACGAATTTTGACCTGATGGTCAAGATCCAATTTATCCCCTGAGCAAGCAGGCAGGCTCGTGTGGGGAGGGTGAGTGGGTGGGTGAGTGGGTGGGTGAGTGGTTGGGTGGGTGAGTGGGTGGATGAGTGGGTGGGTGAGTGGGTGGGTGGGTGGGTGGGTGAGTGGGTGAGTGAGTGGGTGGGTGGGTGAGTGGGTGAGTGGGTGGGTGTGGGAGGGATTTTGAATTCAAGGTATATTGTGGATCAATTTTTTGATTGTAGTCAAAATATAAAAACTGAAAATAAACCTTGTTTAAAAAAAAAGAAACTCTCTTTCTCCCTCACTGCCTCTCTCATCCTTTATAATAAACAACTTTATTATAACCTTGATGGTGTGGTTTTACTGATCAGGGAACAATAAGTTATATTTTCCAAAGAAGCCTCCAGCACTAGTTATTGAACCTTGGTGTTCTTTTTCATGATGAAACCATGTTTCCTATATTCATAATATTATTGCAAAGTCACTGTTATTCATTGACACAAACTGTAATGGTCAGTTCTGTTGGATTACATGAGTCTATGTTGAAGGTTTCCATGGGGTCTAGTTGTTTCTCATCACTGCATGTCTCTAGGGCCTGTGTAAGTGCACAGGCAGTAGTGTACTGACACATTTTTATTTAATTACTCTAATACAGACAGTCCTAGCTGGCCTGTGCACTCTAAGCCTGAGCTCAACAACAACAAAACATGAAAATGCCGTGATGGTGCATTCCTTTACAGTTGATATTGTAAAACTACTACAACATAATAAAGACATCATGATATCCACAATTCCTGAGAATTTGGGAAAATCCTTCAATGGACCAAAGACTGCAATCTTTGCTTTTTTACTATTGTAAACAGATAGTGGTTGTTTTTCTAAGATTTCAACACAGATTTGTTGGTCACAATTCAGCGTTATCGGGGTACAAACAATAGGATGTGTGATAGTTTTCCATGTCCTTTCGGATCGTTTTGCATCAGAGATGTGTACTGTAGTGTTCAACATCACTGCACTGCACTCACATTGAGTTGTAGTAATACACAGTACATACAATATGTAAGCACAGGGATGTCACAATAATGGTGACCGAGGGAGCGCACACGTGAACAAACAGCATGCACAACGTGCACAACATGCATGTGGACATGTGAGGACGAGGGAAAATGTTTGTATGGAAGTCATTTCAGCTGCGTGGACAGAATATGTAATGAAAACAAGGTGTGTGCGTGTGTGTGTGTGTGTGTGTGTGTGCGCGTGCGTGCGTGCCTGTGTGTGTGTGTGTGCACATGTATGTATGCGCGCGCGCTCGTGTGTGTGTCCTACATTTGAAATCCAATCTTGCCTAACGCGCTGCCGCTTTACGGAGTGAACAAAATTAACCCATTAAGACCTGGAACTGTGTCATTTTTAGATTTGAGCTAAAAAGCATTATTTTACACTTTGGGCTATTCAAAAATAGCAGATCTACAAGCTCGTAGCGCGGCACCGAGTGCCGCGCTACGAGCTTGTAGATCTGCTATTTTTGAAAAATCGTGAAAATGTGTGCAAATCTTTGAATATATATATATTTTTAAAGCGTACATTTTGAACTCAAATCGTTGCTTCTGGGGGGTCCCTGGAACAAAATATTTTGATGGGGGTCCGCGGCCAAATACATATCATTTTGGGGGTCCTTGACATGAAAAAGATTGAGCACCACTGATATAGAAACAAACGTTTTTTCAGAAAACTGTTGAGATTTAGGAGACACGTAGAATCGGCTTCAGGTCTCAATGGGTTAAAGATGAATGATTCGACAGCCAAACTGTGCACCAGCTAGCGCAGCCTATCTCTCACATCCTGAGATAATTGAGAGGAGGCCATGCATAATAATACATCTCATAACTCCAGCTTACAGTACACGCACAGACACAAAAAAGGAATCGGTAATAATCTTCAATATTTTCAGAAATGTAAAACAGTTGTGGCAGTAATGAAACGCTGCAACATACTGTAGGCAGTGATGGCACAGGCAGTGATGCCCCGGCAGACCCAAAACCCGGCTATTCTTCACTTTCATTAGTCAGGCACACGCCTAACGCAAGGAGACTGGATTTGGCATTTGAATTCAAATTGTGTTTTTTACGTTGTTTTTCGTAATGTAAAAACATGAGCTGAATTATATTAAAAGCAAAGTGTAATAGAATTTTCACTAGTGCAATCCTTGTGTTTCATCTTTGGTTTTATGGTGTCGCAATAATCATTGGCACCTCTTCATTTATAAAGCCCTGGTTGGAAAATGACCACCATATATCTCCATCCATACTACGTCAGAAACCTATAGTCACATTTTAACTCGTTCCACCAGGGATTGGCTATAGTCCTTCTGGTTCCTTTTGCCAGTTCGGAACTGCATGGGAAAGACTGCTTTCAGCTTTGGTGCACCTGAGTCTTGGAACCTCTTGCAACAAGATCTTGGTGAATACCCTAGCATCTATTGGCCATTTTAGGAATGTATATACTGTAATAACCGTGCATGACCTGTATGCAACCGTTTTAACTGATCGCTGTCAACATGCAACTGTTTTAAAGGAGTAGTTCACCCAAAACATGACTTATTTTCTATCAATTACAAACCCCATGAAGCATTGAATTCATGGAGATATTTTATTTTTTGTCGCATTCAAATGCCAATCATTTGATTACCGGCGGAAAGATGGTAATGTATCCGGTAGGAGACTCAAAGAAGACTCTTTGAGTCTCCTACCGGAGAGACCGCCGGTCATCAAATTATTGGCTCAGGAATGAGACAAAACAAAAGAAAAAAATAATCCATGAATTCAAGGCTTCGTGGGGTGTGTAACTGATAATTTTTTTGGGTGAACTACTCCTTTAACCCATTAAGACCTGAGGCGATTCTTATAAATGTTTTCTAAATCCTAACAGTTTAAAAAAAATATATATATATATATATATTTTCAAGATTTTTCAAAAATAGCAGAGCTACAAGCTCATAGCGCGGCACTCGGTGCCGCGCTATGAGCTTGTAGATCTGCTATTTTTTGGCAGTGGGTGTCCTGGGTCTAGGCTTGATGGCGTAGTGGGCGTAGCGTGGGGACCATACGGTACCTTGTCTCCGTGGGTGAAGGTCTGTCCATCGCTCGCCCTCCTCCAGGAGATGTCAGGCAGAGGCTCTCCCTCAGACACACATGAGATCATGGCGGCGCTGCCCTCCACTGCCGTCACGTTACGCAACTGCACGATGTGAGGCTGGACTGAGAGAGAGAGAGAGAGAGAGAGAGAGAGAGAGAGAGAGAGAGAGAGAGAGAGAGACAGAGAGAGGGATAAGAGGTCAGATATACAGTATTTCAGCCCAATGGCTTGTTGTACACGGAGCAAAAAACTGCCTTCCAGTCTGTGCTGTGAACCAGTCCATTCTGACTTGTAACCAGTCCTGCAAGTTGACAGTATTGTGTTCAGTCCAGTCTGTGTTTTTCCACTCCTTTAACCCATTAAGACCTGAGGCAATAAAAAATCTAAATCCTAACAGTTTTTTTGAAAAAAAAACAACTAAAAGAAAATTCAAGAGTTTTCAAAAATAGCAGATCTACAAGCTCATAGCGCGGCACTCGGTGCCGCGCTATGAGCTTGTAGATCTGCTATTTTTGAATAGCCAAAGAAATCTAAAGTGACACAGATGCGTTCCAGAACTTCCAGTTCTTAACCCACTAAGACCGGGAACGCATCTGTGTAATTATTAGATTTCTTTGAGAGAGAGACTATTCAAAAATAGCAGATATACAAGCTCATAGCGCGGCACTCCTTGTCTTTTTTTTTTTAATCGTGAAAATGTTTACAAATCTTTAGTTTGAATGTATATTTTTAAAGCAAACATTTGTAACTCAAATCTTTGCTTCTGCGGGGATTATACAAATGTCTTCTAAATCCTACCATTTTTATTTTTAAACAGTGATTCTCAAACTTTTTATCATGTCAAGGACCCCCAAAATGATATGTATTTGGCCGCCGACCCCCATCTTCGCTTTAAAGAATATAACATTCAAAGATTTGCACAGATCTACAAGCTCGTAGCGCGGCACTCGGTGCTATAACCATTAAAAATCACACCCTGTGTGAAGGTAGCGGCGCCTTTGATACATTTTGTCATCGATATGTGTTTATAATGTGTTTATAGCCACGTGTCACGTGAAGCTTGACCAATCACTTTGTTGACGGGTCTGACCAATCAGAACGTTGACGGGTCTGACCAATCAGAACGTTGACGGGTCTGACCAATCAGAACGTTGACGGGTCTGACCAATCAGAACGTTGACGTGTCTGACCAATCAGAACGTTGACGGTGAACACGGACAAAGTCAGGTATAGAGCAGGATCCGCTCTATACCTAAAGGTAGAGAGCGGCTAGCGCCGCTAAAAACTTACCTAGAAGGACACTTTAGCCAAATGAATAATAAAATGATATCTCAGAATGGATCAGACAGATAGGTTTGACCTTATATGGCAACCTTTGGTCCAACACCTGGAGGAAAACGCCAATGTCAATAACTAATACAGAGCGTTCGAAGTCTCTCTCCCCCCCGCCGCCGCCGCCCCCACCCCTGGAGCCCTGGGTTTGTTTTTGTTTTGTTTTTTTGATTTTGATTTTTTTTTTTTTTTTTTTTTTTCTTCTGTTTTCTTTTGTATATTTCAGTTTTATTCTGTACCTTATTTTTCGGTTGTTTCTCTTGATTCCCATTCATTAATTTTATTTCATTTTCTGTATGTTTTATGTCCTGTTTATTGTGTGGTGCATTATCCGCTCCTAATGCTAGTAATATGATGGGAGAGCACATCATGGCTATGAGCACAAACAATTCTGCCAGTACGCTAAATTCGCAACAGAAGTGTGTAATGTGTAGTACTGTACACCCCATGATCCCTTCCAGCCCATCTTCTTCTTTTTCACCATATGTCGTGTCATTTATGTATAAAAAAGAAAAAACCACAAGGTGTATTACAAGATATGTCACATAACACATACAATGAAATTGAGATGTAAAGCTGTAATGTATATCACCTTAATAAAAAGAATACTAAAAAAAAAAAAAAAAATGAAATTACTAAATATTTCTAGATATTACTCATTGTTTATTTAGTCATTGTTTATATAGACATCTAATTCTATATTCATGACATCATAGTGATGTCATGAATAGTCCCCTTGCCTGACAAATCAGAACCTTGACGGGCCTGACCAATCAGAACCTTGACGGGCCTGACCAATCAGAACGTTGACGGACCTGACCAATCAGAACCTTGACGGGCCTGACCAATCAGAACGTTGACGGACCTGACCAATCAGAACGTTGGCGGGCCTGACCAATCAGAACGTTGACAGACCTGACCAATCAGAACGCTGACGGAAAAGCCAGGTATAGAGCAGGACCGCTCTATACTATGTATAGAGTGGCGCCAGCGCCGCTAAAAATAATGGTTAAAGCTCAAATCTAAAATGACACAGATGTGTACCTGGATTGAATGGGTTGACAAAATGATATACTGCATGCATGCTTTACTGTTTGGAAGGCCTCTCTCTAACTGTTTGGAAGGCCTCTCTCTAACTGTTTGGAAGGCCTCTCTCTAACTGTTTGGACGGCCTCTCTCTAACTGTTTGGACGGCCTCTCTCTAACTGTTTGGACGGCCTCTCTCTAACTGTTTGGAAGGCCTCTCTCTAACTGTTTGGACGGCCTCTCTCTAACTGTTTGGACGGCCTCTCTCTAACTGTTTGGACGGCCTCTCTCTAACTGTTTGGACGGCCTCTCTCTAACTGTTTGGAAGGCCTCTCTCTAACTGTTTGGAAGGCCTCTCTCTAACTGTTTGGACGGCCTCTCTCTAACTGTTTGGAAGGCCTCTCTCTAACTGTTTGGACGGCCTCTCTCTAACTGTTTGGAAGGCCTCTCTCTAACTGTTTGGACGGCCTCTCTCTAACTGTTTGGACGGCCTCTCTCTAACTGTTTGGACGGCCTCTCTCTAACTGTTTGGACGGCCTCTCTCTAACTGCTTGGACGGCCTCTCTCTAACTCCGATGCTCTTTTCAGCCACTGAGGCGAGCGCCATGACACGTGGCGAGGTCAAAGACATAGTGGCGGTGGAGGTGAAGATGATGGGCACTGTTCTCGCAGCATGGTGACTTGCTTTATACGCCTATTGCTGACGCATGACCCTGCATGTGTGAAGGGCACAGAGTGCACTGAGGTCTACAGTACATGACTCATGGATTGCCCTCTCTCTCTCTCTACTTTTCTAAGTGTACTTAGGAGAGTGTTTCACAGAGGAGGTTTGTGAAGTAGTGCAGCGTAACGTCCAAGAAAGTGACTGGAGAAATAGCAGTGGGGGCTTATATATATATACTGTAAAATGCTGCAGAGCGTGTGTGTGTGTGTGTGTGTGTGTGTGTGTGTGTGTGTGTGTGTCTGTGTCTGTGTCTGTGTGTGTGTGTGTGTGTGTGTGTGTGTGTGTGTGTGTGTGTGTGTGTGTGTGTGTGTCTGTGTGTGTGTGTGTGTGTGTGTGTGTGTGTGTGTGTGTGTGTGTGTGTGTGTGTGTGTGTGTGCGCGTGTGTGCGTGTGTGTGTGTCAGTGGTGGAAAAAAAAAAATCATTTCATTGAACGAACGGCAATGAACTAGTTCTTTTGAACGAATCGATCATGAACGAACCATCACTAGTGTGTGTGTAGGGGTGGAAAAAGTACTTGAATTCTTTGCTTAAGGAAAAGTACCAATACTGCAATATAGAAATACTCTGTTACAAGTAAAAGTCCAGGATTCAAAATGTACTTGAGTAAAAGTACAAAGCTATTGGTATCAGAATGTACTTAAAGTACCAAAAGTAAAAGTACTAAAATGTTTGAAAATAGCAGATCTACAAGCTCACAACGCGTCGCTTTGCGACACGTTGTGAGCTTGTAGATCGGCTATTTTCAAATGGCCTAGATATAAAATAGAGCTAAAGTGGTTAATGTATGTTTTATAATGTAATAATTTATATCTGCAAAGCAACTAGTAACTAAAGTTTTCAAATAATTGTGGTGGAGTAAAAGTACAATCTGAGATGTAGTGGAGTAGAAGAAAAAGTATTGGAAATTGGATATACTCAAGTAAAGTACAAATACCTCAACATTGTACTTAAGTACAGTACTTAAGTAAATGTACTTAGTTACTTTCCACCACTGTGTGTGTGTCTGTGCTTGCGTGTGCGCGCGCGTGTGTGAGTGTGAGTGTGAGTGTGAGTGTGTGTGTGTGTGTGTGTGTGTGTGTGTGTGTGTGTGTGTGTGTGTGTGTGTGTGTGTGTGTGCGTGTGTGTGTGTGTGTGCGCGAGTGCGTGTGTGTGTGTGTGTGTGTATGAGTCAGGGAACAGCGTACTGAGTTCTGACGTCAACACCATGCCCCCTGGGTCATAGCATTTATTTTTCCGTTCAAGCTTCCATTCAACTTTTAAAATCACTTATTAGAACTGTGTTCCAAAAAAAAAGAAAAAGGAAAAAAAGGAGTCCGCAGGCATTCTGAGAGGTGGCTCTGAATTGTTGTTTATGATATTTAATTATATTTTCTGATACAGTCTGTGATTTATAGGCTGCCTGGCATTTTTGACCTCCCTGGATGAATTACTGTAGTACTTTCCCGGCATCAGTGTATGCTTGTTAACCAAATGACTGAAAAGTCTAGACCCTTTGGAACACTTAAATTAAGTGATAAAAAGATATGAAATAAAAGGCGTGCCAAAACACGTTCACAAATGTAATCCAGTGTTCGACTGAGTCAACTACCAAGAACCTTCTGGTGTGTAGAGCAGGGGTTTTCAACCAGTGGTCCGGGGACCACCAGTGGTCCTTGAGGGGGTTCCAGGGGGTCCCCAGCCACATTAATAGTTAGCAACCAAATTGACCCTTATATGTCTGTAACTCTGAGAGTGTACAAATGGAACCAAATGCACCCTAACGGGTCCATTTGGTTCCATTTGTACACTCTCAGAGTTAAATGAACACTGATGATGGTGATACAGTGTAGATTGGGACCCCCAATAAATGTAAATGGTTGAGTCCCTGGCATATCTTTTCAAATGGGGGTCCCTGGGCTAATATTTGTCAATTTGGGGGTCCTTGATGCGAAAAAGGTTGAAGACCCCTGGTGTAGAGTATGTGAGGTGAGGATTCCCCTGCTATCTTCCACAAGGAAGACTTGAAGTGGAATCTTTCCTTTGACCAAACAACAGCTTTTGTAGACCAACATGCTCCACCGAGACAAAGTGGATCATTAAACTTCAGCTTATTGACTGGTAAGTTTAATGATGGATGAGTCCTAGAGTTTAATGACTGACTGGTCATCGATGAAGGACCACTTCATCGATGTTCAACCTTTCCAAAGTTTTTCAAACTTTCTAAACTGCATGCTTTCTCATCCTGGGAAGTTAGCATGCTGAAATAGAACACGCTGTTCTTGCAATGATAAAAAATGAAATAAAACATTTGAAATCTTGTTTGAAATGACCAAACCTGCCATCCTATACCGATGAGGTCACTGGCAGGCGGGTTTCTGAACTGTCCACAGCCATCCTCTGAGATACAGTGAGTACGACGAGAATGTTGTCATCTTATAATGAGCATTAGCGAGGAGTCCGAGACCAATTATATGAAGATAGGTTGAAAATAGGTGAAGTGATCCTTTAATAACTGGTCAGTTTAAAACCGTGGTTCTCAAAGTGGGGTCCAGTGACCCACACAGATGGGGGTAATTGGGGGTCCTTGACATGTATTCTGACCCCCTTTTCTCTCAAATGTAGAAGTTATGCCAATTAATTCCTCCCCACACACACATTTCTGTGTTGTGTGTCACTGCTGACTCGCCCGCCAGTGAGGAGCCCCCACCGGGAGGATGCAGAGCCTTCGTCCCACTCCTCCGCTGACAGGTATAGGAAGGAGAACGTGTAGTGACAAATATCACTGTCCCCGCACGGCTTCCCTCCCCCGAACACAGGCCAAATTGTGTTCATAATACAGTAGACGCTCGACAAAGCCGGATGCCACGGTGGATTCGAATCCGCAGGCTCCGTGGTGGTGGGCACGTACCTTACCACTATAGCGCCACCCGAGTGCCCTCATCCCTCCTGTTTCACTGAGGCCACAACAGTATCTACCAGCGGGATGGGGGGGGGGGGGGGGGCTGACATGTGCTACTTTCAGGAAGTCATTTCAGGCCGCTGTGCGTTAGCAACAAGACTGAGGGCAGAAGCACTGAGGTGTGACTGTATGTTCACTCTGCTGGAACCGGCACACACACGTGCACACATGCAGACACACACACACACACACACACACGCACGCACACTCTCAATATGAAGCAACAAGTCTCACACAAATCACCGGGCCTCAGCACAGAGGCAGATATAAATGTGCATGTGTAAGCAGCAGCCAAGCCCACTCTCTCTCACACACACACACGCACACACGTGCGCACGCACCCACACGCACACGCGCACTGCATGCACTCACAGAGGTAAGCAAGCACATCAGACACCTCCGCTAGCTAACAGTGGCTGTGCTGTCAGGGGAAATAAAACTAACTTACAACTGTGTTCCACCCGCTGTCCACCGCGAGGCAGAAACCGTTACCGTCTTCATTTAAATACATTTTGAAAGAGCAAGCGCTTCTCGCATTCTTCAAAGGATGTTGATGACTGGAGCAAAAAATCTGCAATGTTTCGGTGCGAGGTAGGGCTGCGCAATTAACTGAAAATTGTCAAACATGGTGATTTTAGAATTCACAGTTATGTTTGCATATAATGGTGAATTAATTCAAACATCTTATTGTTGATGCACCGTGGCCTCATCTCCTCACCGTTACAGAGGGATTATCAGCCTCTGTAGCAGACGGAAACGTGAAATAAAACACATTATAGAGCTTAAACCTTTAGCTTTGACAGAACATTACCCACCGGTGGGGAATGGCTGCCTTAAACAGACAGTGGTGGACAGATACTTTACCCCTCTCGCGACCAAGGACGCAGAGAGCATTTTAGAACCGAAGGGGACGCATGCACGCGCACGCAGCACGCACGCAGCGCGCAAGGGGGGAAAACCCTCCCCCCAATGGAACTGAGTATGTCCAAACCCCCCCCCCCCACCCCCAAGCCTATAAATCACAGACTGTATCAGAAAATATAATTAAATATCATAAACAACAATGCAGAGACACCTCTCAGAATGACAGAATGCCTGCGGACTGCATATATTCTTTTTCTTTTTTTGGAACACAGTTCTAATAAGTGATTTTAAAAGTTGAATGGAAGCTTGAACAGAAACATAAATGTTATGACCCCCCCCCCCCCCCCCCCCCCCCCCATGGGAACCCAACACGCCCCAACCCGTCCCACAGAAATGAATATAAACCAACGACCCGTCCCGCCTTGCAACCCGCCAAAAAAAAAAAAACACACACAAGCAAGTCCATTCAATTGCTTTCCAAAGAGAGAGAGAGAGAGAGGGGGACAGAGGGAGGGAGAGAGAGAGAGAGAGCGTGCGTGCTCGTGTGAGAAGGTGTGTTTTGGTGGGGGGGTTTTCTTCCGTGGGTTGACCCGCTTCGCTTCGATAATTCCATCATAATCTATAACCCGTCCTCCCGCCCAGCGGTACAACCCGCGGGACCTGCGGGTTACGGGTCGGCCCGCGCATCACTGCCGGTTTGGGTGCGTTTGATTTCCCAACCATGTCCGCAGGGACGTGCACAGATAGACTCTAGGTGGTGCAAAGGTGCCCTTTGCCCTCTTGACCAGAAGTGCCCTTTTTTTCAGTTTACAACAGGGGTCTTCAACAGGGGGTCCGGGACCCCTAGGGGGTCCTCATAGTTACTACAGGGGGTCCGCCAAAACTTTATGTGATATGATTTTTCCTAGCATCCCTTTTCTGAGGAGAACTTTAGCCAAAAATAGCAGATCTACAAGCCCACAACGCCTCGCGCTGCGAGGCGTTGTGGGCTTGTAGATCGGCTATTTTTGGCAAAGAGGTACTGTATACTGTAGGTGTAGAGGGAAAAAAGAGCAGACCAAGTAAACAAAAAAAAGTATAATTTACTGGAGCACCTGCCCCTCAAAATGTCTGTGCACGCCACTGCATGTCCTGTCTCTTTGACCCATGTTGACTGTTAGGCTCAGGCTTACCAAACACCTTGAGGAGGATCTCTCGTTCCTGGGAGCCGGCCTTGTTGGTGGCCCTGCAGGCGTACGCTCCCCCGTCGTCCTGTCTGATGTTGTGGATGGTCAGCGTGCTCCGCCCGTCCTCCAGATGGCTGAAGACATACTGCTCCAACTGTTGCAGCTGCTGCCCCCTCCTGGACAACGTGAGAAAGACAGGAAACGCGTAGTTGAGTTACTAGTACAATTATAGACAGAGGGACGGACGGACGGACGGACGGACGGACGGACGGACGGACGGACGGACTGATGGATTTACTTGAATAAAAGCACAAAAGTATTGGTATCAAAATGTACTAAAAGTACCAAAAGTAGAAGGTAGTCATTGCAGAATGTCCCATTTCACAAGTTTTCAAATGTATAAAAATCTTTTGAAAATAGCAGATCTACAAGCTCACATTGCATATGAGCTTGTAGATCAGCTATTTTCAAATGGCTGAAATGTATATAGGGCTGAAGTGGTTAATGTATGTTTTGTAATAATAATCAAAATCTACAAAGTAACTACTGTAATAACTAAAATGTTCAAATAAGTGTAGTGGAGTAAAAGTACAATCTTTGCCTCTGAGATGTAGTGGAGTAGAAGTACAAGTATTGAAAATTGGAAATACTCCAGTAAAGTAAAAGTACCTCAAATTTGTACCTAAGTACAGTTTACTTAAGTAAATGTACTTAAATGTACGTAAATGTTACTTTCCAGCACTGCTGTAGTCAATGATTTGACTGAGCTATGTCAACAATGCAGCTGTGACACCAACATGTGACAGCAAATAGAAAACTGTGACCTGTCAAACGTAGGGGTAGGTCTATTCATGGACAACACAGTAAAAGTGACTTTTATCTCAATCTGTCCAGACTTGTGAAACCACACAGCAGGAAGAAAACAGGCTAAGACTGGTTATTACCTGTTCGTCAGATATGGATAGAAATCCTCCATTTAAAAGCTAACAGCCTATATTTTATCATCAAAGGTCATTGTTTAAGTTCGGTTGTGGAGTGATTCTAAAGTGATCACAGGGCCAAAGCTTCAGAACAGCTTCAGGAAAGAGCATGGATGACTGTCCAGAGCTGATTGTACCTGGACCACACGTTCACCTGCATTGAGTTCTGACAGTATGAGACATAAAACACATTAACCTGCATTGTGTTCATTCATGTAGACTAAATGTATCACACATTTACCTATTGAGTTCTTATGAGACTTAATGTAACATTAACCTACCTTGAGTTCTTATGAGACTTTAATTATTAAGCTGCTTTGAGTTCTTATAGACTAAATATAACACACATTAACCTGCATTGTGTTCTTTCTTATTATATGAGATCAACTTTAGAGACCTTCCGTCGCTTTCGGATGGAAACGTTGTAGGTCCAAAACCATTCCTTTTTAGCCGATCTACAAGCTCACAGCTTGAGCTTGAATATCTACTATTTTCACATTTTCACAAAAGCATAACACGTTTAAATAAGTTGGATCTGGGATTTCAAATGCAGCAAATTATGCTGTGTTAATGTCAACAAATAACATGCACACACACACGCGCACACACGCACGCGCGCGCGCGCGCACACACACACACACACACACACACACACACACACACACACACACACACACACACACACACACACACACACACACACACACACACACACACACACACACACACACACACACACACACACACACACACACACACACACACACACACACACACACACACACACACACACGAGGTGGATGTGGCAATAACTTTTAACGAGTCAGGGAGGAAATGAAGAAAGTGCTCATTGGAAACCAATGTCATTCCACTGACTGACTGACTGACTGACTGACTGACTGACTGTCTGACTGGACAATCTCCCCATGCACTGTTTACACCACACATCACAAGAAACTAGCACAATAAATGGTGCTCTGATTGTCTACAGCCAGTGTGATTGGGTCTGTGCAGTCTGTGAATTCCAATTTCCTCAGTAACTGGTGTGCGTGCGCGTGCGTGTGCGTGTGTGTGTGTGTGTGTGTGTGTGTGTGTGTGTGTGTGTGTGTGTGTGTGCGTGTGTGTGTGCGTGTGTGTGCGTGTGTGTGTGCGTGTGCGAGGGTTGATGTTGAATTGAACATTATGAATTAACCACCACACCCAATGGCTCTCATTTCATATTTCCACATTGTCAATTTTCAATTGCAAGCCGCCAAGCCTCCCTCCCTCCCTCGCTCACCTCACGCTTGAAACGCACCACCAGGCACGAACGCAGATTTTTCTTCCGCTCCACGCTAATGGATGCAGCCATGTTCTCACTGGCCGCACATGGACGCTCCCCACTTGCGCACGTTAAGATGTTTTTACCGCCCCCCGGGCAAACAAACATACCTCTTCCCGCGCGCATTTTCATTGAAACGCATTGACCAGACGTCCCGCTGTGGCCAGGTTTGTCGAGAACGCGTACAAACCTCCGTATACTAGACGGGACGGGGGGGGGGGGGCAGGATCTAGGTGCCGTCTGTGGGTGGGCTGACAGGTCTCAGCTCACAGGCGCACCTGCAGCACATGCTGTTAACTAAGTGGAATGGCAGGTGCTGTTGATGGGAAACCTACATGTGTTTGTGCTTTCTGTTGCAGTGAGGCTTGGTCCAGAGTGAGGGCCACACACACACAAGTCCACATTCTCTGATTTTTACTCCAATGTGGTTGTGTTACTCAGTGACTATTTTCCATGTTACTGGACTTATGTTAAAGGACAACTTTAGTTTTTTACAACCAAGGTTTATGTTTTAGATTGTAATTAATTAAATTAAATTATCAAATATGAGTGTTAAAAAAAAAATATTTAGTGCTTTCTATAGTTTTAGCAATTTTCGCGATCTTTTTTACAGTGGGCGGGGGCATTCTGTCCGGTGGCTAAATATGTATTTTTTTACACAATAACCTGGTGTTTTCTTTATTATTATTTACAGTAGCTCATCTAGCCCCCAATAACTCACATCTGGCCATCAAAGACCACAGGGCCTTTTTTATTGTGCAAAAAAAAGGCATATTTAGCCACCTGACAGAATGCCCCCGCCCACTGTAAATAATATCGCGGAAATTGCCAAAACTGTAAAAAGCAGTAAATGAAAAAAAAATAACACTCATCTTTTATTTACTTTAATTACAAGCTAAAATATAAACCTTGGTTGTAAAAAAACAAAGTTGTCCTTTAAGGTCACTCAGTGACTTATTGTTTGGGCTCCTGTTGATGACCATTTGTCTGATGTATTTCTCTCTGGGCTGGAAAACACGACCTACTTAAGGAAGCTGCCCTGTGTTCTGTCCTTCCTGTGCCTTGGGTGGTGACTGTTTGGTGACACACATGTTTTGCTACTACTCCCACAGAGTCGGTCCAAAACTCACACAAATCGGTAGTCTAAACCAGTGGTTCTCAAACTTTGACATGTCAAGGACCCCCAAATTGACACGTATTAGCCCGCGGACCCCCATTTAATGGCATTTCTATATCTGGGACCCCAATTATTTTGTAAAATCGATCTTAATTTAACTCTGAGAGTGTAAAAATGGAACCAAATGGACCCGTTAGGGTCCATTTGGTTCCATTTGTACACTCTCAGAGTTATAGATCCATAAGGGTCCATTTGGTTCCCAACTATCCATCATTTAGCTGGGGACCCCCTGGAACTCCCTCAAGGACCCCTGGGGGTCCCCGGACCCCACTTTGAGAACCAATGGTCTACACATTATCTCTGGAGTCATGTGATCAAGATGTATATCAGTGTTAATTTTGTAGACTAAAGGTCCTTACATGCACCGGGGGCGATTTTTTTCATGTGAATAATACGTTTTTTTTAAAACCTTATAAAGTCAATGCAAGCTTCCACTTCAGTTTCGGAGCGAAAAAGCGTCTTTTATTTATTCGGAGTCCGAATTTTGCGTATATTCGCATAATCGCCAGTGTGTAATGACCTTAAGACTAAAAGACTAAACAATTTCAGATGACTAAAATAGGACTAAAACTAAATGGTGTGTTATTGAAAAGACTTGAGACTAAGACTGAATCAGAATTTGCTTGAAAAGAAGAGCACACTTTTCCAGTCGCAAAACAGTTCCTCTTCACCAGAAATATCCTAGCAATAATGAAAAGGCCACATCAAATTCAACAGAACACATTTCTCACTTTGATTGGCTTTTGTAATTACAAAAAGCCAATTACGACTCCACGTTTTTCTTGCAAGAGTGGAATTATAATACACAAAAAGAAAGGTGACAAACGAACAAAGGCAGGCAAAGCCCAATAACAGCCTCCATTATTGGCACAGCCTCATTTGGTATTACTTTTAAAATGCCACAGCCTTGGTATTTCTTTTTTTTTTAAAGTGCACACAATAGAAGTCAATGCATTCTGTGCATTTTTAAAGACACTCTGACATTTTGGAGTCACTGAGAGATAACAAGACATTGTTATTTATTCACATTGTTAAACCATTAGCATTTCCCTGTTTGTGAAAGGATGGGATAAAAAACTCCCATTTCAAGCTCTGGTGTAAACAAAGTCCTTGACCTTTTCACGTCAAGGACCCCCAAAATAATATGTACAGTATTTAGCCACAGACACACGTCTAAAATATTTTTGTGCCAGCCGGGGACCCCCATACAAGATGTGTGTTGTTAAAGTGTTTAAAATATATTCCACATGTTCTACAAATTGTTTGAAAATAGCAGACTTACAAGCTCCCAGCGCATCGCAACGCTATTAAAAATTAGCCTATATGTATATAGGTTTAAAGTGGTTAAAGTGATGTTGATGCTATATTAACAAATTCTGCTAGGGGCCTCCCCGGTAGAGCTCTTCACGGGCCCCCCGATTCCGAAAATACCCGAGAGGACCCGAGACCCGTACGGGTCTGATCCGTGTTTTATCATAATCACTCGGGGGGCGGGTCGGAATCGGTCAGTATTACCTCAGAACTCGGGTCTGTCTATCATCATGTGTAATACCCGAGTGGATCCAAGAAGACCCGTAGTATGCCTGCTGAGTGTGTGCGCGGCTGCAGCCGCTGCACTAATCAGGAGAGAAACGCAATGAAGTGGTCATTAGGTCTGCTATTATTTCATAAAGTCCACATTTATTTACAAAGAAAACCTTTTCATTCATATTACATTAACTCATTGAGCGCCATTAACGTGTTTCACGTGTTTTTACCGCTATGGCTCAACGTGCCAATGACGTGTTTGACGTGTTTTTGAAAAAATTGTTAAAAAAAAAAAAAAAAAGTTTTTTTTTTTTTTTTTTTGAAAAACATGTTCAGAACCCAAGATATCATCATCTGAAGATTTGCAGCTCCATCCACTCCTTGTTTAACTTAGAAATGAAAAAGGCTGTATCTCGCTTCCTAAGCACTTTTTGTTTTCTGTGAAAAAAACTCTGGCACTGGGACAACATAATATAGAAATATTTTTTGTTTATTCGTTTCTGTTCTTTTACATACTCATAGGTAGTACAATTGAGTGCCAGAATTGCCAAACGTAAAAAAAAAAAAAAAAAATCTGGCACTCAATGAGTTAATACCACTGCGCATATTTATTCATTTTTGTATTGTTTCATATGCGCTTTTTTGATGGGGTGTCTGCAGGGTCGGGGTCTGTAAAACCTCGGAAATAATCGGGTTTCGGAACAAATTTCACCAGTCCCATTAGGGTCCGGGTCCGTAAAAAAAAGAAAAAAGTCGGAACGGGTTGGAATGGGACGAAACTGTCACGTGTCCACTCGGGTTTGGTTTTGTTATTTGATTTTTTTTTCGGAACGGGTCGGAATTGGATCAGATTTCACATTTCCATTTCGGTTCCGGACCGTTTTTTTTTTGGACCCGTGAAGAGCTGTACCTCTCGGCACCCCCTCAAGGACCCACGCGGGTCCCCGGACCCCACTCTGAGAACCATCGGTCGGTGTAAACAAAGTTGCTCACAGCTGTCAAGAAGGCGTCTGCAGAGACCCATTACTCTGCACCGAGTGATGCAAGGGCCTTTTTACTTCAATCAATGGCTCTCATTCATATCTACACATTGTCAATGTTCTGATGCAGGCCCGCCTCGCTCCCCTCAAGGCTAGTGACACAGCGTGAGCACACTGAACACTGTTGTTCAATACCAGTGGTGGAAAGTAACTAAGTACATTTTCTTAAGTACTGTACTTAAGTACAATTTTGAGATATTTGTACTTTACTTGAGTATTTCCAATTTCCAATACTTTTACTTCTACTCCACTACATCTCAGAGGCAAATATTGTACTTTTACTACATTTACTTGAAAACTTTAGTTACTAATTACTTTTCAGATATAAATTATGATATAATGAAACATACATTAACCACTTTAAACCTATTTTAAACCTAGACTATTTGAAAATAGCAGATCTACAAGCTCACAACGCGTCGCATCGCGACGCGTTGTGAGCTTGTAGATCTGATATTTTCAAATATTTGGTTACTTTTACTTTTGGTACTTTAAGTACATTTTGATACCAATACTTTTGTACTTTTACTCAAGTCAATTTTGAATTCCGGACTTTTACTTGTAACGGAGTACTTCTACATTGCAGTATTGATACTTTTACTTAAGTAAAACCTTTGAGTACTTTTTCCACCACTGTTCAATACTTTGAGCACCAGCAAGATGACAGCACTGTGTCTCTCTGTGTGTCTGCTGTGCTAAAGACCTTTTTCTGTGTGCCGCTGCCTTTTACTCAGAGTTTTTTTTAACCCATTAAGACCTGAGGCGATTCTTAAAAATGTTTTCTAAATCCTAACAGATTTAAAAAAAAAATAAAAAAAAATGTTTCAAGATTTTTCAAAAATAGCAGATCTACAAGCTCATAGCGCGGCACTCGGTATGAGCTTGGATATCTGCTATTTTTGAATAGCCAAAGAAATCAAAAGTGACACAGATGCGTTGTTAAAATAATTTCTTCTCCAATGTAATTTTATTCTGTTATTTTTATTTTAACTTTTTTTTATTCATGCAAAAGGTCCCTGCGTTTCTTTTTGCACACTCTTAATAATAAACTCCGGCTTTAATGTGTTTTGTTTTTGTTTTAACCCCGGGACCCCAAACTACACTTTACCAATCGTCAGTGTTAATTTAACTCTGAGAGTGTACAAATGGAACCAAATCTTACTATCAGAGTTAATAGCTTATTAAAAGTTTTATATATAAAAAAAATCAATTACACCAAAGGATAGGACTTCATAGAAGTCTGATGTGTCACAAAATCCTAATTGAACTTTGAAATTCTATCTTGTTTTGATGTAAGTTGCATCACTGTGTCTAGTTTTCATCTGCAAACTGTCACTTCTTGGTACAATTCTCATCAATGAAATTAACAGTGACAAACATGATGCACACACAAACTGCAAGGCACACACACACACACACACGCACGCACGCACGCACGCACGCACGCACGCACGCACGCACGCACGCACGCACGCACGCACGCACGCACGCACGCACGCACGCACGCACGCACGCAGGGACACGCAAGACTCAAATGAAAGCTCAAAAAAAGTTTGTAGCTTGTCTAACAATTATTTTAGCTTAGGGGTTCCCAAACCTTTCAGCTCGGGACCCACATTTTTTTATTTATTGAACTACATTTTTCGTAGAAAATTCCTGAAATACTTTAAAAAAAAAGAGTGTTTTTAAATAGTGAATTTAATTAGATTTTTAAAAATAATTAAAAACGTTGTCAAGAATCGGCACCCAGTTTAACCTGAACCCGCCATGCCTTTGAATGGAGCTGCTTTAAACTTGTGCTATAGGTGACTCTGGGTTCAGTTAAAGAGTTACCTGTGCCAGATGACCTCAGGTTCAGTTAACCCATTGAGACCTGAAGCCGATTCTACTGTACATGTCTCCTAAATCTCAACAGTATTCTGAAAAACGTATATAAAAATATATATATATATTCAGAAGATTTGCACACATTTTCACGATTTTTCAAAAATAGCAGATCTACAGTGCCGCGCTACGAGCTTGTAGATCTGCTATTTTTGAATAGCCCAAAGTGTAAAATAATGCTTTTTTAGCTCAAATCTAAAAATGACACAGTTCCAGGTCTTAATGGGTTAAAGAGTTACCTGTGCCAGGTGACCACAGGTTCAGTTAAAGAGTTACCTGTGCCAGGTGACCTCAGGTTCAGTTAAAGGGTTACCTGTGCCAGGTGACCACGGGTTCAGTTAAAGGGTTACCTGTGCCAGGTGACCACGGGTTCGGGGGATCCAGAGGTGATGCAGGTGAAGGTGACAGACTCCTGGTAGTCGGCGGTGGCGTTGAAGGACGGCTGGAACACTGACAGGACCGGTGGCACTGGAAGAGAAGAGGACAGAACACAAATCGTTAAAGGTTTAAAGGGTCTACACCATGAATTTTAACTTTTTCTTCATTTTTGTGTGTTTTTGGTCTCCCCCACCTCTCTTCTGTTCCAAAAAATACCCGACTTCGAGCATGCAGGCTTTCATAGGCTATCTGTGTTTTTTATGTAAATTGGTCTGAAAACAGTCCGTCAGATTTGTTCCCCCTGCCTACGTCACGTCTGGGAACAATTCCTCCCGTTTTTCAGTTCCAACCAAAAAAAAAAAAAAAAAAAAAAAAAACTTTTTTTTATTTTTTGTTTTCTTATTTTTTTCATATTTTTTTTTTTTACTTTTTTAACACAGAACCAGGAGATAACATGCATACAAACTGGCTCAATAGCGCCCCGTGCCAAACAGGACAATGTGGTATTGCAGGTGAAAGTGCTTTATAAGCCAGAGAGAAGTTAGTTGGAATGAGTATATCTGAGGCTTGATTTAGGCTCAAACCTTTTGAAAAACGTTCGAGGGTCATAAACAATATGATATTAAATATTATTACTATTTTTTAAATTCATGGTGTAGATCCTTTAAAACGTGAAACTCGCGTTGCATTTCGTCTCTGTAGGGCAGAAACATTGCAACTCTGTGGCAGTTTGCCACTGACACTACATAACCACATCACACCTACGGTTACCAACTACCTGCAATTCAAATAAGGGACACCCTGCATACATGCTGTTCCAAGAAAGATACATAATGCTGAATCATTTTTGCAGGTTATATTAAGCACTTGAACCCCAGCATCCAATGCAGGACTAAACAGCACTTAACCCATTAAGATCTGAAGCCGATTCTACATGTCTCCTAAATCATAACAGTATTCTGAAAAAAATATGTTTCTATATCAGTGGTGCTCAATCTTTTTCATGTCAAGGACCCCCAAAATTGTATGTATTTGGCCGCCGACCCCCATCTCAAAATATGTTGTTCCAGGGGGTCCCAGAAGCAAAGATTTGAGTTAAAAATGTTCGCTTTAAAAATATATATATTCAATGATTTGCACACATTTTCACGATTTTTCAAAAATAGCAGATCTACAAGCTCATAGCGCGGCACTCGGTGCAGCTCGGTGCATAGGGTAATCCTGTGAGGTAACGGAATACTTTTTAATGGCAGTAATCCAGAAAGTAGCGTGTTTGTAATGGGGAGTTGTGGAGTTGCGTCTTGATCCAAGGATTCCAGGGGGTGTTATACCACGTATGGGTCAAGAGTTATATGCTAAATCGTAAAGCGGGCTTTCATAGCGCCACCATGAGGCCAATTTGAAAAATGTAGAGTGTAGTGTCTTCCTTGGCCTACTGAGGGTGTGCATGCAGACTTTAACACTGATCGTTCCAGCGGTATCCAAGATGAGCTGTACGCACGCACGCACGCACGCACGCACGCACGCACGCACGCACGCACGCACGCACACACACACACACACACACACACACACACACACACACACACACACACACACACACACACACACACACACACACACACACACACACACACACACACACACACACACAGAGAGAGTGTGTGTGTGTGTGTGTGTGTGTGTGTGTGTGTGTGTGTGTGTGTGTGTGTGTGTGTGTGTGTGTGTCGTTTTAGAAAATCAATTACACCAAAGGATGGGACTTCATAGACGTCTGATGTGTTAGGGGTGAAATAGTTATCTATGCTGTCACAAAATCCTAATTGAACTTGTGTTATGAGTTCTAACTCTGTGTGTTGTTTTGATGTAAGTTGCATCACAGGCGTCTCGTTTTCATCTGCAAACTGTCACTTTAAAAAGGCTTGATTCATGTTTCCTGTTGCAATTCTCATCAGTGAAATTAACAGTGACAAACACGCACACACAAACAGAAGGGTACGCACAAGCAAGCACACGGGCAGTGGTGGAAAAAAAGTACTCACAATTTTTACTTAAGTAAAAGTATCAATACTGCAATGTAGAAGTAACTCTGTTACAAGTAAAAGTCCGGAATTAAACATTTACTTGAGTAAAAGTACAAAAGTATTGGTATCAAAATGTACTTGAAGTACCAACAGTAAAAGTACTAAAATGTTTGAAAATAGCAGATCTACAAGCTCACAACGCGTCGCGATGCGACGCGTTGTGAGCTTGTAGATCTGCTATTTTCAAATAGTCTAGGTATAAAATAGGGCTAAGGTGGTTAATGTATGTTTTATAATGTAATAATGTATATCTGAAAAGTAACTAGTAACTAAAGTTTTCAAATAATTGTAGTGGAGTAAAAGTACAATATTTGCCTCTGAGATGTAGCGGAGTAGAAGTAAAAGTATATAGACCATAGTGCAGTAAAGTAAAAGTACCTCAGAATTGTTCTTAAGTACAGTACTTGAGTAAATGTACTTAGTTACTTTACACCACTGCACACGGGCATGAGTGTGCATGTGCACACACGCACAAATGCAGAGGGAAACACAAGAATGAAATGAACGAGACACGCATGCACACACAGAATGAAAGAACGAACGAAAGGACGAAAGAGCGAAAGAGCGAAAGAACGAAAGAGCGAAAGAACGAAAGAACGAAAGAACGAAAGAAACAGAACAGGAGGCGATGTCTTTTTTTTTTCTGTGTTAAATTCAACCCAAACCAAGTCAGGAGGTTATCAGCTGTTTATTTTGGTCCAACACCATAGACCAGTGGTTCTCAACCAGTGGTCCCCCCCAGGGGGTCCCCAGCAAAATTAGTTAACATAGCGTCGCAATCATTTTAACCACTTAGCTTTGGCTATTGAAAAATACAGTAGCAGATCTACAAGCTCATAGCGCGGCACCGAGTGCCGCGCTATGAGCTTGTATATCTGCTATTTTTGAAAAAACATGAGAATGTGTGCATATCTTTGAGTATGTATCCTTAAAGCGAACATTTTTAACTCAAATATTTGCTTCTGGGGGTCCCTGGCAGAGAATATTTTCAGATGGGGGTCCGCGGCCAAATGCATATCAATTTAGGGGTCCTTGGTATGAAAATGGTTGAAAACCACTGCCATAGACTTAGAGATGTGCCATTTCAAAACTTCAAATGTCCTGCCATCGCCAAGACAGTACATTTTCAGGGGATTCCCAGGGCAATAAGAGGGACAAAGAAGGGCATTTAAAATGCTGAATTATTTTGATGATCACTGCTTTTATGATGCTAATTAATTTGAGCAACTGGTCAAGGACCTCTTCAAATCACCTTTCGCCTCATAATGAGTCTGACACACATTCTTTTGTTCTCATGTATATGGGTGTCTGTTGAAGGGAAAAACCGGGGTGTGTAGTGACAACTTCTTTTCAGGGGCAAAACAGTGCTTAAAAGGGGGCAGAAAAGGGAGGAAATAATGCCTTTTCAGGGCACTTTCAGGGAAAGAACAGTAACGTGTGAAGTTTTGAAGTGGCACATCTGTATCCGGGTCTTGATCCTACTTACTCAATGGTCTACATCTTCCTCTTTTAATGAAATAGAAAGAACCATTAATCTTTCATCATTCCTGTTCTGCTATGGAATGAGACACATCCTACAATGAATTGAATTGAATTGAATTGAATTGAATTGAATTGAATTGAATTGAATTGAATTGAATTGAATTAATTAGCACAGGAATGGAGTTCCGTGTCAGGCATGCCCAAACATGAGTCCAGGCCAGTCTTTATTGATTTTTTTTTGTTGTACCCATCTTTCTGCGTCCCTTTTATGCCCTATCTCTGTATGTGTCTGTCTGTTGTCTGTGCCCCCTTTATGCTCATAATATGGAGATCCCTGATGTCATCAGTATATCGGTTGGCTCGGCGGTTCTGGACAACCACCCACCGCCTCGGCGCCGGCCACGGCTCGGGTCGTTGGCGACGCGCGTTTCAAGTCGGTCAATCAGACGGTTCTCGAGATATGTATAACTGCTGAAGCACACACAGATTTTGTGAATATATTAACATTGGATTGGTTCTGGATTAAATCATAACCAAGTAAGTGATACAAAAATAACATCCATATATAAATACGTGTTAACACATTAGGTGCCAGAATTTGAACAGATTATGTGAACAGATTACGTTCGGTGCCAGAAATCTCACGGTTGCGCTGTGTTGTGCTATTTTAAATCTGTAGACTCCACGACGAGTAATCCATGAAAAACAATGCATGCGTGTAGGTTGCGCGATGCTCCTGGCTAAAGCCTGAAACAACAACATGTCTCACGCGAGTCACCATTGCAGAGCGATCGCGCAACGAGAATGACTCGTTTTGCCCACTGTAAAAAGTTAAGGAGATACAGAGTCTCCCTATCTCTCGAGCTCTTTAGTCAACAGAAAAGGCATTTTAAGGTCAGGATAACAATTTCATCCAATCAGGAGAGAAAATGTATCGAGAATGCAGGATAAACGGGTGAAATTGGAAGTGAATTACACATCTCTACAGCAGCTCAAACAGACTGCCGGGAGCAGATGATGATGTAGAATTATCACGGGAGGAAATGACTAATGCAGTGAATAAATCTGGCTCTGGTTCTATAGAAGAGGCGTTTCTCAGTGTAAGAAACGGTTCAGGGTTGTTCCGGCGATGAGCCAAACAGAACTTGGCAGTGTGTGTAATATCTATCTAGCGGACCGATCATTAAGCCTTTTCATTAAGGAGAAAACCTATATGGATATTACGCCTTCAATATGCTCAGTGCATCACGATGAACAATAGCTGTGTTGGATTCAAGCATTTAACCGTTGCACCATGTGGGCAGTACTCAGATATTTGACTTAAAGGTATAGGGTGAGTGATATTTTTTGCATATATATTTTCTTTTTGTTAAAAAGGTTTATATTCTGATAGTAATCATTGCTACAGAGCGTTTGTTCGGTCACAGGGGACTCGCCAGCTCTTAAGTAAAGAGAATATAGTACATTTTCAGGAAGGTGACAACATTTAAGCCAATCAGGAGAGAGCACTGAAAATGCATGTTCTGTTTAATAAAGAGCTGGAGAGACATGGGAGACTCCTTTTACTGAACAAACACTCAATGAGTAACAATGAGTACTATCAGAAAAACGTAACCTCAGTAAACTATGCCAAAACCTAACCTTATTCCTAAACGTAACCTCTAGGACTGGACAAGGACTGCCAGATACAGAGTTCTCCATATATGGGCATATCAGTCAGATCGGCGGTGCGACGTAGGTGTGAGGACATCGGTTTGCAGTGCACGGTACATCACACAAATGTAGTGGAGGAGAAACACTCATTTGGACTGATAGAAACCTATAGTCATAAGGAACCAGTGGACAATCACTCAATTAACTACTAATAGGCTTTAATGAGGTGAAGATTTTCTTTCATCACTAATGATCTTAACTGTTCAAATCCATTACCGAATTGGCGTGTAAAAGGCCTTACTAAGTTCTATAACAACAAGATAGTTTCAAACTAGATATATACACTAGGGATGTGGAGATGTAGTCTGCTCATGCTAAGCTTGTACTAGTCAGTGGTCAAATGTTTTACTTAAGTAAAAATATTAATACTGCAATGTAGAAGTACTTTCTTACAAGTAAAAGTCTGGAATTAAACATTTACTTGAGTAAAAGTACAAAGGTACTGGTATCAAAATGTACTTAAAGTACCAAAAGTGAAACTACTAAAATGTTTGAAAATAGCAGATCTACAAGCTCAGAACGCGTCGCATTGTGAGCTTGTAGATCTGCTATTTTCAAATAGCCTAGCCCTAGGTATAAAACAGGGCTAAAGTGTTTAATGTATGTTTTATAATGAAATAATTGATATCTGCAAAGTAACTAGTAACTAAAGTTTTCAAATGATTGTAGTGGAGTAAAAGTACACTATTTGCCATTGAGATGTAGTGGAGTAGAAGTTAAAGTATAGAAAATTGGAAATACTCCAGTGAAGTAAAAGTACCTCAAAATTGTACTTAAGTACAGTACTTGAGTAAATGTAGTTACTTTACACCACTGTGCGTGCGCAGGGCCATCGGCTGCTTGGAGCGGGTACTCACTCAGGAGTGTCTTACGAGCCTCAAACACAGGACGTGTTGTGAACCCAGAAGAGCGCTTACAAAAAGGTTATAACTGGGTTGAACTCAACCGTCTCAATGCTTGTATACAAATAATTGGTCTATAAAACAAATGAAAATATAATGGATGTGTTATTTTAATTACATTAAAAGTATTGATCGTATAGCCAAAGTAATGTGGCCGCCCGGCTTTCATTGCCGGGGTCAGTCGTTCATCTAGCATGTGGATGACTTTATACGACTTTCTTTTTGGTGACTTCTGAATGAAAATCACACAGACTAAATTAAATGCCACTTACTGAATTTACAATATAGCGATAAAGCACACACAAACAGCAGTCCCTTCCCCCAGAGGGAGGTTTATTAAAAGGATCTGTAGGTTATATTCATTGTAGAAGTACATGAGATGAATGGCTCGTTCTATTTAATTAAAAGAAGCAAATAACACTAGACCATTGGTTTTCAACCAGTGGTCCGGGGACCACCAGTGGTCCTTGGGAGAGTACCAGGGGGTCCCCAGCAAAATGAGTTAACATAGCGTCAGAATCATTTTAACCACTTGATTTTGGCTATTCAAAAATAGCAGATATACAAGCTCATAGTGCGGCACCGAGTGCCGCGCTATGAATGATCTATGAAGATCTGCTATTTTTGAAAAATCTGGAAAATGTGTGCAAATATTTGAATACATTTACAATATATTACATACATTTTTAACTCAAATCTTTGCTTCTGGGGGTCCCTGGCACAAAACATTTTCAGATGGTGGTCCGCGGCCAAATTTATATCAATGTAGGGGTCTTTGGCATGAAACAGGTTGAAAACCACTGCTCTAGACCATTGAGCATAGAGGAGGGTCATGGCCCAGATCAGTCTATGTCATTGGACCAACATTAAGCAAGGGATAATGCATGGGGAGGTAGTCATTATTGAAATTTAAAGCCCGACAGGGCGATTAACCACCGAGGCGAAGCCGACTTAATAAATACATAAATACATTTACCCAAAAGTAACAACAAAACGAAGTATTTCCTTGCTTACGGCAATGAAAGTATTCCATAAGTATTGGGCTGGGCGGACAAGTTCGCCTCGCAAAAACAAATGACGAAATGGAAAAAAACTCGCCCCAAAACACACTCGCCCCCCATTCTATTTACTGCCGATTTGCCTGTAATACCGCCGGATTTGCCCCGGGGTGACTATGTTTTGGGGCGAGCGTTTTGGTATTCCCCCGTTGTTGCGCCACGATAAACAAGGAAGTGTAGTGGATCAAATAGAATGACTTTTCGGTTATTGCATCGTCTATTTCTCACTTCAAATGTTTTCAAAAACATTCTTGAGAGCAACGTTTAGTTGTAAATGACATTGGTTGTTTGTTTACATGGCTGTCATGTTGGATAAAGCATAAAATCAAGCAGCGCAGGTTGATATGAGCAGGTGTTCTGAGTCTCTGATTAGACAGCGGTCCGTTATTGAGCTCATCGGTCATTATCCAGAAATAATGACCGATGACTGACCAATCAGAATCGAGCATTCAACCAAGCCGTGTAATAACAGTTGATAACCCCCCCCCCACCCCATTCTATGATTTCTTAAAGGTTAGTGAAAACACAAGAAAATGGCTGGCAGTGGCTTGGCAAATTATGTTTGATTGCAGGCAGTCAAAGAGTTAAAAGGGCAATGAAACCCTCGGGAGACAGATTTTCTAGTTGGTTTTCCGGTTCAGGTTCAAAACTACAGCACGGTAAAAATAAATAAAAGCAAACGAGGCTGACCTTATAGTAGGCTACACAGTGACGCAAGCAACACAGCTGCAGCTAATCAAATCATTAAGGGGTGTTGTTAGATTTAGGGGTGTCAATACTGTCTATGCTTGCACATTGGCAGATAATTGGCACACACACACCCATGGCTCACCTAAACCGTTGTAACATGGTATTAGCTGCAGCAGCGTGGCGGCTGTCTTCCATGCGTGACAGACGCACACAACTAAATATTCCTCAGGGACACTCAGGGATCAACATGACAATCCCCATGGTAGAGTGGAGTGCGTTTAACCCCTTCAATCCGGGAAAGCATCCGTGTCATTTTAGATTTATATATATATGAGTGTGAGTGTGTGTGCGTGTGCGTGTGCGTGTGCGTGTGCGTGTGCGTGTGCGTGTGTGTGTGTGTGTGAGCTTGTAGATATTTTTTTTTAAAGTACGATTTTACTGTGGAAAAATTGAGAAATATCACTTCAAACTCACCTTCAATAACATTACTCAAAGACAATTCTCTGAACTTTGATCTCTCGCCCAAAAAATAACTACATTACATTATTAACTCAAATCCATATTAACTCAACATTATTAACTCAAATCTTTATTAACTCAAATCTTTATTAACTCAACATTATTAACTCAAATCTTTATTAACTCAAATCTTTATTAACTCAACATTATTAACTCAAATCTTTATTAACTCAACATTATTAACTCAAATCTTTATTAACTCAACATTATTAACTCAAATCTTTGCTTCTGGGGGTCCCTGGAACAAAATGTTTTGAGACGGGAATAGCTTTTTGATATACGTTTTTTTCAGAAAACTTATTTAGAAGACATTTGTAGAATCTACCTCAGGTCAACGCATCTGTGTCACTTTAGATTTCTTTGGCTATTCAAAAATAGCAGATCTACAAGCTCATAGTGCGGCACCGAGTGCCGCACTATGAGCTTGTAGATATGCTATTTTTGAAAAATCTTGAAAAAATATTTTTCAGATTTTTTTCAATAAATTCCTGTTAGGAAAATATTTAGAAAATATTTTTAAGAATCGGCCTCAGGTCTTGATGGGTTAAAAGCCATTGACAAGCTCCCAGAGGGGGGGCGGGGGGTGGGGGGAAGGGGGGGGGGGGGTACGGGTACGGCGGTGTCCTCAGCGAGTTCAGCGAGCCACTCACTCCGCTCGGCTCTCCGTGGGGAATGATGAGTGTCATGTGGCTGGAATAATAGGCTGTGCCTCATTGAGCAGGCTTATTGGAACTTCCTCACAAGTGAAGCGAGTGGTTTAGCTAAATTGAATGCAATTCATGTCGTTTTTTCTTTTGGGGGGGAGGGTAGGGGAGGGCTGCTATTACATCATTACATTAGGCGAGGAGAGAATTACATAGGCAAAGAGTCAATAGTGCGGCCGCTCGTGCGTAACGAGGCTCTTATAGTGCTTTAGTGGCGAGATCGCGTTTCAATCAACTCCCCCCCGAACCGTCTCAGGTGACTCGCTTTTCTACGAACCGCTCTCTGTAAATGAGGACAAATGGTCAAATTAAAATGACATCCTTCGATTTTTTAAGGCCGGATCCATTGCTAATTGAGAATTTCAATTATGGGAAATAGCAGAGAGAGAGAGAGAGAGAGACCACAGTTAGATAGGCCTGTATATTAATTAACCCATTAAGACCGGCAACGCATCTGTGTGTCATTTTTAGATTTCTTTGGGTATTCAATTTCTTTTTTAAATCGTGAAAATGTGTGCAAATCTTTGAATATATACATTTTTCAAAGTGAACATTTTTAACTCAAATCTTTGCTTCTGGGGGATTCTACAAATGTCTTCAGTTCATTTTTTTGTATATATATTTTTTTTTACTCACATTGCTATATATCAGTGGATCTCATTTTCTCATATCAGTGGTCAACATTTTTCATGTCAAGGACCCCCAAAATTATATGTATTTGTCCGCGGACCCCCATCTCAAAATATTTTGTTCCAGGGACCCCCAGAGGCAAAGATTTGACTTAAAATGTATATAAATATATATCAAAGATTTGCACAAATATTTCACGATTTTTCAAAAATAGCAGATCTACAAGCAGATCTCTAGCGCGGCACCGAGTGCCGCGCTACGAGCTTGTAGAGCTTGTCAAAAAATGACACAGAGGTGCGTTCCCGGTCTGAATGGATTAAGTATCCTATCTGAGCGGATCCAGTCAAGCTCAGTTTTCATTCAGGCACGACTTGCATCTCATTTTCCTCCAGAAAGGAATGAGATATTTCACAACAATGCACACAGGGACGTGACGTTTGACGCTGCAAAGTGGAGCGTAATATTCTCTGAATGCAAACTGCTCTATTATGCCATATTTCCAAACGCAAGTGCGAGAACTTAACCGATTAAACCGTCTAGACTTAGCAAACTCGACCTGAGCTACCTCTGTACTTAGGACTGCTTTTTTTCAGTCTACACTGAATCTGGGGGTCCCGACCATAGACTGTATAAATGAGATGGACAAAGCCACTCCCCTGCTTTCTACAGACCGAAAATGAAGCCGATTGTTCCAAGACTGTAGGTCCGCCATCTTTCAATATCGCGTCATATCCTGCAGAATGAGACCAGACCATTATTGGTTGGATAGCTTGTCAATCAAGAGTGGGGGCAGGGAATGAATGCTATTGGTTGTGTAGCTTGTCAATCAAATCATCCCGCCCCTCCTAGAGAATAGCCTACTTTATCGTCAATTTTAAAATAAATAGGACCATAATTTAGCAAAACGCATATCCTGATGATTGAAAGGAGACTTTAAACAAGCGACTGGAAGCATATAGAATTTATGACAATTTTTTATTACGGTAAGAAAATCTAGTCTAAAGTTTGTGAAAAAACCCATTCACTTGCGTTAAAATAAATTCTTTCTGACACCGCAGGTCGGCGCAGGGTAAAACAGCGCCACTCTGGCCATTCATAAGCTTCCGTGTTGGCCTCATCGTAAATATCCAAGCCTTGGCCCTTGGTCCCGACCCGCAGGTTGAGAACCGTCAACCGCTGCGACTAGGTCTCAACATGGAAGAGCTGATGAAACTAATGTTAGATTGTAGGATTGAGCTGACTCTACACATGCCAGAGGGATATAATTGACTGAGAGAGAGAGAGAGATTTCACGCGTGCCTCTACTGACTTCAATGATGTACTGTACGAAATGACACGCATTCACATGGCTGCTCATTTCACGGTGTGTGTGTGTGTGTGTGTGTGTGTGTGTGTGTGTGTGTGTGTGTGTGTGTGTGTGTGTGTGTGTGTGTGTGTGTGTGTGCGTGTGCGTGTGCGTGTGTGTGGTGAGATAGAGAGAAAGAGAGAGAGAGAGAGAGATCTGATTCTTATTCTACTGCAGTGACCTCAATGCAATCCTAACCTTGTGTTTCTGCCCTTATGTGTTGTGTCTGTTCATTATATTTCAAGGCTTGATTACTTAGGAGGTGTATGAGCAGTGGTGGAAAAAGTACTCAAATTCTTTACTTAAGTAAAAGTACCAATACTGCAATATAAAAATACTCTGTTACAAGTAAAAGTCCTTGTACTTGTACTTGAGTAAAAGTACAAAAGTATTGGCATCAAAATGTACCAAAAGTAAAAGTACTAAATATTTGAAAATAGCAGATCTACAAGCTCACAACGTGTCGCGATGCGACGCGTTGTGAGCTTGTAGATCTGCTATTTTCAAATAGCCTAGGTATAAAATAGGGCTAAAGTGGTTAATGTGTGTTCTATAATATCATAATTTATATCTGAAGAGTAACTAGTAACTAAAGTTTTAAAATAATTGTAGTGGAGTAAAAGTACAATATGTGCCTCTGAGATGTAGTGGAGTAGAAGTAAAAGTATTGGAAATTGGAAATACTCAAGTTAAGTAAAAATACCTCAAAATTGTACTTAAGTACAGTACTTAAGTAAATGTACTTAGTTACTTTACACCACTGTGTATGAGATATACTGTAACTGTGTGCAACCACACAGTGTGCAGGGTTATTTCTTCTCCAGGGCGTCAGTTTGAAGGTTTTCAACCATCAATTAGACACTGTGCTCTTCTGAAAAGCATTTAGTCTTCTGTTAATAGAAAACTTGAAAGGCAAAAATTCTGTTAAATTGTGTATCATGGATTGGTCTGTATACCAGGCCTGAAATTGAATCAGTTTTGGGGCGAGGCTGCTTGGCCATTGATGTTTCTGAGGGCACAGCTGAGGCCAAATGCCAGGGCAGGAAGGCCATCAAATAAAACAACGATTATAAGGCCATGGAAAAAATGTATACATTTTATTTTTATGCCACGATTTTGCGATTTTTTTATTCACCCAGTGCCAATTGTCTAAGTCAGTGGTTCTCAAACTTTTTCATGTCAAGGACCCCCAAATTAACACTTATTAGCCCGCGGACCCCCATTTGAAAAGATATGCCAGGGACCCCCATAAGAGAAGATTTTGACTTATTTTATTTTTATTTTTTATTTCAAGGACCCCCAGTGTGACATGCATTAGGGCTACGGACCCCCATTTAATGGTATTTCTATCTCTTGGACCCCAATTTATATTGTAAAATCAATGTTAATTTAACTCAAAGAGTGTACATTTGTACACTCTCTGAGTGGACGGTAGGACGTAGCGTGTGGAAGGAACACGTTATTCACAACCAGTTCCTTTCCCCTCCATCAGGCGCCCCGGCTGACCAGGGGGAGGCAGTATAGAGACCAGGATTACTGCAACCCCACCTAGGGTATGGGCACTGATGACGCGGAGAAGAGGACACGCCCCCAGCGCCCACAGCGTTCCCGGCGGAAAATCGAACCCAGGACCCTCTAGCTGTGAGGCGACAGAGCTACCGACTGAGACTCCAAAAAAAAAAAATCCAATACATAATATATCTATCAGTAAAAAAGAAAAAAGTAACTTTTTTTGTGTTGTTGCAGAACCATCCAGAATGGGTTGTGTACTTTATGGTTCTGTAGGGAAACATTACCGTTGACGACCATGGCGATGTCCACGAAGTCGATCTCGCCACGCGCCTCCACGCTGGCCTCACAGCGGTACACACCCTCGTCTGCCTTGGTCACCTGACCAATCTGAAGGTTGTTATTGGGCAACACCTGGTACCTGCCTGAGAGGGAGAGAGAGAGAGAGAGAGAGAGAGAGAGAGAGAGAGAGAGAGAGGGGGGGGGGGGGGAGAAAGAAGGGGAGAGAGTCAAACTATTTGTATAGTTCACATCTCGTTCACATAGAATGTAATACAAACACATACAGAGTATGTACGTATTTGCAACATTCAAGTCTGCACAGATTAAAAAGCATAAATAAGCGAGAGAGAGAGAGACACAAAGGGCCCCCTGGGGTCCTTGAGAGGTCTCCTGGGGGTCCCCGGCTAAATTGGTTAATATAGCATTAGTGTTCAGTTCAACAACTTCAACGATGCGACACATTGTGAGCTTGTAGATTTGCTATTTTCAAAATGTATTGGAACATATTTTTAAAATTTGCAAACATTTTAACTGCGCAAATCTTGTATGGAGGTCCCTGGCACAACATGTTTTCAAATGGGGGGTTAAAGCAATTTAAGGGTCCTTGACATGAAAATGTTTGTGAACTTCCGAGGAGGAGAAAATAAATAGCAACAAAAAGGTACTCAATCCTTTTTACTTCAGTAAAAGTATCAATACTGCAATGTAGAAATTCTCTGTTACAAGTCCGGAATTTAAAATGTACTTGCGTAAAAGTACAAAAGTATTGGTATCAAAATGTACTTAAAGTACCAAAAGTAGAAGGTACTCATTATGTAGAAGTCCCATTTTACAAAGTTTTTAAATGTATAAAATGCATAAAAATGCATAAGATGCATAAAATCTTTTCAAAATAGCAGATCAAAATGTTTTTTCAAATGGCTTAAATGTATAGGGCTGAAGTGGTTTTGTAACAATAATAATCAAAGTAACTAGTAAGCAACTAAAGTTTTCAAATAATTGTAGTGGTGTAAAAGTACAATATTTGCCTCTGAGATGTAGTGGAGTAGAGGTAAATGTACAGAAAATTGTAATTTACTCATCTTATACCATTACAATACTTGACCACCATTTGTTACTATATATGAAAAAAAAAAAAAAATTACTCCAGTAAAGTAAAATACCTCAAAAGTGTACTCGAGTACATGTACTTAGTTACTTCACACCACTGGAGATAAGAAAGTTATAGGGAAATAGCGAGTGAGAACCGCAATCTCCCTTCTTCAACATTCCCGTCTGTCAATCCTCACAAACCGCGATAAAGCCGTCAGAGATAAACACTCTGCTGGGTAATTACCACAACCCAAATAATCTCCAGTCTTCCCCGCGGTGGCCACTCCGAAGATTGGCCCCGAACTTATACCCAGGCAATTTATACCCAGGCAAAGATGTTTTATAATACCCCATGCAACGCAATTCAAATTAATCAAAAGAAAAAAAGAAGGAAAACCAAAGAGATGTCTATCTCCACTTTTCATCATCGCCAAACGGCGCTGGAGATTTTAACTTCAACGAGAAATTAACCCATTACGACCGGGAACGCAGCGCGTGTGTCATTTTTTTAGATTTCTATGGCTGTTCAAAAATAGCAGATCTACAAGAGCTTGTAGATCTGCTATTTTGTTGCCTTGTAAAGGCACACCTATGAACCTTGTGGTCAACTCAAGAATAATAAAACAAAATAAAGAATACAACTATATGCTTTGGAAAATGGTCGGAAATAAGGTAAAGTATATGTGATTTGAACATGCACGGTCATTTTTAGATTCCTATGGCTATTCAAAAATAGCAGATCTACAAGCTCATAGCGCGGCACTCGGTGCCGCGCTATGAGCTTGTATATCTGCTATTTTTGAATAGCCAAAGACACCTAAAAATGACAGAGATGCATTCCCGGTCTTAATGGATTAAAAGATAATTTCTGATCGGCGCTCTGACCCGACATCCGTGTCTGAAGGTTATGATGGAGCCGTGAAGGAGGACATCTTCTACTTAACCCATTAAGGCCTGAGGCCGACTCTACAAAATGCCTTCTAAACCATCAGTTCTCAAACGTTTTTTTGTGCAGCAGACCCCCAAATTGATATGTTTTTGGCCGCAGACCCCCCCCATCTGAAAAAGTGTTGTGCCAGGGACCCCCAGATGACAAGATTTGTGTTAAAAATAAAATCCAAAATCCAAACTATTAAATACTTTCAAAACGTTTTCGATATTTTCATATTTCAGATATTTTCGAAAATAGCAGATGTACAAGTTTGCAGCGCTGCACGAAGTGACTCGCTATAAGCATTGGCCATTTTATGGGGGGGGGGGGGGGGCTAGGGGGAAATTGCCCCCCCCTGGTGGCAATATATATATATATATATATATATATATATATATATATATATGTATATATATATATATATATATATATATATATATATATATATATATATATATATATATATATATATATATATATATATATGGCAAATATAATGCAGAATATATGCTACATATATGCCATATTCAGGTTCATATACTGTATGTGCATATATAGGAACTATATGGATATATATGTACAAATATAGAGACATATATGCAGGCAGCCAATTTCGTATATGTCACATATGATAAACATATATGTTGCGTTTATAAAAAACATATATGTTCATACAGTATATTGTCTTTGCCCCCCAGCCATCGGCAAAAAATGCTGATGGCTATAAGCTTGTATATCTGCTATTTTTGACACTACTGTTCTAAATCCTTAGAGGTTTCTGAAAAACGTACATTGCTATATATATATATATATATATATATATATATATATATATATATATATATATATATATATATATATATATATATATATATATATATATATAGCTAAGATAAAAAAAAAATACACAGATTCTTTCCCGGTTTTAATGTGTGAAGTAGAAGCAGCAAAACTACAATATAAAAAAAGCTGTTTAGGCCTATACTTGAGTAAAAGTACAAAAGTATTGGCATCATCAAAACGCTTACAGTACCAAAGCACAAAAAAAGAACAGGTGAACTGAGGTCCGTTTTTTACTAAGAATAGAGGGTTTGAAGTGGTCAAAATATTGTTACTTTAGTGTTTTAAAATGGTCTCTGCTGCTGCACAGCCTTGGCTCAGGTCACAGCAATCAAAGCAGAGCAGAGAGTATGTTCTTTTCATGTGGGTCTCTTGCACACAGCGCTGTGGAGCTCTCACCACACGCACAACACAGAGGTCAGCAAACCCTGCTGCGTGGGAACTACTCCCACAACTCCCACGGGAACAGGCCGGTTTCCGTCGCGGACGGTCAACGGTCGACCAGGTGACACTGCTCACTCAGGATATTGAGGACAGCTTTCAGCTAAAACAGAAGGCTGGAGTAGTGTTGCTGGATCTTACAGCTGCCTATGACACCGTCTGGCACCGTGGACTCCACCTGAAGCTACTGAAGACCATCCCCGACAGGCACATGGTCAAGTTCATCATGGAGATGCTGACGAACCGCAGCTTCACCTTAAAGACCAGTGATGGACAATGCAGTAGGCTCAGGAGGCTGAGGAATGGCGTTCCGCAGGGGTCTGTCCTCGCACCGATGTTGTTCAACATATACATCCACGATCCACCGGAGACAACATCCCGGAAATATGGCTACGCTGACGACCTGGCCATCATGATGCGACGACCAACATGGGAGGCGATGGAAGTCGGCCTGAACCAGGATATGGGTATCCTTGAAGCCTATCTGCGCAAGTGGCGCCTACAGCTCAGCATTGGCAAGACAGTGTCAGCTGCTTACCACCTCAACAACCGCGAAGCAGGAAGGGAACTGGAAGTATTCGTCAACAACAAGCGCCTGGAGTTCCAGCAAGCCCCGCGGTACCTTGGTGTACGTCTGGACAGGACACTTTCCTTCAAACAACACCTGGAAGAAGTGACAGCCAAAGTGTCATCAAGGGTCTCACTAATCCGACGTCTCGCCGGTACCAGCTGGGGTGCATCTGCCAAGGTGCTCCGAATCTCCACGCAAGCCCTGGTCTTCTCTGCAGCTGAGTACTGTGCCCCAGCCTGGTGCAGAAGCCCACATGCCAGGAAGGTCGACGTTGCCATAAACAACGCTCTTCGGACCATAACTGGCTGCCTGAAGCCCACCCCTGTATTCCACCTGCCAGTACTAGCGGGAATTGCCCCGGCCGGCCTCCGACGAGAGGCTGCTACCCTCGCCCTTGCAAGGAAAGCCTGTAGACATGACTGGCATATCCTGCACAACACCACCACAACAGTGTTGCCTCTAGATAGGCTCAAGTCCCGCCACCCGTACAACAAGGCGGTACAAGAGCTGCTCAGGTCCATCCCTGAGGACCTGTCTACAGAGGCATGGCTGGCGGCAGCCTGGAAGCAGGAGTGGGAGTTGGCCGGGCCCACACGCATCCACCGCTACATCCAGGACCCGGGAGGCGGCATTAAAGGAGAGGAACTGCCACGCCGGCAATGGACCCTGCTGAACCGCCTGCGAACCGGGGTCGGACGCTTCAAAACATCCATGAGGAAGTGGGGCCTGGCGGACGGAGCAGCATGCGAGTGTGGGGAGCCGGAGCAGACCGCTGAGCACATAATCACAGTCTGTCCCCTGTATAAACCACCCTCGGAGGCCGGCCTCTTCGATGTGGGACCCGAGACGAGGGCGTGGCTGTACACTACTGAACTGGACATCTGATGATGACACACGAAAGAAGAAGAAGGAACTACTTTGGGTATTAACCTATTAAGACCGGGAACACATCAGTGTAATTTTTTTCATTTCTTTGGCTATTGAAAAATAGCAGATCTACAAGCTCATAGCGCGGCACTCTGTGCCGCGCTATGAGCTTGTAGATCTGCCTTTTTTTTTTTTAAATCGTGAAAAATGTGTGCAAAAAATATATACAAAATATATTTCAAAAATAGCAGATCTACAAGCTCATAGCACTGCGTTTGGTGCCGCACTATGAGCTTGTATATCTGCTGCTATATCTTGCTGCTAGTTTGAATAGCCAAAGAAATAAAAAAATCACACAGATGCGTTGTTCCCGCCTTTAATGGGTTAAATGCCTTGCTCAAGGGTCCAGAGATATGTCGAGAAGAGGTCTCACTTTGATTCGCCTCAGCCTGCACCACTCTACCTTTCCACCAGGAGCTGAACCCGTGACCTTCTGTCCATTAGCTCAGTGATCGAACCATTAAGCCGCTACACGGCCTCGCCGACAAACACAGCGGGATCAATGGATCACACGCACATACACACGCACACACACACTCTCCTCCACTCCTTGTTGAGCTGTGAAAGCGCAGCTTGTCTGAATCATGTAGTTTGCTGCCTTGTAAAGGCACACACGTCCAGTGGGCACCTATAAACCTTGTGGGCAACTCAAGAATAAAGAATACAACTATGTGCTTTGGGAAATGGTCAGAAATAATGTATACGGGATTTGAACATGCACGGTATATACCCTTCAACTTATTGTTTATCCCCACAATGACTGGCTATAACAAAAATCATGAAATAAAATAAATGGTGCCCAGTGTTCTCAGGGGCCCACTGTTCCGGTTACCCTTGTAAAGTATTCCATGGACGTAGTGAGAGAACCAGATCAACCAGCGTCTCCATAAGCCGTCTTCTCAATAAAACGCCAAATGTGTCTCCCGTCCAACTTTTACTGCATGAAGAGCAGTGGTGCAGAGTAACTACCGGTAAGTACATTTACTCAAGTACTGTACTTAAAGGAGGAGTTCACCCAAAAAATGACTTATTTTCTATCAATTGCACTCCCCATGAAGCCTTGAATCCATGGATTTTGTTTTTGTTTTTGTGGCATTCCTAAGCTAATAATTTGGTTCCCGTCTCCTACCGGCTAATGTATCCGGTAGGAGACACAAAGTAGATTATTTGTGTCTCCTACCGGATACACACGGTCATCAAATTATTGGCTTAGGAATGCCACAAAAACAAAAATAAATCCATGAATTCAAGGCTTCATGGGGAGTGCAATTGATAGAAAATATGTCATTTTTTGGGTGAACTCCTCCTTTAAGTACAGTTTGCAGGTACTTTGACTTTACTTGAGTGTGTCCATTTTCTTTGATACTTTATACTTCTCCTCCACTACATCTCAGAGGCAAATGTTGTATTGTTACTCCACTACAATTATTTGAACGTTTTAGTTACCCTAGTTACTTTTTACGCATTAAGTAGAATACTTCTTGTTAGAAGTTCTTCCGCCACTATGCAGAGCTGAGGTCTCCATTCAAGGAATTCACTGCTCTCGTATTGTGAGGCTCAGACAAAGGCGGGGAAAATGGCACTTCCTCAAGAATGCCTTCCTTTTTGGCACGCTAAGTCGTTCTTTTCAGCGAGCCGGAGAATTGGGACCGCCAGCCATGCAGCGTGCCACACCAGAGTGTTGGCATTTCACGTTTTGAAAAGTGTTTGTCAGGGTTACTTTGTATGAAATGTAATCTGTTAATGGCCGCCGCTGTTCAGCTCCCTGATGATTTGATTTGCCAATGTGTGTCAGAACTTGCACACTTGTATTGTAGAACTTCAACCACTTTAAACCCTACGTATCGCTTGCTGTCGGGCAAGAAACCGTGTATGTCCAAAAACGTTACTTTTCAGCAGGGACGTGCACAGATAGACTCTAGATGGTGCTAGAGCACCTGCCCTTTGCCCTCTTGACCAGAAGTACCCTTTTTCAGTTTACAGCAGGGGTCTTCAACAGGGGGTCTGGGACCCCTAGGGGGTCCTCAGAGTTACTACAGGGGGTCCGCCAAATCTTTATGTGATATGATTTTTCTTTTTACCATAACCACTCGAAAGCTAGCATCCCTTTTCTGAAGAGAACTTTAGGCAAAAATAGCAGATCTACAAGCTCACAACGCCTCGCGCTGCGAGGCGTTGTGGGCTTGTAGATCGGCTATTTTTGGCAAAGAGGTATAGGTGTAGAGGGATAAAAGAGCAGACCAAGTAAACAAAAAAAAGTATAATTTACTTGAGCACCTGCCCCTCAAAATGTCTGTGCACGCCACTGCTTTTCAGGAAATGGGGGGGGAAACTTTGCCTGTGTTCCAAATCATCCAATGTAGTTATGATTTAGTCACAATAAGAACTCTTTTCATCCTATATCTCAGGGGTGATGCAACTTTGATGATGGAGAGGGCCACTATATTTCCACACTCACACCAGGGGGCCACATTGCATATTGTCGGGCAGACACCTATTATCTACATTTTTTTCTCCGCCATTCTATGTCACAAAAGTATTCAGGATTCCAATTCAGGATTCCAGTGTGACGCGTTTTGAGCTTGTAGATCTGCTATTCTTGCTATTTTTTAATTAGAGTCCTGAAAAGTTAAAGTTTTGTTTCATTGTCTCCGCCAGGCTGAAAGGCATGGCGAGAGTATATGTTTTGCACCCTGTCCGTCCGTCCTTCTGTCTGTGAACAGCTAATCTCCGGCACCGTTGGCCTGAACACAACGAAACTTTGCACAAACACACTCCCTGGATGCCAATTCCGAACCTCTGCCCCAAATGTTTCACATTTTTCACATGGGCCTGTTATAGCGCCACCATGAGGCCGATTTCTGACTCCGAGGAGCACTTTTTTGAGTTTCATTTTTATGAACTTAAATACGAATAACATTGGACATAAAAAAGACAATAGAATAGTAATACTATAGTCATTAAGCTACTAATAGACTGAAGTAATTAAAGCGGGTCATGTTTGCATGTTAGGAATTGTAACAGCTGGTATAAGATGATCATGCTCTTACTGTGGTGGTCCCCTGTGGTGATCTCTCTGTCCTGGTAGTACCACACCACCACCGGCACCGGGGAGCTGATGACGTCACACACCACCTCCGCCGTCTCGCCGTGGCGGAACTCCTGCGGCGAATGCACCTCCCGGAAGGTCAGCCTCTCTGTGACGCACACACACACACACACACACACACACACACACACACACACACACACACACACACACACACACACACACACACACACACACACACACACACACACACACACACACACACACACACACACACACACACACACACACACAGTCGTATTGGTTAAAAGCCTATCTAAGACGGAAACGTTCAGATCTACGTTTCACATAGTATCAATCTAGGATTGAGTCGTCACGTTCGAGAATGTTGATATGCCAAAAAAATTACAATTGTGACACAGAGGGTGCGGGGCCTAATAAATTACAGCATGTCCCTATTGGCTGTCTAAGAGCCCCTACCAAGTTTGGGGCCTTAATTAGCATGCTGGGACCTGGAGTTATGGCTGTTTATAGTCCAGCCAATAGGAACACAGAGGGGACGGGGCTTAAGCAATTACAGCCTGTCCCTATTGGCCGTCTAAGACCATCTACGAAACGTGGGGCCCTTAGCATGCGTGGAACTGGAGTTATGGCTGTTTAAAGCCCAGCCAATAGGAACACAGAGGGGGCGGGGCTTAAGCAATTAGAGCACGTCGCTATTGGCCGTCCAAGAGCACCTACCAAGTTTGGGGCCTTTAGCATGCTGGAAACTGGAGTTATGGCTGTTTAAAGCCCAGCCAATAGGAACACAGAGGGGGGGGGGGGGGGGCAATGGTGCACGTGGTCCCTGGTGTGGCTATTCTGATGGCAGACCCCTGACCAGGGTTGGTGCCAGTCAATGTGAGCAGCCCTCGGCCATCGACCATCTGAGCAGCCATCAGCTAGGCGAGGCAGTAAAAAAGCTAACCCCCTAAGGCTTTATTGGAATTAATACCCTGATTTCCCTTATCTTTCCCTAGCCAGGATGGATTACCACCCTTATGCTCTCTCTCTCTCTCTCTCCTTCTCTCTCTCTCTCACATTCACACGCACACGCAGGCTCACACCCCTACTAATATTAATATTGTTGCTATAAAGACGCAAAGCAGCAGCTTGTATTTTGTCAATCTCGTGTCAATATACTTCGTTTATATATTCTCAAAAATGTGAAGCACCTTGGGCTAAAGTCCATGAGAGACCAGCTGCCTTTTCAACAGAGTAAATGTGGTTTGTTTTGCCAATAAATCCTTCTGGTGTTTTATTAGACATTGGTTGATGTGTTTATAATCCGGCCTGCACACATTTGAAAACGCCTCACGCTTTGTTGGGGATTTTATGGTTATATTTTATGGTTGTATTTTTCATGGCGTTGTTGTCGGGCAGAAACCTCTTATCTCCATATTCTAACTTTTTTGTGTTTCTTCGTAAATTAACGCCCGACGTGATCATACTACAGCAGTGGTTCTCAAACTTTTTCGTGTCAAGGACCCCCAAATTGACACTCATTAGCTATGCCAGGGACCCCCATAAGAGAAGATTTTTTACGGCTCTAGCAGTGATTCTCAACCATTTTAATTTCAAGGACCCCCAGTTTGACATGCATTAGGGCTACGGACCCCCATTTAATGGCATTTCTATCACTTGGACCGCAATTTATATTGTAAAATCAATGTTAAATGTTAAAATCAAACTCTGAGAGTGTACAAATGGAACCAAATGGACCCTAACGGGTCCATTTGGTTCCATTTGTACACTCTCAGAGTTACAGACCCATAAGGGTCCATTTTCCTAACTCTCCATCATTTAGCTGGGGACCCCGTGGAACTCCCTCAAGGACCCATGGGGGTCCCCGGACCCCACTTTGAGAACCAATGTACTACAGCGTCACACAAAAGCATCAAAAGTAGCAGATCTACAAGCTTGTAGTTTTGGACATGAGGTTTCCACCCTACAGAGACGGTGGCCATGAGCTTCAGGGCTGAGCTTCATCACTCAAATGACACCCACTCTAAATTAAATTGGTCATATTGCAGGTGAGTTGCAAAGAATGCTCACAGGCATGAAATAATAATTGAAAGATGTGCAATTATGTATGAGAGCTGACAAAACGTTAAAGAAGAATATCCCAATGTACAGTAACAGTTGAATGTTGTGCTCAACGTCAAGTTAAAATGTGTTGTCCAAACAACTATGGTATGTGGCAATTGAACACAAATGTCACAGTGGTGGAAACATTGTTTTACTTGAGTGAAAGTATCAATACCGCAATGTAGAAATACTCTGTTAGGGCCCACCGCACTTTTATTTTACCTCTGGGGTTGAATCTGCCAATGCTTTGTCAATGTAAATGTGTGGATTCTTGGAAAAAATCCGCAAGACCAGGAATCCACGCATTTGCATTGACAAAGCATTGGCAGATTCTGCCCCAGAGGTAAAATAAAAGTGCGGTGGGAGCGCTGTAACAATCGCCCTTTAACTCGGAAAGGGTAACTATTAACTAAAAAGGAAACAACAGGATCGGCAGGATGCTAGTCGTGGTTACTTTATTTAAGCCACAATAAATAATAATTGTCCTCACAAAATGGTAAATAATAACACACCCTCTTGGGTTTTTAACTACTGTCCCTGTCTCTGTCCCTAACAAATGAAAGAAATAAACCAAACAGGTCAACGCATAACAATTATTTCACATACTCTCTCACCCCCAAACAAACCCCACTGTCTTTAGTAACCCCGCGGATCACAGTGCAAATATAAACAGTAAACAAACACGGACACGCACGGCGGTTAGAAGTCGGTTATTCAAATAATGAATAGTCTCTGCAACCGTCCACTTCTTATCACGCTTCCGCGGACGCACAGTTCCTTAATCCAAAAGAAATGAAAAGTCTCTTCCGCTCGACGCGGCCCAAACAATAGTTAAGTACGGGGCACCCCTCTAAATTGTAATTGTAATCCACAAAGAACTGGCTGCTTGGTATTGCCTCACCGGCTCGTCGGCTCCTCGTCACTCCAACACCGACCGGCGTCTCGTACACTACCGCAGCGCTCGAATACCCACGGCAGCAACCACACGTTCCTCTTCCACTGGGCTCGATAGTTCTTTCCTAGATGTAGGCTGCAGTTTACTGTCACGTTTAAACTTTGTTTCAAACGGTATAGACTGGCGCCTCGGAGATCTCCGTGTTTCCCACCCGTTCCCTCTGGTACACGGGTTGTTTGTTCGATTCCCCTCCCCCCGTGGCACACCCTCTATTTCTAACGTCGGGTGGCTCCAATGTTCCAATCAACCGCAGCACTCAGCCCCCATTACCTCTCAAGTGAATAGGAATATATCTCAGGGTCCAACATGTCACATATCACTCGTATACAATAACATGCATAAACTTAGACCAAATGTTACATATCAATCAGACAAAATAACACCTATAGATCAAGTAGATAAATAAAATAAATATAATGTGCATTTGTCACAGTCCCCCCCCCCCCCCCCCCCAGCTGGAAGCTATTTTTCCAAGTCCTCCCAAAGGAGGGGTCGAGGTTGACCACATTAAAATGTATCCACTTTTTACTCTTTCCTTTTCACTCTGTAATTATTAGGGCCTATCTGACTCGCTCTCTAGCTGGACCTGACCTTTTCGGGGGCACTAGCTCTGAGGAGTCTGATGCTTTTGAGAGTGAATGTTTTCTCGCCCGGACCAAATCACCTGGCTGGAACCGCGTGTTCCGCCAGGCACTGTCGTATTTGGCTTGCCTGGTACGAGAGACACCCACCCTTTGTTCAACTTTTTTGACCATGGCCCACTTGGTGTTATAGTCAAAGGTGACCAGCAGCACGGTGTTCTTTTTCTCCCTCGGGAACGGCCCGGCCGAGCCGACCCCCAGGACCTCTCCTGCTTGGTCAGCCTTAGTGGACGGTAGTAGGGCGAACCGCTTACGATCCTCCGGCCTGCACCGCTGACAAACGTGACAGCTACTGACGTACTCCCACACCTGTCTGCGGATCGTCGGCCACCAGGCCACCTCAAGGATTCGAAGGAGTGTCCTCAGCTTACCTGGATGACCTCTCGTGGGGTGGTCATGGAAATATTCCAGGAAGCGGTGGACCCGGCTGTCGGGCACCACCAGCTGATATTTCACTCCACGGTCTTTGGACGGCTGCCTTCGGTATAAGACCCCTTGAATTTTCTCGTAGCCCATGTGGTCTGTCCACTGGTCGGAATGGCCTAGGTTTTCCCGTAGATCTCGGACTTTGGGGTCTGCACGCTGAGCCCTGGCTAGGCCCGCAAGGGTTAACCCCAACGGCCACTTCTGGATCAGGCCTTCCATCTCCGGTGGGACACCTCGGGATCGGGGTCCCAGGGTGACACAGTCACCGCCCCTCGATGGTAACCCCGGCACAGCCTCACACATCTGCGCCGACGCCTGGCTGGGCGGTGGCTGTGAGGCGCTTTGTCCGTTGATCTTCTTCCAGCGGGTGCTGGAGGACCGGCCATGGGAGGCAGTAGCGGGTGGCCCCTGAGATGCACCGGCGGGGTGACTGTGGGGAGTGCTGGTGGGTCGACCTTGAGGAGTACGTGTTCCACAGGAACGAATGTCCGGCTTTTGCAGAGCTTGGGAGCTTAGGTGTGATGATGTACCGGCTCTTTTTACCTTCGCCACCTCCTTGCCCCATTTCTCCTCTCTCCTCATACAATGTTCAATGACTTCTTTCCGGAGTCGATCAACTGAGGTTTTTATGAGAGCCTCCATCTCTAGCATCCTGCGAGCTATGTACCCCCTTAGGCTCAGTTCCCTATTAATGCCACTCTCCATTGCCTCTTCAAAATCCCCCCTGACCTGCTGTACCTCATTTTTGCAGGTCTGCAACTTATCCCCTATTGAGGCCAATTGTTGCTGTACTGTGCAATCAGGGCCCTCACTCTCCTCAAAGTAGGCTGCCGCCTCCACTACCTGCTTTGTTTTTTTCCCATTCTGTTCCATTGTAATTTCCCCGTTGTGTTTTTTACAGTGTATTTTATTTTATTTTACCCTTTCGAGACAATTATTAAATTGTGGCCTCAACTAGTTCCCCTTTAACCTGCGTTCCCCGTACGGGCCACCACATGTAACAATCGCCCTTTAACTCGGAAAGGGTAACTATTAACTAAAAAGGAAACAACAGGATCGGCAGGATGCTAGTCGTGGTTACTTTATTTAAGCCACAATAAATAATAATTGTCCTCACAAAATGGTAAATAATAACACACCCTCTTGGGTTTTTAACTACTGTCCCTGTCTCTGTCCCTAACAAATGAAAGAAATAAACCAAACAGGTCAACGCATAACAATTATTTCACATACTCTCTCACCCCCAAACAAACCCCACTGTCTTTAGTAACCCCGCGGATCACAGTGCAAATATAAACAGTAAACAAACACGGACACGCACGGCGGTTAGAAGTCGGTTATTCAAATAATGAATAGTCTCTGCAACCGTCCACTTCTTATCACGCTTCCGCGGACGCACAGTTCCTTAATCCAAAAGAAATGAAAAGTCTCTTCCGCTCGACGCGGCCCAAACAATAGTTAAGTACGGGGCACCCCTCTAAATTGTAATTGTAATCCACAAAGAACTGGCTGCTTGGTATTGCCTCACCGGCTCGTCGGCTCCTCGTCACTCCAACACCGACCGGCGTCTCGTACACTACCGCAGCGCTCGAATACCCACGGCAGCAACCACACGTTCCTCTTCCACTGGGCTCGATAGTTCTTTCCTAGATGTAGGCTGCAGTTTACTGTCACGTTTAAACTTTGTTTCAAACGGTATAGACTGGCGCCTCGGAGATCTCCGTGTTTCCCACCCGTTCCCTCTGGTACACGGGTTGTTTGTTCGATTCCCCTCCCCCCGTGGCACACCCTCTATTTCTAACGTCGGGTGGCTCCAATGTTCCAATCAACCGCAGCACTCAGCCCCCATTACCTCTCAAGTGAATAGGAATATATCTCAGGGTCCAACATGTCACATATCACTCGTATACAATAACATGCATAAACTTAGACCAAATGTTACATATCAATCAGACAAAATAACACCTATAGATCAAGTAGATAAATAAAATAAATATAATGTGCATTTGTCACAGCGCGCCCTTACAAGTAAAAGGCCTGTGTTCAAAATGTCGCTTGAGTAAAAGTACAAAAGTGTTGGCATCAAAATATACTTAAAAGTACCAAAAGTAAAAGTACTAAAATGTTTGAAAATAGCAGATCTACAAACTTTTACAAAGACGCGTTGTGAGCTTGTAGATCGGCTATTTTCAAATAGCCTATGTATAAATAGGGCTAAAGTGTTAATGTATCTGTTTTATAATATAATAATTTATATCTGCAAAGCAACTAGTTCTAACGTTTTCAAATAATTGTAGTGGAGTAAAAGTACAATATTTCTTTCCTCAGAGATATAGTGGAGTAGAAAAAGTGGAGTAGAAAAATACCTCAAAATTTAAATGTTCTTAGTTACTTTACATCACTGACATGTCATCCCAGACATAATCACAACCGTTCAGTTGCCAATGGAAGTGTAACCGTCTCCTGTGTTCATTATAGATAATTATTATAATCGTAATAAAATCCCATAGGGTGTGATGCGCGTTTATCTAAAAATCGTGTTTGTAGCGCGTGCATGTTTAATATCATAGAGAATCAAATATTGCACGAGGCTCGGATTTTAAAACTGCAGTGCGAGCCCAGATTAATAGTCCTAATGGTGGCGCTATAGCAACGGCTGTTCAAATGTTCAGACGCTTTGAGCTGACAGGAATTATGAAGTCTGTGAAGTCTTAGTTTTTCTAAAAAACTTCAAAACCTAATTAACCCATTAAGACCGGGAACGCATCTGTGTCATTTTAAGATTTCTTTGGCTATTCAAAAATAGCAGATATACAAGCTCATAGCACGGCACCGAGTGCCGCACTATGAGCTTGTAGATCTGCTATTTATTTTTTTTCATTGTGAAAATGTGTGCAAATCTTTGAATATATACTTGTTTTAGAGCAAACATCGCTCTCTTCTCAAATCTTTGACAAGATGGGGGTCTGCGGCCAAATACATATCATTTTGGGGGTCCTTGACATGAAAAAAGTTTGAGAACCGCTGATGTATAGCAACATACGTCAGGATTTAGAAGAGATTTGTAGAATCCCCAGAAGCAAAGATTCGAGTTAAAAATGTTAAATGTAAAAAAATATATATTTTCAAAGATTTGCAAACATTTTCATGATTTAAATGTTTTTTTGCAGATCTACAAGCTCATAGCGTGGCACTCGGTGCCGCGCTATGAGCTTGTATGTCTGCTATTTTTGAATAGCCAAATAAATAATAATGCGTTCCCGGTCTTAATGGGTTATAAACCCATCTCCTCCCACACCTTCGGCTCAGTTGACACCAAACTCGTTACCCTGCATCTTCACACTGTCAAAATAGCCACATTTGTAATTCCTATGAATTTAGCCCACAGGGCTCACTACGTAAGTCCATGTACTGAACAGTATAACTAGCATGATGCACATACTTTATATGCATTCTGCCCTCATCTATAAGTCACTGTGCTGCTACATTTCTCAACTGTAAATGAATTTTTCATGAAGCAATCAATTTCCATAGGAAGGAATTAATTGCGTGCATCTCTATGCTGTCTAGACCAGCCTGATCTCACAGAATTTAGTATACATTGCACGGACCCAGTGCACGTCATTCAGTGCATAGTAGCCTAGAAACAAGGAAAGTCCGTGCATATGTAGGACGAGTCCCACGGTGCAGGGCGTAACCAGTTGCAACCCGGAAAAAACCCGTAAGCAGAGCAGTCCCCACGACAAAATGTACGATTCCGTGCCTATCGGTACGTAACTCAAACGGCGCTGAGTAGGTTCAAGGGAAAGTCGCAACGTTCGGGATGGCAGCTCGCTCGGTGGTACCTCACGTGGCTCCAGTTCCCTTGAGACTGCGTGCCTCCGAAATGGTTTAGTCACAATGGGGGAGATGCGAGGCGGCTATGCACGGATTTTCGGGTTTTCCAGTTGTCTATGCACTAGTGATGAGCGGGCCGACCCGTAAGCCGCGGGACCCGCGGCCGCGGGTCAACCCGTGGCGCGGGTGGGTCGAGTCAGGATTTCAGAGGCAATTATGCGGGCTGCGGGTGAGCGGGTCAGCCGCTCTCTCTCGCTCATCACTACTATGCACAGAATGACACCTCCGTGCAATGTATACTAAATCCTTGGATATCGGGTTAGTCTAGACCAAGGGTTTTCAACCAGTGGTCCGGGGACCACCAGTGGTCCTTGACGGGGGTACCAGGGGGTCCCCAACAAAATTAGTTAACAAAGCATCACAATTATTTTAACCACTTAGCTTTGGCTATTCAAAAATAGCAGATACACAAGCTCATAGCGCGGCACCGAGTGCCGCGCTATGAGCTTGTAGATCTGCTATTTTTGAAAGAAAAAATAAGACATTTGTTGAGACATTTAACACGGATTTGCGCACATTTTCACGATTTTTCAAACATAGCAGATTTACAAGTGCGTAGCGCGTACGCAGATTTACCAGCGCGTACGGCTAATTTTGTCCAAAAAATTAAGACATTTGTTGAGACATTTAACACGTATTTGCAAACATTTTCACAATTTTTCAAAAATAGCAGATTTACAAGTGCGAATCGCTAATTTTGTCCGAAAAATTAAGACATATGTTGAGACATTTGACACTAATTTGCACACATTTTTGCAAGATTTTTCAAAAATAGTAGATCTACAAGCTCGTAGATCTGCTATTTTTGAATAGCCTAAAGAAATCTAAAAATGACACAGATGCGTTTCGGGTCTTAGTGGATTAAGTTGAGACGCCCATCTGGACTCGGACAGGGTGGAGTAGACGCTTCGATATCCATTTCCATTGTAGCGGGGGGGGGGGGGGGGGGTGGAGGGGTAGCTTATTGGCACCTCCTCTGTATGGCATTGCGCCGTAGAAGCTTGGCAACCCGAGTGGCTGCTGCCCGAGAAGAACCCACATAAGCAGAGTCCTCAGCAGAGATGGCATATCACCCAGCGGCTGTCAATGCCTTCTGAGGTACGCCAAGGACATGATCGACAATTTGCATTCATAATTTAGGCATTTAGCAGACGCTCGTATCTGGAGCGACATCAGAGTAAGCACGACATCGAGCCAACGAGCAACGGAGTAAATAGTCACATAAGTAGACTGCAAACAGAACAATGTTCTGTCGCACATGACTGAAGTCACAGTGGTGGAAAAAGTACTCATATACTTTACTTAAGTAAAAGTACCAATACAGCTAATGTAGAAATACTCTGTTACAAGTAAAAGTCCAGAATTCAAAATTTACTTGAGTAAAAGTACAAAAGTATTGGCACCAAATTGTACTTAAGGTACCAAAAGTAAAAGTACTAAAATATTTGTAAATAGCAGATCTACGAGCTCACAACGCGTTGTGAGCTTGTAGATCGGTTTTAAACACATAGGACAAATCTGCCACTAGAGAGCAGCAAATAACAGCTTGATCAGCTCGCTGACTCACTCGCCCCCCCCCCCCCCCCCCCCCCCCCACACACACCCCGTCAAACAGTCAATGTGTTCTCAGATTCTCCGATCGGACAAAATTACGATGTGATACACGACGGCGATGACTGTTCGTCACCCAGACCATAGATTATAGAAGTGGACGTCTCCGTTCGTTTATTATACCGTGTGAAATACCATGTGTTTCCCTATTCTGGCCGAAAATGACCGGGGGGGAAAAATTAAAACCGGAAACGGAATCTGCGTCATAAAACCGGATGCAGGTGTGGGTGAAGTAAGTGGAACTCGAAACCTAGATTGAAAAATAAGCAGCATAGCGCGATCAGAGATTAAACAATGAACGCACGTCCAACGCGTCTAACGCGTCTAACGTGTCTAACGTGTCGACGGCCAACTGGACAAACTAGCAATTGACGCGTTATCGAGTCAACCGCAGTCAAAGAGTTAATGGGTTTAACCCTGTTGGGTTAGGCTCATACCCAACCCTGTTGGGTACTGTATGAGCTTGTGAATCTGCTATTTTTGAAAATCTTTGAGAAATTGTGAAACATTCTGAATGATTTAGATGTCTTTTCTTCCTTTAAAAAAAATAAAAACATAAATCTTGTTTTGTGGGGGCCCCTGGCACAACATCTTTTCATAAGGGGGTCCGCAGCCAAATAAATGGGGGGTCCTTAACAGGAAAATGTTTGAGAACCACTAGTGTAAGTTTACAAATCAGTGAGTCAGTTACTAAGTGACTTTCACGTCCAGTAGGGCTGGTTGCTGTCCAGCAAAAAAATAAAATAATAATAATAATAATAATTTAGAAAGCAATTTGAACCACAGAGCAACCACATCAATGTTATGAAAAGTACACCACTTCTAAGGAATGTCTTGGTTTTCATCTATTAATGAAAACTTTTCAGAAGGAATACAGACATTGACAGAGTCAGCAGGAAGCCGTGTTAGGGTTTCTCAAAACTTTAGCATTCAGCGGTTGTTGGCTCAGTTGTATTTGTTTGCGGCAGAGTTAATCCATGGTGTTCTTTGTTGGGGTACATATAATACAAAGTGAGACATTGAAGAGGACTTGGGATGAGTAAAGCAGAGACGTGAAGTAGTCGGGCTGTGGAACCACCACCTTAGAAATTTCCATGACTATTTATGAAGTATTAATTTTTTCCTTAACTTTTTGACTCTTTGATCTATTCTGCTTCCGTTTAGTTTTTTAATAGTTTTCAAGGCCGGTTTGTTTAGTTTAGTTTTTTTTAAAAGCTTAGTTTTAATGCAGTTTTTATTCCTTTTAGTGACAGTTTTAGTTTGTCGTCATATGGGGTATTTGGAAACATTTTGAAAGTAGCCGATCTACGAGCTTGTCGCTGCTGCTACACAGTGGTTCTCAACCTTTGCTGGATCAGTGCCCACTTGAAAATCTTGAAAGCTTTCGCGGCCCACCCATCTGACCAGTGACCAGTGACCACTTCCCATGGCAGCCTTACTCTTTCTTACTTTATTGTACAAAAAAAAACACATTTTTAAGAGTATATTTATTTAACCCATTGAGACCTGAAGCCGATTCTACATGTCTCCTAAATCTCAACAGTTTTCTGAAAAACGTTTGTTTCTACATCAGTGGTGCTCGAACTTTTTCATGTCAAGGACCCCCAAAATGATATGTATTTGGCCACGGACCCCCATCAAAATGTTTTGTTCCAGGGACCCCCCAGAAGCAAAGATTTGAGTTAAAAATGTTCGCTTTAGAAATATATATATTCAAAGATTTGCACACATTTTCACGATTTTCCAAAATAGCCCAAAGTATAAAATAATGCGTTTTTAGCTCAAATCTAAAAATGAGACAGTTCCAGGTCTCAATGGGTTAAAGGATCGATCGATCGATTGTGTTCTGGCTTGGATCAATGGAACTATCGGTATCATGATGAAAACCCATTTATTTCAAGGTTTTAAAGAAAAATACCATGACATTCTTTCACGTTATTAAACGGCTTGGTTGAATGCTTGATCCTGATTGGTCAATCATCGGTCATTATTTCTTGATAATGACAAATGAGCTCTATAACAGACCGCTGTCTAATCAGAGGCTCATATTAACCTGCGCTGCTTGGTTTTATGCCGTATCCAACATGACAGCCATGTACAAAACAAACGATGTCATTTACGACTAAACGTTGCTCTCAAGAACGATTTTGAAAACATTTGAAGTGAGAAATAGACGATGCAATGACCGAAAAGTGATTCTATTTGATCCACTACACTTCCTTGTTTATCGTGGCACAACAACACGAGAATACCAAAACACTCGCCCCAAAACACACAATCGCCCCCGGGGCAAATCCGGCGGTATTATAGCCAAATCCGGCGGTATATAGAATGGGGGGCGATTGTGTTTTGGGGCGAGTCTTCCGGTTACCTTTTGGACTACTGTCATTTGTTTTCCGAGGCGAACTTGTACACCCAGTCCAATACTCATGGAATACTTTCATTGCCGTAAGCAAGGAAATACTTCGTTTTGTTGTTACTTTTGGGTCAATTTATTTATGTATTTATTAAGTAGCCATGTAATAAGCGGGATAATGTATGGGGAGGTGGTCATTATTGAAAATTGAAGCCTTTCAGGGTGATTATCCACCTCCGCATCGGTGGATAATCAACCTGTCGGGCTTTAATTTTCAAAAATGACCACCTCCCCATACATTATCCCTTGCTTAATATTGATGCCATATTGTCATTAAAATCTTGCCAATTATTTGAGGAAGGGAATGGGTGTAGAATCACTTAACTAAACCTACAGTATATGAGCACTTGCTGCCAGACTATAAGAGAAACATGCTTTTTTTCCCCAGCAACACTCTGACGTCCACTTGACACTCATAAATCGTTGCTGTCGCGCAGAAACCTTGTATCTCCATTATGCTTTTTTTTTTTTGTAAATTAATGCCCTTCTTCATCACGCAAGAGCGTCACACAAAATGTAGTGAAAATAGCCGATCCGCAAGCTCACAACGCGTCGCGAAATAATAAAAAAGGAATATTTTTGGACATACAAGGTTTCCACCCGACAGCAACAAAATGGGGAATATAGTGGGCTTGCACAGTTCTCTCTCTCTCTCTCTTTTCTACCGTGCGTACCCGGTGTGTGTGTGTGTGTGTGTGTGTGTGTGTGTATGTGTGTGTGTGTGTGTGTGTGTGTGTGTGTGTGTGTGTGTGTGTGTGTGTGTGTGTGTGTGTGTGTGTGTGTGTGTGTGTGTGTGTGTGTCGGTGTGTCTGAGTGCGTGCGTGTCACTCGGCGAGGACAACTGTCAAATGTGGTGACAAGCCAATCCGCCCCCCCTCCCCCCCCCCCCCCCCCCCCCCCCACCGGAGCCTTTCAGCTGACACACAGTATTCACCGTCTCCGTTTTTCTGCTGGCTTGCGTTTCGTTAAGAAGGGCCGGGGCACAACATCATCAACTCACGCACGCACGCACGCACACACACACAGTGCGGTATATACATAGATAAACAGTGAGGGAGCCGCCAGGCACGGCTCACACACGCTTCATTGATTGTTCACTACAGCAAGAGGTGGTTCTCAACCTCTTTTCTTTTTCTTTCTTTTCTTGGGGTGGCTCTCAGCTATTGTCAGATGTTATAACGTCTTGACATTAGCCGAGAGACACCCACCCGCGCACGCACACAGGCGAGAGCACTCACACACACACACGTTTTTCAAAAATGTTAACCACTTAAAAGAGAGATCCAGTCATATTAGGTGTTTGCTTTGATGTGTCTCTAATCACTCACCAACATACCAGGGGCAGTTGAATTTTTTCATAGAAGCCCCTGTTGTCCATTGTGGAGACCCCTCTTCCACTGGCATAATGGAGTAATGTGTAACAACGAAAATCGCTTATTTTAGCAGCTCCAAAGTTAGTTTTTTTTTTCCACTAATCCTCATTATGCAGTGTCCTGACACTCAAACATGCACTGAATGTCCCTCATGAGCTGCCGTTCATGCAGATCTACAAGCTCACAATGCGTTGCGCTTGTAGATCTGCTATTTTCAAATGGCTGATATAGGGCTTAAGTGGTTACTGTTTGTAATAATAATCGAAATCTACAAAGTAACTAAAGTTTTCAAATAATTGTAGTGGAGTAAAAGTACAATATTTGCCTCTGAGATGCAGTGGAGTAGAAGTAAAAGTATTAGAAATTGGAAATACTCAAGTCAAGTGCAAATACCTCAAAATTGTATTTAAGTACAGTTCTTGAGTACTTGTACTTAAGGACGTATGCCAAAATCCATTAAAAAAAATTGCTTTTCACTGTTCTCAGGTCAAATACTGATATGCGATTAAAATGTGATTAATTGCGATTAATTAATTACAAAGCCTCTAATTAATTAGATTATTATTTTAATTGAGTCCCAGCCCTACGATTTTTCAAACATAACATTTTCAAATAGTTCAACTAGCCGATCTACATGGACACGTTGGGAGCTTGTAGATCGGCTATTTGAACTATTTGATTTTTTTTTTAAATAGTAAAAAAAAATTAGGGATAATGTGTAAGGCCAAAATAGCTAAAACAAGCTCAAAAGTGCCACGTTTCGAGCTTGTAGATCTGCTACTTTTGATACTTTTGTGTGACGCTGTAGTATGATCAAGTAGGTCATTCATTCAACGAAATATGAGACCAACGAGAAGTATTAACACATCGGGTGCCAGAGGTTTATTAAAATATTATACGTTCAGTGCCTGCATTTCTTCCATCCACTTACGTTATACGTTTCGTGCTGTAGAAGCCCCCGAGGCGGAAGTGCATGTGAACAAAGCGTGCGTGTGAGACGGCGGAGGATCCTGACTAACGCCTGGAACGATAATATTTCCAACACGATCCTCCATTGCAGAGTGATCGCCGATCGAAAACGGCTCACAACCACCACGTTAAAAAGAAATGGGAGATATTAAGCTTTTAGTTAAGGAGTTAACATTGGAGTGGCCGACCGGAAGGATTTTTGACATGGATCCACATCCGGCCTCTCCTTCTTAGAGACTCCTTGGATGATCCCAAAGTTTCGTTAGAGCGCCCCCACGTGGGCCCCACGTATGAAAAAAAAATGGTCCAAAAACAGTCACTCAATGTGTTAAGTTGTAAACATGCTGGCAGTGTGAGTACTATTTTTTGAAAAACCCTGGCAGTTTAAGAGTTAACACGATCTTGTGACTTCATAATAACTACATTGGATCCATTGGTACACATGGTTCTTTTTCCCCCCCATTTCCTGAAAAGTAGGCACTTTTGGACATACTAGGTCTCTTTCCCGACAACGCTGATGTGTTGGCACGCCGCGGTGAGGCTGGCTGAAGCCAGGTAGGGCTCCACATGCCGTGGTGTGTGTGTGTGTGTGTGTGTGTGTGTGTGTGTGTGTGTGTGTGTGTGTGTGTGTGTGTGTGTGTGTGTGTGTGTGTGTGTGTGTGTGTGTGTGTGTGCCACTCACACACACACACACACACCCACACACACACACACACACCGGACCGGGCGGGTATGGTGCCGTCTGGTTGCTATGGAAACTACAGGGGTTTAGGGAAGCTGCTTATGAGGCGGTGAGACGTGATGGAGGACCTGCACTGGGACGTGCTTTTCTTTGGGTTCTTGTGTGTGTGTGCGTTTACGTGTGTGTGTGTGTGTGTGTGTGTGTGTGTGTGTGTGTGTGTGTGTGTGTGTGTGTGTGCGTGTGCGTGTGCGTGTGTGTGTGTGTGTGTGCGTGCGTGTGTGTGTGCGTGTGCGTGTGTGTGTGTGTGTGTGTGCGTTGCTATACTTGTGAGGGTCAAATGTCCCGACACAAGTATATAGTAGAATTTGAGAAATAGACATTGTGAGAGAAAAATGTTGTGGTCCTCACAAGAGATAGAACATTAGTTACTACGTTATAACTACTGTAGTAACTAAAGTTTTCAAATAATTGTAGTGGAGTAAAAGTACAATATTTGCCTCTGAGATGTAGTGGAGTAGAAGTAAAAGTGCTGAACATTGGAAATACTCCAGTAAAGTACCTCAAAATTGTAATTAAGTACCGTACTTGAGTAAATGTACTTAGTTACTTTACACCACTGGACACTGGCCTAATGTAAGTACTTTAACACGTGCCATATATTTGAGGCGATAGGAGGCTGACTTTGTGATTGTGTGTCTAAGTTCAGGTCTGAGTCCAAGACTACACCAAGGTTTTTGACTTTGCTAGAGAGAGAGAGAGAGAGAGAGAGAGAGAGGTCTCCATATTAATCAACCACATGAACCCTAGCATCCCTATTCTTGGGGAACATTCGGCGAAAATAGCAGATCTACAAGCTCACAACACATTATGTCAGTGTTTCTCAGCCCTTTAGACCACGAACCGCCATCTGATCAAAAATGTTCATCTCTCGGTCCCCGATATCTACACAGTAAAATCAATTCATTTTAATTTAACCCCTTCAAGACCTGAAGCCGATTCTAACAATGTCTTCTAAATCTCAACAGTATTCTGAAAAAAACGCATGTTTCTATATCAGTGGTGCTCAAACCTTTTCATGTCAAGGACCCCCAAAATGATATGTATTTGGCCACGGACCCCCATCTCAAAATATTTTGTTCCAGGGACCCCCCCAGAAGCAAAGATTTGAGTTAAAAATGTTCACTTTAAACAATATATATTCAAAGATTTGCACACTTTCACGATTTAAAAAAAATAGCAGATCTACAAGCTCGTAGCGCGGCACTCGGTGCCGCGCTATGAGCTTGTAGATCTGCTATTTTTGAATAGCCAAAGTGTAAAATAATGCTTTTTAGCTCAAATGATACACAGCACATTAGTAGCAGCTACAAACGTCGGATGTATCTTATCTTGTATCTTTATACGTCTCTGGCTTCCAAAAAAGAATAAGCCTGTATTTTTTGTAGCTGCCAGTGTGAACGCAGCATCTAAACTATCTATTTCAACCATAAAAACAAGACTTTTTTATTGTGAGGATCAGGAACATGTTCGTCACAATATCCATTTCTCTAAATTCTACTACACTATACTACATCTGTCTGCCACAATACAAGTGCACGTACACACGCACGGCTGCCATGTTGTGTTGTGTGTACAGGTAAAATGTCAGACGGTAATGTTATTGATGGATTGTGCTCATGACTTCAGATGTGTCAACCTCCTCACACTGCCTCTGTCCATCAATCTGCACTGCTGCATTGCTACAGTGCATAACACAACACCACCAAGGCCTTAGAAACAAGGCTCCAAACATCCCAAAACAAACTTGTAAGGCTACTTCTTGGCCTCAATCACAAAACCCATCTAACCCCTGCTCATTTTGATAGGATTGGATGGCTCAGGGTTGAGGACAGAGTACAGCAACTTGCAATGGGCCTGGTCTACAAGATACGCCACAACATTGGGATCCCCCTGTATTTGTCTAAATACTTCCAAAACGTTAATGAAGTCCACGATCATAACACCAGAGGCA
>NC_139956.1:6051584-6059084 GCF_963454915.1 Gymnoscopelus microlampas
CACGTTATTCCAACCAGTTCCTTTCCCCTCCATCAGGCGCCCCGGCTGGCCAGGGGGAGGCAGTGTAGTGACCAGGATTACTGCATGTTTTTGTGAGGGTACCTACCCTAGGAGACACGGGGAGAACATGCAAACTCCACACAGAAAGGCCCTTTCGCCAACCCCACCTAGGGTATGGACACTGATGACGCGGAGGAGAGAACACGCCCCCAGCGCCCACAGCGTCCCCTGCGGGAATCGAACCCAGGACCTTCTAGCTGTGAGGCGACAGCACTACCGACTGTGCCACCGTGCCCTCACAGTCCCATTTTATACAGGCTATTTGCCGATCTACAAGACGCGTTGTGAGCTTGTAGATCTGCCATTTTCAAATATGCTTGTACTTTTACTTTTGGTACTTTAACTACATTTTGATGCCAATACTTTTGTACTTTAAGTAAGTTTTGAATTCCGGACTTTTACCTGTAACAGAGAATTTCTATATTGCAAATTTGCAATATTGGTACTTTTACTTAAGTAAAGAATTTGAGTACTTTTTCCACCACTGCTCACACTTCCACGTACAACTCTGACACTTAGATATACAAGCAAGAGCCCGACACACTAATATCCAGCAACTAGAGAACAATACAGCACGAGTCTTTAGTCTCAGGCCAATCAAGGCCCTGGGGAGAACGTGGCAGAGATAGCGACCGTGACTCTGTGTGAACGCAGTACAATTCAGTACGTTCTGAATAAGTCATTGTTATTATTAATGAGCGTTCAGTAAGGGCTACTTAGTCATTATTGGCAGTCACTCAGTGGAAAATGCCTGGTGGTGAAAGCTGTTTCTAAAATGAGGAGTGCGTCGCTAATTGCTCTGAGTGTTAGCCTGGTGACAGTGATGTAATGAGTGTGTTTTTTTGCGAGAGAAAAAAAGCGACCAGGTTGAGGAAACAATGACCAAAAGAAGCAACTAGGCCATTATGATCACACACGCACAGGGGGTCCGCAGAAATATGAGTTAATAATAGCATTGCAATCAGTTTGGCCACATTGGCTATTTTCTAGTGAAATGTTTGGAATATTTTTGAAACATTTTAACTTTAACCTTCAATAGTTATTGGAGAGTGGCCAATAATTTATATCGCAAAGTCACTAAAGTTTTCAAGTAATTGTAGTGGAAGTAAAAGTACAATATTTGCCTCTGAGATGTAGTGGAGTAGAAGTAAACGTATAGACAACTGGAAATACTCTAGTAAAGTAAAAAAAATACCTCAAAATTGTACTTAAGTACAGTACTTGAGTATATGTACTTAGTTACACCACTACCTATTCTGAGGCAAAAACAATAAATAATCCATTGCATCTACTGTAGCCTATATATCTTCCCTGTGCCTATTTTTCTTTTCCACTCATAACATGACACATTGTTTAAGCAGTAAAACATACAGTAATACTCAACATTGGCCTTTAGCCTCGAACAAATGGCTTGTCTGCGATAGTCTCTAGTAGAAGAAGTGCCCGGTAATTCATTTAGTGGTAGTGTGTGGGCAGTGGTAATGATTTGGGCCTGGGGGGGGGGGGGGGGATGGGTGGGAGGGGGCTCTATCGACAACAGAAGACGCAGTGTGATGCGCTGAGAGCTTGCAGAGTGCTTATTCTCACTATTCGTCTTACAACCAAGTATATGGGCCTTAACCCATTGAGACCGGGAACGCATCAGTGTCACTTTAGATTTCTTTGGGCTATTCAAAAATAGCAGATCCACAAGCTCATAGCGCGGCACCGAGTGCCGCGCTATGAGCTTGTGGATCTGCTATTTTTATTTTTTTTAAGAAATCGTGAAAGTGTGTGCAAATCTTTGAATATGTGTATACATTTTTAACTCAAATATTTGCTTCTGAGGGGTCGCTGGAACAACATATTTTGAGATGGGGGGGTCCGCGGACATATCATTCTGGGTGGTCCTTGACATGAAAAAAGTTTGAGAACCACTGAAATTATAGCAACATACGTTTCTTTTTTATTTTTAACTGTTAGGATTTAGAAGACATTTGCAGAAACCCAAGAAGCAAAGATTTGAGTTACAAATGATCTCTCTAAAAAACATATACATTCAAAGATTTGCACAAAATGTTCATGAAAAAAATAAAAATAGCAGATCTACAAGCTCGTAGCGTGGCACTCGGTGCTTGTACGAGCTTGCAGATCTGCTATTTTTTGAACGGCCCAAGAGTATAGAATAATGGTTAAGTGGTTTAAAATCTAAAAATGACAGATCGCTTTCCCGCTCTTTTTTTTTTCTTACATTTTTATCCCACGATTTTGTAACCCCATTTTTTACACCCAGTGCCAATTGTCTATGTAATCCTGGGCGCTACACTCCCTCTGCCAACCTATGGGAGGCCAGGGCCGAGCTCATGCCTCCTTCAATGCACAAGAGCCAACTGTACCTTCTTGTCACCTGACGCTTTCCCGCTCTTAATGGGTTAACCCTTTAAGACCGGGGGACGCATCTGTGTAACCACTTTATCCATATTATATATAGATATAGCAGATCTACAAGCTCATAGCGCGGCACCGAGTGCTGCGCTATGAGCTTGTAGATCTGCTATTTTTTTTTTTAAATCCTGTTTTTTTTTTTTGCACATCTTTGAATATATATATATCTATAAAGCAATTGTTTTTTACTCAAATCTTTGCTTCTGGGGGTCCCTGGAACACGGGGACCCCCGGAGTCCGCAGCCAAATACATATCGTTGTGGGGCTCCTTGACACTGACATTAATATTATAGCAACATAAGTGTTTCAGAAAACTGTTTTAAACTGATTTAGAAGACATTTGTAGAATCCCCAGAAGCAATAACATTTTAGCTAGAAATGCTCGCTTTAAATATATATATATTCAAAGATTTGCACAAAATTGTTAACGATTTTTCTAAAATAGCAGATCTACAAGCTCATAGCGCGGCACTCGGTGCCGCGCTATGAGCTTGTATATATCTGCTATTTTTGAATAGCCCAACGAAATCTAAAAATGACACACAGATGCGTTCTCAGGTCTTAAAGAGTTAAGTAATGGTCTGCTATGGTTTCTATAGGGGCGGCAGACAGACAGTGGCTGAGGTGGTGGAACGGTCATCTGAGGATCCGGGGGAAGAGAAGATGAAGAGATGAAGAAATGCTGAGGGGAAGAAAGCCCAGAAACCGACAGAAAAGACCCTTTTTTCAAGACGGGGCTAGTTTCATAGGGGGGAAGGCAAGGCGCGGTATAATGCAATTATTACCAGATCATCTCGGTTCATTTTTATTCTCATCCTGAATTGGCCATGTGGGGACTGCACTTTATCTCTTCTTCTTTCACCTGAAATACCTAGTTTAAAAAAAGATAAGCCCCGGTTACAGCAGTGCTCTGCAGAAGTATTTCTTTGTGTGTGTGTGCGGAGGGGAAAAGAGATTTCCTGCATCTTTTTCTCTCTTTCATCAAACATGCAGGCACTCCAGGAAGCTTTTGCTACTGGACTCTTTGATCCTGCTTATAATTGAACCAACCTCAGCATCAGTTGGAAGTTATACTATCAAGGCTGTCAAGGACTTATCACAGGCACTGGCATTCTGCTGAAATAGAGGGCCAAGGAGGCACGGAACTCCCAGAATCTGAATCAGAAACATCTTTATTTATCATCACAGGCGTAAAGAAGTGGCTGTTTTTTTTTGTTTTTGCCCATGCGCGCTCCATCATTTTGTAGTATTCTTTCAGTGGTGTAAAGTAACTAAGTATATGTACTCAGCGAATATCTGCTAAAACAAGCCTGTGCAATGACATCAGATGTAGGCGGATCCGTGGATCTCTCGTGATTGGTTTAGGGAAATTCGAATCCCCTCCCCCTTAATTGTAATCGCCTACACTGCAGCCAATGTCAGACTGAAGCTCCACGCAGCTTCAGGCTGATAATCAGGCTAGGTTAAATCAGGTATGGCAACTTCTGGAAATAAGAATCTCTTTAATTTGCAACACGACTACACCACTGTGTCTCCAATCTACTCAAGTCCTGCACACAGAGTAAGCTCTCTGCAGCTAGCCGTCTGACTCATGGTGTTTCCCCTAATTAACACCAATAAAATAAACAGCTTAAATGAACATAACCCATCAACATCACAGGTAACGCATTAACCCCTACAACACATTCCCCATGGTAAATAATTACACAGCACAACAACAACGGCAGAACAATAACAGACACAAACATTACAACGTTCACATCTCTTCACTTAAAGGACGACTTCACCGATTTTCAGCTCCTCACTAATACTAAGATGATAAAATGGTAAAAAAAAATCTACTCGGTCTGTGTCTCAGAGGAGGGCTGTGGACAGTTCAGAGTCCCGTCTACCAGTGACATCATCAATGGGCAATCCAAGCTAATAGAAACTGCAGGCTTTCTATTCCTGGAAAGTTGCGATGCAATAAAAGAAGCCATTGTTCTCGTGTTAATAAAAATCTAAATAAAAAGGGTGAAATATTGTTGGGAAAAAAAAAAACATGCCCAACGATGATGTTAGGCATGACATCATGCCTAACATGAGAAATGTTTAGTAGGTTACCAATAATGAAAACAATATTGGCAGGGTGATTATTCTGCTATGTTCCTGCTAGACACTTTACTGCAGGACTGTTCTGTTTAACCCATTAAGACCTGGAACTGTGTCATTTTTAGATTTGAGCTAAAAAGCATTATTTTACACTTTGGGCTATTCAAAAATAGCAGATATACAAGCTCATAGCGCGGCACCGAGTGCCGCGCTACGAGCTTGTAGATCTGCTATTTTTGAAAAATCGTGAATGTGTGCAACTCTTTGAATATAAATACTTTTAAAGCAAGCATTTTTAACTCAAATCTTTGCTTCTGGGGGGTCCCTGGAACAAAATATTTTGATGGGGTCCGCGGCCAAATACATATCATTTTGGGGGTCCTTGACATGAAAAACATTGAGCACCACTGATATAGAAACATACGTTTTTCAGAAAAGTTGAGATTTAGGAGACATGTAGAATCGGCTTCAGGTCTCAATGGGTTAAATAGCCTGCTAGATGTTTGAACACTCGTCTGAGCTCTCTTAAACATACAGTACCAATATCAAATAGGCTGCGCTCAAACTACTGTCACTGTGTGGGCGGATTTACATTTCTCCACTCGTTCTCTTTTTTTCTTATCCCGTGTAACATGTCAAATCAAAGCATACCGTATAGCTCTGTAAGTCCAACTGAAGCTCAAGATCAAATATGAAAATCACACGTCACATGAACATATTCTGTCATTGAAAGTTAACCAGCAAGCTGTGTGTGGCGTGCGAGCATGAGAGAGAGAGAGAGAATAGCAGATCTACAAGCTCATAGCGCGGCACTCGGTGCCGCGCTATGAGCTTGTATATCTGCTATTCTAGAGAGAGAGAGAGAGAGAAAACGTTCTCGTACTGTAAGACAGCTGCTTCATTGATATCTGCACACTGGACCTCGTTGTCATAATCACTGTCTAACTAGTACTGACTGTAGCTCATAAGCCCATCATCTCACCAGGCCAAGGGAGGCTCCCTTCTCGGCCCAATACTTTTGAACTTTTACTCAAGTACATTTTGAATTCTGGACTTTTACTTGTAACGGAGTACTTCTACATTGCAGTATTGATACTTTTGAGTAAAACATTTGAGTACCTTTTCCACCACTGTGTGTGTGTGTGTGTGTGTGTGTGTGTGTGTGTGTGTGTGTGTGTGTGTGTGTGTGTGTGTGTGTGTGTGTGTGTGTGTGTGTGTGTGTGTGTGTGTGTGTGTGTGTGTGTGTGTGTGTGTGTGTGTGTGTGTGTGTGTGTGTGTATATAGATAGTAGAAGAAAGCTGTCTTGAAGCCAAACTGGGGAGATGCAACATAGATCAAGAGCAACTGTTCAGCAGACCCTGCTGTGTCATAATAATTATTTACTTAACCCATTGAGGCCTGAGGTTCCGATTCTGCAAAATGTCTTCTAAATCCTAACGTTTCTCTGAAAAACTTATGTTTCTATATCAGTGGTTTTCAAACTTTTTCATGTCAAGGACCCCAGAAGCAAAGATTTGAGTTAATGTTTGCTTTAAAAGAATATATACATATTCAAAGATTTGCACACATTTTCACGATTTTTCAAAAATAGCAGATCTACAAGCTCATAGCGCGGCACTCGGTGCCGCGCTATGAGCTTGTATATCTGCTGTTTTTGAATAGCCAAAGTGTAAAATTATGCTTTTTTAGCACAAATGAAAAAGTGACACAGATGCGTTCCAGGTCTAAATGGGTTAATGTGGTCTGCGGGATCAATCCCATGTCCCGTACGTACCCCCTACCCTGACACATCTTTCACAGTTAGCTGTGGTAGAGTTCAGCCGTCCTGCCTTTTGACAAACTGTCAGGTTGGCTGTTTTTTTTTTGTACATTTGCATTGGTTTGATCTGAGGCGTCACACGGTGTAGATATTATTTTCTCTTCTCTACTTCTCTCGCCCCCATCGGGGACTGGTTGGATTCACGCTGCTTAAATAAATTGAGTCATCTAACGGTTTGACTAAACGATCCAATCAAGTTCCAACCATAGAAAATGACAAATTCTCATGTTTACCATCCCCGCACACCTAGTCTTCACTTTAGTTTATTTATTCATTTCAGTCCAAAATGACCTTCATCACATATCAGATACCTGTTGAGGGTCAGTTTGACTGAAAGGTTGTGTTCTCTTCATTATGGGGTCCCCAAATTATTTTGTGGGGTGGGGGGTCCTCAGATGATTTGCTTAATGTGTAACATTTCTCACTCAACAGTAAACAAACCAACATACAGTATACAGGGTATCTGCACATTTCTAAATATTTGCCTCTGAGTTGTAGTGGAGTAGAAGTAAAAGTACTGAAATTTGGAAATACACCAGTAAAGTTAAAACACCTCAAAATTGTAAGATTTTTGCTTTTTAGTACAGTACAGTACAGTACAGTACTTGAGTACATGTACTTAGTTACTTTCCACCAATGTTCCTGACCGCATCACTGTCGTGCTGATAACCTTGGTAAAGCACACACCCTCTTGTGTAATACTGCTTAGACACACTCTGCTGTAAGACCAGTGGTGTAAAGTAACTAAGTACATTTACTCAAGTCCATACTTCAGTACAATTTTGAGTTATCTTTACTTTACTGGAGTATTACCAATTTTCAGTACATTTACTTCTACTCCACTACATCTCAGAGGCAAATATTGTACTTTTACTCCACTACGATTATTTGAAAGCTTTAGTAACTAGATTTTGATTATTATTACAAAACATAAACTACCCACTTCAACCCTATATATACATTTCGGCCATTTGAAAATAGCCGATCTACAAGCTCACAATGCGTCGCGATGCGATGCATTGTGAGCTTATAGATCTGCTATTTTCAAAAGATTTGTATACATTTGAAAACTTGTGAAATGGGACATTTGCATTTAATAATGAGCA
>NC_139956.1:6064084-6084084 GCF_963454915.1 Gymnoscopelus microlampas
TGGGGGTCCTTGACATTAAAATGGTTGAGAATCACTGCTAGAAAGCCGTATAAACCTTCTCTTATTGGGGTCCCTGGCTTATCTTTTCAAATGGGGGTCCGCGGGCTAATAAGTGTCAATTTGGGGGTCCTTGACATGAAAACGTTTGAGAACCACTGGTCTAGGAAGTTGACAACCGGAAATGGTTGAATTTGGCGGAAGTACCGCCCAAGGAAATGACGTTGATGCTTTACAAATATGTTAACATTCTCCGCGAATGAAACGAGTGTTGTGATTGGTCAAAACATATCGTTTCCCGGGGGAAACGGAAATCCTGTCCACTCAGCACTTCCTAGACACTCGCTGCTTCAGGTCGTGACCAGACTCTTCTTTTCGCAGATGAGTGAGGCTGGGACCGAGGTTAGCATAACATTGACTTTTGTTTTGTAAATAAAGGGAGGGGCTTGTTTAGACCCACGGGGGTCCTTGAGGGGGTTCCAAATGGACCCTTAGAACAGAGGTTCTCAAACTTCTTTTCATGTCAAGGACCCCCAAATTGATATGTATTTTGCCTGAGACCCCCATCTGAAATTGTTCTGTGCCAGGGACCCCCAGGAGAGAAGATTTATGTCATTTTTCAAAGATTTTCAAAAATAGCAGATCTACAAGCTCACAACGTGTCGCATCGCGACGCGTTGTGAGCTTGTAGATCTGCTATTTTCAAATAGCCTATATATAAAATAGGGCTAAAGTGGTTAATGTATGTTTTATAATATAATAATTCATATCTGAAAAGTAACTAGGAACTAAAGTTTTCAAATAATTGTAGTGGAGTAAAAGTATAATATTTGCCTCTGAGATGTAGTGGAGTAAAAGTAAAAGTATTGGAAATTGGAAATACTCAAGTAAAGTACAAATACCTCAACATTTTACTTAAGTATAGTACTTAAGAGAGAGAGAGAGAGAGAGAGCATAATGCACAATAACAACAACTACTATAAATAATAACAGTCTCTCCGCAGTCATACTCCATGGAAACAGTGGAATGCGCAGCAGACCCTCTATATGTGGGTCTACAATCAGCATCCCTCCATATGGCAGCCTTCCAGAGGTAAACAACCTTCACCCTGCCACAGACAGCACACACACACACTGTTGATGTGTGTTCCTAGTCCTACTAAATAAAGCCACAGCACACACACTGTTGATGTGTGTTCCTACTAAATAAAGCCACAGCACACACACTGTTGATGTGTGTTTCTACTAAATAAAGCCACAGCACACACACTGTTGATGTGTGTTCCTACTAAATAAAGCCACAGCACACACACTGTTGATGTGTGTTCCTACTAAATAAAGCCACAGCACACACACTGTTGATGTGTGTTCCTACTAAATAAAGCCCTCCTGGGCCTCCTGGCACAGTCACTACAGTGTGACCCACAGAGTTAACTGCTGGAGTGGGGTGTAGTGACCTAGAGGCCATCAGCTGGGGATTCCACACACTGGCTAATGAATGACACAATATAAAGTACTGTAGATGTCGTTGAAGCTTGTTGCTTCACAGCCTAAAAATGTGTGGTTTGTATAGGAGCTATGGTCGCCTCTCTCTCTCTCTCTCTCTCTCTCTCTCTCTCTCTCTCTCTCTCTCTCTCTCTCTCTCTCTCTCTCTCTCTCTCTCTCTCTCTCTCTCTCTCTCTCTCTCTCTCTCTCTCTCTCTCTCTCTCTCTCTCTCTCTCTCTCTCATGTACTTGAGTAAAAGTACACAAGTTTGTGTGAGCTTGTAGATCGGCTATTTTCAAGAGGTCAAAATGCATATAGGGGCTGAAGTGGTTAACGTATGTTTTGTAATAATAATCAAAAACAAAAAAGTAACTTGTAACTAAAGTTTTCAAATAATTGTAGTGGAGTAAAAGTACAACATTTGCCTCTGAGACGTAGTGTGCGTGTGCGTGTGCGTGTGCGTGTGTGTGTGTGTGTGTGTGTGTGTGTGTGTGTGTGTGTGTGTGTGTGTGCGTGCGTGCGTGCGTGTGTGTGAGAGTATTGTTTCTGCTGGACTACATTTTGAAAAAAGAATGCTGCATGATATATGTGGAGTTATTGTTGGTTAGTGGCCACCGGCCAGGTACAGTAGTCTCACACAGCCAGACGATAAGAGATCTCCATCTACTGATATGTCTGGGGAAAGAATGTGAATTCAATGAATGGACTTTGGCTGAGAAAACCATCGGTAACAAACCTGTACAGTACACCCACTGCTTTGAAAACACTATCCTGAAACTATCCCATATGAAGGACTGCCTTAGCCACCTATAACCTCTAGTCCAGTGGTTTTCAACCAGTGGTCCGGGGACCACCAGTGGTCCTTAGGGGGGGGGTACCAGGGGGTCCCCAGTGAAATTAGTTAACATAGCGTCACAATCATCCATATTTGAGCTTTTTGTGTTTTTTTCGTAAATTGACGTCCTACTTGATCATACTACAGCGTCACAAAAATAAGCATCAAAAGTAGCAGATCTACAAGCTCCAGCTTGTAGATCTGCTGCCTTTGAATTTGAATCCTGAAAGTAACAGTTTTGGACACACAACGTTTCCACTCGACAGTGACTATAATAACGCCGAAATACCTTTATAGCAACGTCAACTCTCCAGTGAAAAGGAGATTTATTACCGTCTATTGACTGGCCCCCCTCCCTCGGTGCTAAAATTAGTGTTAAAGCACCTCGGAGAAGCAAAGTGGCACTAGCCTCTCCCCCGGTGGGGGCCCCCCCACTGACACGCCTCTGAAGCTTTGCTACAGTAATTGTTTTAGGTCTGAAGGGAAATATGAGAGAGAGGGGACGAGAGGACACTGTTGTTAGACCAGCAGGGAAGAGAGACTCTCAGAGGTGTGTGTGTGTGTGTGTGTGTGTGTGTGTGTGTGTGTGTGTGTGTGTGTGTGTGTGTGTGTGTGTGTGTGTGTGTGTGTGTGTGTGTGTGTGTGTGTGTGTGTGTGTGTGCGTGTGTGTGTGCGTGTGTGCGTGCATGCGTGCGTACAAGGGGGGGTAGAAGTAGGTAGCTCTACAATACAATAGAGCAGTGGTTTTCAACCTTTTTCATGCCAAGGACCCCTAAATTGATATACATTTGGCCGCGGACCCCCATCTGAAAATGTTTTGTGCCAGGGACCCCCAGAAGTAAAGATTTCAAATAAAAATGTTCGCTTTGAAAATATATATTCAAAGATATGCACACATTTTCCACGATTTTTCAAAAATAGCAGATCTAAAAGCTCATAGCGCGGCACTCGGTGCCACGCTATGAGCTTGTATATCTGCTGTTTTTGAATAGCCAAAGCTAGGTGGTTAAAATGATTGTGAGGCTATGTTAACTCATTTAGCTGGGGACCCCCTGGTACCCCTCCACTGGTGGTCCCCGGACCACTGGTTGAAAACCACTGCAATAGAGTACATTAGTCCTGACGTCACTCGTTCATCCTCTGGGTTGCGGAAGTCATTTCTCTATATGGAGAATAACATTGGGTCATGTTAGAATCGTCTCATATAAGAATTGTGGTCCAAAAATAAACAAACTGTCCTGGCGGTATTGTCAGGCAGGTGGCTCTGTATCGTTTATGATAGTCAGTCACTATATATTTGATACAGTCTGTTTCTGGAGAAAATGTAACTAATTCGGCGGAAGTAACATTATCGTTTTCTCACCGTCAGTTGATGCTTCATATCCATAAGAGTCAAACCGCCGGGATCATTTGTTTATTTTTGGAACACAGTTCTTATTTGACGTGATTATAAACACGTCAATTGAAACCCCCAACAATTCAAAATGGGGGGGAAACAAACTACCCAGGTAGGATGCGTAAAGTACGTTCGACTTCGGTGCTCGTTTTCAATGTAGGGGCCACGGCATTGGAAAGGATATACATACATCTAGTCTCTGTCGGGTGGAAACCTCATTATGTCCAAACTGTTTTCAAGATTTTCAGGATTTTCACTAATTTGGGCATGCTACGGTCACCATAAATCGTTTAAAAGCCATCTCTTAAAGAGGGGCCCGCAGCCTGAGGCTATATTATGGCTATAATGGGGGTCATTGGCATGGGGACAGTTTGGGAGAACCTCTGCTTAAGGCTTTCAGTGTTTAATGGGACTTCTAGTTCTCCCTCTCTCTTAGTCTCCAGTCGTCTCTCTGTCCCCTGCTCTCTCTCTTGTCAAACTCTCTTGGCACACATACGTTATGTTGTCAACGTGTCACCACTTACACAGATGACACTGTATTGACTGACAGGCTTTATTTAGAGGCCTGTCCTGGACACTGACACACTGCTGGTAGGTGAAGGTCGTTATACCTCTGGCCTTATGTTGGGGCTGTAGTTTCCTCATTATTTCCTAAAGATCAACGCACAGCTTGTGATGGAAAGAAAACAAAACTGTTTCCATTCATTGTGAAGGAATAGACAAACATCATCACCAGCGTTGCCATGTCTGTTTAATCTATAAGCAACTTTGGACTTGTTTTTCTGTAAAGTTGCTTGTAAACATTATTAGTTGCGGGTTGCGTTTCTTTCTGGGCTTATTTCTAAAGTGCAGTTGCTTTATTTGGGCTTCCTTCCTAAATGTTGTTTAAACCAGTGGTTCACAAACATTTTCACGTCAAGGACCCCCAGATGAATATGTATTTGTCTGCGAAGCCCCATCTGAAACATCATTTGAGTTGAGCGGAGTCCCTCAGGGCTCTGCACTAGTGTATTTTCTGTTTTGTTTTAACCCAACACTTGTCTTTATCGTTTTCGTTTTTTTTCTTATTAGAGTCGGTTACTTCGATCCTTTTCGTTATGTTAAGTGACTTTGGGTACTTAGGAAAAGCGCTATAGAAATCTGAGCTATTGATAGTATTATTCTGTTATTGTGGGGACTGGGGAAGGCTTTCGCTGAAAATAAGACGATTGTGTGGTGTGAGCTTGTCGATCTGCTATTTTCCACAATACGGATGCTGGGGTTAACCCATTAAGACCGGGAACGCATCTGTGTCATTTTTACTTTGGCTATTCAAAAATAGCGGATCTACAAGCTCGTAGCGTGGCACCGAGTGCCGCGCTATGAGCTTGTAGATCTTTTGAAAAATCGTGAAAGTTTGTGCAAATCTTTGAATATTTATATTTTTTTAAAGCAAACATTTGTAACTCAAATCGTTGCTTCTGGGGGATTCTACAAATGTCTTCTAAATCCTAACAGTTTTTTTTTTGTTTTTTTTTATCATTTTGCTATAATATCAGTGGTCCTCAAACATTTTTCATGTCAAGGACCCCCAAAATGATATGTATTTGGTCCCCATCTCAAAATATGTTGTTCCAGGGACCCCCACAGATGCAAAGATTTGAGTAAAAAAATAATTTGCTTAAAAGAAAAGCAGTTCCATGTATTACGAAACGAGCCGTTATATCTTCATGAACCAATGAACAACAGGAGACATTTTGAGGGGCAGGTGCTCAAGTAAATTATACTTTTTTTTTTTTACTTAGTCTGCTCTTTTTTCCCTCTACACCTATACCTCTTTGCCAAAAATAGCAGATCTACAAGCCCACAACGCCTCGCAGCGCGAGGCGTTGTGGGCTTGTAGATCTGCTATTTTTGGCTAAAGTTCTCCTCAGAAAAGGGATGCTAGGTTTCGAGTGGTTATGGTAAAAAGAAAAATCATATCACATAAAGATTTGGCGGACCCCCTGTAGTAACTCTGAGGACCCCCTAGGGGTCCCGGACCCCCTGTTGAAGACCCCTGCTGTAAACTGTTTTCTTTTTTTCAAAAGGGCACTTCTGGTCAAGAGGGCAAAGGGCAGGTGCTCTAGCACCACCTAGAGTCTATCTGTGCACGTCCCTGACAAGTCTCCAAAGACTCACAGGGAGAAGAAGATGACAGATGCGGTCACGTTACAATTAACACAGTGGTATATAAGTAAGCTATCTTGGGATTGATGACAGCGGTTGCTCCCTGGCTGGGCTTAGAACCAGGAGCACCTCGAGGCTAAACATCTCATTAGCAATTAATCTCCGCCGGCCAGCGACCTCCATCTTTTTTTACGCCTTGTTTATCCTCAATTAACGCAGCATGTTTGCAGGTCCTCGCCGACTAAGAGGATCAGTGTGTGCGCGGACCTCGTGCGGAGGTCTTATGCCACGAGTTTACGCACCGGGGGATTTACAATACACTTGCGCGTTGTAAAAACATATTGATACTTGTGTGTGTGTGTGTGTATATTTATAGTCGATGGCGGGTTTCCACTCGACAGACTATAAAAAGCGTAAAAAAAGCGTCCAAAACTTTCCTTTTTTATTACCATTTAAAATGTAATATAAAATATTGAGAATAGCAGATCTACAAGCTGACAGCGCGTCGCAAGCGTGTAGATCTGCTATTTTCACTATACTTTTACGCGATAATCTTGTGTGATGAAGTTTTTACTTATTTCTGCATTATTGTATTGTCGAAACATCGTGTCCAATCACAGGATCTAACCGTCTCGATAGAAGAGCAGGCAACCCCAATAGTAAAACCTTTATTGTATCAACTTACTCTCGTACTACCATACAGATTGGACAAAATTACATTTTAATCACTAGTAAAAAGTGACATAATACAGCTTGATATACAGTTTTGATGTACTTTTAATTTGCTTGAGTATTTTTGATACTTCATACTATACATTACTTTAGCGTAGCCTATACCTCCATGGTTTTGTCTCAAGCTGAATCATTGGAATCGTCGTTCTAACAGTAAATAGGAGTACTTTCCAAGCACCACTGCCTCTCAGCAGTTGAAATTGTGGCACTCACGCTGTTACACATTGAGTGCCATGAATGTAGATCTACGTTTTTAAAAAAAACGCTGGCACTCTAAGGATGATTTGGATGATAATACCTGCCACTCAATGTGTTAAGACCCAGGTTGAAATCCCACGTATATAAGACATAATAACCTTTATATATACATAAGCAGCTTGGTGGGTGGTGCAGCTTTTTACCCGGAGAGAGTGTGAAAACACCTATGACCGACCTTACCGCTAATGAGGGAAAGTTTAAAAACATAACTGTTTGGCCCGTAATTATTTCTCTGCCCTCGGCCGACAATGAAGGCTGTTTGCGTCCCACGTGCAGCTGTTATGGAGGAGGCACCAACGCCGCACTGTCTCTCTGCTTGTCTACGTTCATTAAGGAGACATGGCTGACCTTTCAGATCGTCGATGTCGGGCGTGAAAACCTCGTACGTCCAAAACCGTTCCTATCTACGGGGCCAGAGCTCAGCTCTGGACCTGTTTTGTTATTGGCAGTATTCTGTCACTTCTGCCACTTTTCGCAGTTCTGGCTGAACCGCGCTGTCGCTTTTTACGAAACTCGGCCATATGGTAGATGGTCATGAAAACGATCAAGAAATAATTCTCACAATCTTTCGTCCAAAGGTGGCGCTATAGCACTCAATTGAAAATGCCAACTTTGAACAGGTACAACTCATGCCCTGTTTGACCTACAGCCATGAAACTTGGATACACATATGCGTCTCCTCATGCTGAACAACTTTCACCCTCTGACTTTTGACCTCTGACCTTTAGATCTCCCACCATTTTGAATTATATGAAAAACAGTCATTGGCTCCTAACTTCTGCATTTTTTCACTTATGGAAAATCCGTTGGACATTTTTGTAGGCAGTGGTCCAAAGTTCAAGTGCTAAACGTTTCGTGCAGATTGCTCAAAAATCCTAGGAGGAGATAGATTTTAACTATTACAGTTTTATGAAAATTATTCATCTGTGCCTAAAACATACATGCAGACTCACATTTCTTTGAAACTTTGCAAAAATGTACAGGGTCATTCCAAATATCACTGAAACCAATCTTACTCCAATTGGCCAAAAGGGGGCGCTATAGCAATTTTTTGAAAAGGCAGACTTTAAACAGGCATAAGTCATGCCTCGTTTGGCCGAAAGTCGTGAAACTTGCTTACACATGTGCCTTGACTCATGAGGAACACACGTATCGATTTGACCATTAAGCTCCGCCCTTAGATTTTCCGCAATTTTGAGCAGTTTGAAAAATACTTGTTTTTGCCAGTTCTGGCTTAACCGTGCATACGCTTTTTACGAAACTCGGCCATATGGTAGATGCTCATGAAAAACTACCAAGAAATAATTCTCACACTCATTCGTCAAAGGGTGGCGCTATAGCACTCAATTGAAAGTGCCAACTTTGAACAGGTACAACTCATGCCCTGTTTGACCTACAACCATGAAACTTCGATACACACATGCGTCTCTTCATGCCCGACAACTTTCGTGGTCTGACTTTTGACCTCTGACCTTTAGATCGCCCACCATTTTGAATTATATGAAAATCTATCATTGGCTCCTAACTTCTGCATTTTTTCACTTATGGAAAATCCGTTGGAAATTTTTGTAGGCAGTGGTCCAAAGTTCAAGTGTTAAACGTTTCGTGCAGATTGCTCAAAAATCCCAGGAGGAGATAGATTTTAACTATTACAGTTTTATGAAAATTATTCATCTGTGCCTAAAACATACATGCAGACTCACATTTCTTTGAAACTTTGCAGAAATGTACAGGGTCATTCCAAATATCACTGAAACCAATCTCACTCCAATTGGCCAAAAGGGGGCGCTATAGCAATTTTTTGAAAAGGCAGACTTTAAACAGGCATAAGTCATGCCTCGTTTGGCCGAAAGTCGTGAAACTTGCTTACACTTGTGCCTTGACTCATGAGGAACACATCTATCGCTTTGACCAGTAAGCTCCGCCCTTAGATTGTCCGCAATTTTGAGCAGTTTGAAAAACACTTAAACCCAGGATTTTTCAGCTATTTGCATGAAACTGTATCATCTGTTTGATCTCCTTTTTCACAGTTACTTGTCTGTTGGGCCAATGGCGTCTCCCTTAAATGAATGCCTCACAATCTCAAGGTCGCCAGTTCAAGCCTCACTTGATGCAGACTTAATTTAAGTTGAATTGCAAACAACATGACTGTATCAATGAATACATGTGCAAATGGTAAAGATAACCTGAAATGCTTATTTGAGAGTACGTTTTTTAAAAGTAAGACATACTTCATTCTGAAAATAGCTGATCTACAATCTCACAACTTGTCATGGTTTGTGAGCTTGTAGATCGGCTACTTTCACTAGTTTTGGTTCTGAGGAGATGTACAATTTCTTCATTGGTAAATGGTTTGTGAACGAGTGATCTTAGTGTTAGTGAAACAGGGGCTTGGTTCAAGAAAGAAGGCAAGAGTTTATGATCTTCAACAGACAATATCAGCCTGGACAAAGCTATAGCACTATAGGTAGTGTTGCAGCCTATTAGTCTGAAGGTTGAGAGTTTGAATCCTGTTAATGGCAGTAGGTTGAGATGTCCAATCAAACCATTATGTTTCCATCTCTCTCTCTCATCAATCTATTGTTTCCATGTCACTCTCTCTCTCTTCAATCTATTCCGCTTCCATGTCTCTCTCTCTCTCTATTCACTGGCCCCGTATTATCGCTGCTTGCAGCTATATTTTTTATTATTATTTCAACCCATTAAGACCGGGAACGCATATTATGCGTTCCCGCTGCGAGGCGTTGTGAGCTTGTAGATCTGCTATTCTTGGCTAAAGTTCTCCTCAGAAAAGGGATGCTAGGGTTCAAGTGGTTAATGTAAAATAAAAAATTATATCACACAAAGATTTGGCGGACCCCCTGTAGTAACTCTGAGGACCCCCAAGGGGTCCCGGACCCCCTGTTGAAGACCCCTGCTCTAAACACACATTTTAGATGCGATTTTCTGCCCCTGACTGGGCCTGACATATCGAAATGAAGAAGCGATACTTCCACAGTTTTGGGAATCAAAGTTCTACCAGATCATCGACACAGTAATGACGATGGAGCTAATAACTGTGAAAGTTGGACACTAAGACGAACAAAAGGTGACATCTTGGATAATTTAGTCTTGCGTTAAGGACTTTCTAAGTGTCCCCACGGTGACCTAATTAAATATCATTATAAACCAGTGACTGTCTGGTAGTGGTAGGATTAATCATTTTAATCTTTTAATACTACAGTTAAGTTCCGGGCCAATGCAGAGCCATGCTGGGCCTGGCAGGGTGGTGAGGGGCTGACCACAGCATGTAGTTCTCAAACTGGACTCCCAAAATGATACATATAATATTAGCCACAGATACCCATCGGAAAATGTTTTGTGCCATGCAGGGACCCCCGGAAGAGAAGATTTGTGTTAAGACATCCGAAATTATAAAAAAGATATTCAAACATTCTCCCCCCCACCCAAGGACCCCTGGGGGTCCCCAGACCCCACTTTGAGAACAAATTCTCTAAAGAGCTGGTTGACTTCATTTGACTTCCTTTTAAAACCCAGTAAGCTGCAGTATAGTTCCTTTCTTTTAAATATATGTTTTTGTTTGTTTGTTTGCAGTTGCTTACGTTTTCTTATGAAACAAAAACCTAAACTGAACAAAACACCTATAACGTATGTATGCGGTTTTAATTTCTAATGTTTTTATTTTCATGGTTTCCTCTCTGTCTTATTTTGTGTTATTGCTCCCTGCATCCCACCGAGTGCCGCGCTTACAAGCTTGTAGATCTGCTATTTTTGAAAAATCACGAAAATATGTGCAAATCTTTGAATGTATATTGTTTTGAAGCGAACATTTTAACTCAAATCTTTGCTTCTGGGGGGTCCCTGGAACAACATATTTTGAGATGGGGGTCGGCGGCCAAATGCATATAATTTTGGGCGTCCCTGACATGAAAAGGTTTGAGAACCACTGATATAGAAAGTTTTAGAAACATACGTTTTTTTTCAGAAAACTGTTAGGATGTAGAAGAACATTTTGCAGAATCGGCCTCAGGTCTTAATGGGTTAAAGGACTAGAATGCCTGGACTTTATTGTATTCTTATTCTTTTGAATATCATTTTCAATGGATCAAGGTCTGCTGCTGCCATCTATGAGTTCTATGAAAACACATTGTATACCATGTGTAGTGTGAGGTCCCCGCTTCATCTGTCTGTCAGCTAAAGGGGTCCTTGGCCTGAAAAAAAATACCCCTGTTCTGAACAGTACAGCGGCGGGGGTTTACAAGCAGGGCTGAAAGGGGCTTAACCCATTAAGACCGCATCCGTGTCATTTTTTTGATTTCTTTGCGCAGATATAATAGCAGATATTCAAGCTCATGCCGCGCTATGAGCTTGTAGATCTACTATTTTTGAAAAATCGTGATAATGTGTGCAAATCTTTAGTTTGAATATATATATATATACTTTTTTAAAGCGAAAGTTTTTTAACTCAAATCTTTGCTTCTGGGGATTTTACAAATGTCTTCTAAATCCTAACAGTTTTTTTTTCCTACAGTTTTTTTTTTTTTTTTTAACTCATGTTGCTAAATTTTCAATGGTTTTCAAACTTTTTTCACCAAAATAATATGTATTTGTCCGCGGACCCCCTCCCATCTAAAAATATTTTGTTCCAGGGACCCCCCCAGAAGCAAAAGATTTGAGTTAAAAATGATTTGCACAAATGTTCACGATTTCCCCCAAAAAATAGCAGATCTACAAGCTCATAGCGCGGCACTCGGTGCCGCGCTATGAGCTTGTAGATCTGCTATTTTTTTATATAGCCAAAGACATCTTAAAATGACACACATGCGTTCCCTTCCCGGCCTTAAAGGGTTAAATGTTTCATGGTTTGGATTTATATGCCCGAGCGGCGCTGATAAAAGAAGAAAGGATTGTCCCTGTGATTGTCACAGCAAGGACTCTGTGTGAGGGACAAAGGCCATTGGAGCCTCAAGGCTGTGCTCATGAAAGGCCTCACAAGTGTGTGTACTTATGGGATATGTCACGAGCATAGTGGTGGAAAGGAACTAAGTACATTTACTTGAGTACTGTACTTAAAGGGACATTTCGCCGATTTTGCATCAAACCCCTATTTTTATCTAGGTCTAGGACCCATAAACATGATCCTGGTGTGTTTTTTGTGTTTTATCTGTATTTTTAGATTTGTATCCATATCCTCACCTTATTTCCTGACTACAATGTAGACCACACCCCCACGCAGCCTCCCCTCCCCACAAGGAAGGGCAGTGCCCCAAAGCATTATGGTCATTGTAGTATTGCAGCAGTCCAGTCAAACCCCAGTCAAACACATAGACTTCTATATGTTTCTGGCCATGGGGTGAAAATGTCAAATTTTGCTACTGTTATCTACTACAAATAGTAATAACATTGAGTGACTGTTCTTCCAGGGGTGAAATGCTCCTTTAAGTACACTTTTGAGGATTTGTTTTACTTTACTGGAGTATTTCCCATTGTCAATACTTTTACTTCTACTCCACTACATCTCAGAGGCAAGTATTGTACTTTTACTCCACTACAATTATTTGAAAACTTTAGTTACTAGTTACTTTGTAGATTTTGATTATTATTACAAAACATACATTAGCCACTTCAACCCTATATACATTTCGGCCATTTGAAAATAGCCGATCTACAAGCTCACAAATGCCAATGCCCATTCCCATTCTCCTCCCCCCCCCCCCCCCCCCCCCCATTTTCCCCTCAAGCAAGGAGGGAAGGTAGTGGCGGCGCGACTCATGTTGCTGCGGCCCGTGCACTTCACGCACGAACACAATTTCGTTGTAACTGTACTAGTACTGGTGACAAAAGGGAAGCTAGTGGCTGCGCGACTAAGTTGCAGCGGCCCGTGATATTTCATTGTAACCTGTATGTATTTGTATCTGTGACCAATGACAAATAAACCTGATTCTGATTGCACTCCCGTGGGTCCGCGACGACATGCACGGCGAACACCGTGGGTCCTCGGCGTGGGAAAGAAAAGAACGCCGACAAGACAGACAGACTTTCCCATCTTATACACCATACATGGGCAACTGGCGGCCCGGGGGCCACATGCGGCCCCCACCTTCACTTAATGCGGCCCGCAGGTTAATATCGGAATACTGATATATTATTGATTTCAGCTGTTACAATTGCAAACATGACCCGCTTTAATTACTACTACTATATTAGTAGCTTAATGACTAGTATTACAATTCTATTGTCTTTTTTATGTCCAATGTATTTGTATTTAAGTTCATAAAGTTAACATAAGTATAACTAAATGCATTTGAAATTAAATAAAAAATGTTACTTTTCAGGATTTCAATACAAAAACAGCAAAAAAGAAATCTGAATTCAAACTCAAAAATAGCAAAAATAGCATATCTACAAGCTCAAAACGCGTCGCAGCGCGACGCGTTTTGAGCTTGTAGATCTGCTATTTTTTGCTATTTTTGTGTGACAGGCCTGACAGTATATGCAATGTGGCCCCCTGGAGTGAGTGTGGAAATATAGTGGCCCTCTCCATTATCAAAGTTGCATCACCCCTGCTATACACAGTCCAGCAGCATGGATGGTTACAAGCGCGGCTGAGAAAGGCTATTAATGTTTCATACGGTTTGGATTTGTGCCCAAGCTGCCCTGATAAGGAAACAGGATTTGTCATCCATGTGTCATTGTCACAGCAAAGGCTTCGTAGAGGGACGGAGGTCACCACAGCCTCTGTGTGACCTCAGAGCAATTGTGTTCATGAACGGCCCATGACAAGGGCTGCATGTTGGCTGGATGTCACAGGTTCAAGTGCCTCATCATCGTATATTTATCCTATACGTACATTTCTCTCTCTAAATCCCCCCTGTCACTCTCTGTGTCGTACGCCCAACTGTTATATCCTCCCTGGGGTGGGCCTTAACTCATTGACAGTGTTGTAAAGTAACTAAGTACATTTACTCAAGTGCTGTACTTAAGTACAATTGTGAGGTACTTTTACTTCAGTGGAGTATTTCCAATTGTCTATACCTTTACTTCTACTCCACTACATCTCAGAGGCAACTATTGTACTTTTACTCCACTACAATTATTTGAAAACTTTAGTTACTTTTCATGTATAAATTATGATATTATAAAACATACATTAACCACTTTAGCCCTATTTCATACCTAGGCTATTTGAAAATAGCAGATCTACAAGCTCACAACGCGTCGTGATGCGACGTGCTGTGAGCTTGTAGATCTGCTATTTTCAAACATTTTAGTGCTTTTACTTTTGGTACTTTAAGTTCATTTTGATATTTTGTACTTTTACTCAAGTCATTTTTTTATTCCAGACTTTTACTTGTAACAGAGTACTTCTACATTGCAGAATTGATACACTTTTACTTAATTAAAACACAACAAACCCAGCCCCGTCCGATCTAATGTTAAAGGATTTAGAAAAAGATAATAGAAACATATAATATTCTCTGCTTTTTGTTGCTTTTTGGCAAAAACAACCCACATTCAACTGCCCACAACTATGGAATGGATTATTGCAGCGGCATCTTTGTGAAGAAAAATATGTAGTGAAAATGCTCGGATAGTTTACAACAGTATGCAACTAATAGTATACAATTATTTGACAGCTTCAGTTACTATGGCTTGCAGATTTAGATTTAGAATATTTTACAAATTGTGAGACTAACTCTAACCATGAAAAAAAACATTTCCCTCGTTGAGGACCATGAAAATTGTCCTCACAATGTCCATTTCTCACAAGTATAGTAATACAAGCGCACACACACACACACACACACACAGTGTTCCTGAGCTGTCAAGCGAGGTGGTCTGGCTGGAGAGGAGGCACACAGTACAGCCTCCAGGGGATGAGTGAGACCTGCATCAGGGCCATGTGCCCCCAGCCAGAGAGACACTGGAACAGACAATGTTCTATCTACCTGGGTGGGTGGCGAGAGAGAGACAGAGAGACACAGAGAGAGAGAGAGAGAGAGAGAGAGAGAGAGAGAGAGAGAGAGAGAGAGAGAGAGAGAGAGAGAAATGGCAAGGAGAAAGAGTCTCAGAAGTGGCCAGTGGTTCCCAAACTTTTTTAATTTGGAGCACACCTATAACTCTGAGTGTACAAATGGAACCAAATGGACCCATAAGGGTCCATTTGGTTCCATTTGTACTCTCTCAGAGTTACAGACCTGTAAGGGTTCATTTGGTTACATGTGTAACCAAATATATATATATATAGAGGATATATAGGGATGGATCCCTGCTGTGCACGCTCACTAAACAAATGCACCTGGAGGTGAACCAAAGCTGCACCATCTCTTCAGGTCAGCCTACTGATCAATCCCACCGACGTTTAAGGAAAGTCTGTCCACAAGTTATCTTGCCAACGACAAGCACGCACACACACACACACACACACACACACACACGCACATATGCATTACATTACAGTCATTTAGCAGACTACTAATCACCAGAAGTCTTAAGTGCATTTTCTGCAAAAACAAGCAACCAAGAGTATACCTAGCGCTAAGGTAAAAGTGTAATATATCAGCTACCTACAGTACTTTCTTAAACAGATGAGACAAAATAGCCAAATCAAATGAGCACGAGCTAAAACAAATAAGTGTATCGAATAAACAAGATCCAATAAATCAATAAAACAACAGTTCGTACAACTAGTTAACAACAAGTAGGCCAGGCTAAGAGGAAGGGTAGTGTTTCCTGAAGAGGTGGGTTTTCAGCCTGCGGTGAAAGATGGGCAGTGACTCTGCTGTCCTGACATCAGTGGGGAGTTCATTCCACCACTGTGGGCAGTGGCGTGCACAGACATTTTGAGGGGCAGGTTCTCAAGTAAATTATACTTTTTTTTGTTTACTTGGTCTGCTCTTTTTTCCCTCTACACCTATACCTCTTTGCCAAAAATAGCCGATCTGCAAGCCCACAACGCCTCGCAGCGCGAGGCGTTGTGGGCTTGTAGATCTGCTATTTTTGGCTAAAGTTCTCCTGAGAAAAGGGATGCTAGGTTTCGAGTGGTTATTGTAAAAAGAAAAATCCTATCACATAAAGATTTGGCGGACCCCCTGTAGTAACTCTGAGGACCCCTAGGGGTCCCGGACCCCCTGTTGAAGACCCCTGCTGTAAACTGAAAAAAAAAAAAAAATTCAAAAGGGCACTTCTGGTCAAGAGGGCAAAGGGCAGGAGCTCTAGCACCACCTAGAGTCTATCTGTGCACGTCCCTGACTGTGGGGCCAGAACATAAAACAGAAGTGACGGTGTAGATGCTCGTGCGCTGTCTTACCTGTGCAGATGAAGAACTTGGACTCTCCAACACTCAGCTCCACTTTGTTCAAAGATATGGACACCTGAAGGACAGCTGTCACACAGAGAGAGAGAGAGAGAGAGAGAGAGAGAGAGAGAGAGAGAGAGAGAGAGAAGGAAGGGGGGAAAGCAACACATCACGTTATTACCACAGCAAACAACTTGATTATCAGTAGTATGAGAAACCTTGATGGATGGAGGATTTGATTTGTCATTGAACACAAGTGTACAACGAAATGATCCTGATGGCATCAATCCAACGCAATGACGTTGACGCTTTACAAATCTGTTAACGTTCTCCGTGAATGAAACGAGTGTTGTGATTGGTCGATTTCCGGGGGGAAACACGTACAACAGAAGTCCCGCCCCCTATAGACACTCTCTGCTTTAGGTCGTGACCAGGCTCTTCTCTTGGCAGATGAGTGAGGCTGGGTGGGAACGAGGCTAGACACAATGCCACCGAAAAAACTGGGCTGAAAAGCTGAGGGAGAAAAAAGCTTTAAAAAAAAAAAAATCCTAGTTGAAGATGCCACATGTTTTAAAATAAAAGACATGTTTGCTGCTGCCAGGGCTGCTTCTGTCCCCCACAATGTAACTCCACAGCCCCACTTAGCAGTGGAAAAAGTACTCAAATGTTTTACTTACTTTAAAAGTATCAATACTGCAATGTAGAAGTACGCTGTTACAAGTAAAAGTCCGGAATTCAAAATTTACTTGAGTAAAAGTACAAATCTATTGGTATCAAAATGTACTTAAAGTACCCAAATAGACGCGTTGTGAGCTTGTAGATCTGCTATTTTCAAATAGCCTAGGTATAAAATAGGGCTAAGGTGGTTAATGTATGTTTTATAATGTAATCATTTATATCTGAAAAGTAACTAGTAACTAAGGTTTTCAAATAATTGTAGTGGAGTAAAAGTACAATATTTGCCTCTGAGATGTAGTGGAGTAGAAGTAAAAGTATAGACGATTGGAAATACTCCACTAAAGTAACAGTATCTCAAAATTGGACTTAAGTACGGTACTTGAGTAAATGTACTTAGTTACTTTCCACCACTGCACACAGGCTGCTTGCCGTGCCCTCCAAGCCGCAGAGTCAGAGCCGGTTGTTATTAATACATTTCAGATCAATCAGTGGGGATAATAAAGCCATGTCTCTGCCTTCGGTTTAAACTTCATGGAATCATTAAAATATTGCATTTGCAGAGCCTTTAGGCAAGGTAATCATCAGAAAATGATTGGGTTTCTAAGCACACACTTCAAATCAGGTAAGGTTAAATAAAGTATTATCTGTTTTTGGTGTGAATACGTGTAAAAAAAATATGTGCGGCCGCAGGGCTGTGTGGGCCACACACACACGCACACGCACACACACACACACACACACACACACACAGGCCCAATTCCAAACCACCCCCTCACTGACTCATTGACTTGGGTGCGCGTTCATGTGAGCTCCGTAAGGGCTTGAGGGTTGTTCCAAATGAAATCGGAAAGTCAGCCTGAAGTCAGCGAGGGCTCGGGAACGCCCCTTTCTGCACCCTTTCCGTAAGTCAGCACCTTTGGAGACTTTGGCAAAGAAATTGTCCACAATACATTGCGTAGTGGGAGTTACCAGAGGACGCCGATACCCACGGTGCCCGGATTTAAAAGGGAAAGAGGCCTTTCTTCTGCGACGTCGCTGGCCGAGAAATAAATGCAGAATTACGTCTTTTTACCACCGGTCTCAGTAGCGGGGCGGGGGCGGAGGGCGGGGGGGGGGGGGGGGGGGGGGGGGATTCATGTCATGGCATCAGGCCAGGGTTCATTAGTGAGGAGAATGGAATAAAAAAAATAAAAAGAAGTTCAGTTGAACGTTTGAGAACCTTCAAAAAGCAGGTTTTTGAGGGATTATTTTTATTTATTATTTATTTTATTTCTAAAGGAAAAATTGTAATGGATTTTTTATTATCAAATAAATTGATTAAACACTTTAATCAACCCTATTTTATACTTCGTTGTACTAAGTTGTTGTGCAAAATAGCAACGTGTCCCAGAAATATAAAGTTACTCCTAAGGCTATCATATAATTTACTTATATTGACTGTATCGATAGCTGTTTCACTCATGATACAATGTCTCTTTTTTATAATATTTTATAATATAAAAGTTTATAATATTTAGAGAAATTCGAAGTTTCAAACAGGGAGGCAAGTGTCAGTCGAATCTTTGGTTGTCACGGCAACGTTGTCATCTGTCGTCAAGGTAACGTGGGACGTCACAAAGGGCTGTTCCATTGCTTTTGTACCCTTTTGGAACCCTTAAACCCTCCCACACTCAGGCACTTACCAGCTGACTTACCTTAAGCTAATGAGGGTGCAGGGCTTGAGGGCTTAGGGTGGAGTTTGGAATTGGGCCACACACGCACACACACACAAACACACACCTGGTTTGTTTGGATCTGCTCAGATAAAGACATGCATGCAGACGGAGTTCAATGACTTGCTTGAAATACCTACAATTTCTTTCATTGATTTCGTCTGGCACAATTTGACCCTGATAGAAAGCTCTGTGTGTGTGTGTATGTGTGTGTGTGTGTGTGTGTGTGTGTGTGTGTGTGTGTGTGTGTGTGTGTGTGTGTGTGTGTGTGTGTGTGTGTGTGTGTGTGTGTGTGTGTGTGTGTGTGTGTGTGTGTGTGTGTGTGTGTGTGTGTGTGTCTGACGCTGCAAGGAGACCCTTGGGTGAAGTCTATCTCCATCGGGAGTTGAACGCGTGCAGCCTGCCTGTACATGCAATTAGCCTGAATTCGTACTGGGGCTCACACACGGACGTGCACGCACGCACACACACACACACACACACACACAGGGCTGTGAATAGAAATGCAAATCGTCTCTGTCGGGTGGAAACCTCATACGTCCAAAACTGTTACTTTTCAGGATTAAAATTTAAAAAATAGCAAAAGTAGCAGATCTACAAGCTCGATCTTGCCGATCTGCTACTTTTCATGCTTTTGTGTGACGTTATAGTATGATCAAGTAGGGCGTTAATTTACCAAAGAAAAGCACAAAACCGTAAAGACGGGGGGCCGTGATTTTCAGTGACCCCCCCCCCCCCCCCCCCCCCCAAAACATAATCATCAGGTATTATGGTTATACTAGGAGGAAGATTTTTTTCAAAAAAGTGTACAGAAAGTGTTAAAATTATGTTTTTATGTGGACACGCCTCCAGTTCATTAAGTATACCTGGTTCTCACCTTAGCACCTCCTCCACCACCTTAGCACCACCCACCTGTCCTAGTCCCTCCTCCTCCTCATGCCCACACCTGTTGTGTTATGATAATGAGGGGGAGGTTATGTTTTTACTATGTCACTAAAGGGCTGTTTTTCTATTGGCACGTTTGACCCTCAAGGTTTCAGCCTCCAGGAAGAAACTCAAAATAGTCAGAGAAGACATAAAACACCATAAACACACCACCAGGGGGCTTAATGAAGTTCTATCAACCTCATAGAGACACATGAAAAACAGAAAAAGTGCAAAACCATGGCACCACCTCTTTAAAATACGGAGATAGGAGGTTTTCTGCCGATATAATTTCCACCGCGGGGCCACACAGCACACATCCTCTGACATGCACGATGGGAGTATCAACGGGAGTTACAGACGAGACATACGGGGAGAATTACAGGCAGCGAATCTGAGCTGCTGCCCGCAGTGAGTGAGTGAGTGGGAGGTCAGTGAGTCTCAGTGGCGTGCACAGACATTTTGAGGGGCAGGTGCTCAAGTAAAATGATACTTTTTTTTTGTTTACTTGGTCTGCTCTTTTTTCCCTCTACACCT
>NC_139956.1:6089084-6126584 GCF_963454915.1 Gymnoscopelus microlampas
AGTGTCTTCTAAATCCCAACAGTTTTCTGAAAAACATATGTTTCTATATCAGTGGTGCTCAAACTTTTTCATGTCAAGGACCCCCAAAATTATATGTGTTTGGCCGCCGACCCCCATCTCTAAATGTCTAGTTCCAGGGACCCCCCAGAAGCAAAGAATAGAGTTAAAAATGTTCGCTTTAAACAATATATATTCAAAGATTTGCACACATGTTCACGATTTTTCAAAAATAGCAGATCTACAAGCTCATAGCGCGGCACTCGGTGCCGCGCTATGAGCTTGTAGATCTGCTATTTTTGAATAGCCAAAGTGTAAAATAATGCTTTTTAGCTCAAATCTAAAAATGACACAGATGCTTCTTCAGGTCGTAATGGGTTAAGTCGGGGTAATGTCCGATGTGGCTCAAACCGCTCCGTGTGTGAATCGACGCGTGGAATGTCTGGTGAATTTACAAAACGGAAATGAAAACGGTCAAAAACACTGGCTGACCACTGTAGTGTATGTGTGGACGTGTTGATGACGTTTCTATTGTCGAGGAGCAGTGGTGGAAAAAGTACTCAAATGTTTTACTTAAGTAAAAGGATCAATACTGCAAATCTGCAATGTAGATATACCCTGTCACAAGTATGTAGATGTCCCGTAGACAAAATGTACTTGAGTAAAAGTACAAAGGTATACAGACACACACACACACGCACCCCTCTCTGCGTGGTCGCAGTCCTGTGTTTGCACACCACACACAGACACACACACACACACACACACACCTCTCTACGTGGTCGCAGTCCTGTGTTTGCACACCATCTGAGAGGGAGAGTGCAGGTGTGTGCAAGCTGCAGGCAACACACACACACACACACACACACACACACACACACACACACACACACACACACACACACACACACACACACACACACACACACACACACACACACACACACACACACACACACACACACACACACTCACATTTGTATTACTACACTTGTGAGCACATCAGTGTTTCAGGGCAGTGATTTTATAGCCTGGGATCCAGCCTGCTTCGCTACGTTCGGCGGACTCTTTTTTCTCTCTTCGCTTATCAGTCTGGAATGCCTCCTATTGACTCGTCTTGCAGAACTACACTGGAACTACATATGTTACGTTAGGCAACGTAACGTCGTTGCTGATTGGATGTTGTTCAAACGAATGACGAATCAAAACGATCACACCGTTTTTTTTGTCCCGCCCCGCACCACAGACCAATCAGAAGCCACGGTAGGTTTCGAACCTTGGCTGCTGTGTCCCGCCTCCTGGAGATAGGAGGCATTCCAGACTGAGAAGCGGAGAGAGAAAAAAAGTCCGCCGAACGCAGCGAAGCAGGCTGGATCCCAGGCTAGTGATTTTAGGAATGGGGGGGGGGCATTTTTTACCTTCTCCCTAAAGGCCAGTACACACTACACAACTTTTAACTCTCTTTCACAACGTACCATGTCAAGACTATAAAGTTACAAGCCTTTTCTGGCGTGTAACCAAGTATAAATCAGCCATAACTCACACCCTAAAGATAGCCTCTGTAAATTCTATCCAACCGGAACATATTCTCCAAAATTGTCAAACCGAACTCCCCCCAAATCACTTCTAACCATATAAGAACAACATTAATCTACTGAGGAGCAGGAACATTGTCCTTACAATGTGTCTATTTCTCAAATTCTTCCATATACTGGAGGGGACATTTTGCCCTCACACGTATAGTAATACAAGTACACACACACACGCACACACACACAAGCACACACACACACACACACACACACACACAGTCAGAGACAAAACCATCTCCTCCACAGAAGCGTTTGAGGGTATGTGGTATGTAAGAGGCTTAATCCATTCAATCCGGGAACAGCATCTGTGTCTTTTTAAGATGTCTTTGGCAATTCAAAAATAGCAGATCTACAAGCTCATAGCTTGTAGATCTGCTATTTTTGAAAAAACACTAATCGTGAAAAATGCGAGCAAATCTTTGAATATATATGTTTTTTTAAGCGAACATTTTTGACTCAAATCTTTGCTTCTGGGGGATTCTAATGTCTTCTAAATCCTAACAGTTTTTTTTTTACAGTAGTTCTCAAACTTTCTCATGTCAAGGACCACCAAAATGATATGCATTCGGCCGCGGACCCCCATCTCAAGATATTGTGTTCCAGGGACCCTCCAGAAGCAAAGATTTGAGTTACAAATGTTCGCTTTAAAAAATATATATATTCAAAGATTTGCACACATTTTGCACACAAAGAAAAATATCCTAAAATGACACACATGCGTTCCCGGTCTTGAAGGGTTAAGGATGTGTAGGCAGAACTCACAGGAGCTGCTGGCATGCAGGAGTAAAGTGCAGCGTGACGGGGAGGAGATAAGAGCTAGCTAGCGGGGTTGTTTCTGAGACGCTGCACCTGGGAGCTGATAGCACACACACACACACACACACGCACACACGCGTGCACGCGCGCGCACACACACACACACGCGCGCCAGGACCATTGGACACGCTTCGCTGCAAGCTGGAACCTCCACCCCGCCAGAGGTGATTCAGTTAAAAGTATAAAATACTTCAAAACTGCACTTGTATAGTTAGTCTACCTGAGTAGATGTACTGTAGTTGCAGTGGTGAAAAAAGTACAACACATTTTTACTTAAGTAAAAGTATCAATACTGCAATATAGAAATAGTCTCGGAATAGTTTCCGGAATTCAAAATGTACTTGAGTAAAAGTATAGACATCAAAATGTACCAAAAGTAAGAGTACTCATTGTGCAAAATGTCCCATTTCAAGTTTTCAAATGTTTAAAAATCATTTGAAAATAGTTGATCTACAAGCTCACAATGCGCCGCATTGTGAGCTTGTAGATCAACTATTTTCAAATGCCTGAAGTCAAGTGTATATAGGGCTGAAGTGGTTAATGTATGTTTTTTAATAATAATCTAAATCTATAAAGTAATCACAGACAGCGACAAAACCCTGTATGTACCAGCAGGGAGCCATGAGGCAGATGGACAGGCTGTTAGGATGTGGAGCTGCTCTGTGGTTTAGAACCTGACCACCATCAGCTGTGAATGTTAGAAGTAGTGCTGGATGAAGCACTCATCCCCATAACTCCTGGTCAAATATGACTCAACTAGTGAAAGAGTCGCTCAGTCAAATACACGTACAGTATATACTTTTGTTAAAGTACTGGAGTAGTTGCTTAGAACAATATAATAATATAAAAAATATATATTCTATTTAATATCAATGCGTTGTGGTATTGGAATTTTTTTTTCTGGAAAGATTTTCCAGAAATCCAGTGTCACATTGTGACATGTTGTGAGCTTGTATATCTGCTGTTTTGGCTATTATTCCCCCAGAACATAGATATATATACCGAATACGCACGCACACACGCTCTCTCTCTCTCTCTCTCTCTCAGTTACATACTAGCATGGCTACTGTACATTAGTGGCATTTTCTTAACCAGGTAATGCAGTGGTTCTCAACCAGTGGTTTGGGGACCACCAGTGGTCCTTGAGGGGGTTCCAGGTGGTCCCCAGCTAAATGATGGAGAGTTGGTAACCAAATGGACCCTTATAGATCTTTAACTCTTGAGAGCGTAAAATGAAAACCCTTACGGGTCCATTTGGTTTAATTTCACGATCTCAAGAGTTAAATTATTGTTAAACATCTGCATCACTAAATTAAATACTCGTTATTTTTTATCAACGTTTGCCTGTTATCTCTCCTAATGTTCATTCAGAGGGTTTTTTCTCACAATGTTCTCCTGCTCTTGGAGTCAAACTCCACAACATTCAACACTCTTGTCACAACACATTTCTGAGCTATACTTCAATGATTAATTCATATCGTTTTTTTTCCCTCTCTCTCCTGCTGATGAAAACGTTGACATTTCTTGTCATTTCTGTTTTTCGGGGGTTGTTTGAGACTGAGAGTACTCAACGAGAGACGTATCGTCTCACTGGTGGTTTCAGACACAATAACAGCTTTTTGTCTGGGAATGGAGAAGCCAACAAGGCCGCGCGAGCGCTGGAGGCGACTGCAGATACTGACGTATCCTTGTTGTCGGGCAGAAACCTCCATATTCGAACTTTTTATTTTTCAAAAATGTTTTATCCCACGATTTTTGTCACCCACTTTTTTTCCACCCAGTGCCAATTGCCTATGTAATCCTGGGTGCTACTCTCCCTCTGCCAGCCTAGGGAGAGCCTCCTTTAATGCATGAGGACTGAGCAAGCCGCTTGTTCTTATCACCAGACAGGGGGGGGTTTCCCCGGTAGGACGTAATGCGTGGAAGGAACACGTTTATTCCAACCGGTTCCTTTCCCCTCCATCAGGCGCCCCGTCTGACCAGGGGGAGGCAGTATAGAGCAGTGGTTCTCAAACTTTTTCATGTCAAGGACCCCCAAATTGACCCTTATTAGGCTGCGGACCCCCATAAGAGAAGATTTTTACGGCTCTAGTAGTGATTCTCAATCATTGTAATTTAAGGACCCCCAGTTTGACATGCATTAGGCTACAGACCCCCATTTAATGGCATTTCTATGGGACCCCAATTTATATTGTAAAATCAATGTTAATTTAACTCTGAGAGTGTAAAAATGGAACCAAATGGACCCGTTAGGGTCCATTTGGTTCCATTTGTACACTCTCAGAGTTACAGACCCATAAGGGTCCATTTGGTTCCTATAAATCATTTAGCTGGGGACCCCCTGGTATCCCCTCAAGTACCCCTGGGGGTCCCCGGACCCCACTTTGAGAACCCATGGTATAGAGATCAGGATTACTGCATGTTTTTTGTGAGGTTTACCTAGGAGGAAATAACAAAATAACTTTTTTTTTAAATAACATATTGTAACTTTTTTTGTGTTTTTTTCGTAAATTAACGCCCTACTTGATCATATTACAGTGTCACACAGACGCATCAAACGTAGCAGAGCCTCATAGCTTGAAACGCGCCGCTCAAAGCGGCGCGTTTCAAGCTATGAGGCTCTGCTACTTTTTGAATTTTGAATCCTGAAAAGTACCAGTTTTGGACAGGTTTCCACCCGACAGAGACGATATTGAAAGCCTCTACTACGGGTTCAACACCGCCGTCTTTTCACTCACACACATGTATAAGGGAGGATTCTCATCAACAAGTCTGAATAGAGGCAGAACCCACAGGGCAAAGAGAGGGAAGTTTTCTATAGAGTGCAGGAGGAGAATGAAGTTGACAGAACTCTGTGGTAAGAGAACTCGAGTTCAACTCAACCCAGTTTTTCAACCTTTGTCCCATATATATATTTATATAAAAAAAAAAAGAAGTACAAAGAACTTGTGAAGTGGAAGTGGAAGGCCCTCAGAATGAATGAACCCAGCTGGACAAGTAAGAATGGATGAGAGCTCTGGCACACACAGTCAGCCCACATCGAAGGTTCAACCAAGTGCAACCGAATCAAACTTCTGTCTTCTAGCGGTACGTTTTCTGCCAACATCTGCTGAGTGGAAATTCACACTTTTATACACTTTTCTCCCCCTGTCCCCCCAAACCCCTCTCTCTTTGTTTCTTTTCTCTTACTGAAAAAAACCCTGCAAAATCGACGGAGCTTGCACAAAAAGCACATTTCGTCCACTTCTGTACAACACCTGTGATGTGACAATATAATACAGATGAATCTGATTCTGATTTGTTAGACTGAAAATGCTAATTTGATTTTCTTTCTGCCTTTCTTTCTTTCCTTCTTTCTTTCTTTCTTTCTTTCTTGTGACATACCGTGTCAGTGATGATTAGATCGTTTGCATATGGAAGTGCAGTGTAAAGTATCTAAATACATTTACTCAAGTACTGTACTTAAAGGTAGGGTAAGTGATTTACTTTGGTTAAAATAAGTGTTAAATAGCTCTATATTGTGATAGTACTCATTGCTATAGAGTGTTTGTTCAGTAAAAGGAGTCTCCCATGTCTCTTCAACTCTATATTAAACAGAAAATGCATTTTCAGTGCTCTCTCCTGATTGGCTTAAATGGTGTCACCTATAGGGTTGCCAACACCCAGAGATTGAAATAAGGGACACATCTTGGGCGCAGCGGCCACATTTTTAGGCGGGGTCAAAACCCCCGAAATGCATAGAAAACTATGCATTATACCTATAACACAATGCATGTGTCTTACACCTGCATTAGGCTACTACATCACACTTACTGTATCATGGGTGTAACGAGTTCTATTCAGACCATAATCACAAGGAAATTAAATCAATGACTAGTAGTAGACTAGTAATCAAACAGCCATACAATAGATATGTATTGTGTATGTATGTTTTGCAGTTTGACATTGGCAGTTGTTTGCAAAATGTGAAGAAGTATGCTTTGGAAAAGGGTATGAAATAAGTAGGCTATACATGATTTGAAACTCCAAAATGTACCCTTATTGTTTATGCCATAATGACATCCACAGGTTTTATAGCAATGGTTCAAATGAGGCCTAACATGTGAAATGTTCTACAAGCATGTCAAATCAGATACAGGATAGGTGGGCACTAGGGACATCTGGGCAGTGGGCACCTTGATGTACAATTGGCTATGTTGTCCAAAATGTTAAATAATTAAAATATAGAACCATAGAATAATGGTATTTAAATATACATGATGTGAACATGCACGGTACATCATTATTAGACTTAATGTTATCTTTCACACACACACACACACACACACACACACACACACACACACACACACACACACACACACACACACACACACACACACACACACACACACACACACACACACACACAGTGGGACACACAAGTGGTGGATAAAGTAATCAAATGTTTTTCTTAAGTAACGGTATCAATACTGCAATGTAGAAGTACTCTGTAGAATGTACTTGAGTAAAAGTACAAAAGTATTGGTATTAAAATGTACTTAAAGTACCAATAGTAAAAGTACAAAAATGTTTGAAAATAGCAGATCTACAAGCTCGCTTGTGAGCTTGTAGATCTGCTATTTTCAAATAGCCTAGGTATAAAATAGGGCTAAAGTGGTTAATGTAGGTTTTATAATGTAATAATTTATATATGCAGCAAGGTAACTAGTAACTAAAATGTTCAAATAATTGTAGTGGAGTAAAAGTAGAATATCTGCCTCTGAGATGTATAGTGGTGTAGAAGTAAAAGTATAGACAATTGGAAATACTCCAGTAAAGTAAAAGAATCTCAAAATTACATTAGTACAGTACAGTACTTGAGTAAATGTAGGCTACTTAGTTACTTTACCAGTGGTTCTCAACCAGTTGTCCGGGGACCACCAGTGGTCCTTGAGGGGGTTCCAGTGGGTCCCCAGCCAAATTAATAGTTAGGAACCAAATTGACCCTTATGTGTCTAACTCTGAGAGTGTACAAATGGAACCAAATGGACCCGTTTGTACACTCTCAGAGTTAAATGAACACCATGGTGATACAGTGTAGATTGGGACCACCAATAAACCTAAATGGTTGAGTCCTTGGAATATCTTTTCAAATGGGGGTCCGTGGGCTAATATGTGTCAATTTGGGGGTCCTTGGCACGAAAAAGGTTGACAACCTCTGCTTTACACCACTGACACACACACACACACACACACACACACACACACACACACACACACACACAGGGAGTGCTGCTCACCTGCTTTGGGAGAAGGAGGAGGAAGAGGAGAGGTGACAGCTCATTCTGTCAGAATATCCACACAGTGAGTTTTGGGGCCAAAGCACGTCGTTGGCTGTTATGCTCTCTCAGTCCGTGTCTAACTAACTATAAGCTGGTATGATACACTAACGTCGTCACCTCACATGTAGCGACTTGTTGTCGGTAGAGCAATGTTAGATGCGCCTTTATTTTGTTTGTTTATTTTTGTTTCTCCCGCTTGACTTGAGCATGTCTGTGTCTGTGTCTGTTATGAAACCTCCCTCTGACATACAGTAGCTCTGGTCCATTGTGTTAAGTAAAGGTATCAATACTGTGATACTATCATACTACAGTCTACAAAAGAGGGAGTTGTAACGTGTAACAGAGTCAGACAGAGGCCTTGTGTCGCACATAATTGTTCCACAAACGCGTCTCATTGAGGAAAGTCTCACACAGGCACACGCAAGCGCGCGCACTGACTGAGCCTGCCCTGTCAACACAGCGGCACCCCCAGGGTCCTAGCGCCCTTCTGATGCAGCACACAAACACATAGGCAGGCAGAGGCACAGAACAAGAATGTTTTTAATATGCATTTTCCCTTTAAAGTGTTGGCAATGTTCAGGTATAGGTGACTCACCTACCTGAAAATGTATTTAGCCTATATTCTGTTTACTAAAGAGCTGGAGAGACCCCTGTGACCGAACACACGCTCTGTAGCAACTTTAACCTTTTAACAAAACTAAAAACAAATACCCAAAAATATCCCCTACCTATAAGTACAATGTTGAGGTACTTTTACTTTACTGGAGTGTTTCCAATTGTCTATACTTTTACTACTACTCCACTACATCTCAGAGGAAAATATTGTACTTTTACTCCACTACAATTATTTGAAAAGTTATACTAGTTAGGCTACTTTGCAGATATAAATTATTACATTATAAAGCATACATTAACCACTTTAGCCCTATTTTATACAGAGGCTATTTGAAAATAGCCAAACTACAAGCGCACGACACGTCGCATCGCGACGTGTTGTGAGCTTGTAGATCTGCTATTTTCAAACATTGCATTACTTTTACTTTTGGTACTTTAAGTACATTTTGATACCAATACTTTTGTACTTTTACTTTTTTTTTTTTTTAAATGAATTCCGGACTTTTACTTGTAACGGAGTACTTCTACATTGCAGTATCGATGCTTTTACTTAAGTAAAACATTTGAGTACTTTTCCCACTGGCATAATGGTGTAGTTTTGTCTCCTGCTGTGCGTCAATGTGGTCTTATTTAACCAATCCAGTAGTCGTGAAAATGGACAAAGGTGACAGAGGTGACACATGATGCTCAGGTACTTAAGCACACTGATTGATCCGGTAAACACAGAACAAATGCTTTCTCATCCATAGAAACATGGATCGTCACCAATCACTCAGTCATTAATCCAGTGTAAACATTTAGAGCTGTCGTTCACACAATCCTCTCTTTGCTGCCATTCTGTGCAAACACTATCAAAGCCTTCCACTAAAACCAGGGGTCTTCAACGTTTTTCACTAGGCTCAAAATGCTGCGAGGTGTTGTGCGCTTGTAGATCTTCTATTTTTTGGCTTAAAGGAGGAGTTCACCCAAAAAATGACTTATTTTCTATCAATTGCACACCCCATGAAGCCTTGAATCCATGGATTTATTTGTGTTTTTGTGGCATTCCTAAGCCAATAATTTGATTCCTGTCTCCTACCAGCTCATGTATCCGGTAGGAGACACAAAGTAGATTATTTGTGTCTCCTACCGGATACACACACGGTCATCAAAAATATTGGCTTAGGAATGCCACAAAAACAAAAATAAATCCATGAATTCAAGGCTTCATGGGGTGTGCAATTGATAGAAAATAAGTTATTTTTTGGGATGCTAAGGTTCAAGTAGTCAATGTAAAAAATAAATAAATCCTATCTCACAAAGATTTGGTGACCCCACTGTAGTAACTGAGGTTTAAATGCATGTTCCAAATGTTTAAATGCATGTTCCACCTTAGCATTCACACCAGGGGGCTGGCTGGTCCAACCACAGTGCAACAACACCATGCTAGTAGAGGTTCCACTAGTTCAGGGGTGATGCAACTTTGATGGTGAAGTGGGCCACTATATTTCCACACTCACTCCAGAGGGCCACATTGCATATACTGTCAGGCAGAAACCTCTTATCTCCGTATTCTAACTTTTTTCGTAAATGAATCCTGTACTTCGCCATTCTATGTCACACTAAAGTAGCAAAAATAGCCAATCTACAAGCTCAAAACGCGTCGCTGCGCGACGCGTTTTGTAAATCTGCTATTTTTGAATTGGAATCCTGACATTTTTTTTGCTATTTTTGAATTGGAATTCTGTAGTAACATTTTTATTTTATTTTAGCATTTTGTTATACTTAAAGGACAACTTTGTTTTTTTACAACGAAGGTTTATATTTTAGCTTGTAATTAAAGTAAATAAATGATGAGTGTAATTTTTTTTCCATTTACTGCTTTCTATAGTTTTAGCATTTTTTTGCGATATTTTTTACAGTGGGCGGGGGCATTCTGTCCGGTGGCTAAATATGCCTTTTTTACACAATAAAAAAGGTCCGGCTGTCTGAGATGGCCAGATGTGAGTTATTGGGGGCTAGAAGAGCTACTGTAAATAATAATAAAGAAAACGCCGGGTTAATGTGTTAAAAAAATGCGTATTTAGCCACCGGACAGAATGCCCCCGCCCACTGTGAAAACACTGTAAAAAAGATTGTGAAAATTGCTAAAACTATAGAAAGCAGTAAATTTAATTTTTTTAACACTCATCTTTTATTTACTTTAATTACAATCTAAAACATAAACATTGGTTGTAAAAAACCAAAGTTGTCCTTTAAGTTACCTTTATGAACTTAAATAGAAATACATTGGACGTAAAAAAGACCCTTAACCCTAACCCTAGAATTTTAATACATCAATAATACAATAAATCAATAGTCATTAAGCTACTAATATAGACTGAAGTAATTAAAGCGGGTCATGTTTGCATGTTTGGAATTGTAACAGCTGAAATCAATAATATATCAGTATTCCGATATTAACCTGCGGGCCGCATTAAGTGACGGTGGGGGGCGCATGGGGCCCCCGGGCCGCTAGTTGCCCATGTATGCACTAGTTCATCAAACGAATACATCTAATTTAATCGATTATTAAAATAATTTAATAAAATAGTCCATACCCGTCATTTCCACCCACACATACAGTACATCCGGGCTATAGGACTGCTGCAACCACGGCTACATATACCATTTCCTGTGAGGACCGTTGACAACAACACTATAGTACTGTGGTTCTCAAACTTTTTCATGTCAAGGACCCCCAAATTGACACTTATTAGCCCGCGGACCCCCATTTAAAAAGATAAGCCAGGGACCCCCATAAGAGAAGTTACGGCTCTAGCAGTGATTCTCAATCATTGTAATTTAAGGACCCCCAGTTTGACATGCATTAGGCTACAGACTCCCATTTAATGGCATTTATACCTCTGGGACCCCAATTCATATTGTAACATCAATGTTAATTTAACTCTGAGAGTGTACAAATGGAACCAAATGGACCCTAACGGGTCCATTTGGTTCCATTTGTACACTCTCAGAGTTACAGACCAATAAGGGTCCATTTGGTTCCTATAAATCATTTAGATGGGAACCTCCTGGTATCCCCTCAAGTACCCTCAGGGGTCCCGGACCCCACTTTGAGAACCAATGCTATAGTAAATGGCTTAAATTTGGGAAAAGTGAAACAGATTGACTTTGTCACTGTCTTCATAATGCCAATGGTCAATGGCCGTGTGTTCAGATCAATTGTTCAACCCACTGAGAAGAAAAATGTGGATCAGACGGAATGAAGGACACAGGTTTCTTGATTTTACAGGATTTAAAGTAGGATAGTATGGATACATTTTAATAAAATAATCCATTTTGAGGGAAGAAAACTGAAAGTTGCTCTGTTGAGGAGATGGTCTTGTCTCTGTGCAAAAAAAGCAAACATATCAGACACACAAGCCCTTTGGGTTCTATTTTCGCCCTTTACTTTAGTTTTTTTCTTGGGGTTTTCTCTATTTTTGAGGTATAAAAAAGGGCCTGAGAGTAAGACATACGGTACAGTGCAGTGATGGATGCATTCCTACTGACAGTTCCCGGCATGCAACGCGATAGAATGGGACCACGAGTAGTTTGTCGAGACACAGAAATTAATCAACAAGTCCATAATATGAGCACAAGAACATCATCTCTCACACTATATACTGTATGTTTACAACTTCCCGAGCATTTCATTACATCTGACAGCTGAAAAGAGGCCACATTGATATCTTCCCACTGGTTGCCACCAGGGACCGCGCTAAATGCACACATGCGGTTTTCGGCTTTCTAAAATAGATTTGTTTAGAGGGTAGGAAAGATAAACACTAATACTGTATCTGTCAACAAGGCAAATGATTCTAAAAGCTTAATTGGTTTCCCGTGAGGATTGCGGTTGCTCGGAAAGATTGGCCATATTGCTTTAATTTATACTAATGCCAAGAAAGTGGAGCGTAATCACTCCGGTGCTTAGATCTTTACACCATGGGCTCCCTGTGTGTTAAAGCGTTGTTTTCAAAATACTACTGTTGGTCTAAAAAGCATTGAATGGTTTAGAGCAGGGGTCTTCAACATGTTCAGGCCAAGGACCCCCTAGCTGAGAGAGAGATGAAGCAGGGACCCCCTACTCTATATTGTATAAAATTGTGTTTCGGATTAAAGTTTTTTTTTTTTAACTTAGTCTGCTATTTTTTTCCTCTACACCTATAGCCTCTTTGCCAAAAATAGCCGATCTACAAGCTCTCAACGCCTCGCAGCGCGAGGTGTTGAGAGCTTGTAGATCTGCTATTTTCGGCTAATGTTCCCCTCAGAAAAGGAATTCTAGGGTTCAAGTGGTTCATGTAAAAAACGAAATCCTATTACACAAAGATTTGGCAGACCCGCTATAGTAGCTCTGAGGCCCCCTAGGGGTCCCGGACCCCCTGTTGAAGACCCCTGGTTTAGGGACAAGGCCTTTTACTTGTAACTGGGTATTTTCATATTGTGGTATTGATACTTTTACTTAAGTCAAATATAATGTGAGTACTTCTTCCACCACTGCAGGGGCAACAGCCTGGCTTGCGAGACTAACGTCCTTAACAACCTTGTGAACGATTTGTCTCAGGAACGCCTCGAGGGAATTCCGTGACATTTGGCACAAAATTGTCCACTTCGACTCAAGGATGAACTACTCAGTGCTCAAAGGTCACTGTGACCTCAAAAAACACATTAATTAAAGTCCTCGAAAGCCTTCATTCACTACATATGAGTCTGAACAGACACGTGTGTGTAAAAGGAGGCATGTAACCGCGATTAATTTTTTCTAGTTTAGTGGTTCTTAAACTGTGGGTCGAGACCCCCGGGGATCCCCAAAATATTTAGGGGGGTTCCAAGATGATTTTGCTTGATGTGCAACATTGTTTTCTCACTCAACAGCAAACAAACCAACGGGGTACATACAGGATATACAAGGTAGCTGCACATTTCTAAAGTGACAATTGACTTTTAAGACGTTTTTAATGGAGAAAAAAAAGGTCAAAGATTGGCCAAATTGTCAACTATTAGTAAAGAAAGAGGCACAACTTTTGAAGGCTATTTTCACAATATTTATCTGTGGAGTCAAGCAAAATGCCACAACTCCAACTAGAATTCCAAGTGCTTGTCAGGGTGGGGGTCCCCAGTTCAAATATGAATATTTGGGAGGTCCCCAGTTCAAATATGATTATTTTGGCGCCACTGTTCTAGTTTGTTCTGTGCATTGTACGTGTCCTTATCCCTGTTTCTATTCACTGAAAGATTGGATAAAGGTAAAAGCGCCAGGTAAAAGTTGGAAAAACGTTCTGGCTGGATTTCAACCGGGATCCTTCTGGTTGCAAGCCCCGTATACAAACCACTGCAACACAGTGGTTCTTACTTATTCTGTTCACTTGCATGTTCTTCACTGAAAGATTAGATAAAGGTAAAAGCCCAAGGTAAAAGTTGGAAAGATGTCCTTTCTGGTTTTGAAATCAGGACCTGGGCCCTATTTCACGAAAGGTGAATTAAATAAGCCTGGCCTTAAGTCAAATCCAGGCTTGACAAAGTCGGGTCCGTATAGCCTGGTTTATTCCGTTCCATGAACGCTAAGCCAGGCTGAAAAGGAGCGACTTTGCCGAGCTAGGCCTTGTCAAGCCAGGCTGTGTCGAGCCAGGATGGTAAAGCCAGGCTTCACGTATTCCTATAAAAGACCATGAAAGTCGGGCGACAGGACGTGCAATAATGCTTCAATTCTCTTTCGTGAAATCTAGTCATGGCTAAACTTAGCCAGGGTGAACTGGCTAAACTAATCTTCAAGATAATTCAGCTTTCATGAAACCGATTCATCCCTAATCCTAGCTAAATTAAGCCAGGATAGGTGTTAAAGCCAGGCTTTAGCTCTAATTCACCTTTCATGAAATAGGGCCCTGAATGCCACCATTGGAGAGAAAGAAAGAGAGTGAGACTGACTGTCTGTCTGTCTGTCTGTCTGTCTGTCTGTCTGTCTGTCTGTCTGTGGACACGCACATACGTGTATTGTGTGTGTGTGTGTGTGTGTGTGTGTGTGTGTGTGTGTGTGTGTGTGTGTGTGTGTGTGTGTGTGTGTGTGTGTGTGTGTGTGTGTGTGTGTGTGTGTGTGTGTGTGTGTGTGTGTGTGTGTGTGTGTGAGAGGAGAGGTTAGCTTGGTATAAACGTATGAAAGTTTGCAACTCTCTCTCTAATTCAATCCAAAGGAGCCTTATTGGCATGAGAGAACATGTTGTAGGGTTCCCATATGGTGCCATAACGTCCTCCATTGAGAGAATTAGTCTCTTTGGTGCAAGGGGTTGTTGGCTGGACTGGTGAGCGATGAGTCATGAGTTCAATTCCTGCTTGGGGTGCTGCATACACTCACTCACACACACACACACACACACACACACACACACACACACACACACACACACACACACACACACACACACACACACACACACACACACACACACACACACACACACACACACACACACACACTGCAGATAGTCAGTATAAACTTTTGAAAGTTTGAAACTCTCTCTAATTCAATTCAAAGGAGCCTTATAGGCATGAGAGAACATATTGTAGTGTTCCCTTATGCTGCCACAACTTCCTCCATTGAAAGTATTAGTCTCTTTGGTGCAGGGGTTTGTTGGCCGGACTGGTGAACCATGAGTCATGAGTTGAATTTCTGCTTGGGGTGCTACAGTTCTCAACCAAAATTTGTATTATGTTTACATTGTCAAAGCAAAAGTGGAACAAAACCATCAAAACAAAACATTGAATGTACAAATAAATGTTAACTCTGTGTATGGTTTTAGAATGTAACTAATTACAATGTGAAGTCTGTCTGTCTGTCTGTCTGTCTGTCTGTCTGTCTGTCTGTCTGTCCTGGGTCCTGTGCAGGGTGCGACAGTTCTCAGCCGCAATAGTATTGTTGTGTTTACATTGTCAAAGCAAAAGTGGAACAAAACAATGTACAAATAAATGTTTGAATCCCTCTCTCTCTTTATATCTCTAAATATAATTAAGTGGCCTCCCTCTCTCAATTCAGTGCAGGTGGTAATAAAATGTAACTGCTCTATATGGGTGGTAATTCTGCCTAATTCACCAAACCAAACCTAAAGCCACGTGTTAACTTCTGGTTTTAGCATCAAAAACATGTTGTGTAGCTAATTACTATCAGACAATATTTGGGCTATCATGTGATCTATAGCAGTGGTTCTCAAACTTTTTCATGTCAAGGACCCCCAAATTGACACTTGTTAGCCCGCGGACCCCCATTTGAAAAGATAAGCCAGGGACCCCCATAAGAGAAGATTTTTTACGGCTCTAGCAGTGATTCTCAACCATTTTAATTTCAAGGACCCCCAGTTTGACATGCATTAGGGCTACGGACCCCCATTTAATGGCATTTCTATCACTTGGACCGCAATTTATATTGTAAAATCAATGTTAATTTAACTCTGAGAGTGTACAAATGGAACCAAATGGACCCGTTAGGGTCCATTTGGTTCCATTTGTACACTCTCAGAGTTACAGACCCATAAGGGTCCATTTTCCTAACTCTCCATCATTTAGCTGGGGACCCCCTGGAACTCCCTCAAGGACCCCTGGGGGTCCCCGGACCCCACTTTGAGAACCAATGATCTATAGCTGACTATTATTCTGAACCTGAACGGTATACTGTGGGGGTGGAGGCTCCAGCCCCACAGTACCGTTCAGGTTCAGAATAATAGTCTGAAACAGACGCACTGTGTAGCATTAAATATTTGACATTATATAAGGTTATGTCTGCAGCCGTCGTGGAAATGACCGCTCGTCAAGACACCTTTAATTAGCTCCTCTGTACTCGGAGAAAATGGCCAGCCACTTTATTTCCCTTTATTACCCTAATCATTTGACCGGGACCTTTTCTCCTTGATGGATGGCTCTATTACCAGGAGAAAGCGCCATAGTTCTTTAGACAATAAACGCCACAAGAGGGTCATTACCAATGTCAGCTCTGTTCCCCTTATATGACACATCTTTATAATGTACTTTCACTGCTTCAGCATACTGTAAGTGTGTGAGATGTGTGGAGTTTGTTGAACATGTAAGTACTGTACGTACAGCCTAAGGGAACCGTACTGTACGGCCCGTATGCAGCGGTGGAAAAAAGTACTCGAATGTTTTACTTAAGTAAAAGTATCAATACTGCAATGTAGAAGTACTCCGTTACGAGTAAAAGTCTGGAATTATAAATTTACTTGAGTAAAAGTGCAAACGTATTGGTATCAAAATGTAAAGTAAAAGTACTAAAATGTTTGAAAATAGCAGATCTACAAGCTTGCGACGCCTTGTGAGCTTGTAGATCAGTTATTTTCAAATAGCCTACGTATAAAATAGGGCTAAAGTGGTTAATGAATGTTTCATAATATCATAATTTATATCTAAAAAGTAATTGTAGTGGAGTAAAAGTACAATATTTGCCTCTGAGATGTAGTGGAGTAGTAAAAGTATAGGCAATTGGAAATACTCCAGTAAAGTAAAAGTCCTTCAAAATTGTACATAAGTACAGTACTTGAGTAAATGTACTTAGTTACTTAATATACAATTTCAGAAAACTTGTAATACGATAAATCATTGTCTTCATGGAAGTAATCAACTGGGGAAGTTTCATTATGATAACTATTTTTCAAATGTTGTAATTTTTTCACCCGTCATGTGTATGGGGAAAATAACAAAATGTGTGATAAATATGAAAAAGCTGCTCCTGTGGAAAGGTTATCATATATTTATTTACTTATATTGACCCTACAAACGATTTCATATAGGTATGGTTTTGCCCACTCTTTCGGTAATCATTGCTCAATTCTGGGGTTCAGGCTCATGGACTATAGGCTGCTGCGCTGTCAGCTGGGCCTCTCTCTGTCTCTTTCCCACTGCCTCTCCATGGCGAGGTGCCTACCTGTCAGGCGGTCTCCTAGCGAGACTCCACAGTAGCCTAAGGAACCATACTGTAATGGCCGATATGGCAGGAGTCTATCTCCTGTTTCTGTAGCATGAGACAGCTTGATGGACGAGTACATCCCCCAGCCATTAGGTTCAAGTTAGCCTCGCGTAGCCAGACAACTATTCCACAATCTCCGAATGCTATATAGAGTATGGAACTACGGGAGAGTCTCTTTTCCGGGTGTTTCGCCCAGGCGGACAGGGTTCTGAGGTTAGGTTTAGGCATCATTTCTGTGAGGTTTAGGGTTAGGGTCAGGTTTAGGCATAGTGGTTGTGAGGTTTAGGGTTAGGCATAGGTTTTGTGAAGTTAAAAGTTATGGTCCTGGGGGGGGGGGGGGGGGGGGGGGCAAAAGTAGTTAGCATCACAATTATGTTCACCCCTTTATCCCTTTATATGTTGGCTATTCAAAAATAACAGATCAGCTTGTACATCTATTTGTGAAAATATGTGAAAAATATCGAAAATGTTTGGCAAATGTTTTATAATTATTATTATTTTTTGCCTTTTTTTTTAACATAAATCTTCTCTTCTGGGGGTCCCTGACACAAAATATTTTCTGATGGGGGTCCGTGGCCAAATACATATCAATTTTGGGGTCCTTGGCACGAAAAAGTTTGAGAACCACTGATATAAGCCTAGTTTGGGGAATGTGGAGGAGTAGCCTACTAATGCTCTCCTTCAGAGCAACACAGCGTTCATTGTCTCCAGGGACACGGGCTGTGGATAGATCATTTGATTGAACTAAAGCGAAGTCTCAACCTTCAGCCATGCCTCGTTATTTTTTGAAGGTCGGTTAAGCGAACCTTTCTGGCAAAGTAATCAGATCCCGCAAAATAGGGTTTATTTGTTTCATTCTAACTCCATTCTAATGCCTGAGTGGGTCGGTGAATAAAAGTGTTACTTGGTCAAAACAATGTCCGGATCACCAGTGGAACGCCATCGTGTCAAGCCTGATTAAATCTCTCAAGAACAGATTCTGCTCTCCGCTTGAATCTGTCGGGGGGGGGGGGGGGGGGGGGGGGTTCGTCATAACGTGTACGCACTGGCCTACAAGTGGGCATGCCTTTAGATCAGGAAGCAGGCCGCGCTTTACCCAATCAAATGTAGTGGGCGGGATTTACTGTCTGTGCTCTCGCTTCCCACTAAAAACAAACCGAAACTCATTTAACAATAGCGTCTGCGGAGCAGACACAACCACGGAAAGATATTCACATAACTTGTTCTTTCATCATAGAAACAAGCGGGCTTATAACCAAAATGATCCATGTTCTCTGGGAGAAGTGGTGTTAGTGTTCCGTGTAGAAATATTGTTAGTGGGAATGAAAACATAGTCGCACCACCGGAAGTGGACGGCTGAGAGCAGACCAAAAACCCTGGTTTCCTTGCGCACAGGTGCTACATTGAGCCCCCCCCCATGCAGAGCCAAGTGAAAGAGTAAAAAACAGCAGAAGGCGCTGTTTTTCCTTTTTTATTAGGCGATGGGTTCCCAGATTGAGCCTGATTAAATGCTTGCACGCTGGTTTTGCCTGCCGTAAATAGCCAGTGGTGGAAAAAGTACTCACATGTTTTACTTAAGAAAAAGTATCAATCTATGTAGAAAAACTCTGTTACTAGTAAAAGACTTGAATTCAAAATGTATTTCAATACAAAAGTGTTGGTATCATCATAATATACTTAAAGTACCAAAAGTAGAAAGTACTCATGATGCAGAATGTCCCATTTCACAAGTTTTCAAATGTATAAAAGTCTTTTGAAAATAGCAGATCTACAAGCTCACAATGCGTCGCATCGCGACGCATTGTGAGCTTGTAGATCTGCTATTTTCAAATGGCCGATATGTGTATAGGGCTGAAATGGTTCATATATGTTTCGTAAAAATAATCAAAATCTACAAAGTAACCAGTAACTAAAGTAGTCAAATAATTGTAGTGGATTAAAAGTATGATATTTGCCTCTGGGATGTAGTGGAGTAGAAGTAAAAGTACTGAAAAATACTCCAGTAAAGTAAAAGGATACCTCAAACCTGTACTTAAAGTACAGTACTTGAGTAAATGTATAGTTACTTTACACCACTGCAAATAGCAGATATACAAGCTCAAATGTGACAAGTTGTGAGCTTGCAGATCTGCTATGTGCTGAGCACGACAGCAGCATGCAGCTGGGTATAAATCAGCCTTCAGCTGCCCTAGGGTTGGATGGATAGATGTACTGACTGAGATGTAGTTCTTATGCACTGCTGACTCACTGCAGAGCAGTGGTGGAAAAGGTACTCAAGTGTTTTATTTAAGTAAAAGTATCAATACCGCAATTTAGAAGTACTCTGTTACAAGTAAAAGTCCGGAATTCAAAATGTACTTGAGTAAAAGTACAAAAGTATTGGTATCAAAATGTACTTAAAGTACCAAAAGTAAAAGTACAAACATATTTGAAAATAGCAGATCTACAAGCTCACAACGCGTCGCACCGCGACACGTTGTGAGCTTGTAGTATCGGCTATTTTCAAATAGCCTATAGTATAAGATAGGGCTAAAGTCGTTAAAGGTTCTATGACATTCATTTTCACTTTTTTTTTAAAATGTTTTTTTGGGGGGTTTTATGATCTCAATTACACCAAAAAAAACTGAACTTTGAACATTCAGTGGATTTTCTGTGGTCTGGGGTTTTCTGAATAATTAGGCTGAAAAGTAATCTGAGCTTGGCCCTTCGGCAGTGAGGTCACAGCCGATTAATCCCGCCCACTCTCCTCCTTGCCCCTCCCCTCCCCTATCCTTTCCTTTGGGGGGGTCGGAGCAGAGGCTGATTGACAGGAAAAATCCCTCACCAGCGACACCTGCAGGCAAAGATTTATTTTTTCATTGCAGTTGAAAAGGCTTTAGAAATGTGAGAGAAAAACACCTGCCATGGATCAATGGAGTGGAATTTCTTGTTAAAACTTTCTATACATGTTTGAAGGACCATGACAAAGACTTCTAATGTGTGGTAAAACTGAACGTCATGAAACCTTTAATGTATGTTTCATAATATCATAATTTATATCTGAAAAGTAACTATAGTAACTAAAGTTTTCAAATAATTGTAGTGTAGTAAAAGTACAACATTTGCCTCTGAGATGTAGTGGAGTAGAAGTAAAAGTATTGGAAATTGGAAATACTCAAGTAAAGTAAAAACTACCTCAAAAAAGTACTGTACTTGAATAAACATACTTAGTTACTTTCCACCACTGACTGACTGAGATCTAGTTCTTATGCGCTGCTGACTCACTGCAGAGTTGCCTCTCTCTCTCTCTCTCTCTCTCTCTCCACTGTATGTCAATGTTTGTGCACAGGGATGAGGATGTGCTCCACTGTGAGATACATTGGAATGGAGTTGTCAAAAACTCACACAATCTGTTCCTCAGAGTCGGTGTGCTTTGGAGTCGAGTGTATTTGCTATAGCACATTATGTGCAAGTATACAGTACAGTACACAGGGTTTGGATCCGCTGGACGTGCTGCTGCTGCAGTGGGGATGGACGGTGCTAGCTGATTTCCTACTGTATAGCTTCCAAACACTACTTAAAAAAGGGATAGTTCACCCTCAAAATGACTTTTATTTTCCTATCGATTAGTCACCTCATGGAGACTTGAATTCATGGATATTTTTCTCCGGTAGGAGACACAAAGAGTCTCCTTTGTGTCTCCTACCGGAACCGCTGCCTGCCGGTCCGCTGGTCATGAAATTATTGGCTCAAGAAATGAGACTAAAACAAAAAGAAATCTCCATGGGGTGACTAATCGATAGAAAAAGTATATTTTTTTGGGTGAACTATCCCTTTAATGGTACCGCCATAGAATTACTTAAATGCTCCAAACAGAAACGGTTATGAAATAGAACTATATATCATAAATGACTCAGATGCCACCTCCCTGACAGAATTGGCGAACTCATTTAAAAAGAAAAAAAGAAAAGTGGAACACAGTTCTTACATGTTGTTAACTAAAAAAGGTCTATGGGACTTTGAATGAGGGGAAAAAAACACTCCGGCGACCCGCGGAGTGTGGATCTCTCTCTGTCCGGTGGAAACCTGTTACTTTACAGGATTCAAATTCAAAAACAGAATAGAACTCAACTTCATTAATTTAACAGGCTGCAATACAACTGTCAAAACAATGTAATTGACAGTTCACATGATTGCATGCTTTTTTTTGGGCTTATTTGCCTATTTTCAAATCATCTTTTTTCATTATTAGCTACCAATGAGGTCCAGTGGTCTGGCATTTATCTTAAATGTTCAAGACATGCAATTGAAACCCAATTTGGGAAAAAAAATCAGCTGGTACAATATCAAAGAGTAAATACATACTTTTAAATCGGTTTCGGAAGCAGACAATCATACAGAAGAAGAAAACAAATGTGCGTTTAGTACGGGGCCCAAAAATCCAGATAGGAGTTAATTATAAATTAAGTAAATTGTCCCAGGGCACATGTTCTGAAGCTGCCTCAATGTGAAAGGGTTTTAATGTGATTGGTTCCAAGTAAAACGTCTTAGAGCAGAAGTCGTTGTAATGCCGTGGCTGTGCTCATGCTGAAATGGTCCTTCTCCGTTTCAATGGAATGATGCAAGGCAGGAGCATGGCAGCATATGTTGTTTTCTTCCTGGCTGTGAAATGGTTTGTCAGAGAGGGTGTGGAGGTGTTGAGCTGATTATTCTCCAGTCCTGCCACGTCTTGCCTGTGTGTGTGCGTGCGCGTGCGTGCGTGCGTGCGTGCGTGCGTGCGTGCGTGCGTGCGTGCGTGTGTCACGGCCATTATCTCAACCCTGTACATTCATCCAAGCACAACAGAGAGGTCACTGTCTGCAAGCGAGAGAGAGAGAGAGAGAGAGAGAGAGAGAGAGAGAGAGAGAGAGAGAGAGAGAGAGAGAGAGAGAGAGAGACAGACAGACAGACAGACAGACAGACAGACAGACAGAGAGCGATCTGAGAGACAGTGAGACAGTGAGAGACAGACAGACAGACAGACAGACAGACAGACAGACAGACAGACAGACAGACAGACAGACAGACAGACAGACAGACAGACAAGAGTCAGAGAGCGATCTGAGAGACAGTGAGAGAGAGAGAGAGAGAGAGAGAGAGAGAGAGAGAGAGAGAGAGAGAGAGAGAGACAGACAGACAGACAGACAGACAGACAGACAGACAGACAGACAGACAGACAGACAGACAGACACCGAGACAGAGAGAGCGAGCTCTGGGGATTTGGTGAGCAGAGGATGTAGGGAGGAACTTCATTTCAACCGTCTGCCATTCATTTCAAAAGATATTATATTATTATATAAATGTATAATATAGGCCTATACACTATAGGCCAGAACTTTGTGCAATATGCTAGTTCTGGCGCTGCTGTGACTCTGCCAGTTCTTCTCTGTTCTAGTTACTGTTTGTACTGTCCTTTCCTCTTTCTCAACTTTTTTTGTTGTGACTTCTAAACTTTTGACTGTACTTAGTTCTTTGTCCAATTCCATGCATATGCTGCTTCACTTACATGTAAACACACTTCAGAGTCTCCTTAAAAAGTGGTTAAATGTCAAGTTTGAGTCCAGCTACAACAACAAACAGTAAACAACCAGCAGACTGTGTTTTCGAGAGAAGCGCCAATCCTTGGGACACAGTGGTGGACAGTATAACACAGTTTATTTACTTCTTCAAGTCTTTATATTTTTTGGATACCTTTGACTCCTCTACATGCCAAAGACACATACTGTAGGCCTACTCCTGAGACTCCACTACATTCCTAAGAGTATGTTAAGTAAACCATTTGAAAAATAGTAGAGAGAAATGGTGAGAATAGCAGATCTACAAGCTCACAACGATTGCGACGCGTTCTGAGCTTAAAGATATAGGGTATTTTCACTATTATGTATGTTTTTTGGAACATTTCTGGAAAATCTTAACATTTCGGGTTGGGAAATGTCTAAATTGTAACTCAGCAATGCATTGATATTAAAACTAAAATATAGTTTGTATTTTTTTTAAAAAGTACTTTAACACAAGTACAAATGTGACAGAGAAACTCACATGTACCGTAGTTGAGTAATATGTGACTATAGTCCTGAAGGGGGCGTCAACAAGTGTCATTTGGTAGCGGCGGACATCTTTGGGGGGTATAAAACAGGTTGACTTAACATTGACCCAAACAAGTATGGCTGCAGCCACTAGGCCACGCCCCCCCCCCGTGGTGACGATGCGTTGGCACGCTCTATAGGAGTATCTGTACTTTGACTCAAGTACTGGAGGTTGAGCACTTTATTTCCACCACTGTCACGGGAGGATTTCTCAAATAAACAATTCAGGAAAACAAAAGAAGACTTGGAGTACGATGACATTATTATTATTATTTTCCAGTTTGATAAAGGTTGCAATCAGTCAAAGACACTGTTTATCCCTAGGCCTGTCCGCCCTGCTGATTTCAACGCATTCCATCAAACTTCGGCTCCAGTTTACCCTTCATTGGATCATGATGCAACACCCAATCAGTGGTGGAAAGTAACTAAGTACATTTACTTACAGTACTGTACAATTTTGAGGTATTTGTACTTTACTTGAGTATTTCCAATTTCCAATACTTTGACTTCTACTCCACTACATCTCAGAGGCAAATATTGTACTTTTACTACAATTATTTATTGTACTCCACTACAATTATTTGAAAACTTTAGTTACTAGTTACTTTTCAGATATAAATTACATTATGAAACATACATTAACCACTTTAGCCCTATTTTATAACTAGGCTATTTGAAAATAGCCGATCTACAAGCTCACAACGCGTCGCATCGCGGCGCGTTGTGAGCTTGTAGATCTGCTATTTTCAAATATTTTAGTACTTTCACTTTTGTTACTTTAAGTACATTTTGATGCCAATATACTTCTGTACTTTTATTCAAGTAAATTTTTAATTCTGGACTTTTACTTGTAACAGAGTATTTTTATATTGCTGTATTGGTACTCTTACTTAAGTAAATAATTTGAGTACTTTTTCCACCACTGCACCCAATGGGCCACGTTTGTTTAAACACTTTTTTGCAACACACTCCTACACAAAACGGTACACGTCATCTCAGTGGTCACGTGATCATGATGTATCTGTCAGCTTTTAAAGATTCCCCTCTGATTGGCTGTGATTGGCTTTTAAAGTTTAATGGCCTGTTTTTCACAAAATGACACAAATAATAAACGCAGTGCCGCAGAACTTTACACGCGCACACACACACGCGCACACACGTGCATGCACACGCACGCACACACAGTGGCGTGCACAGACATTTTGAGGGGCAGGTGCTCAAGTAAATTATACTTTTTTTGTTTACTTGGTCTGCTCTTTTTTCCCTCTACACCTATACCTCTTTGCCAAAAATAGCCGATCTACAAGCCCACAACGCCTCGCAGCGCGAGGCGTTGTGGGCTTGTAGATCTGCTATTTTTGGCTAAAGTTCTCCTCAGAAAAGGGATGCTAGGCTTCGAGTGGTTATGGTAAAAAGAAAAATCATATCACATAAAGATTTGGCGGACCCCCTGTAGTAACTCTGAGGACCCCCTAGGGGTCCCGGACCCCCAGTTGAAGACCCCTGCTGTAAACTGAAAAAACAGCAACTTTTTTTTCTCTTTTTTTCAAAAGGGCACTTCTGGTCAAGAGGGCAAAGGGCAGGTGCTCTAGCACACCTAGAGTCTATCTGTGCACGTCCCTGCGCACACACACACGCGCACATACGCACACACGCGCACGCACGCACGCACGCACGCACGCACGCGCACGCGCGCACGCACACACACACACACACACACACACACACACACACACACACACACACACACACACACACACACACACACACACACACACACACACACACACACACACACACACACACACACACACACACACACACACACACGCATGGACACTCCCAGTAGGCCAAGGAAGAACCTCCACCCCAAATGTTTAAAATCGGCCTCATGGAGGCGCTGTAACAGCCCATTTCACCTTTTTGGACCATAACTGTTGAACCGTAGGTCATTCAATCAAAACTCTTTGGTGTTCTCTTCAAAACAAACGTTGTGCTACTGTACTACTCCTACACATCGTGTCAACCTCATACAAATCCATACACATTATGTCTGGAGTCATACGTGATTAACTCATTCACTGCGAAGGACGTAACTGATGTGTTTTTTTGTCCAAAGGCTCAGCCTTTCTGCGTTTTTTCAAAAAACAAGCCACATTCAAACGGCCATACCTCTGGAACAGGTACAGTAAAATGGCTGTTTTCTCTGGCAAGGGGACGGTAGACGGACGAATGAATTGATTAATATTAATTAATTCATGGCTATGACTTCCAAAGATTGCAGGCAACCCGGCCTGGCGGGATGCATGCTCCGAGGAGTGAACTTTTTCTTTTTTCTTTTTTAACTGAATTCTGGGAATTGCAGTTCAAACAAACCATAGATAGACAGACGTGTCACCGAAAAAAAGACTGCTAAAAATGAGTATGACTTTAAGTAGTAAACCACAGGTAGTAAACCTGGATAATTAGGGATCATCAGATATAATAACATTAAGGAATAGTGCTTAATAACAAACTCAGCAGATGATCAGACAATTTACTTCCATAGGACAGGGCTTTCATAAACACAAGGGCTAACAGGGCACAGGTCAACACAATGGACAATCAACGCACACCACATTTATCTTGTATGTCTCGAGCCGAAAAGGCCTGGGAACCCCCTGGACTATAGGGAACACAGTGTGGACATCTGCCGGACAGGTAGGGAAGCTAAGGAGGGACAGCGGTATATAGTCACAGGCAGGAGAGACAGACAGACACCTGCCGTGCTTTTACGCCTAAATCAGTAGGATACGAGGACGTGGCGTCTACAGCCCATATAGGTGAAGAGAGGGTCGCCGGCTGTCTCTCGCTGTCATGGTCATCATTGTTATTCTGCGTGTTGCTTTGGGACAGCTGTCTGCTCCGCCGCGTGTCACAGCCAGTGGCATTATTATGACACTGTCAATCACTGCACGCACTGGGGATGAAATGTCAGTCCACAGGTTCACCCCGGCCCGGGTGCAGGGGCACTTGCCAAATGCTATGAGGCTCTCAGTTAGCAGAGGGGGAAAAAAGAAGAATGAAGGAGGAAAGAAAGTCCACTGATGGTCAGTGGTGTAAAGTAACTAAGTACATTTACTCAAGTACTGTACTTAAGTACAATTTTGATATACTTTTACTTTACTGGAGTCTTTCCAATTGTCTATACTTTTACTTGTACTCCACTACATCTCAGAGGCAAATGTTGTTCTTTTACTTCACTACAATTATTTGAAAACTTTAGTTACTAGTTACTTTGCAGATATAAATTATTACATTATAAAACATCCATTAACCACTTTAGCCCTATTTTATACCTAAGCTATTTGAAAATAGCCGATCTACAAGCTCACAACGCGTCGCGATGCGACGCGTTGTGAGCTTGTAGATCTGCTATTTTCAAACATTTAAGTACTTTTACTTTTGTTACTTTAAAGGACAACTTTGTTTTTTTACAACCAAGGTTTATATTTTAGCTAGTAAATAAAGTAAATAAATGATGAGTGTAATTTTTTTTTCATTTACTGCTTTCTATAGTTTTAGCATTTTTTGCGATATTTTTTACAGTGGGCGGGGGCATTCTGTCCAGTGGCTAAATATGCCTTTTTTACACAATAAAAAAGGTCCGGCTGTCTCAGATGGCCAGATGTGGGTTATTGGGGGCTAGAAGAGATACTGTAAATAATAATAAAGAAAACGCCGGGTTAATGTGTTAAAAAAATACATATTTAGCCACTGGACAGAATGCCCCCGCCCACTGTGAAAACACTGTAAAAAAGATTGTGAAAATTGCTAAAACTATAGAAAGCAGTAAATTTAAAAATTTTAACACTCATCTTTTATTTACTTTAATTACAATCAAAAACATAAACATTGGTTGTAAAAAAACAAAGTTGTCCTTTAAGTACATTTTGATGCCAATACTTTTGTACTTTTACTCAAGCACATTTTTAATTCTGGACTTTTACTTGTAATGTAGTATTTCTATATTGCAGTATTGGTACTTTTACTTAAGTAAAGAATTTTTGTACTTTTTCCACCACTGATCATATGGACAAGAAAATAGTTGTGTTTTAGACAGGGTTAGGATGAGACATCTCAGTGATCACATGACTATTATATCGTTGGTGTTGGGGCAGAAACCTCTAATCTCCATTTTCTAACTTGTCGTGTTTCTTTCGTAAATCAATGGCCTACTTGATCATACTACAGCGTCACACAAAAGCCACAACAGTAGTAGATATGCAAGCTCGAAACGCGAATGCCATAATCTAGGAATGGAGGAGAGGGAATAATCTTTGTCAAATTCAAAGAAATGTGGTTGAAATCAGACGGTACAACATGAGAAGTAGGAGAGAGGAGGTCTTCATAACATGTATGATGACCATGCGTTCCTCACTTGTATTGTTCACGCCATGCATGGCCTGGTTTCCATTAAAGAGGCATGAATATAGGCTTATGTTGTAGTCTGTCAGGGACGTGCACAGATAGACTCTAGGTGGTGCTAGAGCACCTGCCCTTTGCCCTCTTGACCAGAAGTGCCCTTTACAGCAGGGGTCTTCAACAGGGGGTCCGGGACCCCTAGGGGGTCCTCAGAGTTACTACAGGGGGTCCGCCAAATCTTTATGTGATATGATTTTTCTTTTTACCATAACCACTCGAAACCTAGCATCCCTTTTCTGAGGAGAACTTTAGCCAAAAATAGCAGATCTACAAGCCCACAGTGGGCTTGTAGATCGGCTATTTTTGGCAAAGAGGTATGGTGTAGAGGGAAAAAAGAGCAGACCAAGTAAACAAAAAAAAGTATAATTTACTTGAGCACCTGCCCCTCAAAATGTCTGTGCACGCCACTGTCTGTTGTCCAGTTCGGGTTACAAATTGCAGAAGGGTAAAAGCATGGCAGGCTGAACTTACAGTAGACCGAGCAATGCAGCTGCAGCTAATTAATTTGATAATGTATGTGTTAGATTGAATTGTTAAGCAAGGGATTAACCACCTCGGCTGCGCCTCAGTGATTAATCGCCCTGTCGGGCTTTAAATTTCAATAATGACTACCTCCCCATGCATTATCCCGCTTATTACACGGCTACTTAATAAATACATAAATACATTTACCCAAACGTAACAACAAAACAAAGTATTTCCTTGCTTACGGCAATGAAAGTATTCCATAAGTATTGGGCTGGGCGGACAAGTTCGCCTCGCAAAAACAAATGACGAAATGGAAAAAAACTCGCCCCAAAACACACTCGCCCCCCATTCTATTTACTGCCGATTTGCCTGTAATACCGCCGGATTTGCCCCGGGGCGACTATGTTTTGGGGCGAGCTTTTTGGTATTCCCCCGTTGTTGTGCCACGATAAACAAGGAAGTGTAGTGGATCAAATAGAATGACTTTTCGGTTATTGCATCGTCTATTTCTCACTTCAAATGTTTTCAAAAACATTCTTGAGAGCAACGTTTAGTTGTAAATGACATTGGTTGTTTGTTTACATGGCTGTCATGTTGGATAAAGCATAAAATCAAGCAGCGCAGGTTGATATGAGCAGGTGTTCTGAGTCTCTGATTAGACAGCGGTCCGTTATTGAGCTCAGCGGTCATTATCCAGAAATAATGACCGATGACTGACCAATCAGAATCGAGCATTCAACCAAGCCGTGTAATAAGCATGGACAATATACTGTTGCTTGCACACTGGCACACCTGCGGTACATCTAACAATTCTATTCAATTCAAAGGAGCTTTATTGGCACGAGAAAACATATGTTTACATTAAAAAAGCAACAATTTCAGAAAAAAAAAGGGGAACATATGTACAGTTGGAGGGGGTATGGCATTGTGTAAACCGAGCTATGTCACATAGACGCATTTCCAGACAATGACACATGATAAGAACCAGTATGCATGCGCAGGCCGGGCCAAAAGAAACCGACCGCTCATTATATGCCCTAACTAACTCTGGGGGAGCCCCCCATCCCGAGATCGAACTGGGAACCTTGCGGTTTCCAGTTCACTGAACCCAGCCACTCTACCCCTGACCCACTGCCACCCCCGTAATTACCCAGGGGAGGTTCACATTCAACACATTCTCTTTTTCAGGAACGCCCTGCTTCACACACATACACACACACACGCGCACACGCACACGCGCACACACACACACACACACACACACACACACACACACACACACACACACACACACACACACACACACACACACACACACACACACACACACACACACACACACACACACACACACACACACACACACACACACACACACACACACACACACACACACACACACACCATGGGAGAGAATGTTTCCCCCGTGGCCTGGGTAAATGTCAGGCCATTAGTCCATGTTGCTGCTGGTGCTTTGTACAAAATAAACAAAGACTTGCACAGATGACAGAACTGCACTGATCTTCACAACTCACTTTGTGTTGGTGGAACTGCAGTAGTTTAATGAGAGAGGACGGAGGCCAGTGCAGTGCAGTCAGTGCACTGGGTGTACTGGGTGTATGTCAGGGTTGGGGTGTCCATGCCTCACCCCCCCCAGTCATCATTATTACTATTTGCTTGCAGATCTACAAGCTTGTATATCTGCTATTTCTGGGAGGGCCCCCATGGCACAAAAACATGTAGGGGTCCGTGACCAAATATATATATCCATTTGGGGGTCCTTGACATGGAAAAGTTTGAGAACCACTGAGAGAGAGAGAGAGAGACAGAGACAGAGACAGAGACAGACAGACAGACAGACAGACAGACAGACAGACAGACAGACAGACAGACAGACAGGCAGGCAGGCAGGCAGGCAGGCAGGCAGGCAGGCAGGCAGACAGACAGACAGACAGACAGACAGACAGACAGACAGACAGACAGATAGATAGATAGATAGATAGATAGATAGATAAAACATGCACTCAACATCCCACCCCACCTGAAGGTAGAGACTCACACCCCCCCCACACACACCCCCACACACAGAGTACAGTCAGTAACCCTGGCTCTGAATAATTGTGGCCTCCGTTACTGTACCTCACAAAGACAACACATCCCCCAGCTCTCAGAATTAGCATATTCATTATTTAACTGGGAAGCAGCTGGCTAATTGGCTCGTGAAAACGCTTTCAATAACAGCTCACATGAGAAGCAGGAAGTGTGATTGAAATGAATCTGGGGAACAGACACCGAACGAGGTAATGAATGAAGATGAGCGCTGAGGAGGACAGAACGTTTTTTGGGAGCGGAGCTAAAGTGACGGTGTCAGTCAGAAGCAGCAGGGACGTCACAGGCTCTCAGAAGGTGGGGGGGATGGACTTTCGGTGGACTATACCCCTTACTTTACACTTTGGCTATTCAAAAATAGCAGGTATACAAGCTCATAGCGCGGCACCGAGTGCCGCGCTATGAGCTTGTAGATCTGCTATTTTTGAAAAAGCGTGAAAAACATTTGTAACTGTCAAGTGTAAACAAATTCTGTATTTTCAAAATGTTGCATTTTTTGGGCGGATTTTGTTACTTTTTTTTCGTGTTTTGGTTACTTTATTTCGGTTTTAGGGTTAGGGTTAGGTTATTTAATTCTTATTTTTGCCTGATTATACCGATTTATTATCCAAAACAAATGTTTTTTTTTCAAAAAAGTGGAGGGTATGAAATCACGGATCTGTGAGAGTGAGGGTGTCGTGTCGTACGCACAGTGAATGGCCGTGACGCCCCTGAGAAGCAGCCAGGTGTGTCTATGTCAGCAGAGGAATGGACAACGCTGGCTCTGTCATGGTGGAAACAAGACTGACATTTAAATGTCATTTACAGGGTGGCTACCAATATAAAGAAAATGAATGCATCTGTGTCTGTCTATGTGTGTGTGTGTGTGTGCGTGCGTGCGTGCGTGCGTGCGTGCGTGCGTGCGTGCGTGTGTGTGTGTATGTGCGTGTGTGTGTGCCACCCTGTAAAAAAATACTTTACTTAAAAACAGACAATAAAAATATTATGCTACAAGTGTGTATTCAACATTTTACTTATCGTGTTGGTATCAAAATATACTACTTTTCAGAATGTGTCAACACATTGTGAACTTGTTTATCAGCTGTCTTGGAAAGGGCAAAATATAAAAGTGTATAATACTAGAGGTGTGGGTCGCTACGCGACCCTTCCGTCTAGTCGCTGGCGCGAGGCTCTCGTGAAGTGGGCTGTAGATGTTTTGGAGACGCAAACCAAAAGCGAGAGCAACAGTGTTTCCAGACGCAAACCGAAAACGAAAGCAAACTGAGAAGCAGCACCCTCAGCCCAGCGAGACGGCGCGCGCTGCGTTCAACCCTCTCAAAGAGTCAGACAGACAGACAGTATTTGGATGGGGGGCGTGGTTGGCGGGGTTGCCATGTCCAGGAGTTGTAAGCGTGAAGTGGCGTGTAATTGGTTAGGGAAAGTGCGTCCACGCATGCGCAGTGCGCAGCGCGGTGCTGTTGGATGAAGCTGGTTGCTTGTTGCTGGCGCGCAAGTGTGGCAACACTGATGCAAGTTGCCCACAGACAACCGTCGTGTTGGCCACAGACAACCGTCGTGGCGCATGACTGTAGATCCCAATTGTAAGGTAGATGTAGTTAATATTGGTTAATCTAAACTAAAGTTTGTAACCAAATATTAGCACTAGATGTAGGTCAAGGGTTCCCAAACCTTTCAGCCCGCAACCCCCCCAAACAGAGCCGTCTGGGAGAAATGCGGGGCCCGGTGCGGAGTTGGCGAGCACGCACGTGCGCGCACGATTCTTTTGCGGTTTCTGTCGGATATATCCGAGTTTTGGGTGGTTATTTGCGGTTATTTTTGCCCTCAAAACATTAAGTTGGGTGTCATGTTAACACCATATTAAATTCTGCTGGTTTCCCGTTTTTTTTTGCGAGGCCCCCCCCAGCGCGGGGCCCGGTGCGGCCGCACCGTTCGCACCACCCTTCATGCGGCCCTGCCCCCAAATAATGATAATATTTGAACTGGGGACCCCCCATCCTGGAAAGCATGGGTATGCCACAGGCAGAGGAAAAGGACAAACGCGGTGGCTCTGTCAGCGTACAAATAAACCCGGCGCCTCAATCAATAGCCGTGAATCAAATGATGTCCTCGCTCGGCGATGTCTCTAAATCCTCCCGCGCGGAGGAGGAGGAGGAGTGTGTTGCTGCTCAGCTCCAGCTGCAGGTACCTCACTGTTAATGGACTGACAAAAGCCAAATGACTCATGGGGGCTTTCTAAATCAGGCGGGAGGGAGGGAGGGAGGGACAGACAGACGGTGGGGGCGACGGGTGACGCTCATAAAAAGAACCTTGACTCTCCACTCCGCCCATTCCGGTTAATGACACACACGCACGCGCACGCACGCACACACGCACGCACGCACATTTGAACTTCATCTCACCTTTAATGAATTACTACTACCACTACTACTACTAATAACCAGTAAGACTCCCTAATCGGGAGATAAGCGACCGTAGGTCACATGTATACAGAAGAGGGCTGTAACGGCGAGCCCCCGAGTTACGGCATTTTATGTGAGCTGCAGTGGCAGGGGGTCCTCCACTGGGCGCGCCACCACTTTTGCATCCGTTCTGGAGCACCAGGAGTGGGTGGTCCCCGGGAATGCCCCGTGAGCAGCCCCGTTGGGGTGGTCATTTGGTAATTTGTCTACATGTGCTCATTTTTTACACTTGGGGGTCCCCGAGGCAGCTGGGGGTCCCTGGAGCTCCGGGGGTCCTTGGAGGGTGTAGTTTGGCAGGTAAGGAGTGTGTGTGCAAAATGTGGCATGGATCGGGGCAATGGGTGCGGAGATATGAGCAGGGCAAAAGTGTGACGTGTGTGACGGAGTGACGGAGTGACGGACGGACACCTGGAGCAGCTTTCTGTAGTAAGTGCGACCTACGGTCGCAATAATACTCTTAAATGTATAGACTTTTCTAAGTACCCAAAACATTACATGGGGGAGGGGGGGGGGGGGTCCATCATTGTAAGACTGCGCACGCACGCATACACACACACAAAGCACACAGCACACACACAGCGCACGCGCACACACACACACACACACACACACACACACACACACACACACACACACACACACACACACACACACACACACACACACACACGGCACACACACACGGCACACACACACACACACACACACACACACACACACACACACACACACACACACACACACACACACACACACACACACACACACACACACACACACACACACACACACACACACACACACGGCACACAGGCTCTACAGTATATATCAGCGTGCTATCCTGGTTTGGGGGTCATTTAAGTTGTTGAACCCGTAACCCCTGGCTACGGTACGGGCCTGCCCTCCCTCCCTGGTGGGGGGCACGGTGTTGGGTTAATGCGCTACACGTATCCCAGTCTCTCCACTCAAATCATTTAGATGGATGGCTGGAAATAATCCAGAAATGAGGGTTGGAAAGTGGACTTTTTTTTACAGCAGCCATTTTGACATGAAATAATACAGGGCCAACACGGGTCAAACAGAGTCAGGGTTATGTTACTGAGCACTGGAAATGCTCTGCTACGCTGAATGGAACGGAACCCGAATTAAGTCTGGTTTCCATTATTATATACTGTAGCAGCAGTGGCGTGCACAGACATTTTTAGGGGCAGGTGCTCAAGTAAATTATACTTTTTTTTGTTTACTTGGTCTGCTCTTTTATAGCCGATCTACAAGCCCACAACGCCTCGCAGCGCGAGGCGTTGTGGGCTTGTAGATCGGCTATTTTTGGCTAAAGTTCTCCTCAGAAAAGGGATGCTAGGTTTCGAGTGGTTATGGTAAAAAGAAAAATCATATCACATAAAGATTTGGCGGACCCCCTGTAGTAACTCTGAGGACCCCCTAGGGGTCCCGGACCCCCTGCTGAAGACCCCCTGCTCAAAAGGGCACTTCTGGTCAAGAGGCAAAGGGCAGGTGCTCTAGCACCACATAGAGTCTATCTGTGCACGTCCCTGTATAGCAGGGCCTGCAGCGAACCGCACTGCCTGCATTTGCGGTCGTTTCCATCTACGAGGACCTGGCCTTTTGACAGTGGTGTAAAGTACGTTTACTCAAGTACTGTACTTCAGTACAATTTTGAGGTAGGCTACTTTTACTTTACTGGAGTATTTCCAATTGTCTATACTTTTACTTCTACTCCACTAGATCTCAGAGGCAAATATTGTAATTTTACTCCACCACAATTATTTGAACACTTTAGTTACTAGTTACTTTGCAGATATAAATTATTACATAATAAAACATACATGAACCACTTTAGCCCTATTTTATGCCTAGGCTATTTGAAAATAGTAGATCTACAAGATATGTATCTTGTAGAGCTGCTATTGTCAAACATTTTTGTACTTTTACTTTTGGTACTTTAAGTGCATTTTGATACCAATACCTTTTTACTTTTTATACTAAATTTAGAATTCTGGACTTTTACCTTAGAGTACTTCTACATTGCAGTATTAATAATTTTACTTAAGTAAAACATTTGAGTGCTTTGAGTACCACCACTGATACAAGTCAAAGTAGTCATTCTATTCTACCAACTTGCATAAGCCTAGCCTCAGTGCTTATAGTCACGTCTATTAAGTACTACCGCTAATGAAAACAGTCACATAACATATAAATGGCGCATTTATATAGCGCTTCTATCCAAAGCGCTTTACATTGATTTTGCCATTAACCCATTCACACACACATTCATACACCGATGGCGGAGGAAACCATGCAAGGCACCAACCTGCTCATCGGGAGCAATTAGGGGTTCAGCGTCTTGCTCAAGGACACTTCGACACTAACTCTAGGGGAGCGCCCCAGCCCGGGATCAAACTGGGAACCTTGCGGTTTTCCAGTTCACTCTACCCGGCCATTCTACCCCTGAGCCACTGCCGCCATAGCGGCGCTAAACCATTAAGGAGGGCAGGCGAGGACGACTCTCCATCTGCCTACAGTATGCCAGCATGTTCATGTTTTAGCTGTCAATACACTGGCATTGTAGTGAAAACACAGATTATTATATCATATAGTCAGATGATGCTGTCAAAGCATCCTCTATATTATCAATCACCCTGGAGTAAAGCCCACACATCCCTTGCCTGTTAGTTCACAGTACGCAGTGGTGGAAAGTAACTAAGTACATGTACTCAAGTACTGCACTTAAGTACAATTTTGAGGTATTTGTTTTTACTTTACTGGAGTATTTCCAACTTTCAGTACTTTTACTTCTACTCCACTACATCTCGGAGGCAAATATCGTACTTTTACTCCACTACAATTATTTGAAAACTTTATAGTTACTAGTTACTTTATAGATTTATATCATTATATCAAAACATACATTAATCACTTCAGCCCTATATACATTTCGGCCATTTGAAAATAACAGATCTACAAGCTCACAATGCGTCGCGATGCGACGCATTGTGAGCTTGTAGATCTGCTATTTTCAACAGATTTTTTATACATTTTATACCTTTGAAAACCTGTGAAATGGGACATTCTGCATAATGAATACTTTTACTTTCGTACTTTAAGTATATTTCGATAGCAATACTTTTGTACTTTTACTCAAAGTAAATGTTTATTACCCAGACTTTTACTTGTAACAGAGTATTTCTACATTGCAGTATTGATACTTTTACTTAAGTACGAAATGTGAGCACTTTTCCCACCACTGAGAACAATTATAGTTGCCTAAGCTAAGTTGACCTCAACCACATCAAAGAAGAACCGCAGAAGCCAACTTAGTAAATGTATATAAATATAATATTGTAATACTGACGCGGTTAGATTCCAGTTCAGTTATATTTACTTAGGGAACGGTTCCCTCCGTGGATGAGCTAATAATCTCCTGCTCTGAACATTTCCTGAAATGCGATCTCGCAGGAGTGTCGAGTTGCTGCGGAAATTACCAAATGGGTAGAAGACAGCCCAGAGGGCGAGCCTGAATACCTCATCTACATTCACCACAGCATATTAGCAATATGACATCTTTTTTTCTTAAATATGATATTTTTTTAATATTGATTTTACAGTTCCGGCTTGATGAATATTACGGAGGATTGGATTTCTCTGCTCTCTGGTGAATCCCTGTTTTATCTATGAGCCGCATGTCAACTAACGCCCGCTAAGGACGAAACTGATCTCTGGAAAGCAAATGTTAATACTGTCATTGAAGCTCTGGTTATTGCATATTGATTTACACTGGCTTCCATCCCGGCTTGGTGAGCATATTATCGTCTACTGCCGGGCAGAAAAACCTTGTATCATATCCCATCGTTGCCAAAGTAGCAAAAACAGCCGACCTATACAAGCTCACAACGCGCCGCCCAGGGACGTGCACAGATAGACTCTAGGTGGTGCTAGAGCACCTGCCCTTTGCCCTCTTGACCAGAAGTGCCCTTTTGAAAAAAAGAAAGTTTACAGCAGGGGTCTTCAACAGGGGGTCCGGGACCCCTAGGGGGTCCTCAGAGTTACTGCAGGGGGTCCGCCAAATCTTTATGTGATATGATTTTTCTTTTTACCATAACCACTTGAAACCTAGCATCCCTTTTCTGAGGAGAACTTTAGCCAAAAATAGCAGATCTACAAGCCCACAACGCCTCGCGCTGCGAGGCGTTGTGAGCTTGTAGATCGGCTATTTTTGGCAAAGAGGTATAGGTGTAGAGGGAAAAAAGAGCAGACCAAGTAAACAAAAAAAAGTATAATTTACTTGAGCACCTGCCCCTCAAAATGTCTGTGCACGCCACTGAAAGTAGCGAAAACAGCCGACCTATACAAGCTCACAACGCGCCGCCATCGCAACACGTTGTGAGCTTGTAGATCGGCAATTTATTTTTAAGTGAGAGTGGTTACATCATAATTCTACAAAGTTCTGTGCGTGTGGTGTGCGTGCGGTGAGCCCAAAATCTCTTCTTTCCGGTTCTCCTCATGTGGCTGGAGCAATGTGCTCTGCATTTGCACACAGACATTGACCAT
>NC_139956.1:6134084-6174084 GCF_963454915.1 Gymnoscopelus microlampas
ATGAAATGTATGGTTCCTTCTATAAAAGGATGCTGGGTAATGTAAGTGCTTGAGCGACAAGGCCCTTACAAGGCTGAGCTGTCTGCAGTGTGCAGAGATAGTGAGTGACAGCCCCACACAGGAAGTGCAAGTCCCATGAGCACATCCTTAAGGCAACATGACAAAAAGCAGAGGTTCTCAACCTGTGGGCCGTAGCCCACCGGTGGGACGCGAGGAGGATATTGTGGGGCCCCAAAAATGTTATATTGATAATATAGAAAGTTATAATGTAAAAAAATGTATTCCTGGTATTTTTTCTTGAAACTGTGAGTTTCAAGAAAGTGAGTTTTCACTGTGATAACGATGAACCTAATATGTTAGTTCAATTTCCAATATTTGCCTGTGAGATGCAGTGGATTATAAGTACATAAAGTAGAAAAAATAAATGAAATGCTCCAAATTGTACTTAAAGGTAGGAGTTAAATAGCTCTATATTGTGATAGTACTCATTGCTATAGAGTGTGTGTTCAGTAAAAGGAGTCTCTCCAGCTCTTTATTTAACAGAAAATGCATTTTCAGTGCTCTCTCCTGATTGGCTAACTGTGTCACCTACCTGAAAATGTACTATAATCTGTTTACTAAAGAGCTGGAGAGACCCCTGTGACCGAACAAATGCTCTGCAATGATTACTATCAGAATATTATACTTTAACCTTTATTTATTTTTAATATATCACTTACCCTACATTTAAGTACAGTACTTGGGTAAATATACCAAGTTACTTTCTGCCACCATTTACAAGAAGAATTTCCCCTTCCCCTCTTCCTCTCTCTCAGAGACAGGGCGTGTATTCGGAGCCAAGTCAAGTCCTCAGTTAACCCACGAGTAACAATTAAAAAAGCTAGACATCCATTAAATGAAAGCAACCTGAGGAGTCCGAATCTTGACACCGCTCGATAGACAAGACATCATTCAAGACTCTGTTAATGGCTCATTCACTCGTTTGAGACCTCCTGCCCTCAACACACACACACACACACACACACACACACACACACACACACACACACACACACACACACACACACACACACACACACACACACACACACACACACACACACGCACACACACACACACACACACGCACACGCACACGCCCCAATTCCTTATAAAGTGCAGAACAATCTGCTCGTGTGATTGCACGGCACTAATCGGCCCATTAAGCCAGCACCGTGGGCATGAGGAGGGAGCGTGAAAACAGTGATAATTGCTGTGGAAGGAGTAATAAGATTTATTTTTTTCTTCTTTTTTTACCTAAGTAAAAGTAGCAATGATGGAGACGGGGTCTGGCTCCACCCAACAGCCACTGTGTTGAGACAACAACGTGTTTGTTTCTCTGTTGTCTGGGATACTTGAACAGATGGAGGGGAGATGTCTGTGCCAAAGCCACTGGCCCTGAAGCCCTTGACGCAGCTCTAAAGCCCCTGACGCAGTTCTGAAGGCCCTGAAGCAGTTCTGAAGGCCCTGACACAGTCCTGAAGCCCCTGACGCAGCTCTGAAGCCCCTGACGCAGCTCTGAAGCCCCTGACGCAGTCCTGAAGCAGCTCTGAAGGCCCTGACACAGCACTGAAGCAGCTCTGAAGGCCCTGACCCAGCTTTGAAGCCCGTGACGCAGCTCTGAAGCCCCTGACGCAGCTCTGAAGGCCCTGAAGCAGTTCTGAAGGCCCTGAAGCAGTTCTGAAGCCCCTGAAGCAGCCCTGAAGGCCCTGAGGCAATTCTGAAGGCCATGACGCAGCCCTGAAGCAGTTCTGAAGGCCCTGAAGCAGTTCTGAAGGCCCTGAAGCAGCACTGAAGGCCCTGAAGCAGTTCTGAAGCCCCTGAAGCAGCTCTGAAAGCCCTGACACAGCCCTGACGTAGTAAGCTGCGGATTGGGAGTGACGCACCTTCGTCAGACTCAACACGCACACGCACTTAGAGTTAAGCTTACAGTCTATGTTTCTTTTTAACTATAAAACAACCATTTATCTCGTGAGGACCAGGAACAATTTCCTCATAATGTATATTTCTCAAATTCAAATATGCTTATGGGGACATTTGACCCTCACAAGTACAGTAAGTATCCCACAACCCCTCCACAACCAGCCCCCCCCCCCCCACACACACACACAAACACACACACACCACAACCAATGCTCCTTTTGCAAAAACAATGCATCACTGGGGCCGTGGGGCGAGAGAAGAGAGAGAGAGAGAGAGAGAGAGAGAGAGAGAGAGAGAGAGAGAGAGACCAATTAAAGAAATATAGCTGAACATGTGAAGTGTTCCTTTAAGAGCGTGCTGTCTTACCTGATGATGCAAGATGACAACAGGAAACGGAGCGTCAACCCAACAGAGGAGCAAGAAGATGCAGGGTTTCATCAGACCAATGGAGAGGTTGAACCAGAGGACACAGAGAGAGAGAGAGAGAGAGAGAGAGAGAGAGAGAGAGAGAGAGAGAGAGAGAGAGAGAGAGAGAGATTTCGTTATCATTCATTATTAAATCACTTATTCCTCCAGAGTCTGAGCCCCCCCTAGTCCCCTTCTCTTGGGATGTGGAGATGAAGATGAGGCCTCACTAACACTGAGATAACAGTGGACAGAAGGTCATCTCCCCGTCACAACGGCATGATGTATGCACCATAAATACTGGCTCTCTGTGTGTGCACGCACACCTGACCATGAAAATACAAACAACCCATCCTCAGTTTAGATGTTAGGCTTTTAGCAGATCACTCTGCTAAAAGCGTTGCATCTGAGACACGTGTGAGCTTGTAGGGCACGACAGCCATTTTTACGCCAGAGCATGTTATCGTAGGCAATATCCAGAGTGACTTACAAAGTGAAAGATCAGAGTAAACAGCAGGAGCCCTAGTCAACAAACAACAGTGTAACTAGGATACCAGGTAAACATCAAAACTAGCATTTGTCTAGAAAACATGTATTCTAAACAACTATATACAAGTATTAAGTAACCAACATAAATATGTATAACATAACTATAATATCCAATATTAGAATTGGCTTAACCCATTGAGACTTGGAACGCATCTGTGTCTCTTTTTGATTTGAGCTAAAATTATTTTACACTTTGGCTATTAAAAAATAGCAGATATACAAGCTCATAGTGCGGCACCAAGTGCCACGCTATGAGCTTGTAGATCTGCTATTTTTTTAAATTGAGAAAATTTGTGCAAATCTTTGAATATATTGTTTTAAAGCAAACATTTGTAACTCAAATCTTTGCTTCTGTAGGGTCCCTGGAACAAAATACTTTGAGATGGGGGTCGGCGGCCAAATACATATAATTTTGAGGGTCCTTGACATGAAAAGGTTTGAGCACCACTGATACTGTTGGGATTTAGAAGACATTTGTAGAATCGGCTTCAGGTCTTCATGGGTTGAGGGAGGACAGGCGGGCGGACCTCTGACTCACCATGACTCAGCCATAACCATATAATGAGTTCTGTGAACACTTCAGAGATTTTCAAGTGGACCCTGATCCAGGCCTGGATCACTGAGGTATAGAGTCTGAAGAAGTGAGTGTGGGCTAGAAAATGAGCTTTGAGTGTGAAGCCTGGCAGGTTGTCGGGGCCAAAAGACACCAACCCTCTCTATGAGGAACTTCTCACTAGATTCTAACTGATTCCCACCATATCGGTATCAGCGTTGCCAGGTCTGTCTGATTATAAGCGACTTTGGGCTTGTTTTCCTGTGAAGTCGCTCGTGAATATTGGTAGTTGCGGGTTGCCTTTTTTTTTGGGCTTGTTTCTAGTTGCTTATTTGGGCTTTGCTTCCTAATGTTGTTTATCTATAAGCTCATAACGTGTCGCATCGCGGCACGTTGTGAGCTTGTAGATCTGCTTTTTTCCAAATAGCCAATGTGTATAAGTTTAAAGTGTTCATGTAGCCCATAGTCACTTCTTTTGGGCTTGTTTTCACAAACCTGGTTGCTTATCTCTCTCGCACAATCTGGCAACGCTGATCAGTATGCCACTTGGATGCTGTTGAGTCAGCAGATGGGCTTCACACCGCTAAGCACGGAGGGGGGGGGGGGGGGGGGGGCTTCACCGCTCAGCGCGGGGGGCACGTATACTCTGCTCACACCTGGCTCTGGCACTTCTCACAGAGCTCAAGCGAGACGGTAACTCTCCAAAGCAGCGACTCTCAAGCATTTTCACGTCAAGGACCCCCAAATTGATTTGGCCACGAAACCCCCATCGGAAAAGAGTTTGTGCCAGGGCCTTCCATAAGAGAAGATTTGTCAGCATTTGTCAACATTTGTCGTTTTGTTTGTTTGTTAGTGCAAGGGTTCCCAAACTTTTCAGGCCGTGACCCCCCCATGCATACTTAAATGGTACATTACTGGTGTTTGTGGGCAGTAAATGTGACGTTTCAGGGTAGGTATTACTCATGTAAACACACGTAATTTGACTGAATCTACATCTTGTTTACATCTTGAATACATAACAGAAATCCTTACACCTCAGTGAATAGTGACTATACAGCCATCATCTGACCTCTAACAGGGCTCCAAGTTAGCAGCATCCTTCATTAGCTAGCCTCTAACTGGCGCCGTGTTTGCACCCTTCGTTAAGCGTCTAATTGCCACTGTGTTAGCATTCTTCACTAGCTAGCCTCTAATTGGCTCTGTGTTATAGCTTTCATTAGCTAGCCTCTAATTGGTGCTGTGTTATTATGCTTCATTAGCTTATAGTCTCTAATTGGTACTGTGTTAGACAGCCTCTAATTGGCTCTGTGTTAGCATCCTTCATTAGCTTACATGTAGCCTCTAATTGGCACTGTGTTAGCTAGCCTCTAATTGCCTCTGTGTTAGCATCCTTCATTAGCTAGCCTCTAATTGGCTCCGTGTTAGCATCCTTCATTAGCCTAGCCTCTAAATTGACTGCGTTTTAGCATTCCTCCCTAAAGTCTCCAAGGCTATGGGGTGTATTTACCACCCTGCTTTAGAGGCTCTGGCTCCAGGACAAAGGAACAATGGGAGCTCCGTTTAGTGGTGTTGTGTTTTGGTGACAGCCTCCTGGAAGCACAGACAAGTTTCTCCACTAACTGGACTTAACTTTGAGCTCTGCCTCAAAGAAGCACAGTGATGGCCCTGGGTCCTGTAGGGGTGTAATGGTACACATATTCATATTGAACCGTGTTGGTACTACACATAGCTGAGCTGAGCAGAGACAGCGTAGCAGAAAGAGTGCACTCTTACGGCCCTATCTTGGGCACCGCTTTACCGCAAGATAGGGGACTTAACCACTTGACCACAATAGCGACCCCATTCAGGACATAGGTGAACATTCGTCAGAAATCAATAAATTTTCGCAGAAAATAGCCAATATACAAGCACACAACAGGTAGATATGTTTTTTTGTTCCTTTTTTCGGCAAAGACATTTGGTGTAGAACGGAAAAAAAGGAGTGGGCCTAGTATAGTGCCCTGGGGGACACCAGTCAACAAAGTAAACAGGGTTTAGGTGGGTAACCCATTTTTATGATGAAACACAGCTTCAAATGTCATACAATTGTTTTACTCTGCGACTGCGGATAGGGCTCTGCAACACGTTCCCCACCCATATAACAAAGTTTCGCTTAGAGGAACACTTTATTTTCGTTGAATTATGACTATGGTTTGGTTTACAGTCAGTATCTTGACATCTTTGAGATGTATGTTGTAGCTACTAGCTATTGGCAAAACAAGGTCTACTTCATTCAGTTTGACTGTTCAGTATTCTTTGGAGCCATGCAGGCCAGCAACCGCACGATTTGTGTCGATCAAACTAGGTTCTCACGGGTGCCATATTGTCTTTCAGGAAGGTTTGGCGAGTTCTGTTCTGTGAGAGTTATGTTGTGAAAGATTAATGTGCACATCACATCGGTATATTAAAAGGATCGGTCATGCAGTCAATCTTTTAATAGAGGAGAGTATTGCTTCATTTCTGAGCTTTGAAAAATAATGTGCTCTGTAAAAAAAAAAAGCCCTGTCTGTTAAAAAATAAATAAATAAATGAAGCGGGGACATTTTCTTAACAACTTAAGCTTACCGGAGTATATTTCCAATTTTCAATCATTTAATTCTCCACTACATCTCAAAGGCAAATACACCACAAAATGTATTTTAATTTGAATACCGGACATGTACTTGTAACAGACTATTTCTACAATAGGCAGTGGTGGAAAGTAACTAAGTACAGTACATTTACTTAAGTACTGTACTTAAGTACAATTTTGAGGTATTTGTACTTTACTTGAGTATTTCAAATTGCCAATACCAGACTTTTACTTGTAACAGAGTACTTCTACATTGCATTATTGGTACTTTTACTTAAGTAAAACATTTGAGCACTTTTTCCACCACTGATGCCAATACTTTTGTACTTAATTTTTAATACTGGACTTGTACTTGTAAACAGACTATTTCTACAATAGGGTATTGACTTTTACATGTTACTACTTCTTCCATCACTGCTCGAATACAATCCTTCTCCCGGTCCTGAGCTTCCAGAACACCCTGACATGAAATGAAAGCATTTCTTCTCAGATCAGCCCAGGGAGCTGTCATCCTCCTGATGAGAGCAGAAAACCTTCATGAGGCTTTGTTTTGCTTTAACTGGAGGCCGTTGGCTTTCTTTGCCAGCAACGCTGGGCTCATAATAACACCGTAGAGCGGAAAGTATACTTTCTGGATTGGGGGGGCTCGTCAAAAAACTTTGCCTTTCTTTAGCAACGTTGGCACTCCACCTTTGAACAGTGGTGGAAAAAGTACTGCATTTTATTTTTTTACTTAAGTAAAAGTATCAATACTGCAATGTAGAAGTACTCCGATACAAGTAAAAGTTCGGAATAAAATATTTACTCGAGTGAAAGTACAAAAGTTTTGGTATCAAAATGTACTTAAAAGTACCAAAAGTGGAAAGTGTCTCATTGTATGTATTTTCAAAAGTCTTCAAATACATACAATGTCTAAAAAATCTTTTGAAAATAGCCGATCTACAACCTCACAATGCGTCGCGTCGCGACGCATTGTGAGGTTGTAGATCGGCTATTTTCAAATAACTAAAGTTTATATAGGGCTGGTTAATGTGTGTCTTGTAATAATGATCAAAATCTACAAAGTAACTAAAATGTTCAAATAATTATAGTGGAGTACAAGTATAATATTTCTCTCTGAGATGTAGTGGAGCAGAAGTATTGAAAATTGGAAATACTCCAGTAAAGTAAAAAAAATAATACCTCAAAACTGTACTTGGGTGTGAATCTACTTAAGTAACTTTACACCACTGCTAGTAGAGCGGAAAGTATACTTTCTGGATTGGGGGGGGGGTGGGGCTCATCCAAAAAACGTTGCCTTTCTTAGCAAACGTTGGCACTGACTGCACCTTTGAAAGCATGCGAGCACAGAGCGAGCTATACTTTGAGTAAAGTCAAGAAGGCGTTCATAAGGGTCGAAAACCTTTCATGAGCTGCCAGCAGCCTCTCTCTGCCATGTGCGTTTCTATGGTAAAGAGACTCCTCTTTGCAGCGCAGAGGGCATCGATCGTAGCTTCGCTGCTGTCAAAGGAGCGCTCTGAGCGCCTCCAGCAGAAGAAAATAGCTCCAACTTTTGGAGAAGAGCACGTACTGCTCAAAATGTCACGTTTAACCACTTGAACCCTTAGCATACCTATTCTGGCGGGGGGGGGGGGGGGGGGGGGGGGGGATTCGCCAAAAAAACACAAAAAGTCACTCCATCCACTCCCATGTTATGAGATGTAAAAAAAACACATCTAGCTGGATTTTTTTCTTTTTTTTATGAAAACGAGCTATATTCAACTGCCGATAACAACAGAATGGACGATCGAGCTTGTAGATCGGCTATTTTCAAATAGCCTAGGTATAAAATAGGGCTAAAGTGGTTAATGTATGTTTCATTATATCATAGTTTATATCTGAAAAGTAACTAGTAACTAAAGTTTTCAAGTAAATGTAGTGGAGTAAAAGTACAATATTTGCCTCTGAGATGTAGTGGAGTAGAAGTAAAAGTATTGGAAATTGGAAATACTCAAGTTAAGTACAAATACCTCAAAATTGTACTTAAGTACGGTACTTAAGTAAATGTACTTAGTTACTTTCCACCACTGTGTGTGTGCGTGTATGTATGTCCATGGAGCTATTAGCACACCGAGTCCAGCTCATCCAGGAGCCTGCCTTCGTGCGCGTGTGTGCGTGTGCGTGTGTGCGTGTGCGTGTGCGTGTGCGTGTGCGTGTGTGCAAGTCCAGTTGGACCATGTGAGGTGGATCAGGTATTAGGGGGGTTAGTGTTTATTAAGGAGCCTAAGGAGGCAGAGGGGATGAAACTGGCACTGTCCTTTGCCTTCTTGAATAGAGAGGCAGGTATCGATGTGTTATTTCGTGGCAGTCAAAGAGTTAAGGAATGGGCACCGACATCATTTTCTCTATCCAGCATTTCCAGCTGGCAGATTGGTCGCACTGTGTGGCAAACAACCGCAGCCGGGAGTTGGATGGAAATGCAATTGTGGTCAATGAGGGCCATGGACCAGCTTATAAATAAATCACTATTTCTGAACGATTGAGACCTTTGTAAAGTACTCGGTCCAGGAAAATAAAAGAAGACTCTCGCGACACTGCCGAGCCTGAAACGATACCTGCCGCTGTTTAGATGCCTCAGTAAAACTACGTACTGTGCACGTCGAAAAACCAGTGATCACCAACCTGCCAGCGACATACGCCAGTGTCTTATTATATATTCCTAAACTGATTGTACTGTATGACAAAGGTCGTAATCGTTCAGAAATAGCGTTTGTTCATATCCGGGACAACGCTCCACACGTCCCAGACTCTTCTCCCTTCTGGCTCCCAAACTATGGAATGAACTCCCCATAGCAATTAGAACTGAAGACTCACTCCCAATCTCCCGCCGTAATCTGAAGACTCACCTCTTCAGACTCCATCTCAGCCCGTAGCACTTGCCCTACTTGCTAAAATGTAACTTAGATAGCATGTTGTGTAGACAGATGCCAGGTCATTGTTGACCTGGCATCAGTGGTGGAAAGTAACTAAGTACATTTACTTAAGTACTGTACTTAAGTACAATTTTGAGGTATTTGTACTTTACTTGAGTATTTCCAATTTCCAATACTTTTACTTCTACTCCACTACATCTTAGAGGCAAATGTTGTACTTTTACTCCACTACAATTATTTGAAAACTTTAGTTACTAGTTACTTTTCAGATATAAATTATGATATAATGAAACATACATTAACCACTTTAGCCCTATTTTATACCTAGGCTATTTGAAAATAGCAGATCTACAAGCTCACAACGCGTCGCTTTGCGACGCGTTGAGAGCTTGTAGATCGGCTATTTTCAAATATTTAGTACTTTTACTTTTGGTACTTTAAGTACATTTTGATGCCAATACTTTTGTACTTTTACTCAAGTAAATGTTTAATTTTGGACTTTCACTTGTAACAGAGTATTTTTATATTGCAGTATTGGTACTTTTACTTAAGTAAAGAATTTGAGTACTTTTTCCACCACTGCCTGGCATCCTATAGTGTGTATAGTTTCAATGTAGGCTGATGATAGGTTCTTGGTTTACGTATGTATTAGTTATTATTAGATTATTGGTTTATTTATGTATTACTTTATTATTAAACTATTGATGTATTATTATGTATTATCTTGTGTCCTTGCTTACTGTAAATCGCTCTGGATTAAGAGCGTCTGCTAAATACCTAAACTGTGAACTGAACTGAACTGTTCATAAGCTGGTCCAGCCGGCTCTCATTCACTGCGATGTATTTCATCAAACCGCATGCCTGGCGTCCCTTCCTTCTTATCTATTCCTTGTCTAAGACTAGGGTTTAACAGTGGTTCATTGTCCAGGCTGTACTGTCTGGCAACCCGGTCATTTACGGGCTGATGTTTACCGTTGTTCCAGATAGGCTTTTAAGTGCTAATAAATAAAGCAAGATGACACAACGTTCGAGCACAGCAACTGTTTGTTGATAGGGTTCCATGATCGTTGCGTGCATCAATAAACACTGTGTGTAAAACGCTCTGGACATGATTTCCAAAGCGCTCCGCCGCTCATAAAACACTAAATAAAAACACCCTATGCAGAAGCTCAGTGTCATTATCCGATCCATAAGCTCACAACACATCCCATCGCGGCGCATTGTGAGCTTGTAGATCTGCTATTTTCACCGTATTTGAAATGGGGCTTAAAGGGCAAGACCACTTTGGTAGAGGTTTGGGTTCTGTAGTTACCTTGCCATGATCTAACTCCAAAGGTGGACAAGAAATACAAAATAATTGCTCCAGTAATTAGAAATTGATCATTCAAAATATGCTCCTCATTGTCTTACATTGTACGGTAAAACAGCTCTCAAAGTCACTCTTTTAGCCCATAAATGAACCCAAACCTAGCTGATTCAGACAATATAGAACATCACCAAACCCAGTACCGTTTATTATTTTTTTAATAAAAATGTCAACTTCCTGTTGATTTTACTATTTGAAGATCTGGATCCGGATCCGCCGATCCAGTCCGGGTTTTCTACTTATTAAAAATGGCAAAATCAACAGTAAGTTAACATTTTTATCAAAAAAAAAAAACAGTACTGGGTTTGATGATGTTCTCTATTGTCTGAATCAACTTTGTTTACGTTCGTTTAGGTGCTAAAAGAGCGACTTTGAGAGATGTTTTACCGTACAATGTAAGTCAATGAGGAGCATATTTTGAATGATCAATTTCTAATCAATGGAGCAATTTTTTTTTATTTCTTGTCCACCTTTGGAGTTACATCATGGCAAGGTAACTACATAACCCAGACCTCTACCAAAGTGGTCTTACCCTTTAAGTGGTGAATTCATAATTGTCCTTCCTGGTAATGTAGTGTGAGTCAAAAGCACGATATATGTCTTTGAAATGTAGTGGAGGGAAAGTCATAAGCATAAAAGAATAGTCGGATAGAGATACTAAAGAAAATGCACTTAATCAAGTAAATGCACTGTCCAACGCTGGTCATATTCTTCTTATTAATATATTGGAATAATGAAACACGGTTAATTCCCTCAGCGCTCTCTGGAACACAGAGCTCTCTCACACCTCCACACTACAGATGTGCGGGGGAACGCTACGTTTCTCATTTATTCCCCTCAGTGATTAGGTTTCGCTATAAGTTTCACAACAACCACCACGTAGGGGTTTGATAACGAATCTCAGTGGTGGAAAAAGTACTCACATGTTTTACTTAAGTAAAAGTATCCATACTGCAATGTAGAAGTACTCTGTTACAAGTAAAAGTCCGGAATTCAAAATGTACAGTACTTGAGTAAAAGTACAAAAGTATTGGCATCAAAATGTACTTGAAGAACCAAAAGTAAAAGTACTAAAATATTCGAAAATAGCAGATCTGCAAGCTCACAACGCGTCGCATCGTGACACGTTGTGAGCTTGTAGATCGTCTATTTTCAAATAACCTATGTATAAAATAGGGCTAAAGTGGTTAATGTATGTTTGATAATATCATAATTTATTTCTGAAAAGTAACTAGTAACTAAAGTTGTCAAATAATTGTAGTGGAGTAAAAGTACTATATTTGCCTCTGAGATGCAGTGGAGTAGAAGTAAAAGTACTGAAAACTGGACATACTCAAGTAAAGTAAAAATACGACAAAATTGTACTTAAGTACAGTACCTGAGTAAATGTACTTAGTTACTTTACACCACTGATGATTCTCCAATCGTTCATCACGGTTCTCCAATCTTCTCCAATTATAACTTCCGTTATAAAAGATAATCTGTTCAAAGTACATCAAAGTTTTTTTGTTTTTTTTATTAGATCAAGGACAGAAGTTGATCTAATTAATCTCGCGTTTCGAGATAAATTAAATGGGCAATTAGTAACTAAAGCTGTCATAAAATTGCAGTGGAGTCGAAAGTAGCCTACATTTGCCTCTGAGATGTAGTGGAGTAGAAGTATAAAGAAACTGATGTACCCAAGTAAAGTAAAAGTACCTTGAAGTTGTTCTCAAGTACAGTACTTGAGTAAATGTACTTACAGTATAGTTACTTTAGGCCACTGGTAATCAAAATCTATTATAAACGCCCCCACAGGCCCCGTGTCTTCTCATAATCTCAAGCAATCCCAAAACAATTATTGTCATCAGGCTTGATAGTTGTAATTGCATATCGCACCCGAGAGAGAGACGGAGAGAGAGGCAACTCTTTATAGTAATTAATTCATATCAATTAAAATGTTAATATCCAATTTATTATATTACATCACTGTAGTGTATTCATGCTAACTAGTTAACATGGAATTCATTAGTTTTAACTGTACAGAGAATCAAACAGTGGAGACTCGGGCTGTCAGTGTTTTTTTCTAAATGTTAAAGGACCACATCACTATCCTCATATAATTGGTCCGCACTAATGCTCAAGTAAAGTAAGCCTTGCCGAGCCATGAGGCCCACAGGGGCTGTTGCGTGAGGCAGCTTGATGTACTAGTACCCCTGGACATAACCCTAGTACAGGGGTCTTCAACGTTCTCAGCCCAAGGACCCCCTAGCTGAGAGAGAGATGAAGCAGGGACCCCCTTCTCTTTATTGTATAAAATTGTGTTTCAGATTCAACATTTTTGTTTACGTGGTCTTTTTTCCTCCACACCCAATACCTCTATGCCAAAAATTGCAGATCTACAAGCTCACAACGCCTCGCGCTGCGAGGCGTTGTGAGCTTGTAGATCTGCGATTTTTGGCTAAAGTTCTCCTCAGAAAAGGGATGCTCGGGTTCAAGTGGTTAACGTAAAAAAAGTCCTATCACACAAAGATTTGGCGGACCCCCTGTTGAAGACCCCTGCCCTAGTATGTCGCAGGGACTTAACCCCAATCAAAACCTTGATGCTGAGTGCTAAGCAGGGATCTGCTATGTACAACACCTCAAATCATTTAAGAAAAAAAGTTTTTCGAATGGGGGTCCGTGGCCAAATACATATCAATTCGGAGGTCCTTGGCATGAAAAAGTGTGAGAACTATACTGCTATAGCGGGATATACTCCCTGTCATCAGTGCCTCATATCTTTAGAAGTCCTCTTCTTATATACCTATAGAAAGAGCCCACCCTCCCCGCGGCACAACGACGACCCATAAATCAAACGTCCTCCGGCAAGGACGCACCACATCGACCTTGTTGTGTGGCGCTAATGCCCTCCAATAGCCATTAAGACAAAGGCCCTATAGCACCACTGACTCTCTGTTCAATGTTTCATTAATGAGACACACCGAGGTGGGAGTAGTGCTATTTTCACTTAGATAAAAGTAGTTCCCCAATGGGTATGACTTATCAAGGTTGGGTCTATAATGGGTTATAACCACATTTATAATGCATTATAAAACTTTTTAACACTTGTTAATGTTTATAATTATCCATAACAAATTATAACAAGGTTTATGAAGTATTATAACTTATAATAATATAGTTTGTAAGAGCTGGTCTTAAAGCATTATTAATTCATTGGAACAGCACTTTAAAACTACGAGGTAACACTTTACTTAAAGGTTGGGGCTATGATGCATTATAATCACACTTATAATGCATTATAATGCATTTATAAATAATGTTTATAATTTTGCATTACAACTTATAACAAAGATATTATAACTACTTTCAGTTATAATGTGCTGTTCCACTGAGCTTATAATGCATTCATTTATCACATTACAAACGTTGTTATACTGTAAGTTGTCACACATAATAATACACATTTATGACGAGTGTTATAATGCCTTATAAGCACATTATAATGCATTATGAATGGACTTATAATGCATTATAGACCCGACCTGTACTAAAGCGTAACTAACTAAAGATGTAAATAAATAATTGTTGTGGAGTAAACAAGTGCAATATTTGCCTCTGAGCTGTAGTGGAGTAAGAAGTATAAAGCAGGCTCACAAAATAGAAATAGTACAGTAAAATATCTGAAAACGTTACACCAATAGCCATTAAGGCAAGGGCCCTGTAGCAGCAACTGCATTTCAGCTCAATGATTCAGTAATGAAACAAAGATCATTCTTTCTCTGTTGAAGAAACTCACTCAATGGGCGAAACTAGTATTGATGTTAGCGGCCGCAATTAAAGGTAAGGACTGAAAAGTTTGTGTGTGTGTGCGCGTGTGCGTGTGTGCGTGTGTATGTGTGTGTGTGTGTGTGTGTGAGAGAAAGAGTGCATGTGCGTCCACAAGGTCCATATCTCAACCACAGTTGTCTACTGTGACTAATGAGTATATTTAAAATACTCAGCCCTCGATCTCGATATGCACGCACACGCACACACACACACACACACACACACACACACACACACACACACACACACACACACACACACACACACACACGGAGGCTGAAACTACATACAGAATGAGAAACACACTCACACGTTCAGTTTTACAAGGACAAGCTTCGACCCGAGTCGTGTGACTCGGGTGGAATGGACTAATCAAAGGATGGGTATTCAATAGCATCCTGGCTCTGCCTGCCTGCCTCTCTCCTTGCTTCACCACTGCAGCTGCACTGGATCACACCATCACATGCATGCAAGCACTCTATAGAGCCTCAAATGTCCATTGTTTTCGGTATTTTTTGTGCTCCAAAAAATATACATATCAAAAAGCAGTGGTGGGAAAAAGTACTTGAATGTTTTACTTAAGTAAAAGTATCAATACTGCAATGTAGGAGTACTCTGTTACCAGTAAAAGTCCGGAATTCAACATTTGCTTGAGTAAAAGTACAAAAGTTTTGGTATCAAAATGTACTTAAAGTACCCAAATTAAAGTACTAAAATGTTTGAAAATAGCAGATCTACAAGCTCAGAACGCGTCGCGATGCGACGCGTTGTGAGGTTGTAGATCGGCTATTTTCAAATAGCCTAGGTATAAAATAGGGCCAAAGTGGTTAACTGTTTTATAATGTAATCATTTATATCTACAAAGTAACTAGTAACTAAAGTTTTCAAATAATTGTAGCGTAGTAAAAGTAAAATATTTGCCTCTGAGATGTAGTGGAGTAGAAGTAAAAGAATTGGAAATTGGAAATACTCAAGTAAAGTACAAATACCTAAAAAATCTACTTAAGTACAGTACTTAAGTAAATGTACTTAGTTACTTTACACCACTGAAAGTGACCACTTAAACCCCTTATGATTGAGCGAAGTCCCTGTAGGGGCTCTACACTATAGTGTCTTTTCTGTTACCTGTTATTGTGGGGAAAGCTTTTGCTGAAAATAGCAGATCGACAAGCCGATCGATCGGCCGATCGACAAGCTCGTCTACAAGCTCACAACGCGTGGCAGCGCGACGCGCTGTGAGCTTGTCGATCTGCTATTTTCCTGCGAAAGCTTTCCCCCACAATACCAGATGCTGGGGTTTAAGTCATTGGTTCTCAAAGTGGGGTCCGGGGACCCCCAGGGGTACTTGAGGGGGTTCCAGGGGGTCCCCAACTAAATGATGGATATAGGAAGCAAATGGACCCTTATGGGTCTGTAACTCTGAGAGTGTACAAATGGAACCAAATGGACCCTAACGGGTCCATTTGGTTCCATTTGTACACTCTCAGAGTTAAGATAACATTGATTTTACAACATGAATTGGGGTCCCAGAGATAGAAATGCCATTAAATGGGGCTCCGTAGCCCTAATGCATGTGAAACTGGTGGGTCCTTAAAATGTATCTTTTCAAATGGGGGTCCGCGGGCTAATAAGTGTCCATTTGGGGGTCCTTGACATGAAAAAGTTTGAGAACCACTGGTTTAAGTGGATAATCGATTTTTCATAATCAACTAAGCCAAATAAGTCTGATCAACCACTAAAATCTACAAGTTTACGTGAAGTTGTAGATTATTATGCTATTTTCACAATTGCCATTTTTTTCCCCTTCTATTTCAAAACGTTCCAAATGTACTAACATCGATTATTGTTTATGATGTATTAAATTGATTAATTCTATTAACCGTTACATCTAATGAGGTGGCACAGGAGATGCAGAATGTCCAATATCACAAGTCTTCAAACGTATAACAATCTTTTGAAAATAGCAGATCTACAAGCTCACAATGCGTCTCATCGCGACGCATTGTGAGCTTGTAGATCGGCTATTTTCAAAAGAAGCCGAAATGTATAGTGTATGTTTTGTAATAATAATCGAAATCTACAAAGCAACTAAAGTTTTCATATAATTGCCTTGGGAGTAAAAGTACAATATTTTGTCAGCAGGGAGTGTTCGACGGGAGGAGTAGGACGAAGGCTCTACTTCCTCCCGGTGGGGGCTCCTCACCGTAAGTCAGTAGGATACAACATCAGCGCCAACACACAAAATGTGTGTGGGACTGGGGAGGCATTAATTGGCAACAACTATATGAATTGGAGAGAAAAGGGCATGAAAAGCAGAAAAAACATTTGTATCTGTACTTTTACTTGAGTATTTGTATTTTTGGATACTTAATACTTTCACTCCAATTCATTTCCAAGGGCAAATATTGAAATTGTACTGTGTGTGGATATCCAGGAACTAGCGGCCATTCTGGCATTATTCTGTGTGCGCCTGCCTCTGCCAGGACTACTGCTCCTAGCAAATGACCAAAAATGCTCCGACTCCAGTTTGCTCTGAACTCACACAGGGACCTTTTTCTTCCCCCTCAGCCGTTTGCTTTAATGAAACATGACTGAACCGCTCCATGCTGGACTCGACCGCGCCGATCCCGAGGACGGCTTCTGAATGCCAAACATCACTGTCGCCAGGAAACAGGCTCCTGTTAATACCTCTCCATTGGTTAAATATTTATAAAACTTTCACCTCCACGCTCAGGTTTCAGAAATATAGCAAAAGTAGCCAGACTACTGGTACAAGCTCATGGATCGGCTTGTAGATCGGCTATTTTTGCTACTTTAGTGCGACAAACTAGGGTATTCATTTAACCCATTAAGACCGGGAACGCATCTGAGTGACTTTCTTTGGCTATTCAAAAATAGCAGATATACAAGCTCATAGCGCGGCACCAAGTGCCGCGCTATGAGCTTGTAGATCTGCGTGCCGCGCTATGAGCTTGTAGAGCTTGTAGATCTACAAGCTCACAGTGCGTCACATCGTGACACATTGTGAGCTTGTCGATCGGTTATTTTCACAATTTCTTACGTTTTTTTTTCTAATTTGTGAAATGTCTTTGCTTTTTGCATTTAGAAAATACTTTTGAAATAATAATTTAAAAAAAGATGTTGGAAACCAAAAGTATTATGGTATATTTAGATAAAAATAAAAATGGTATCCAACCCACTGTTTGTGAAACAGTGCTATACAGTACCACTTGTTTTGTCCCTGATGGATGGAGATGTGAGAGCCCATGTAAAGGTGGTGGTGTGTGTGTTTCTCTGCTGCATTGACACTTCCCTCATATTGAATATCCTGTTCCTCTGGCTACCTCTGTCACCACACATCCAGTGTAAATGTGTTGCACTCGCAGCAAGGAAATACAACTCCTTCCTGGTACAGCATGCGGGTGCATATTTCACTCTAATATGATCTAGTGAAATATAAACAACGTCAGCCAGGGTTTCTACTGTTAATATAAACAACGTTTTCTTTTTAGGCAGGGTTTCCCCAAAACCTTTTCACGCTCCATACGCCAAAGATAGATTGGGTGTCTCCCCAGGACCTAGATTTACAAAAATACATTGTGAATTAATCACTTAGGTCCATCTTAAAAATGCTGAAAAGACACACACGCGCGCGCACACACACACACACACACACACACACACACACACACACACACACACACACACACACACACACACACACACACACACACACACACACACACACACACACACACACACACACACACACACACACACACACACACACACGAGGGAGATTAAATCAACAGTCCTTTGCTACCAAAGCTGTGCAAAACATAAGGTCCCTTTGAGAAATATAACTGCATGTTTGTACTGTAAGTTGCGCTGCGTGACAGAGATAACATAGTTGTTTAATGATAATAATTAACTAGCTTGTATGGTCACAGAGGCTATTGACGAAGTGTCCTACTGACCTATTTAAAGAGGTGGTGCCATGGTTTTGCACTTTTTCTGTTTTTCATGTGTCTATGAGGTTGATAGAACTTAATTAAGCCCCCTGGTGGTGTTTTATGGTGTTTTATGTCTTCTCTGACTATTTTGAGTTTCTTCCTGGAGGCTGAAACCTCGGGTCAAACGTGCCAATAGAAAAACAGCGCTTTAGTGACATAGTAAAATGTCTGTGTCATTAAAGCGCTGTTTTTCTATTGTGTTATGATAATGAGGGGGAGGGTGTAAAATTACACCCTCCCCCTCATTATCATAACACAACAGGTGTGGGCATGAGGAGGAGGGACTAGGACAGGTGGGTGGTGCTAAGGTGGTGGAGGAGGTGCTAAGGTGAGGACCAGCTATACTTAAAGTAATACTAGGTAACGTTTTCAGTAAAACTAAAGTTAAATTGTATATCTTTTGTGAGTGGCAAATGTTTCACAACACCCACTCCATGAATTTCACCCCCGAAAGCCTTTTATTTATATATTTTCTATTGAACGCTGTCTAGCATGACTTTCCCTCGAAAATGACGTCACCTGGCCGGAAAATGGAAGCGGAAATGCACCAGGTTCCTGTTTGGCCAGGAACTACCGCGCCGGTTTCCTGTTTGGCCAGGAACTACCGCGCTAATAACAAAAGGAAACTCACGCTGATTTTAAGAGATTGTATGATTTGAAGAACGAAAAAAAACAGAAAAAGAAAACACAGCTCACGGTAAATAACGCTCCACTGGCTAAGAGAAACGATCCACAGATCGTATAAAACAATTAAAAGAACGCTTTTTGAAACACTTCCGTCTTCCGGTGAAAACGAATGGAATTCTGGGTGACGCAGTAATAAAGAAACGGCCTGCAGTGACGGTAATGACCAGCAGAGGCTGCTAAAAGTCGTTTTTTGGAAATCTGCACAGAACAACTTTAATGAACTGGAGGCGTGTCCACATAAAAACATAATTTTAACAATTTCTGTACACTTTTTTGAAAAAAATCTTCCTCCTAGTATAACCATAATACCTAATGATTATGTTTTAGGGGGGGGGGATCACTGAAAATCACGGCACCCCGTCTTTAAGACACTCACACATAGTGATGCACTTTACGTTTTATGGTATGATATTTGTTGGGGATTTTAGGTTGTTCTCTCTCTCTGCGTGCCACGTGATTTATTGGTGCTGTGTACATTTTTGGTGCTGTGTAATTTATTGGACTACTTATTTTGATTAATGTTGCAGGACCACGTTGGAAATAAGTGTTTCATTACGCTTTCATGTGTTTATCCTGGGCTAAAGTTATGTTGTGATTGCTTGTATTTCTTTTACCAAAATCAAATCAAATCAAAATAGGGCCCTTTTGGAAATCTCAGAGAGCATTTTATTTTAGAGTATATTATTTTAATAATCAGTCAATCAATTGTGTTCCAGCTTGAATCAATATACTTTCAGTTGCTATTTATCACAGTGATAAAAATTTTTATTTTTTTTTACATACTTTTCATATTAAAGCAGCACTATTTAACGTTCCTCTTCTACCGCAGATTTGAACCGGGTTTCCAGCGCAAGTGCAGACATTTTTACCATCAAGCTAATAGAGCCTGCCTGCTTGCTCAGGGGATGAATTGAATCTTAACCATCAGGTAAAAATCTCTGTCAGATCCTGTGTCTCGGTGAGACGTGACCTTTGACACGATCTAAATGTCTCAATAGAAGAGCAGGGAGACAAAATACAACCAACCCAATTGTATAAGTAAACCCAATTGTATTTAAAAAGTTACATGAAGCCACTTTAATTATGTTTGCCAATTATTTGGGGGCCCATTTGCAATATCCTCCCGGCCCACAGGTTGAGAAACGCTACGCTCTGTTCTGTTCTGTTTGTGGACTTGAGCTCAGCGTTCAACTTCATCCACAGCAAACTCAAAGCTTTGTTGGGCCATAGTCAGTCAAGCCAGACAAGTATTCCTCACTATGAATGCTACTGTAAAGTCTGCTACTACACCCCCCTGGAAGCTGAGAACGGAAGCCGTCATCTGTTCTTCATTTCTGTTCACGAAAATATATTCTAAAATATCTTTCAACAATTGTCGAATTTCCATTTCTGCTGAGCAGCAAGCGAAACCTGTTAGAACGACAAGAGGCGCGGCGGCGATTCAGCAGCGTTTGATTTAGGGAGTTAGGGATCAGAACCGTAATTCATCATGTCCCCCGTCAACGTGCAACGTCGCTTGTGTATCAAATAGTCGTTGTTGGGCAGAAACCTTTTATCTCAATATTTTAACTTTTTGTGTTTCCTTTCGTAAATGAACACCCTACTTGATCACACTACAGCGACACAAAAAGCATCAAAGGTACCAAATCCACAAGCTCGAAACGTGGCTTGAAACACGGCGCAAAGCACTGCATTTTGAGCTTGTAGATCTGCTGCTTTAGCTATACATATTGTTTTCAATCCTGAAAAGTAACAGTTTTGGACGCAGAGACTAAATAGTGCTGTCTGCAGGGGCGTAACTACCGTCATGCAGACAACGCGGTTGCGTTGGGGCCCATGACGTTAGGGGCACTTCCCCACCCAGAGAAAAAAAAAAAAAAAAAAAAATTAAGATATAAAAAAAATAATTATGAATAAAAAAATAAACCTGGGTGTGCCCCTTAACATTGTTACAAAACCGTTGTTTATGTACCCGAAATCCGTCACAAACCCGCAAAAAAGAAATCAGAAACCACTAAATAATCGCAAAATGTTCGCGCGCGCGCGTGCATCCACGTTCATGAGGGCCCGCTGTGACCACCTTGCGTCGGGGCACACGGTTGCCTCGTTACGCGACTGGCTGTCTGACCAAACGTCACCCGTGTCACCATGTGATGGGCACAGGGGGGTGAGCTCAGGTTGTGAGACGATGAAAGGCCTGTCCTGCCCCCCCCTCTGAGGGAGCACTGGAGCGCCACAAGGCTCTGTGCTCTCACCCTCTACTGCACACCATTGAATGCAACCTGCCTGCACACAACTGCCATGGCTCTATATAACAGCTTCTTTCTCCAACTAGCTGTATATTCCACCACAACGAGCCAGCGAGACAGAAGAGAGGGCTGTTCAGAATGCTCCACACAGATGTACCCTGCACTGCGTTCAAACGTCATTCAAACTTTCAATTGTACTGATCTTACTGAGAGAAAGAGAGAGTCAGTGCATCCATATGAATTAAAAGTACCAGTATAGGACTTGCTGGCTATTATTGAGTTACTGTGAAGCTTTGTGAGCCGTGCTGCACCCGGCAAACTGCATTACATACAGACTGAGTGTGTGTTCCTTTTTGTTTTCTACAGGGCGAGAGAGCAGTGGTAGAAAAAGTACTCAAATGTTTTACTTAAGTAAAAGTATCAATACTGCAATGTAGAAGTACTCTGTTACAAGTGAAAGTCCGGAATTAAAAAATGACTTGAGTAAAAGTACAAAAGTATTGGTATCAACATGTACTTAAAGTACCAAAAGTAAAAGTAATAACATTTTTGAAAATAGCCAATCTACAAGCTCACAACGCGTTGTGGTGCGACGCGTTGTGAGCTTGTAGATCTGCTAGTTTCAAATAGCCTCGGTATAAAATAGGGCTAAAGTGGTTAATGTGTGTTTTATAATGTAATAATTTATATCTGCAAAGTAACTAGTGACAGGAGTTTTCAAATAATTGTAGTGGACTAAAAGTACAATATTTTCCTCTGAGATGTAGTTGAGTGGAAGTATAAGTACAGAAAATTGGAAATACTCCAGTAAAGTAAAAAAAAAAAAGCCTCAAAATTGTACTGAAGTACAGCACTTGAGTAGATGTACTTGGTTACTTTACACCACTGAGAGACACACACAGGGAGAGAGAGAGAGAGAGAGAGAGAGAGAGAGAGAGAGAGAGAGAGAGAAAGAGAGAGAAAGAGAGAGAGCGAGAAAGAGCGAGAGAGAGCGAGAGAGCGACTGTCCAGGTGCAAGACATACAATTCCAACAACAGCTACAATGCACACAATCGATATCATCAATACACAGAATCATAACAATGACGGTGGCTGTATGTATGCCACTATAGAGACCTATAACACACAATGTAATGAATGGAGGCACGGTGTCATTCAGACAGACTATAGTGGCAGATTGCTAAGCAACAAGCCCAGATAAGGAGACGACTAATTTGCCGACTGCAAAGAAAGAAGACATGGAAGCGGCATGCAGGGAAGGGAGGCGGGACATCTGGTTGATTTTCTTGCTGCGGCTTTTCAGAGCACTTCCTGTTAAGGGGGGGAAGGGGTGTGTGTGTGTGTGTGTGGGGGTTGGGGGGGGGGGGGGGGGGGTGTATTTGCAAATGATTGCGTGAGCCAACAAGTCTGTCCGGAGAGAATAGCTCATTAATATCCGACAAGACTCTCCTTAATTCCTCATTAACATGGTACATGGATCACGCTGGGTGCGTGTGCGTGTGCGTGTGCGCGTGCGTGCGTGCGTGCGTGCGTGTGCGCGTGCGTGCGTGCGTGCGTGCGTGCGTGTGTGTGCGCATGTGCGCGCGCTACACACAAAGTACAAGAGTGGAACAGCTGTGCTTGTAATTAAATTGGGTGTCGGCACAAATTTTGTTGTGAAGATTTTTCCATTTTTTAACTCATTTTTTCCCCCCTTTCATTCCAGCACCTAAAGCAGGAAAGTGAACGTCTGTGCTCCTCAAAGCCCATTCTCATTTAAAAGGACTGTCTTCTTAACATGAGCCAGGGACAACAGATTTCTGAGCCGCTGCCACACACACACACACACACACACACACACACACACACACACACACACACACACACACACACACACACACACACACACACACACACACACACACACACACACACACACACACACACACACACACACACACACACACACACACGTTTGTATTGAGCACATCAACATTTTAGGATGGTGGTTTTACAAATGCTACTCTTAGATTATCTTGCTATTCTTAAGCCTGAGGCTAAAGCCGAAAACAGCCGATCTATGAGCTCACACAGCGTTGTGAGCTTGTAGATCGGCTATTTTCGGTGCACTACACCGATGCGCAACAACATATAAATCAGGCCTAACTCGAACCCCAATCTGGGAACCCATTTGGTGAAAGAAAAAGGAAAATAATACATTTTTTTTTCTTTGTTCCTACTAACAACAACACTCCATGTTTAACTCAGTGGTGCTGACAATCTCTCTTGAGAGATTACTCGAACCCTAACCCCTAAACCTTAAACTCTGAATGCCTGGTCCTAACCCCAACCTGAATCTATTCCTGATTACTTTTACCATAAAAACAACTACTTCTCTTGTGAGGACCGGGACAATTATTGTTCTTAAAATATCTATTTCTTACATTCTACCATACTTGAAGTTGAGGAGACATCTGGCCCTCACACACACACACACACACACACACACACACACACACACACACACACACACACACACACACACACACACACACACACACACACACACAAGGCTGTTAACATGTTATACACGGCGGGGGAGAGGCCGAGCAGAACGGATCGTGACACGAGAGGTGATTGGTTCAATGGTGCGTGCAGACCCAGGTCGTTGCATCATCCGTGCATGAGGCTGCGGTTCAATGCTGCCGTGTCTGCTTCTCTCACGTCGTCTCTGTCGTCGGGCGGAAACCCAGTGGTGTAAAGTAACATAAGTACTGTAAGTTCATGGGTTTTAAAGCCTCTTGTATTGAACTGTACTTTCCTGTGCGTTTGTTTTGCAAACTGCTAATAAAGTATTTAGACCCTCCAGAAAAACGCTGGCAAAAATCCTTGATTATGCGATGAAATATGTTTTTTTCTTTTCGCAATTTTATGCGGTGAAATTGCGGGAAGTTGCCAAATATGCGGAAAGTTGTGAAATATGCGACGCGTTGTGAGCTTGTAGATCGGCTATTTTCAGCACGCAACCAAGTGTAAAATCTGCCATTACGACACCATCAAGGCACCGCCAACATACATTATAGTCGACTAAATCAACTGTAGATTTAGTCGACTATAATCTTATGATATTTAGTCGACTAAAACAAGACAGAAACAAAAAAAATTCAGATGAGTAAAATATGACTAAAACTAAATGGAAGTGTATTCAAAAGACTATGACTAAAACTAAATAAAACATTGCTGTCAAAATCAACACTGCTACACTGGGAGAGAAGGAAGGCAGGAAGGAAGGAAGGATTGATGGATGGATGGATAGATACGTAGATACTGCTGGCAAACAACCTAAATTATCTGAAAGTTCCCTTCTGAGTTCATCAGTCTCCCATCATGCTTTGGGGGACTTGGCCAGGACATATAATTCATTTTAAAAAGCAGCACGCCTACTCATGGAACAAAAACATGATCGGCAGCATTAATGTGACTTTTAAACTAATTATCACTTTCACATAGAAACATGCCAGACCCTGGAAGCGCCTGTTCTCATGTGTAGCTATTGTTTTTTTCCCCTAAAAGGATGCATCACTTTTCAGATATAATCGACCCCCCAGTTGTACGTTTGATCCAGTGATGGTGTACAGTAACTAAGTACATTTACTGTCCTTAACTACATTTCTGAGGTACTTTTACTTTAGAGTATTTCCAATTGTCTATACTTTTACTTCTACTCCACTTCATCTCAGAGGCAAATATTGTACTTTTACTCCACAACAATTATTTGAAAACTTTAGTTACTAGTTACTTTGCATATATAAATGATTACATTATAAAACATACATTAACCACTTCAGCCCTATTTTATACCAAGGCTATTTGAAAATAGCCGATCTGCACGTTGCGAGCTTGTTGATCTGCTATTTTCAAACATTTTTTATTAACACTTTTATTTTTTGGTACTTTAAGCATATTTTGATGCTAATGCTTTTGTACTTTTACTCAAGTAAAATTTTGAACACAGGCCTTTTTACTTGTAACAGAGTATTTTCATAATGTGGTATTGCTACTTTTACTTAACCCATTAAGACCTGGAACTGTGTCATTTTTAGATTAGAGCTAAAAAGCATTATTTTACACTTTGGGCTATTCAAAAATAGCAGATATACAAGCTCATAGCGCGGCACCGAGTGCCGCGCTATGAGCTTGTAGATCTGCTATTTTTGAAAAATCGTGAAAATGTGTGCAAATCTTTGAATATATATATTTTAAAGCAAACATTTTCAACTCAAATCTTTGCTTCTGGGGGGTCCCCGGAACAACATATTTTGTGATGGGGGTCCGCGGCCAAATACATATCATTTTGGAGGGTCCTTGACATGAAAAAGTTTGAGCACCACTGATATAGAAACATACGTTTTTCAGAAAACTGTTGAGATTTTGGAGAGCTGATTTCTGGAATGGACGTCCAGAATGTTCCAGTCAGATGCCAGCAGAGTTGGCAGAGCATGTCAAACAGCTTCAGGCTCGATAACTGACTGCTGAACCGAGGCCCTGGCCAACAATCCAGAACAAAAAAAAAAGAAGTAAACCTTATTGTGAAAGCTTATTGTAATGGAGAGAGCACCGTGTGGATAACAGCTGATTTATCTGTCTCGTTTTCTAATTGAATAGAGTAGGAGATTAGCCAAGAAAAGGGAGGAGGAGGAGAAAAGAAAGAAAGAAAAAAAACGTTGCTTCAGGGCTTTGGTTCTATGCCACCGTTTGTGGTTCTCAACTACTCAAGTAAGTCCTGGAAACCTAAGTGAACTACTGGGGTCTTATTATCTCTATCGACATGAGGATACCACGGAGAAGAGAAAAAAAGTACCAATAATGCAATGTAGAAATACCTCTGCTACAAGTAGAAGTCCGGAATTCAAAATGTACTTGAGTAAAAGTATAAAAGTATTTGCATCAAAATGTACTGGAAGTACCAAAAGTAAAAGTACTCATTATACAAAATGTCCCATTTCAAGTTTTCAAATGTATACAAATATTTTGAAAATAGCCGATCTGCAAGCTCACAATGCGTCGCGACGCATTGTGAGCTTGTAGATCGGCTATTTTCAAATGTAGTGGAGTAAAAGTGCAATATTTGCCTCTGAGATGTAGTGGAGTAGAAGTAAAAGTATTGGAAATTGGAAATACTTGAGTTAAGTACAAATACCTCAAAATTGTACTGAAGTACAGTACATGAGTAGGCCTATATGCACTTAGTTACTTTCCACCACTGGAATTCAGTACAGCAGTAATTCTCAAACCTTTTCATGTGAACGACACCTACATTGATATGTAGGCCTACAGACCCCCATTTGAACATATCTTGCAGAGACCCCAAAAAGAGAAGATTTGTGTTGTTACAATTTGTCAAAATTATTCCAAATTGTTCACAATTTGTTGAGAATTAATTTTAAAAAGAATTAAAAACTAGCACATCTAAGCTCTCAACGAGTTACATCACAACACGTCGTGACTCGTGAGTGTGTAGATTGGCTATATTTCCAAATAGGCAAAGTATGAAATAGGGTTCAAGTGGTTTGACTGATGATTGTGATTTTGCTGGGGACCACCTGGTGCCCTCTCAGGGACCCCTTTTGGGGGTCCCCAGACCCCACTTTAAGAATCACTGCACTACTACAGCACCTGGTTGAATAGAATTCATTCATTCTCAAACTCTCTCGCTCACACGGCACGGCACGCGAGCGCACACACACACACACACACACACACACACACACACACACACACACACACACACACACACACACACACACACACACACACACACACACACACACACACACACACACACACACACACACACACAGTAAATGAATGAGCTTCACATTGACGTTGTGGACTATCTGGCCAAGACAAGAGGTGGTGTGTGTGTGTGTGTGTGGGGGGGGGGGGGGGGTACCGTACTTATCTCTGGTGGGGAGGAGCAGGTGACAGAGAATGGGGGGGTCCGTCACGGCTCTGCAGGCTCTGCCAGAACTACAGCCGTCTGAACCCTATCTCCACTCTGCAAGGTTCTTTAGAATGATGAGGGCTATTTCAGCTCTGTGTGTGTGTGTGTTTGTGTGTGTGTGTGTGTGTGTGTGTGTGTGTGTGTGTGTGTGTGTGTGTGTGTGTGTGTGTGTGTGTGTGTGTGTGTGCTATTGTGTGCGGTGTGTGGTCAGTGGTGGAAAAAGCACTCAGATGTACTCTGTTACAAGTAAAAGTCTGGTGTTCAAAATGTACTTGGGTAAAAGTACAAAAGTATTGGTATCAAAATGTACTTGAAGTACCAAAAGTAAAAGTACTGACATGTTTGAAAATAGCCGATCTACAAGCTCACAACGCATCGCGATGCGACGCGTTGTGAGCTTGTAGATCTGCTATTTTCAAATAGCCTAGTCATTATTACATTATAAAACATACATTAACCACTTTAGCTATGTTTTATTACCTAGGCCTGATCCACAAGCTTTAGATCGGCTCTTTTTTCACTTGGCATTTTAAACCTTTAACATGGAAAATTCATGAATTCCACATTTTAGTAGTTTTAAATCAAATAAACCATAACAAGGTAATTTCATGAATGTTAGCAGAGTTTTAGATCACAAACAGAATTTTAACCTTTTTAACTTTGTATTATTCTTTTGTATTTCATACTTTTAACTTTCCAAACACAAAATGAGGACGATGCTGCAATGAAATGTGTTCGTTGACCAAATTAAACTTTAGCAGCACCATTGGTGTCTTTTTGGAGCTTCTTCTCTCCTTCTAGTGTTTGTTTGAATGACTGAGCATTCCTGACATTCCTTCTCAGGTGCTCCTAATCAGGTTATCGAGCGGCCATTTTGCTGCTGCATTCTGGGAAGTGTAGTGCTATTTGAGTAGAGCAGTGGTGTAGTTTTGACTATATATGGGCCAGTAGGAAGAGGATTGGCACCAAAGCTCCATTCCTGAGTTTTGACTCAACATGATGGCATACTGTATTCGTTTATGCAATTATAAATGATTCCACTGCTCCACTTGTCGTATATAAGCCATGTCGTACTTGTCTTAAGCCAGCAGATGTAGATGCTACAGATGTAAGTACAGTAATCAGTAATGAATGCCCTCTGAGAGCCTGTCAACATAAATAACAGTGGGAGATGTAAATACGACGCATAATCAACGGGTAGTCGGCGTGTGTAGGTGATGAAACACGAGTTCATGGACAAATCCCATAATTAACCCATTCATTCAGGGAACGCAGCTGTGTCATTTCAGATTTTCATTATTTTATGCAGGCTATACACAAATAGCAGATCTACAAGCTCATAGCGTGGCACCGAATGCCGCGCTATGAGCTTGTAGATCTGCTATTTTTTTAAACATCTTGAAAATGTTTGCAAATATTGAATATATACATTTTTAAGGCGAACATTTGTAACCCAAATCTTTGCCTCTGGAGGTCAAAATATTTGACAAATGTCCGCTATTAAAAAGATATATATATTTAAAGATTTGCACACATTTTCACGATTTCAAAATAAATAGCAGATCTACAAGCTCATAGCGCGGCACTCGGTGCCGCGCTATGAGCTTGTATATCTGCTATTTTTGAATAGCCAAAGACATCTAAAAATGACACCGATGCGTTCCCGGATGTAATGGGTTAAGTGAATAGCACACGCGTTCTGAACGGAAACGCTGTAATGACCAGGTTGTCATCTCAGCCCCGGCTGTGCATACAGTGCAGAGAGACGCAGTCAGAAGCCTATACTTGTGATATTTTTATCAGACTTTTACAGCTTTGTGGCAGTGTGAAGATCCAACATGAGATGATAGTCAGTGGTTCTCAAACTTGTTCAAGCCGCGGACCCCCAAATTGATATGCATTTGGCCACGGACCTCCATCTGAAAACGTTTTGTGCCAGGAACCCACTAGTCTCGCGTAGCCAGACCCAACTGAAAATGAAAAACAGCGACCTCTGCTGTTTGTTCTATGTCTGTTGGGTCTGGCAGGAAGCAAATGTAACACCAGTGCGCAAGGAAACCGGGGTTTGTGTCTGCCTTCAGCGCATCACTTCCGGTTGGTGCGACTACGTTTTCATTCCCACTAACAATATTTATACACGGAACACTAACACCACTTCTCCCAGAGAACATGGATGGTTTTGGTTATAAGCCCACTTGTTTCTATGATGAAAGAGTAAGTTAAAATGTGAATATCTTTCCGTGGTTTTGTCTGCTCCGAGGACGCTATTGTTAAATTAGTTTCGGTTAGTTTCGAGGGGGGAAGGGTGGACGGACACGTGAATCCCGCCCACTACATTTGATTGGGTAAAGCGCAGCCTGCTTCCTGATCCGAAGGCACACCCACTTGAAACCAATGCGCACGGGTTGTCAACACGGCTACCGACAGATTCCAACGCAGAGCAGAATCTGTTCTTGAGAGATTAGGAACCCACAGGAGAGAAGAACGGGCAGCCCCCCGAAAACGATGGACTCAGTGATACAGATACACGCGGTCCTAGGCGTGTGTGTTTATCAGGTATTTTACAACGGGACTAGAACTCAATCAGTCCCAATATGAAGGACTGGAGCTACTTGTTTTTAGAAAATGAACCAGACCTGCTGGGAGATGGATTGTTGAGGTGGAGCGCGCCACACTGGCTTTCAATTATTGATTTTTTCCCTTTTTTACCCCAATTGTGATCCTGCAGGTCAGGCTAGTGTTGGTTTGTTATTCAACGTTGGAGGAGCTAATTACATTCACCTGGAGTCCCAGGACTTAATGATTCCCTGATTAGGGGAGCTTGAATGAAAGCCAGCAGGGACTAGCAGCTGAGAACAAGCCACTCCACAATATGGTGGAATTTGGCAACTTGCCGTCAGTGGTGTAATGTTAGGCTATGTAATGTTATGTAAATGTATTCCACCGTTTGTCTGTTTTTCTGATTTCATGTTTTGTGTGAGGACTGCGGATGAAAATTAGCAGCTTTGCTAAATCCGGTGTATTTTCCGTTCATGTGACGTTCATTAATATGCTCTGTCCTGTCTAAATAAACAAATAAAGTAAAGTAAAGTAAGTAAAGTAACTAAGTACATTTACTCAAATACTGTACTTAAGTACAATTTTGAGGCTTTTTTACTTTACTGGAGTGTTTCCAATTTTCAATACTTTTACTTCTACTCCACTACATCTGGGAGGCAAATGTTATACTTAATTAACTCAACTACAAATATTTAAAAGCTTTAGTTACTAGTTAAATTATTGTGTTATAAAACATACATTAACCACTATTGCCCTATTTTATACCCAGGCTATTTGAAAATAGCAGATCTACAAGCTCACAACGCGTCGCATCGCGACGCGTTGTGAGCTTGTAGATCTGCTATTTTCAAATATGTTAGTACTTTTGCTTTTGGTACATTTTGATACCAATACTTTTTCACTTTTACTCAAGTAAATTTTGATTTCCGGACTTTTACTTGTAACAGAGTACTTCTACATTGCAGTATTGATACTTTTACTTAAGTAAAACATTTGAGTACTTTTTCCACCACTTATGAAGAGCACACGTGTGCCTCCAGCCCGGGCGGGGCAAGTATCGTTAGCACCCGCCCCCACCAACCAAACCTCTGTAATCGGCCCCCCATTTAAAACCAAAACACACTAAGTGTTGAGTTATTATAGCGCCGCTAATTGCGGCGCTCTGCCGTGAAATAGGACATGGCTGGAGGACGGCCAGATTTGGTGGTGTTTGTTTGTTTTTTGGGGCTTTGGGGTATTTGGAAACCTTGTATGTCGAGGGGGGGGGGGGGGAATAACCTGTGTTCCACTGGTTGCAATGCAGGCTAGCTGTTATTTAAGTGGTGGAAAAAGTACTACATTTTTTTACCTAAGTAAAAGTACCAATACTGCAATGTAGAGGTACTGTGGTTACAAGTAAAAGTCCGGAATTAAAAATGTACTTGAGTAAAAGTATTGGCATCAAAATGTACTTAAAGTACCAAAAGTCAAAGTACTAAAATGTTTGAAAATAGATCATCTACAAGCTCACAACGTGTCGCGATGCGACGCGTTGTGAGCTTGTAGATCAGCTATTTTCAAATATATGTGTAAAATACTGTAAGGTATAGGCTAATGGTTAATGTGTTATGTTTTATTCTGTAATCATGTATATCTGCAAAGTAACTGGTAACTAAAGTTTTCAGATAATTATAGTGGAGTAAAAGTACAATATGTGCCTCTGAGATGTAGTAAAATAGCTGATCTACAAGCTCAGAATACGTCGAAAATCGCTGACATATGGAGATACAAGGTTTCTGCCCGACAGAGATGATTTGCATTGTTTCCCCCTCCCTCTCCTACTGTCCTTGATGGAAGCTTAGAGCAGGTGTTGATATTCAAGGCAGAGATTGGCAGGAGTGTGTGTGTGTGTGTGTGTGTGTGTGTGTGTGTGTGTGTGTGTGTGTGTGTGTGTGTGTGTGCGCGTGTGCGTGTGCGTGTGTGTGAGAGATAAAGATAAAGAGGTATACAACGAGGTGGCATCGAGAGGGAGTGGTGTGTGTCCTTCGGGTGCTGGTTCATGTCAATCAGCGGTTCAGAACGCGGCGCCACACGTTTTTGAAAGGAGCACGTTCGTTTCTCCACCGCGGAGACACGCGCTGATAGACTGACACAGACTGTTATAGAGGCATATATAGATTCAAAGAGCTCAATGACAGGGCAACAGGTCATTTTTAAATGCTGGAAATTCAAATAATTTGACAAAGAGTACCTACACTATGTTCTAATTAGGAAGCAATAGGAAGTGGCGCTGGTACCAAGCGCAAGGCTTTGGATCATCCGCCCTTCAAGACCTTCGATAGGGCTGGCTCCTCCAGTCTAGCCCTGAATTGACCCCGCAGCGCACCCCCCCGTCTACCAAACCGGCAAAAGTACTCAAATGTTTTACATGAGTTAAAGTATCAATACTGCAATGTAGAAACACTCTGTTACAAGGAAAAGTCCAGAATTAAACATGTTCAGATGGGGGTCCACGGCCAAATACATATCATTTTAGGGGTCCTTGGCACAAAAAAAAGTTTGAGAACTACTGATTTAGTAGACATTTTGTAGAATGAGCCTCAGGTCTTAAAGTGTGTAAAGTGTGTAAAGTGGGCCTCAATCAGTTCTGACCAGACATAATCCTGGGGGCCTTTAGGCTGCAAAGATGATGAATCAGGTCAAAATGACAGTAACCTGCATGCCGATATAAAAACATGAGCATTTGCAAAATGAGCTCTACTGAAGCACAACGTTAAAATGTCAGTACAGTATCTTTACTGTCGGGTGGAAACCTCATACAGTATGTCCAAAACATGTTACTCTATCAGGGTTCAAATTAAAACAAATATTTAAATATGTCAGGTGACAAGAAGGTCAGTTGGCTCTCATGCATTGAAGGAGGCATGAGCTCGGCCCTGGCCTCCCTAGGCTGGTGGGGGGAGTGTAGTGCCCAGGATCACTTAGCAAATTGGCACCGGGTGAAAAAAGGGTTACAAAATCGAGGGATAAAAAATTATAAAAAATAAGAAAAATATATATATATTTAAAAAGTTGTATTTTTCTTTTGCTTGTAGATCTGCTGTTTCGATACTTTCCTGTGATGCTCTAGCATAATGAACTATGGAGATAAGAGGTTTCTCCCCCACAGCAGCGATTATGTTCATGTGCCAAACAAAGTTAAGTAACCTCACTGAGTACACCCCCCCGCCCCCCCCCCCCCCCCCCCCGCCCCCCCAGACAGGGGGGAGGGACAGATGTGTGAGCAGCAGAAGAAGTGCTGAGGAGACGCCAGTGGCAACGAAGGCTCAATGAGCACCATGATGTTATATGTGTCAATTAATGTAGAGTTAAACACAATAAGATGACAGGTGTCACTGTCACCTTCCTGAGGAGAGAGACAGAGAGAGAGAGACAGACAGACACATGAGGCTGTTTCAATAATGTATACAGTAGAGGAGAATATAATTAAAGGTGACTAACACCTCTACGAGGAGAGAGACCGACAGAGAGCGAAAGAGAGAGAGAGTATGAGCAGAGAAAGCGACAGCACAGGAGAGGAGGAGACAATGTTGTAACCTATTTTTTCACCCAGTGCGCCAATGCCTAAGCTGTAGTCCCGGGCGCTACTCTCCCTCTGCCAGCCTGGGGAGAGCCCCGAACATGGGTCTCGATCCACTGTATGGGAAACAGCGGTCTAGACTCCATATGTGGCATGCCTTGCAGGTATAAAATCTCCATATACTTTATAAAAGGGACACAGATAGACAGACAGACAGACAGAGAGTAGGAGCAGAGAAAGCGACAGCACAGGGGAGGAGGAGGAGGAGGAGGAGGAGGAGGAGGAAAGGAGGAAAAAACAAGCCAGAAAGGCAGGAGAAAAATACACGAATGATAGAGGAGGAATAGATATAGAGAGGTCTCTCGATCATCACCGCGCTTACGCCTACATACAATACACGTTTAACACATGCGCGCATATGCACACACACACACGCACGCACTCACACACACCGTGCGTACAAGTAGAACACATGGCGCTTCACACCACAGTGTCAGCTCGCCCCGGCATCACCTGGGTTATTGTCAGTGGTGTCAAAGTACATTTACTCACTATTACAGAGCCTGGGGAGCCGTTTGAGCTTAAGGGCGGATTCACACTGCGGCCTTGGAACCAGCCTTGAGGCTGGTAGGAAGGAATACCTGGGAAGGAATTGGTAAAGCTAGCATCTATTATAAGTGTACTTTGTGAGAAGTTTTAGATTTTTGGAATGGTATTAGGTAAGGGTATAGCTTTAAAAAAAAAAACATTGCAAACAAGTTAGGCTCGCCCCCTATTGAAAACCTTATAAAACTTCTCACAAAGTGCACACGCTTTACCAATTCCTTCCCAGGTATTCCTTCCTACCAGCCTCAAGGCTGGTTCCAAGGCCGCAGTGTGAATCCGCCCTAAAAAGTGTGTTGCTCAGGGACACTTCGGCACACAGACAGACTATAGACGGACTGGTGGGCGAACCGGACTCTGGACTGGTGGGCGAACCGGAGACCTTCTGATTCTCAGACAACATCTATACCCTATACTCAGCTATGGCAGTTTGTTTCCATACAGTAAATACAAACTGACCTGTAGTGTACATTCATACAAACCCTGCACTATAAGGCTTGACCTATGTACTGTACACTGTGATACATGTTGTGGCAGCCTGAAGCACAAGGCTCTGTAAAGTTTAGGGAAACTTTAGGGAACTTTTAATTTCTTTTCAATGTTTTTCTACTTAACCCATTAACACCTGAGGCCGATTCTACAAAATGTCTTCTAAATCCTTTAGAAAAAAACTGTTTAAAAAACAACAACTATGTTGCTATATCAGTGGTTCTCAAACTTTTTCATGTCAAGGACCCCCAAAATGATATGTATTTGTCCACTAACCCCCATCACAATATATTTTGTTCCACGGACCCCCAGAAGCAAAGATTAGAGTTACAAATGTTCGCTCTAAAAAAATAAATATATTCAAAGATTTGCAAAAAAAAAAAGAAGATTTAAAAAAAATAACAGATCTACAAGCTCGTAGCTATGAGCTTGTATATCTGCTTTTTTTTGAATAGCCAAAGAAATAAAAAATGACACAGATGCGTTCCCGGTCTTAATGGGTTAAGCAAAAGTTATCTTTTGTGATAGGATTTATAATCCAGCAGTAATGACTTATTAAAGGCTTTAGGCAGGCTTAATATAATAACGTTAATGTTAATCAGGTAGTGAGTTGATAAATGTCAATGTCAATTGTAAATTAAGAATAGAACACACGCTAAAAGGTTAAACACCTAGCCTTTATCAAACCCAGCACCACCACACTTCAACACGATTAGAAATAACAGTTGCTTAGCAACACGAGCTACAAGCAGCGCACACGTCCTTATATTTGTAGCCCTGCAAACTAAAAATAAGAGCCTGATGGACACAGAAACTTTATGGAATCATACAGTAAAATTGCCTTGTGGGTGGAAGGTTGGACGGACGATGGACGTCACAAACGCAATTTCGTAAGAATGCTATTTTGCCACGGACGTACAATAAATGAACGCATAGACCTAGCCCTTAACCCATTAAATACAGTTTTCTGAAAACCGTATGTTGCAATAATATCAGTGGTTCACTGATATCATTATTGTTATTTTATTTTTTTATCCCACAATTTTGTAACCCATTTTTTCACCCAGCGCCAATGTCTACGCTGTAATCCTGGGCGCTACTCTCCCTCTGCCAGCCTGGGGAGAGCCCCGAACATGGGTTTCGATCCACTGTATGGGAAACAGTGGTCTAGACTCCATTATGTGGCATGCCTCACAAGTATAAAATCTCCATATACTTTAGGTATGGGCATAAAAGGAACACAGATAGACAGACAGACAGACAGACAGACAGACAGACAGACAGACAGACAGACAGACAGACAGACAGACAGACAGACAGACAGACAGACAGACAGACAGACAGGCAGACAGACAGACAGACAGACAGACAGACAGACAGACAGACAGACAGACAGACAGACGGATAAAACAGGTAGGCCTACTCTAACAGGTTACACATCGCTATTCCTCCACATCGCCACTTAGAAGATTGACTTCCATTCTTCGGAGTGGAGATGTTTCCCATTTGTTTTAAAGACATCGCTATTCCGACTGTGACGCATTGCTATTTATAAACACCGCCATTCCGACTATATAATCACAATGAATGTGAATTAATGTAGGCATACTTGGTAAAGCATCTCATGCGCATTAATGAGACACTTGCATCTGATCTATTGTCAAATCAGCCCAACATCAAAACACCATGTGTGTATTAATGCTTCATTAATCCTCCTTTATTAAATAATATTAAAGTTTACACCTGCCACAACCATAGGCATATGTCATTTTTGTGAACAGCACTGCTTTCTTTTTGTCATCTCCAATTAATTCTGGGCCTTTAGTTTGGAGACAATGGAGAGATTCAGTTTTAACCCAGAATGAACCCAAATCTCAAGCGCAATAGTTCAGGGTTCTCTCTAAATCCTTAGTGTATATATCCATGTTACTTTTGTGAATAATTATGATAGGCTACACATGAGCCAAGCTTTCAGAGTCCATTATTGCGGTGCGGGATGGGGCGCGCTGCGCAGGTCGACACGCAACAAAAATAAAATAAAAAGCATTATACCGTCTCTCTCCCTCTCCTCTCTCCTGTCTTCCCGTCTCTTTCCTCCTGGTTGGAATCATCTGAGCTTAATATGTTAAATGTGTTGCTTATTTGCTGCCTCTAATGAATTAAAAATCATTGCAGAACGACACGCGCATGGGAGGGAGATCCGTTGTCATTTCATTGTAGATTTAAAAGCAGCCTAGTATTAGCCTACTATTGACTGTACTACAATATGGCTTGGTAACATGAACATGAACTTGGATGCATCACAGCGCCACGCCTTGTGAACTATAGGAGATTGCATATTTTCGAAGAAACTGTAGCATTTAAGAAACTAGGAAAAATAAATTAAGCATCCCTGCGCAACTTGGAGCTCTCCAAATTGCCACATTCAGATTGAAGGATTTTTCTCACCTAATTCACAACAACTGTCGTGAATTCTAACCACCAGAAGTATGATCAAATTAATCTTTCACCTTAATCTGTCCACTTACTATAATAGTCCACTTCATATGCCCATAAATGAAGTCTTCAAGAGGCGTCCATGAGATGAGATTGCGCACAGCTGTCCACCGACAGCCTGGTTTGGTTTGATATTAGACCAGACTGGACAGTGGACACTGCATGTGTCTCAAACCAAACGAGGCTGTGCGTAAATGCTGTGCAGTGCAATAAACAAATTCATGCTATTATTATTATTACCCTTATTATTATTATTATTATTATTCTTATATTATAATTTAGCACATTGGCGTGAGTGCGCTCCCACGGACGCCCTGCATGGGTCTGTCTGTCTGTATCTATCAGTCTATCTATCTATCTGTCAAGCTCTTTGCCAAAAATAGCCGATCTACAAGCTCACAACGCCTGGTGCTGCGAGGTGTTGTGAGCTTGTAGATCGGCTACTTTTTGGTGCGAGTGAGTGTGCTGACTGTGCTCCGACGGATGTCTGTCTGTCAAAGGTCCGCGGCCGTAACACGCAAGCTCTCTCTCTCTCTCTCTCTCTCTCTCTCTCTCTCTCTCTCTCTCTCTCTCTCTCTCGTGTGCGTCTGTCTACAAACTAAGTGCCTTTGATCCTAACCACCTTTGATGTGTGCGCCGAATGGGCCATCAAGTTTTTCTGATCTCCCAGTGGGGTGCTAACGACCGCTGTTGATTCATTGACTGAAGCCATCCACACCTATTTAATTGTTGTTGTTTTTTTCCTCGAAAGTTAGAAGACTCATGGAGAAATCATGATGTCATCTCAATCACCTCAATCAATCATGACTGAATGGCAGCTTGCTCTCCGGTCCCAGCCAGCTGCTGGGGACTATTTGTGGGGAATTAGGAGAGAAGGAGAGCTGTGAACTTTGCCTATACTGTGCACCCATATGCAGGCAGGGATGTGCAGCACGCGCTAAATAGGCCCATGGTTTATTCTGGTATAGGTGGAAAGATCACCCCCCCCCTTTTAAATCATTAATAATACATTCTTAATTTATAACTAACTAGAGGTCCGGTCAAGCTCTTTGCCAAAAATAGCCGATCTACAAGCTCACAAAGCTAAGAAGATCCCCAAGAATGTTAGCCCTTGTTCCACTCAGAGGAGGGGGGGGCACCTTCATGTCAGGAACCCCACAAATCACAAATTATGTGTATTTGGCCGTGGACCCCAGAGAGGAGGGAGAGAGAGAAAGCGCATATGGAATGCTGTGTAGTGTGTTCTGCAGACAAGTAGCCTACATCAAAATTTGGGGGTCCTTGGCATGACAAGGACTTTACTTTATTTAGTAAGACATGAGAACAGCAGTACATGGAAGTACAAATTCGCAATACAAGGTCTACTAAACTGGAAGACTCATTAAGCACTGAGCTTGTTTAAGATGAGATCCCCATGCACACAAATCATGATGACAAAGGAGGCATGTATAAGATAGAGGCCTATACTTCTTTTTTCAAACAGATCAGAATGAATAAATCAACATTTTGTGTCAGTTGGACCCCAGTAAAATGTACTGGGTTCATTTATTGAAATCAAGTAGCCTGCCCTATACTGTGTGAAATAAGGTGTAAAGTAGGGTAGTTACTTTACACCTCTGCAGACGCGCTGAGCAGCGTTAAGTAGCCTACATTTACTCAAGTACTTTACTTAAATGTTGTCTTATATATTACTCTGTGTCACAGACAGTGATTTGAACCGACGGCAGGCGTATATAGTAGCCATAGAGGCGAGAGTCTTCAGACTTCTATTACATTAAGTACATTACTTAAGTAAATGAGTTAAATTCCAGCTGTCTTTATTGTTATTATTATCATTATTAATATTATTGTTAATATTATTGTTATCATTAAATAGCATAATATTATTATCAATAATAATAATGGCATAATAATAACAACAATGATAACGATAATAATAATAATAAGGGTAATAATAATTAAAATTAATAATATATATTAAAAAACATACTCTCTCGCCATGCCTTTCGGCCTGGCGGAGACGATAATAAAATAGGATGATGGGGGGGTTCGTTTTTCTAAGTGGGGATGTTTCTAAGTGGGGATGTTTCTAAGTGGGGGTGTTTCTAAGTGGGGGTGCTTCTAAGTGGGGGTGTTTCTAAGTGGGGGTCTGTCCCCACTCTAACAACGGGTACAGCAGCGTGTATTGCATAACGGGGCGAGGCGTGCATTTCGAAATTGCATCGTTCCACGACTTGCAGTGCTGCTGCTGTAGTGTTTTAAACGTTCTACAATGAACCAAACCTCTGTTCGGTGTGGAAAAAAACACTTTATGAACACCGGTTGAATTACTGGGTACAAATGCTCTGGTTTATCATCATTTAAGGGGAGAGAGAGGGGAGTTGGAGTGAGCTTCATGATGATGTGTTTTGGTATCAGCAATACGGCACATCACTGTAGGATGGCTAATGGCTGACAGTCACACCTGGCTTGAGTCAAACTAATTGGACTAGCTGTCGTGATTACACACACCTGTTGCGCACGCAGTTAGCACACAGGATTAATGTCATGACACTATTTTTTGTTGACTACAGTATCTACCACATCATTATGACAAAGGCAAGCAGTGTGCGGTCGCCTGCAGTTAAAGAGAACTTTATGTTTAACCAATTGTCTGTAGTTTGTCCCAGTGTTGATTTTGACAGCACTTTTTGATTTAGTTTTAGTCTTTTAGAATAACATTCCATCTATTTTTAGTCATACATTTATTCATCTGAAACGTTTACGTTTTTGTCTAGTTTTAGTCGACTAAATGTCATAAGGTTATAGTCGACTAAATCTACAGTTCATTTAGTCGACTAAAATGTATTGTGGCGGTGCCTTGATGGCGTCGTAATGCCTGATTTCACACTTGGTTGCAAGCTGAAAATAGCAGATCTACAAGCTCACAACGCGTCGCAGCGCGACGCGTTGTGAGCTTGTAGATCTGCTATTTTCAGAGCACAACACCCGACCGCAACCAAACATAAAATGGCTGAATCTCCCTCCCTAACATTTTAGTATAGTTTTTATTTGTTGACAACATTTATTTAGTATTAGTTTTAGTCATCGTGGCTTAGTTTTTATTCTTCAGTGAAAAAAGGTAGTCGAGGAACATTTTTCGTCATAGTTTTAGTTGACAAAATCAACACTGGTTTGTCCCACAATTCAGCCT
>NC_139956.1:6176584-6302698 GCF_963454915.1 Gymnoscopelus microlampas
GAGCAACTCAATGCAAGTGGATGGGAAGCGATATCCGGTGCCCTCTCTAATATGTTTTAACTCTATGGCAATACCACATTGTCCTGATTTGCACGTGGCGCTAATGAGCCAGTTTGTATGCATGTTATCTCCTGGTTCTGAGTGGAAAAAGTGGAATTTTCTAAATTGGAACTGAAAAACAGGAGGGATTATACCGCCAGTGACTTCACTTTCGGGGCCAAATCAGTTTGGTCTGTTTTGAGACCAACCTACATAAAACCCCAGATATGCTGTGAAAGCCTGAGTGTTCAAACTGGAGTATTTTTTGGGATAGAAGAGAGGTAGGGGAGACCAAAAACACAAAAAAGAAGGAAAAGTTAAGATTCATGGTGTAGTCCCTTTAAGTTGCTTGATTCAGTATTTAGATATTTGATATTAATTTTATCAGACACGCCCCCTTCCTATACAAACCCATTATAACTTCAAACTCGAAATGTTAGATTCATCAAAAACACCCGTCCTTGTTTCTGGTGACTCATCCTGCCCTCCTAATACGTTAGAGGGCCGTGTTTTTTCGATTTCTGTCTTCACTTTTTTTTTTTTTTTTTTTTGTATTACATTTTTTTATTTTCCCCCAAAAATATGAAAAATAAATGAATAAAGTAATTGAAAAAACACGGACTCCTCACGTATTAGAAGGACACAGTCACCAGAACCAAGGACGGGCGTTTCCGATGAATCTAACCTGGATAAAATGGAGTTTGAACCGAGTCATAGTGCCAAATAGTTACTTCACACCACTGATTTGTAGGCATGACGTCGGTAGCGTTGCCAGATTCTGTGAGAGAAACAAGCAACCTGGTCTAGGAATGCCAGCCCAGAAGAAGCGACTGTGGACCACATGACCACTTAAACATATACATCAGCTATTTGAAAATAGCAGATCTACAAGCTCACAACGCGTCGCATCGCGACGCGTTGTGAGCTTGTAGATCGGCTATTTTCAAATAAAATGTTGCGGGGAAATTATAATAATCAGATCTGGCAACCCTGGACGTCAGGCATGTTGATAAGAAACGGTGCTCTCCTCCCTCACACTTGTTGCCTGTAACCATGTAGGGCCCTGTGGCATCTGGCTCACTGTGCCCTCCGTGGAGGGAGAGAGAGAGAGAGAGAGAGAGAGAGAGAGAGAGAGAGAGAGAGAGAGAGAGAGAGGCAGCCATTAGCACAGCCGGCGCTGCGGCGAGCAAAACTCATTAAGGCGAGTGTCAAGACCGGCTAATGAAGAGGTTTACACAATCCATAACCCCCCCCCCCCCCTCTGTCCTGAACTCTCTCCTCCAACACCCACCATAATGTGAGAGCCACTGTTTATCACTGTACCTCACTGGAGAGAGAGAGAGAGAGAGAGAGAGAGAGAGAGAGAGAGAGAGAGAGAGAGAGTGAGAGAAAGAGAGAGTGAGAGAGAGTGAGAGAGAGTGAGAGAAAGAGAGAGTGAGAGAGAGTGAGAGAGAGTGAGAGAGAGAGAGAGAGAGAGAGAGAGAGAGAGAGAGAGAGAGAGAGAGAGAGAGAAGAGAGAGAGAGAGAGCGAGAGAGAGAGAGAGAGAGAGAGAGAGAGAGAGAGAGAGAGAGAGAGAGAGAGAGAGAGAGACAGACAGACAGACAGACAGACAGACAGACAGACAGAGAGGAAGAAAGGGAGAGGGAGGGGGCGGGAGGGAGGAGGAGAGAGATAGAGGGAGAGCGATGGGGGGGCGGGTGGAGAAGGAGTGGGGAGGAGCTGTCAAACTTTTGATGTCAAACATCACATGCAAAATGCAAAGAGAACTGAGGCTAGGGGGCGCCGTGGAGAAATGAAAGAATCGTGTCAACGTGCGGAATGCACAAAGATCACAGGCTGAGTGAGGGGGGATTGTGTGCGTGTGCGTGTGTGTGTGTGTGTGTGTGTGTGTGTGTGTGTGTGTGTGTGTGTGTGTGTGTGCGTGTGTGTGTGTGTGCATGTGGTAGTGAGGTGGGGTCATCCAGAATGCCCCGCTTTAACCACGTAATCTTAGCAATTTCAAGGGGGGGGGAGAGCCACGTCGTCTTGTCACTTTTAGGAACATTTGACACCTTCTCCTGTGGGCGGTCGAGCAGAAATTGTGCAGAACCAATTAACCTCGACGGAGCATGTCAGAGGATTTGCCACTGACGCGCGCGTCTGTGGATGTCACACACACACACACACACACACACACACACACACACACACACACACACACACACACACACACACACACACACACACACACACACACACACACACACGTCACAGTTTGACTCGACGTGTATGTTTGTGTGTGGTGACGTGTGGAGAGCCATTACAAGCCACACAGTAAGAGGTGAGCGACTGAACATTAGTAACTGAAAGTGCTGTATTTACTGTAGGCAGAGGTGTAAAGTAACTAAGTACATTAAGTGCTGTACTTAAGTACACTTTTGAGGAATTTGTACTTAAGTATTTCCAATTTCCAAAACTTTTACTTCTACTCCACTACATCTCAGAGGCAAATATTGTACTTTTACTCCACTACAATTATTTGAAAACTTTAGTTACTAGTTACTTTGCAGATATAAATGATTACATTATAAAACATAGATGAACAACTTTTAGCCCTATTTGATACATAGGCTATTTGAAAATAGCCGATCTACAAGCTCACAACGCGTCGCGATACGACGCGTTCTGAGCTTGTAGATCTGCAATTTTCAAACATTTTTGTACTTTTACTTTTGGTACTTTAAGTACATTTGGATACCAATACTTTTGTACTTTTATTCTAGTAAATTCTGAATTCCGAACTTTTACTTGTAACGGAGTACTTCTACTAATACTTTTACTTAGGTAAAACATTTGAGTATTTTTTCCACCACTGACTTTTACTTTACTGGAGTTTTCCCCCATTTTATTTACTTTATACTTTTACTCCGCTGCATCTCGGAGGCAAACATACGTTTTAACTACACTACAATTATTTGATGTTTGTTTCAAGTTACTTCATCGATTTTGAGAATTATCATAAAACATACATGAACCAATTAAGCCCTATTTGTCGACTATGCGTGCGTGTGTGTGTCTGAGTGGCTTGTAATGGCTCGCCACACGGCGTGACAGTTTGATGCATTCACGCTGGGTGAAGGCTTAGTGGGCAGCGCTGTCAAAAACGCTAAACAGACCGGCCACGTCCTCAGACACGTCTCTTTCCATCCTGGACACATTTCCCTTAACCACTTACAACCTGCCTTCCATATACGAACATTTGAAAAAAAATCCAAGACATTTGAAAAAAAAATCCAAATGTTTTCCACATTAACCGAAATACCACATAGGCTATACTGTACACGCGCGACACCGCTTGAGCGTCGATCGGCGTATTAATAACGTATTATTAGCGTAGATTGGCTAATTTCCCTATTCGTTTAAATATATATAGGACTTAATGACATGGCAGCAGAACATTTGAAACACTGGAAATACCAAATCATGTAAAAAAAAGAACAGAAAAACTAAAACAGTACTTAAGTTAATTTGGCATTCTCATAACCAATCGCATCGTCTCTGTCGGGTGTAAACCTCACATGTCCAAAACTGTTACTTTTCAGGATTCAAATTCAAAAGCATCAAAATTAGCAGATCTACAAGCTCGAAACGCGGCGCAAAGCGACGCGTTTCGAGCTTGTAGATCTGCTAATTTTGATGCTTTTGCGTGACGCTGTAGTATGATCAAGTAGGACGTTAATTTACGAAAAAACACAAAAAGTTAGGAGGTTTCTGCCCGACAACAACGATGTGCGTTTGAACAGCTAAATCCACCCCGCCCACACATCTCCTATAGTCAAGAGCTTGTGATGTCAGGAGTGGAAGAAGGTCTAACCTTGGTTAAACTCACCCAAGCACCATAAAAAAACAAAAGGGACATTTATATCATCAATATGCATTTAATTTTTTACAGTTAACAGTAGAAAGGCTTCCAGAGCTTCACAACCTGCTATGGCAATGCTAGACATTTACAATGTACTGTACATTTATAGGCCAATATTGTCCGGTCAATACAGTATGTGCAACGAGCTACTAAACCTCTACTCACGGTGTTATTACTGTGCAGTTCCATTCTGTATGTACAAGTCATTTCCCTATCATTATATGAAAAATAATAAATACACTGATATTGTTGTTTAGTTATGGACTGGTATGTAAATGTCCGAAGTTGTCCCGTGTGTGTTGCCCTGCCTTTTAATGGTTAATGTTCACCTACTGTATAGACCCCTTAACAGCTGACGTCACACTGATAAGAACCGGTATGCGTGCAACCAGTATGTGCCCCCGCTAGGACGCGCCTCACTAGCCAACACACAAGAGGGGGTTGGGGTGTGCTGAAACCAGCGCACCCCAAAACAACAGGTTGAGAATTGATTGCGTGAAACAATCACCTGTGCGTCCAGTCTCATTGTTAGTAAACAAATAATTGGTCTATATGTGCACAAGAGCTCTGACAGCGCTTTACAGTTAGGCCCCGTTTATACTTTGTGCCGCGCAATATTTGAATATCTATGATTATATATATACAGTATTTAAAGTGAACATTTTTACTCAAATCTTTGCTTCTGGGGGTTCCTGGAACAAAATATTGTGTCCACGGCCAAATACATATCATTATGGGGGTCCTTGACATGAATAGGTTTGAGCATCACTTATAGCAACATGTAGGTTTTTCAGAAAAAAAGTCTGAAAAGTAACCGTTTTCCACCCGACAGTGACGATGACTAAAACAGGTTTGTGTGAATGTTGGACACATCTAACCCGGGTTCGGCCTCCGCAGACTAAAGTGTGCCGAGAATAGCAATGGAGGAGCACAACTGTCTCTACGTGGGGGGGTACACACACCTGCTCCAAGTAGGCGGGTGGCAGATGGAAACGGTGGTCCTCGACACGCCCCCCCCCCTGTTGCACCTCTCCTCCCACGCCTACAGCGCACAGCCAGTTCCCAAAATACCAAAAACCCACACAGGCAGGAAGGCTGGGTTCCTCCAGGAATTGTCAATGCACTCGTTCTCTATCTGCACGCCTCCGTGCCGATCCGCCCCGGCCCTTAACCCATTAAGACCGGGAACACATCTGTGTCATTCTAAGATTTATTTGGCTATTCAAAAATAGCAGATCTACAAGCTCAGAGTGCGGCACCGATTGTAGATCGGACACCACTGTAGACACCACTGTAGACACCACTGTAGATACGCTATTTTTGAAAAATCATGAACATTTTTGCAAATCTTATATATTTATATATATTTTTTTTTTAAGCGAATATTTGTAACTCAAATCTTTGCTTCTGGGGGATTGTACTAGTGTCTTCTAAATCCTAACAGTTTCTTTGAAAAAACGTGTAACTCGTGTTACTATAGTGGTGGTTATCAAACGTTTTCATGTCAAGGACCCCCAAAATGATATGTATTTGGTTGCGGACCACCATCTCAAAATATGTTGTTCCAGGGACCCCCCCAGAAGCAAAGATTTGAGTTAAAAATGTTCGCTTAAAAGAATATATATATATTCAAAGATTTGCACAACTTTTCACCATTTTTCTAAAATAGCAGATCTACAAGCTTGTAGATCTGCTATTTTTGAATAGCCAAAGAGATCTAAAAATGACACAGATACTTTCCCGGTCTTAATGGGTTAATATAGATCCCAGCGGGAGCAAGGGTTCCATCTTTCCAAAAAGATCAGCTGCCCATACTGGAAACGAACTAAAGTACATTTACTCAAGTACTGTACTTCACCCATTATTCAACCTCTCTTCATATAATTGGTCCTCGCTGATGCTCATTATAACATGGCACCGTTTCTGTCGACTCACTGTGTCTCAGAGGAGGGCTGTGGGCAGTTCAGAAACGTCCTGCCCCAGCCATAGAGTTAAAAATCACACCCTGTGTGAAGGTAGCGGCGCCTTTGATACATTTTGTCATCGATATGTGTTTATAATGTGTTTATAGCCACGTGTCACGTGAAGCTTGACCAATCACTTTGTTGACGTACGCACCTGACCAATCAGAACGTTGACGCACACGGACAAAGTCAGGTATAGAGCAGGATCCGCTCTATACCTAAAGGTATAGAGCGGCTAAAAATCACACCCTGTGTGAAGAGAGTGGTGCCTTTGATGAGCCCCGTATTGATGTTGTCATCAATGTTTGTTTATTGGACATACATACATACGGAGGGACACACGGACAAAGTCAGATATAGGAGTGGTTGGCACCACTCAAAACGAACAATTATATGAAGATAAGGTTGAAAATGAATGCTCCTTTAATTATTGACTGCTTATTCACTTCCTGGTTAAAGTATTTGGGAAATATTCTGTATCTCCGCTCCTGTGTTGCAGTGATGTAACTTTGCCGAGACATGCTATTTTCAACAGCGTATAACAAGCGAACGGGAGGTCGCTTTTTTTTCTCTATTTTTTTGCGGAAGCGCAGTGAAAGCCTCTGTGATTAGCAACCATCAGGGGATCGATCATACTGGAGATAAATATTCTGTGACTACTTGAAAAGGCAAGAAAACCGTTAAAAACGCAGCCTCTGGCAGTGAAAACTCCTGAAAGTGAATGTGTTAAGTAAAAAAAAGAAAAAAAGTGCAAAGTAAAAAAAGCTTCCTCCGCCTCCTTTGGCCTAAAAACATGAAAACATGTTCTTTTTGGCTTTAGCACCAGCGGGGCCAGGGCAACCCATTGAAGATTTACTCCTATAGGCTCCATTGATTGCCTCCAACCCTCGGATTTGATTTATTTATTTTTCGGTTGCTTCTTTTTCCCCACTGTGTTTTCCCTGCCGAACCACGGAGGAGGAGGAGGAGGAGGGAGGGAGGGAGGGAGGGAGGGAGGGGGGGATGGAGGGAGGGAGGGTGAAAGTTGTTCAAAGCGCGGCAGCGAGCCGAGGCCTTTGCCAGAGAGCACCAGCGCACATCAAAGGGAGGCGTCATCAAAGTGAGCCATCTGTCGTGTCCGCGGCGCGCTCTTTTCTTCCACCCCGTGGACCGTGCTACGCTGACAGCACCGCCGCGGCACACATGTGCTACCCTTCCCTTCCCTTCTCTTCTCTTCCACGTCTTTTTTCCGCCGTTGCCAGATTTTGCGAGAGACATAAGCAACCAGGTCTATGAAAACAAGCCCCAAATTACTATTAGGCCACATGAGCACTTTAAACCTATATAGTACATGGGCTGTTTGAAAATAGCCGATCTACAAGCTCACAACGCGTCGCATGTTGTGACCTTGTAGATCTGCTATTAAAAAAAAGAAAGAGAAAAAAGTGACAAAATGTGAAAAATTTGGAAAAATTGTAACAATTCTGAGCATGTTGACATGTTGAAAGTCATCCTTTAAAAATTGCCAAAAAGGCGACCATTTAGCACAAAAAAAACATTATTTTTGTTTTAGTAACGCGCATATTACTTGGGCCGCTGTTCTCAGCGGACATCACAATGATGAATAATCGTAGTGGAGTAAAAGTACAATATTTGCCTTTGAGATGTAGTGGAGTAGAAGTAAAATGATTGGAAAATTAGAAGTACTCCAGTAAGGTAAAATACCACCAAAAAAAGCACAGTACTTGAGTAAATGTACTTAGTTACTTTCCATCACTTTCCAGCATCCCCCAGCCCACCCTCCCCTCAACTATTACACACAGTCCTGTTGTGGTGGACAAGCCAGACAGAAAAAAAGCACTTATACTGTTTCATTATGGCGCTACATAATAAATTAAAGCTGGAGGTTACATTTCAATTCAATGTTATTATAACTCACATCGGTTCATAACAACCATCTGCGGGGCTTTACAAAGCATTTGAGTTCAGGACCACGGACAGCGACCGTGGCATGTTGGAACGCACTTCAACTAATGAGCAACGCTGTGGCTTAGATTAGCCGTGGCTAGAATGGTAGAATGCTTTGGAAACATTGGCCCCGACAGGCAGCCCATTAGTTGAAGTGCAAGTACAAATTGAATGTCACCAAGGCTACTAGGCCTTCAGTAGTTCACCAATGTTTGAAGGGGACTCGACGAGCCTAGGCGCTCTGCAAACCGATCCACTAGAACAGTGGTTTTCAACCAGTGGTCCAGGGACCACCAGTGGTCCTTGAGGGGGTTCCAGGGGGTCCCCAGCCAAATTCATAGTTAGGAACCAAATTGACCCTTATGTGTCTGTAACTCTGAGAGTGTACAAATGGAAGGTTGAAAACCACTGCACTAGAATGTTATATAGGCTTACAATAGATGTAAGTAGTTGGGGGGGTAGTTGATGGTATGTTTTAACCCATTAAAACCAGGAAAGGTTGGCTACATAGGCTATAACAACATACGTTTTTCAGAAAACTCTTTAGATTCAGGGTTATCAAAAATTGCAGATATACAAGCTCACAGCGCGTCACTTTGTGCCATGCTGCGAGCTTGTACATCTGGTATTTATTTGTTTTTAAATCTTGAAAGTGTTTTTTTTAATAATGTGACGGTGGTATAGTGATAGCTTTGGCAGAGATACTACGTGGCCGAGGTGGGCTTTCTAAGGACTTGGGCGCACTTTGCGGGACCCGCGTCTTGTTGCCTGCCACTCACGTTGAACGGCGGGCAGCGGGCACATTTAGCCCACTAGATGTTCAGTATGATAAACCACCTCAAGGGGAAAAAAAACAACCAAAGAGCCAAAGCTAGAGCCATTTTTTCATCCACTTGCTATTCGTAGAAGAAAGAACTCCAGTCAAAGCAAAAAGTTTTAATGGGAAACAGTTTCCCCATTAAAACTTTTAGCATTTGAATACAGTGTGCGGGAGGGAGTATTCTTTTTTTGTTCTATGTTAATCGGACCGTGGTCTTCTTTTACGCTCCTGTCACCGTGTAGGTGTGCAAAAGCCTCGCTCTTTTTTTAGCTCCTCTTGTTCAAAATTGCCATGGCGACATAGGGCCTACAGGGCCTACAACTCTTGATTATTTATTTTTATTGAGAAAGAGGGGAAGTCCGCACACCGTTTGAGCTCCCAGTGGAAGAGTTTTTGTATTTTGTTAGGCAACGTTTCGACCGCAGCCGGTCTTCATCAGGTCTTGATACATTACAAGTCAAGGCGTGTTTAAATACAGGAAGGAGAGGCACAATACAATCAACGGCAGCTGTGGTATTAACTCATTCAGTGCCCAGCTTATTTATGGAATTTTGGCTCCGAGTGCCACAGCTAAAATTCATTGTAAAAAAAAAAAGTGCTTAGGAGCCGAGATACAGCCTTTTTAAGTTAGAAGTTAAACAAAGAGTGAATGGAGCAGCAAATCTTCAAATCATCATATCTTTGGTTCTGAACATGTTTTTCCCCAAAAAGAAAAATTGATTTAAGAAAAAAAAAATTCATGACATCTTTGACGCCATGTGGCGCACAAGGCGTCAGGCCACGTGACGTCTTTGACGTCATGTGGCACTGGATGAGTTAACCCAAATGACACACCCACCAAATCTACAGGCTCAGGCTCAATACAGTGTTGCCAAATGAAGAGCTTGTAGATCTAGGGAAGAGATATACGGGGGTGGTAACGCCATCACAAAAAAAGGAAAAAAAACTAATTTCCAAATAAGGGCATTCAGGGTGGACAGGTTTAAAGGGCCAACACTAAAAAGTTCACGTGCAATACATTTACCATTCACAGCTCAAATGGACACACGAAAATTAAAAGTACCTCTATAATAAAAACGCCTAAAAGTAACGACGACTAACACAGTATGAGTGCAGCAAATGCAATACACGCCTTGACTTGTAATGTATCAAGACCTACGGTCGAAACGTTGCCTAACAAAATAAAAAAACTCTTCCACAGGGAGCTCAAACGGTGTGCGGACTTCCCCTCTTTTTCTCATGTACGTATTGTTGTCAGGCACCCGATTAACTGCTTTAAGATGTGCGTGCTTAACCCTCGTTCCTATTTATTTTTTATTAAAATAGATTATCTGGTCCATTTGGTTCCAATTGTACACTCTCAGAGTTACAGACCCATAAGGGTCTATTTTGGCTCCTAACTATCAATCATTAAGCTGGGGACCCCCTCAAGGAGGACCCATGTGTGGGGGTCCCTTAGAGAACCACTGCTCTGAATTATGTTCACATAATTAACGTCATTAATTTGTCATTTTCAGCAGAAAAAAAGTGCTCTAGGCAGCACTTTTTGTGGACAGTGTGAAGTTGTGAACAACCACTATAATGTATAAAAAATGATCACAGAGTAACTGTGAACACTGCTCTTAGGGAAACACATACACAAAGTAAGATCAAGTGTGCATTAAAGGGATAGTTCACCCAAATAAAATACCTTTTTTTCTATCGATTAGTCACCCCATGGACACTTGAATTCATGGATTTTTTTTCTTTTTTTTTTTTTCGCATTCCTAAATGCCTTAATAAATGTGATGACCAGCGGACCGGTAGGCCAGCGGTTCCGGTAGGAGACACAAAGGAGAATCTTTGTGTCTCTTGGCTTAGATTGGCTTAGAAATGCGACAAAAACAAAACAATGACTTTCTTTTCTTTTCTTTCTTCATTTATTCAGGGAATAAGCCCATTGAGAACAAGCTCTCTTTTTCAAGGACGCCCTGATAACAACATATAAAATACAATACATAATGAGAAACAATAACAAACATTTGAATCACATTACAATGTCACAGATGCAAATAAACCTATAGTGTTACATGAAACAAGTGCAGTCACTATGTAGTGTGTCCTCAAGAAGCACCCTGAATGTCTCTATGTAGTGTGTCCTCAAGAAGCACCCTGAATGTCTCTATGTAGTGTGTCCTCAAGAAGCACCCTGAATGTCTCTATGTAGTGTGTCCTCAAGAAGCACCCTGAATGTCTCTATGTAGTGTGTCCTCAAGAAGCACCCTGAATGTCTCTATGTAGTGTGTCCTCAAGAAGCACCCTGAATGTCTCTATGTAGTGTGTCCTCAAGAAGCACCCTGAATGTCTCTATGTAGTGTGTCCTCAAGAAGCACCCTGAATGTCTCTATGTAGTGTGTCCTCAAGAAGCACCCTGAATGTCTCTATGTAGTGTGTCCTCAAGAAGCACCCTGAATGTCTCTATGTAGTGTGTCCTCAAGAAGCACCCTGAATGTCTCTATGTAGTGTGTCCTCAAGAAGCACCCTGAATGTCTCCATTGAGACCAATCGCACCAGTTTTTCAGAGAGTCCTGAAGTTTGTTCCATTTGTGTGGAGCATAATACATGAAAGCAGTTTTTTCCTTGTTCACTGCTCTTACGTGGACTGGTATATCTAATGTGTGTTAATGTGTGTTTGACTAATCGATAGATAATAGATTAAAAGAAAAGTCATTTTGGGGGTGAACTATTCCTTAACCCATTAAGACCTGGAACTGTGTCATTTTTAGATTTGAGCTAAAAAGCATTATTTTACACTTTGGGCTATTAAAAAAATAGCAGATCTACAAGCTCGTAGCGCGGCACCGAGTGCCGCGCTACGAGCTTGTAGATCTGCAATTTTTGAAAAATCGCGAAAATGTGTGCAAATCTTTGAATATATATATTTTCAAAGCGAACATTTTTAACTCAAATCTTTGCTTCTGGGGGGTCCCTGGAACAAAATATTTTGATGGGGGTCCGCGGCCAAATACATATAATTTTGGGGGTCCTTGACATGAAAAAGATTGAGCACCACTGATATAGAAACATACGTTTTTCAGAAAACTGTTGAGATTTAGGAGACATGTAGTAGAATCGGCTTCAGGTCTCAATGGGTTAAAACGGACGTTAACCTCACACTGTAAAAAGTTTGGCTTTAGTGCCAACAGGGCGAGGCAAACCCATTGAAGATTTATCCCGTCAAAACAAAATGAAGCTCCACCGGGTTGCCTCCAACCCTCGGATTTTGATTTATTCATTTTTTGGTTGCTTCTCCTTCCCTCCTGTTTTTCCCTCCCGAACCACAGAGGAGGAGGAGGAGGAGGAGGAGGGAGGAGGGTGGCGAGCCCAGGCCTTGCCAAAGCACCAGCAACACATCAAAGGACGCCGTTATCAAAGCGAGCCAAAGAGTTGACTGTTGATTTAACCCATTCAACCCGGGATCTGCATCTGTGTCACTTTAAGATTTCTTTGGCTATTCAAAAATAGCAGATCTACAAGCTCGTAGCGCGCACAGAGTGCCGTACTATGAGCTTGTAGATCTGCAATTTCTTTTTATCATGAAAATTTGTGCAAATCTTTGAATATATATTTTTTAAAGCGAACATTTTTAACTCAAATCTTTGCTTCTAGGGGATTCTACAAAATGTGTTCTAAATTCGTTTTTTTGAAATAAACGTATATTTCTATATCAGTAGTTCTCAAACTTTTTCCATGTCAAGGGCCCGCCAAAATGATATGTATTTGGTCGCGGACCCCCATCTCAAAATATTTAGTTCCAGGGACCCCCCAGAAGCAAAGATTTGAGTTACAAATGTTCGCTTTAAAACATATATATAATATATTCAAAGATTTGCACAAATCTTCTCAATTAAAAAAAAGAAAAAAATAGCAGATCTACAAGCTCATAGCGCGGCACTCGGTGCCGCGCTATGAGCTTGTATATCTGCTATTTTTGAATAGCCAAAGAAATCTTAAAATGACACAGATGCGTTCCCGGTCTGAATGGATTAACTGTGTAGAAATGGACCCGGCGATATGTTCTATTCTGCTGCAACAGTTCCTTAGAGTTTCGTTCGGTGTCTTGTCCTTTATGTCTGCTTCTTCCTTTTGGTCGTTAGTGTTTTTTTTGTACTGTAACGTATTGTCGCTGCAGGGCAGAAAGCGTGTACTGTATCTCCGTATTTCAACCTAAATATTAATACATATTGAACCAATGAAAAGTATTAAAGTAATACTAGGTCACTTTTTCAACAAAACTAAAGTTAAATTGTATATCTTTTGTGAGTGGCAAATGTTTCACAACACCCACTCCATGAATTTCACCCCCGAAAGCCTTTTATAAACTATTTTATATTGAAACGGTGGCTAGGGTAGTCGTTCCCGCGAAAATGACGTAATCCGGCCGGAAAACGGAAACGGAAATGCACCGGTTTCCTGTTTGGCCAGGAACTACCGCACCGGTTTCCTGTTTGGCCAGGAACTACCGCACCGGTTTCCTGTTTGGCCAGGAACTACCGCACCGGTTTCCTGTTTGACCAGGAACTACCGCACTAATAACAAAAAGGAATCTCACGCTGTTTTTAAGACATTATAGGATTTGAAGATGGAAAAACCACAGCAAAAGAAAACACAGCTCACGGTAACTAAGGCTCCACTGGCTAAGAGAAACGATCCACAGATAGTATAAAACAATTAAAAGAACGCTTTTTGAAACGCTTCCGTCTTCCGGTGAAAACAAATGGAATTCTGGGAAACGCAGGAATAAACGAACGACCAGCAGAGGCTGCTAAAAATCGTTATGTGTGGATCTGCATTGTATTACTTTAACGAGAGCTTGTGACTAAATGATGGACTATTGGATCCATTTCATGAAACGTAACATATGAGGTTTCCTGAGCAGTGGTGGAAAAAGTACTCAAATGTTTTACTTAAGTAAAAGTATCAATACTGCAATGTAGAAGTACTCTGTTACAAGTAAAAGTCCGGAATTCAATTCATTTACTCGAGTAAAAGTACAAAAGTACCGGCTACTGTACTTAAAGTACCCACAAGTAAAAGTACTAAAATGTTTGAAAATAGCCTAAGGTATACAATTGGGCTAAAGTAATTGTAGTAATTGTAGTGGAGTAAAGGTACAATATTTGCCTCTGAGATGTAGTGGAGTAGAAGTAAAAGTAGACAATTGGAAATACCCCAGTAAAGTAAAAGTACCTAAAAAATCTTTTTCAGTCTGTATTCATTTATTTATTTGTCTGTTTTTGTTTGCTAGGCTATGTTTGAACATATGTGTACCTTTTTACTCTCCTGTCTACATCTTGCATTTCCTCTAGTTTTGTTTTCCTCCTTGCAGGTGCGTGGGCTGGTGGATGGAGGGATTATCCGTTTGGAGCGGCTTCACATATCCAGAATGTTTTGTATGAGTTTACTTTGTAGATAAACTCGACTCGACACGATAAATCCATAGCATTTGGTCTACAAGGCTGTGTTGTTCATGTGAGGCGGGGCGTTGTAGAGTGATAACATTGATGTTTGAAGTTTTGTTTGTTTGTTTGTTCGAGCTTGGGAGACAATGTGTTTCATATAGACCGAATTACCAATTCTGATTTTATGTTTTTACCTTTGACTAAAGGCTTAACCCATTAAGACCTGAGGCCGATTCTAAAAATGTTTTCTAAGTCCTAATAGTTTTTTTTTACATAAGATACAAAATTACAAAATTACAAAAATATAAAAATATAAAAATATACAAATACAAAAATATAAAAACATAAAAATTCTTAAAATCAAATCATCAAAAATATCTCAAAAATATGTTGTTCCAGATATTCCCAGAAGCAAAGATTTGAGTTACAAATGTTCGCTTTAAAAGTATATATTCAAAGATTTGCACCAAATGTTCACAATTCTTCAAAAATAGCAGATCTACAAGCTCATAGCGCGGCACTCGGTGCCGCGCTATGAGCTTGTAGATCTGCTATTTTTGAATAGCCCAAAGAAATCTTAAAAAGGACACACAGCTGCGTTCCCGGTCTAAATGGCTTAACGTGGCTGCCTGGAGTCAAGCACGGATTAAGCCCTGGTCCATTTCGGCTGGTGCCCCCCCACGTGAGCCTTCCGGGCAAAAGTCCACGTCTACAGCCGTTTATCTTCTTTTGAATGATTTAGCGAGCGAGAGCAGACACTTATAGAGCTTCTATAAGTGTCTTTACTTCAGGTTTCCCGAAGTGAAGAATCCCATCCCTTTCCTCCGTATAGAGGATTTCATTATCGACCAACAAAGTCCTAACAATCCAATGCAGACTTATTACCACGAGGACTGTATAACAGTGGTGTAAAGTAACTAAGTACATTTACTCAAGTACTCTACTTAAGTACAATGTTGAGGTACTTTTACTTTAGTGAAGTATCGGCAACTTTTCAATACTTCACTTCATTACTTCTACTCCACTACATCTCAGAGAGAAATATTGTACTTTTACTCCACTACAATTACTTGAGTTACTAGTTACTTTGTAGGTTTTTATTATTATTGCAAAACATACATAAACCACTTCAACCCTATCCATTTCGGCCATTGGAAAATAGCCGATCTACAAGCTCACAATGCGTCGCATCGCGACGCATTGTGAGCTTGTAGATCTGCTATTTTCAAAAGATTTGTTGTACATTTGAAAGCTTGAAATGGGACATTCTGCAAAATGAGTACTTTCTACTTTTGGTACTTTAAGTACATTTTGATACCAATACCTTTGTACTTTTTACTCAAGTAAAATGTTGAATTCCGGACTTTTACCTGTAACAAAGTATTTCTATATTGCAGTATCGATACCTTTACTTAAGTGAAAAAATGTTGTACTTTTTTCCCCACCACTGACATATCCATAAGCTCCCAACGCGTCACATCGCGGCACATTGAATTAAACATCACAGGCGCTGAGAGGGTGAATAATCTATGACCCGTCTTGTATAATACACTGAGCTGTACAGTATACGTCAAGCTTATGTGTTCTTGGTTTGAAATGACAAAGCAATGTCAAGTACAAACATTTTCTTTTCTCTCCCTGGAAGGCCACGCTATGGCTTCAATATTTCACACAGTATTATAATTACAGAGCACATCATGTTCTGACAATACAATGAATGATATATATAACGACGTTTTTTATATTCGTGCCATGAGTCACTTTCTACAGCAGCAGCACTATTGTATAACTGACACTGTACCGTATGCCAGTGGTTCTGAAACTGTGGGTCTGGACCCCTCAGGGGGGTCCTCACATGATTTTCACTTGACTGTTGTAACTTTCTCCTTACTGGCCTCCCCGGCATGTGCACTTAAACCGTTAAGACCTGAGACCCATTCTACTAAATGTCTTTAAAATCCTAACAGTTTTTTGAAAAAGAAAAAAAAAACCTATGTTGCTGTGTCAGTGGTTCTCAAACCTTTTCATGTCAAGGACCCCCAAAATGATATGTATTTGGCCACGGACCCCCATCTCAAAATATTTTGTTCCAGGGACCCCCAGAAGCAAAGATTTGAATTACGAATGTTCGCTTTAAAAATATATACTATATTCAAAAATTTGCACACACACATTTTCTCGATTTTTCAAAAATAGCAGATCTACAAGCTCGTAGCGCGGCACTCGGTGCCGCGCTATGAGCTTGTATATCTGCTATTTTTGAATAGCCAAAGTGTAAAATAATGCTTTTTAGCTAAAATCAAAAAATGACACACATGCGTTCCAGGTCTTAATAGGTTAAACCTCTGCAAATGATCCAGAATGCCGCAGCACGCTCGGTCTTCAACCAGCCAAAATTCTCACACGTCTCCCCCCTTCTCCACTCCCTCCATTGGCTCCCATGTTACTGCCCCCCGCACAGGTCCACACATCCCAGACTCTTCTCCCTTCTGGCTCCCAAACTATGGAATGAACTCCCCATTGCAATTAGAACTGCAGACTCACTCCCTAATCTTCTGCTGTAATCTGAAGACCCACCTCTTCAGACTCCATCTCAGCCCGTAGCACTTGCCCTATACTAGCCTTGACAACCTTGCAGGATTATGCAAAGGCTAAAATGCAACTTAGATATCATGTTATGTAGACAGATGCCAGGTCATTGTTGACACTGGCATCCTATAGTGTGTATAGTTTCAATGTACAGATTATGTTTTTAACGGCGCTAGCCGCTCTATACCTCTAGGTATAGAGCGGATCCTGCTCTATACCTGACTTTGTCCGTGTTCACCGTCAACGTTCTGATTGGTCAGACCCGTCAACGTTCTGATTGGTCAGACCCGTCAACGTTCTGATTGGTCAGACCCGTCAACAAAGTGATTGGTCAAGCTTCACGTGACACATGGCTATAAACACATTATAAACACATATCGATGACAAAATGTATCAAAGGCGCCGCTACCTTCACACAGGGTGTGATTTTTTTATTATATATATATTCTACGGTTAGACTGATGATAGGTTCTTGGTTTATTTATGTATTAGTTTATTTGTAGATTTTCCATTTCTATGCATTTGATGTATTACATTGTGTTACCCATGCTTACTGTGAATCGCTCTAGATTAAAAGCGTCTGCTAAATGCCTAAATTAGCTTAATGTGCAACATTGTTTTCTCACTCAACAGTAAACAAACCAACATACAGTATAAGTATAAATGGTTATTTGCACATGTCTAAAGTGACAATTTAGATTACGAAGTAAAATAGAATCAACATACTATAAAAAAAATTGACAAACATTTGCCAAATGATCAAATATTACCTAGGAAACTGGAAAATATTGTGAAAATAGCTTTTAAATCGTTTTAAAAACGTTTATCTGTGGCACCGAGTCAAACTAAATGAATGTAATGCCTCAACTTACAATTCCAGGTGCTTGTCAGGGTGGGGGGTCCCCAGTTCAAATATATATATATAGTTATTTTGGGGGTTCACGGCCTGAAATGTTTGAGAACCACTGCTGTATTCCACAGTGTTGGAATACACACCGTTATGGAATACCGTTTAGAAAGCATACAGTACTATAGAATCAAGAAGAATGAGCCTTTGCAGAGACAGGGTGCGATTTTTCGCACGGAAAAAACGGACAATATAATTTTTTAAATGAACACATGGTTCTCTATGACCTCATGCACACCGGCTCCCAATTTACTGTGCGGCGATGTGTTTTTTTTTCCAATCGAACCCAGTTCGATTCGTGCGTCTTTTCGCATGCGGTAAAAACTGATCGACTAATCACACCCTGTAAAAGGCCTTTAGCTTGTATTTGTCACTAACTTAAACAAAATGTTGTTGGGACTTCATCTAGTATGATCTAGTGCAGTGGTTCTCAAACTTTTTCATGTCAAGGACACCCAAAATTATATGTATTTGGTCGCGGACCCCCATCTAACAATATTTTGTTCCAGGGACCCCTCAGAAGCAAAGATTTGAGTTACAAATGTTTGCTTTAAAAAATATATATTCAAAGATTTGCACAAATTAAAAAAAAAAAAAAAAAATAGCAGATCTACAAGCTCATAGCGCGGCACTCGGTGCCGCGCTATGAGCTTGTAGATCTGCTATTTTTGAATAGCCAAAGTATAAAAGGTCATAATTATTCTGATGCTATATTTACACATTTTGCTGGGTACCCCCTGGAACCCCCTCAAGTACCCCTGGGGGTCCCCGGACCCCTAGTTTGAGAACCAATGATCTAGTGTCATCTAGTAAAATGTCATGATGGTGACCACACAGCCATATAGACCCCTTAACAGACGACGTCACACTGATAAGAACCAGTATCCGTGCAACCAGTATGCGCGCAATGAAACCCATTCTGTCAGGTCTCGCTAGGACGCGCCTCACTAGCCAACACAGAAGAGGGGGTTGGGGTGTGCTGAAACCAGCGCACCCCGAAACAACAGGTTGGGAATTGATTGCGTGAAACAATCACCTGTGTGTCCAGTCTCAATGTTGGTAAACAAATAATTGGTCTATAGGTTCAGTTCAGGGCCTGGTAGCGATCAGGCGTCATGAACAAGAACTTCTCCTTTTCTGTTCAGCACCAAGGTCAGTTCCCGTTCAGCTTGGCTACGATTCAATTCACTTTAATTGGATCTGGAGTTTGGTTTGTAATGCCCTACTGGTATGACAGCTCAATACAACGTTACCTGATACTTCAATCTGTCCGTCAACTCTCTCTCTCTCTCTCTCTCTGCCTGTCTATCTTTCCCCCCCCAAAAAAAATGTATTCGCATAATACACACGAATATAAAACACACGCACATTCACTTAAACAGTTACGCATGCACACACACGCCCACGCATGTACACACACACACACACACGCACGCACGCACGCACGCACGCACGCACGCACGCACGCACGCACGCACGCACGCACGCACACACACACACACACACACACACACACGCACAGTTCCAGCAGTGATAAAGACATAATTGAGTATCGATCGTGGATAATCCACATAGCGGTGGTTATATGAAATATTGTTGAGGACACAATAAATGCCCATACACTCCAGCCATGGTGTGACTAATTCCCCCCAAGGCTAAGCTGAGCAGATAATACCGTCTCGGTCGGGGTGGGAAAACCTCATATGTCCAAAACCGTGACTTTTCACGATTCAAATTCAACAGCGGCAAAAGTAGCAGATCTACAAGCTCGAAACGCGGCGCGAAGCGACGCGTTTCGAGCTTGTAGATCTGCTACTGTCGATGCTTTTGTTTGACGCTGTCGTGTGATCAAGTAGGGCGTTGATTTAAGAAAAAAGCACAAGAAGTTAGAATATGGAGATAAGAGGTATCTGCCCGACGGTAACGATATACTCCGAGAGGCCATTCCTGCTCAGAGTAAACGGACGAACGGTGGAATTATCCCACCGTTCAATTGGCTCGGACAGCGATCCGGACAGCAGGGCCAAGGTGGCCGCAGTTCAATGGAATCAATTGGCTTTTGTTGCCATAATCGTACCACCTGTACATGACATATTCTCCATTTCACAATGAAGCCAGCGTTGGCGGGGAGAGATTTGGAAAGATGGAGAGGAGTTAAAGCCATTAAGACCTGAGGCCGGCCGAGTCTACAAAATGCCCTCTATATCAGTGGTTCTCAAACTTTTTCGTGCCACGGAGGGACCCCAAAATGATATGTATTTGGCCGCGGACCCCCCATCTGAAAATGTTTTGTGCCAGAGACACCCTGAAGAGAAGATTTGTGTTAAAAGATGCTTAACTTAAAAAAAAAAAATCAAAACATGTTCAAAAATAGTGCTGCGCTGTGAACTTGCAGATCTGCTATTTTTTAACATGTTTTGAACAATCACTGTTAAGTAAGAGTTTTTTGAAAAGCGTACAGTATGTTGCTAAAAGTAGCAATCCCACATTACAGAAATACAACATTACAAGTAGAAGTCCTGTATTAAAAATATTACTTGAGTAAAAGTACAAAAGTAATGTCATGAAGATAAAGTGCCAAAGTACTCATATTTTTAACATAAAAAAAAAATAAACATAGCTGATCTACAAGTTTACGACGCCTCCCGACACGTTGTGAGCTTGTAGATCAGCTATTTTTTAATAGCCTACTGTACGTATGAAATAGGGCTGTAATGGAGTAAAAAAAGTACAATATTTGCCTCTGAGATGCATTGTAGTGGACTAGATATATATAAAGTAAAGACAAACTGAAATACTCAAGTAAAGTAATGTCCATCAAACTTTGTACTGAAGTACTTTATGGTTCACTTTCCACCAGTGGAAATCAATTGGTGTCATTGCAATAATCTTCCACTTGAATATAATTTATATTCTCAATTTCACAACGAATGAGTTAGATTGAAGGGGGGAGGAGAGGTGGAAAAAACATAATTCCAAAACCATTCCGTTTGTGTTTTTACAATAGTGAAAATAACCGATCAACAAGCTCGTAGAACTGCTATTTTTCTCTCTCTTGTACGATGGAAGTAGTGTAGCGTTAATATACCACAAAAAAACGTAAATATGGAGTTACGAGGTTTCCAGGACGCACAGCGTCACGGTACAGAAATGACAGAGACGCTGCACACATGAAAGTGACAGCGCAGATGCTTCATCACGGCCATCTGCAGGACTTGGATGTATAATTTTACATCAACATCATCATTTTCTGAGCCATTTTGTTTCATTTCATGGCACACGCACACACACACACACACACACACACACACACACACACACACACACACACACACACACACACACACACACACACACACACACACACACACACACACACACACACACACACACACACACACACACAGCTCCAGATTGACATAAATACAGACTCCAAATTGAAATGAAGGGCTCGCATCGCAGATGAGTGGTTCTGTGAATTACATGTTTTTTTTTTTGTGTAGCATTTGAGGAGCTTTTATTCTCAAAATGAGATATCTGTCCCTTTGAAGAGAGAAAAATGAAGTAAAGAAAAGAGCTCTTTTCAAAGTAATTATATGGTTACAAAGCTAAACATTAATGATGATTGTCCTCTCCTCTGGCCCCTCACACATGTAAAGCGTCTTTGAGTACTTAGAAAAAGCGCTACAGTATATAAATCCCGGATATTAGTAATATTTTGTTGTTGCTATATATACACACTGTTGTCGGGCAGAAAAACCTCTCATCTCCATATTCTGACTTTTAGTTAATACCCTTCTTGATCATACTACAGCGTCACACAAAAGCATCGAAAGTAGCAGATCCACAAGCTCCAAACGACGCGAAACGACACGTTTATGTATGTATGATTGTGCACGTCACGTTTGTATGTATGTACAGTATGTGCACGTACGCACGTCACGTTTGTATGTATGTACATATGTACGTACGTATGTATGTATGTACACCGGCTTCGAATGCTATCAATGCATTGAATGAGACATTATCACGTTTTTATCAGACCATTGAATGGGCGAGCTAGGCGACATACTGACCTCCCCGCGATTTATCAGACCATTCATTGGGCGTAATCAGGAGATACAGACCTACTCGGAGGCGGAGGAGTCCCCACAACATGATTTACCATGCTGTGCCTATCGGTACATAACACGAACGGCACGGAGTAGGCTCAAGCGAACGTCGCAACGTTCGGGACGGCAACTCGCTCGACTTAGCTCGCTCGGTGGTCCCTCATGTGGCTCCAGTTTGCTTGAGACTAAATGCCTCTTTTGCGGTCCGAAACCGAAACGTAACTTTATAAGTCATCTCCGTCGGTAGGTCTGTATGTCCTGATAACACACAATGAATGGTCTGATACATCGCGGGTAGGTCAGTATGTCGCCTACTTCGCCCATTCAATGGTCTGATAAAACGTGATAATGTCCCACTCAATGCATTGATAGTACGTACAGTACGCAGTGGTGGAAAAAGTACTCAAATGTTTTACTTAAGTAAAGGTATCAATACTGCAATGTAGAAATACTCCTTACAAGTAAAAGTCCGGGATTCAAAATTGACTTGAGTAAAAGTACAAAAGTATTGGTATCAAAATGTGCTTAAAGTACCAAAAGTAAAAGTACTAAAATGTTTGAAAATAGCCTAGGTATAAAATAGGGCTAAAGTGGATAACGTGTGCTTTAGAATGGAATAATGTATATCTGCAAAGTAACTACTAACTAAAGTTTTCAAATAATTGTAGTGGAGTAAAAGTACAATATTTGCCTCTGAGATGTGGTGGAGTAGAAGTAAAAGTAGTGGAAATTGGAAATACTCAAGTAAAGTACAAATACCTCCAAATAGTACTTAAGTACAGTACTTCAGTAAATGTACTTAGTTACTTTCCACCACTGTACGTACGTATCTATATATACAATTTGAATCCTGCGCCATGTCGGTTGTCTGTATGTATGTATGTAGCCAGTGTGACGTCATATGACATCACGGTCGTGACATCACGATGAGACACGCCAGTGTGACGTAATCTCACGACAGCATGACATCACATCCTACCTATAAATAGGTAGGATGCACCAGTTCGACGGCTTCCATCCTCTACAAAACCCACGCCGACGACCCTTTACACAAATAAACTGCTAACTTCATCTCCTGCGATTTCAACTATCTTTTCACATTGTACACCACTGCACACTCCCCACAGGTCTGCCATACCAGGTCTGAGTAATCACAAAGTGGGTTTTGGTCATTGGAGAGGTGATGCACGTCACCTCTTTCTGAAGTGGGTACTTTCAAAGCCTGCCGTGGATTTAGGAGAGCACAAAACTCTCTCTCACACTGTGAGGTGCCTGTAAGGTGGCACTGCAAAGTGAACGACGCGTCACGCTAGACGTTCGGGCCGCGTAGCGGCCCGAACTTCTAGTGTACTTACATACATACATGTACATGTATGTATGTATGTATGTATGTATGTATGTATGTATGTATGTATGTACATATTTACTTACGTAGGGTTTACAAGGACTTTGAAGAAGTTTAAAATGTCTCTTATCGACATCCAGCACCCGCTAAGAGGCACACGTTGCCGCATGAGCACACACAGTCCAACACACAACACAACACTGTGATCTTAGAGCAGAAAAGACATCATCTTCTTGTCGTGTAAATCCCCCCTTCCTTGAGATTTATTATGCATCAGGATGGCTGCACTTAAACCATCAGACAAGTACATCTGTCATCAAAACAAAGTCACAGGCGGAGGAAAGAAAAATACTGCATTTTCTGAGTGTTTTTCATCCTCAAGTTTTCTTTCTTATATTGGCCATTACAGAGGATCATTTCATGCAGGAGATGACATTATGTAGTTCACTGTTAATGGCGTCATTAGAGAGAAACTGTGCATGAACACAAAGTAAGAGGCTTTTAGCGGGAAAACATATCTCTCTCTCTTGTTTCTTCATTTCATCGCTGTTAACTTGGGTGGAAACGCTCTATGTCCGAAACTCTTTTCTTATGACATTCTTTTTTGGGTAATTAGTGAAAATAGACGGTATACAAGCTTGTATACCAGCATTTTTCACCACTTTTGTGTGACACTCTTGTTTGACAAAGTCAAGGCATTCATTTAACAAAAAAAAAAAAAAGTTGAGATACAAGGCTACTTCCCCCGACTGCAACAATTTTCATCCATTTTAATTTGACTGCGGTTGACTCGCATCAATTGCTAGTTTGTCCAGTTGGCCGTCGACACGTTGGACGCGCGTTCATTGTTTAATCTCTGATCGCGCTATTCTGCTTATTTTTCAATCTAGGTTTCGAGTTCCACTTACTTCACCCACACCTGCATCCGGTTTTATGACTCAGATTACGTTTCCGGTTTTCATTTTTTCCCCCCGGTCATTTTCGGCCAGAATAGGGAAACACATGGTTTTTCACACGGTATAAAAAACGAACGGACAGGTCCACTTCTATAATCTATAGTCTGGGTGACGAACAGTCATCGCCGTCGTGTATCACATCGTAATTTTGGCCGATCGGAGAATCTGAGAACACGTCACATCCGGTTTGACATATTTGACTGGGTGTGGGGGGGGGGGGGGGGGAGTGAGTCAGCGAGCTGATCAAGCTGTCATTTGCTGCTCTCTAGTGGCATATTTGTCGTATGTGTTTAAAACCGCACTCAGACGATTTATTTGAATGAAAAATACAAAATGAAAAAATAAAAAAACACAAAAATCACTGGCACTGGGGGAGTACTTTATAAAAATACTCTTTATGAAAATACTCAGAGCCCACGTGTCAGTAAGACGAATTAAAGACCTTTTTCCTCAACGTAATGGAGGCAGCACGCATGACCAACTTTACCTCAAATAGTCCAAAACAGAGAGAGGGAGAGAGAGAGAGAGAGAGAGAGAGAGAGCGAGAGAGCGAGACAGAGAGAGAGAGAGAGAGAGAGAGAGAGAGAGAGAGAGAAAAGTCCTAATGTCAAACCAGACACCCTGCAATGAATGTAAAACAGGTGTTAAAAAGAGAAGGAATTGCAGGCATTTTTTTCCGGGTCGTTGGATAGATTATTGGCTTGAAGACTGAGCAATTGAATTAGCGGCGCTGTGGGATATGAGATTAATGGGAGTCCTGCGAGAGAGAAAGACCCCCAGAGTTCCTCCTCGATCGCCTCGCCTCGCCGGAATAACGTCAACTTGCAGGCACGCACCCAAGAGTATTTGTCACGGTCTCTTTTAATCCGTGTTCAATAACGTTGAACAAGTACGGAATAAGAGTCAGGACCGCTGTGAGAGTGCCAACGTTCATTAACCCTTTAAGACCGGGAACGCATCTGTGTCATTTTAAGATTTATTTGGCTCTATAAAAAATAGCAGATATACAAGCTCATAGCGCGGCACCGAGTGCCGCGCTATGAGCTTGTAGATCTGCTATCTTTTTTTTTTAATCGTGAAAATGTGTGCAAATCTTTAGTTTGAATATATATATATATACTTTTTTAAAGCGAAAGTTTTTAACTCAAATCTTTGCTTCTGGGCATTTTACAAATGTCTTCTAAACAGTTTTTTTTTTCCTAAAGTATATATATTTTTTACTTATGTCGCTATATTTTCAATGGTTTACAAACTTTTTTCATGTCAAGGACCCCCAAAATAATATGTATTTGTCCGCGGACCCCCTCCCATCTAAAAACATTTTGTTCCAGGGACCCCCAGAAGCAAAGATTTGAGTTAAAAATGATTTGCACAAATTTTCAAGATTTTTCTAAAAAATAGCAGATCTACAAGCTCATAGCGCGGCACTCGGTGCCGCGCTATGAGCTTGTAGATCTGCTATTTTTGAATAGCGCAAAGAAATCTTAAAATGACACGCATGCGTTCCCTTCCCGGCCTTGCAGGGTTAAGGAAGGGGAAAACCGATGGTGGAAAGTGAACTAAGTGCAATTGCTCAAGTACTGTACTTGTGTGGTGAATACTTATGGTGCGTTCACACGGGCAGATAAAAAGATACACGCTACCATTCATTTACAATGGAAACCAGCGACATGAAGACAAACAGATACATCCAACGTTTGTAGCTGTAGCTCTATAGCGACAAAGATGCGAAGCTACAAATTCAAGTTGAGTTGAGGTTCAACTTAGATACAAAGATACAACGCTACAACTGTAGCTCCGATGTCCGCACGTTTGATGACCTCAACGACCGCGTTGAGCAACACAGATACAAAGCAACACAGCGACAAAGATGCGCGGTGTATGTTTGTATCTGCACCATTATGGTGCGTTCACACGGGGGGCAGCAGCAGCATCAGCAGAAATGACTCCTCATCTGCTCTCCACCAGTTTAACCAGTGGTGGAAAAAGTACTCACATGTTCTACTTAAGTAAAAGTATCAATACTGCAATCTATCTAAGTACTCTGTTACGAGTAAAAGTGCGCAAGGTACCAAAAGTAAAAGTACTAAAATCTTTGAAAATAGCCGATCTACAAGCTCACAACGCGTCACATCGCAACGCGTTGTGAGCTTGTAGATCGGCTATTTTCAAATAGCCTAGGTATAAAATAGGGCTAAAGTGGTTAATGTATGTTCTATAATGTAATAATGTATATCTGGAAAGTAACTAGTAACTAAAGTTTTCAAATAATTGTAGCGGAGTAAAAGTACAATATTTGCCTCTGAGATGTAGTGGAGTAAAAGTAAAAGTATAGACAATTGGAAATACTCCTGTAAAAAGTAAAAAGTACCCCAAAATTGTAGTTAAGTACAGTACTTGAGTAAATGTACTTTACACCTCCAAATGTACACCACCAAATGTACTTTACACCACTGCCCACGTCAACCTCACGGCGAAATGAGTCTTTTGCACACTGTAGCTGGAGAGACGCTCCTCACCGGTCAACTGTAGATGAAGCACGTATAAATGAGGCCTGCAAATCGAGGGAGAGATAACGAGCCTTCTTCACATATAGGGCAGAGAGACACGTTCTGCTCTCCATCTGTCACCTGTAGATGAAGCACGGTGAAAATGAGTCTTCTTCACATATACTGCTGTAGTAGGAGAGATGCCTCTCCAACCAGTCAACTTGTAGACGAAGCACGTATAAATGGGTCTGGAGGGAGAGATGCATCTCACCACCACCCCCTCAGTCAACCTGGGATGAAGCACGGTGAAACGACTCTTCACATCATAGAGGCTCTCAACATGGCAGCCTTAGATGAATCACGGTTAACCCGTTGAGGCCCGCGAGGTTCCGATTCTGCAAAATGTCTTCTAAATCCTAACCTTTTTCTGAAAAGCGTTTGTTTCTATATCAGTGGTTTTCAAACTTTTTCATGTCAAGGACCCCCAAAATGATATGTATTTGGCCGCGGACCCCCATCTCAAAATATCTTGTTCCAGGGACCCCCAGAAGCAAAGATTTGATTTACAAATGTTTGGTTTAAAAAATATATGGTATTCAAAGATTTGCACAAGTTTTCTTGATTTTTCAAAAATAGCAGATCTGCAAGCTCGTAGCGCGGCACTCGGTGCCGCGCTACGAGCTTGTAGATCTGCTATTTTTGAATAGCCAAAGTGTAAAATTATTCTTTTTAGCTCAAATGAAAAAGTGACACAAATGCGTTCCAGGTATCAATGGGTTAAAATGAGTATTCTTCACATATGCAGTCAACCTCAGACGAATGAGGAGTGAAAATGAGTCTTAGATGGAGAGATGCTCTTCACCATGTCAACTGTAGATGAATCACCATGAAATGAGTCTTCACGTCGACGTTGCCAGATTTCGTGCGAGAAATAAGCAACCAGGTTTATGAAAACAAGCCCAAAAGGAGCGACGGTATAGGCCACAATCATGAGCACTTTAGCCCTATATACATCGCCTATTTGAAAATAGCCGATCTACAAGCTCACAACACGTCGCAATGCGGTGTGTTGTGAGCTAGATCAGCTATTTAAAAAACAAATCTTGAAATAAAATGTGGAATATTTGGAATATTTTTGAAACATTCTAACAACACAAATTTGGCACGGGGCTCCCTGGCACAAAACATTTTCAGATTAGGGGTTAGGGACAAATACATTAATTTGGGGGTCAGTGACATGACAATATTGAGAACCATTGGTTTCAATAATAATCAAAAGATTTGGAGGCAAACCCAAATAGTCAACTACACTTGACACTATAAACTAGCCCAAAAAAACTGCAACCCGCAACTACAAATATTTACAAGCAACTTCACAGGGGAAAAAAAGTCCAAAGACGCGCTTATAGTAAGCGGACATGGCAACACATGGCTCACATACATGGAGAGATGCTCTTCACTCTGTAGATGAAGCATGGGGAAATGGCTCTTCTTCACATACAGTAGATGGAGAGATGCATGTGCTCTCCCCATGCGGTCAGCCTTAGATGAAGCACAGTGAAGTGACTCTTCACATAGGGCGGGAGATATACGTCTGCTCACCACCAGTCCCATGAAACAGCTATCTTGAGTTCACATAAATGGTGAGATATTAGTGATCATTTCAGTTTCCAACTTGTGTGCCGCGATGCTCTATTCTCAACCCCATGTTAGTCTCACTATACATTTTCTCCGTAGCCGCACCCATGCTATGGAATAATCTCCCATTCGACAATAAATCCCATTAAGACCTGAAGCAGATTCTACAAATGTCTTCTAAATCCCAGCAGTATTCTGAAAAAAAAACTTATGTTTATCAGTGGTTCTCTATATGGTTCTCTCAGTGGTACTTATATGTATTTGGCCGCTGACCCCCATCTCAAAATATTTTGTTCCAGGGACCCCCAGAAGCAAAGATTTGAGTTAAAAATGTTCCCTTTGAAACAATATATATTCAAAGATTTGCACACATTTTCACGATTTTTCAAAAATAGCAGATCTACAAGCTCATAGCGCGGCACTCGGTGCCGCGCTATGAGCTTGTAGATCTGCTATTTTTGAATAGCCAAAGTGTAAAATTGCTTTTAACACAGATTGAAGTCATTGTCTGTTGTTTTGTTTCTATTTGTCATTGTTTTTTTCGTATGACGTTATATGCTTTTATTACTGCTTTGTGAATAGACTACCGTCTAAATGTTGCTCTTGTATCTGGGAAAGCACTTTGGGTCAACTGCTGTTGTTTTTAAATGTGCTGTATAAATACATTTGACAAGACTTGACTTGACTATACTGTGTACTTGCTTCCATTAGAGACCAACGACAGCAACGACAGTGTGGCTCCCATGAAAACCATCAGGGTCAAAACCCGCTCGGTTCCATGGATGAATTCGGATATCCTTACTACCATGAAAGTCAGAGACAAAAAGTGTTCTGACTATCATAAAAGCAGGATCAAACTTGCCAAAAGCTTCAACAAAGGTCTCGAATCCCACGTAGCGAAACTCAAAAAAGAGAAAAACATGCTAAGAAACAAGGTTAATGGCATGCTGTTGTTAGCAGAAAAAAGCTACCTCGATGGCAAAATTGAGGAAAATTAAAACAAACCACGTGAGCTCTGGAAGCTATTCAACAACCTAGGCTGCAGCAAGAAATTGAAAACCAGGTTTACAAACATAAACCTCAAGGTGAATGACACTCTCATTTCATCCAAACGGGAAGTGAGTAAAATCCTCAACATATTCTTCACGACCGTGGCCTCAGAGTTAGTTGAAAAACTACCCCCTCACTCTGGGAGTCATGGTGGAGAGTATGTTGATTCATTTTACGATAAACAGGGTGTACGCAAAGATGATTTTAAACTCTCCCCTGTGTCAACAGATGAGGTGTTTAAAAAATGGAGTGCTCTCCAACAACACAGAGCCACAGGTCCCGACAACATCCCCGCTAAATTTCTAAAAGACTCAGCCGCCTCCATTGCTCCAATCATTACCCACATAATAAACCTCTCCATCATACAGGGACGGGTCCCTAACGACTTCAAAAAAGCAAGAGTGACCCCTCTGTACAAAAAAGGAAACCAATTAGACCCTGGCAACTACCGCCCTATTTCTATTCTTAGCTCCATCTCGAAAGTCATGGAAAAAATAGTCTACGAACAGGTTGATAAGTACCTTGCCGAAAAAAATCTAATTTACGAATTCCAATCTGGTTTCAGAACAAACCACTCCACTGACACATGCCTTCTCTATTTGAACGACTCTATCAAACAAGATGTCGACAAGGGCAAATATTGCGGCATGGTCATGCTGGACCTCCAGAAGGCTTTTGACACCGTTAATCACCCAATTATGATCAATAAGCTCAAAGCAATAGGCTTTGATGACACGTCGGTGAAATGGATGAGATCCTACCTGGAAGGGAGGGAGCAAGTGGTGGAAGTAAACGGCACCCAGTCCCCTCCCCTCCCAGTGACTTGTGGTGTTCCTCAAGGAAGCATACTAGGACCACTACTGTTCCTGATATATGTGAATGATATGTCTTCAGCTTGCGACTGCAAACTGTTCCTGTTCGCAGATGACTCGGCTCTGCTGGTCTCGGACAGGGACAGGCTGCAGGTTGAGAAAACTCTCAGCACTGAACTCAACAAGATCTGCATCTGGCTCTCCGACAACAAACTCTCATTACACCTGGGTAAAACTGAATCCATCCTCTTTGGGTCCAACCCTAACCTTAGAAAGGCTGAGAGTTTCACGATCAAAGTGGGTGAAAATGTTATCACAAGAAAGGAGGAAATTACCTACCTGGGTTCCATCTTGGAGGCAAACCTCTCAGGTGACAAAAACGCTGAAAAGACGATCAAAAAGGTCCACAAAATAACACGGAGGATGTGGACACTTGTTCGTAAAGTCAGTAAGAATACTCTGAAGATTCTTGTAGGGGCCCTCATACAAGGTCATTATGATTATGCATGCACTTCATGGTATCACAACACCTCCAAGGCCCTAAAAACAAGGCTCCAAACATCCCAAAACAAACTTGTAAGGCTACTCCTTGGCCTCAATTACAAAACCCATCTAACCCATGACCATTTTGCTAGGATTGGATGGCTTAGGGTTGAGGACAGAGTACAGCAACTTGCTATGGGCCTGGTCTTCAAGATACACCACAACATTGGGATCCCCCTGTATTTGTCAAAATACTTCCAAAATGTTAATCAAGTCCATGATCATAAGCTCCACAAACCATGTTCAACCCAGATTTGGCACAACAAAGGGAATGAACTCTTTCTCATGCTATTCATCTAAAATGTGGAATGCCCTACCAAAAGGAGTAAAGGAGTGTAAAACCCTACTCACTTTCAAAAATGCCCTAAAGATACACCTTCAGGAGGCTGCAATTCAAAAATGGCCCCTGTCCAAGTCCTAACCTACCCCATGTCCTAACCTAACCTACCCCCCCCCCCCCTCTCTCTTTCTTTTTTTGTACATATTTTTCACCCTTCATACCAGTAACCTGTAAACTGATTGTATGACATTCTGTATAGTAGTGTGTATATCTGTCTGTCTCTTATATGTCATCATGATTTGTGTGCGTGGGGATCTCATCTTAAACAAGCTACGTGCTTAACTGAGCTATCCAGTTTAGTAGACCTTGTATTGTGAATTTGTACTTCCATGTACTGTTATGTACTGTCATGTACTGTTCTCATGTCTTACTAAATAAAGTACATCAATCAATCAATCAAAACCACAGTTTTCAATTGGTGTTATACAGTGTATTATTATTGATTTAGATCAAGGGTTCCCAAGCATTTCAGGCCGTGACCCCCCAAAATAATCATATTTGAACCGGGGACCCCCCACCCTGACAAGCACTTGGAATGTAGGAGTTGAGGCATTACATTTAGTTTGACTGCAGTTCCACAGATACATATTGAGAACATAGCCGATCTACATGCTTGTAGATCTCTTTCTATATTAACTGACAATTTGGTGGATATGGCGGCAGCAATGGTCTTCTTTTTTTTGTGGGGGGGTATTAAATGATCACTTCACTGTCATCTGAGGACCCGCCAAAATCAGATGGGGGGTCCCCATCCACAGGTTGAGAACCACTGCTGTATAGCACCCACCCAGTGGACTCCAATGACTGTACGCACACACGCACATGCCCGTGTGTATGTCTATGTGTGTGCGTGCGTGCTTGTGTGTCTTCAAGGCCTCTTTATGGACGTATTGATGGCGGAGCAGGGCTGATATACAGTGGTCATCACTGGTTATCAGAAGAGAAAGGACACCGTCGTCCATCAGCAGCCGGTCTGAGGCATCAGAGTGATATATCAACCTATTATAAACACACACAGCTTTTCCTATCAGCGTCCAGAGGTATCCACGATATGCTCTCTGTCGGGTAGGAAAGCCTGTATGTACAAAACTGTTACTTTTCAGGGAAATGAAGAAAAACAAATCACACCCAGTGTGAAGTGAGTGGTGCCTTTGATGAGTTCATTATGCGCATGTGTTGCACCACTGTTTGTGTTTAATTAGTGTAACTGGTTGCATCTTTGTGTTGCAATCAGCTGCAGCTGTTGAGGCCAGACACAAACATGTTGAGGCCGTCCACAAATATACGGACAGACAGACACACACACACACACAATAGCACACACACACACACACACACACACACACACACACACACACACACACACACACACACACACACACACACACACACACACACACACACACACACACACACACACACACACACACACACACGGTCAAATGTAGGAGTGGTTGGCACCACTCAAAAAGGAAGAAAATAACCTGTGTTCCATTGGATACAATGTAGTTATTATTCTTGTCACAAGCTCTTGTTAAAGGGATAGTTCACCCCCTAAATGACCTTTTTTCCTATCGATTACTCACCCCATGGAGGAGCCATGAATTCATGGATATGTTTTAGTTTTTGTCGCATTCCTAATGCTCCATGGGGTGAGCAATCGATAGAAAATAAGCAATTTTTTGGGGTGAACCGTCCCTTTAATACTTTTCATTGCGGTTCAATATTTATAAAATCCACAGACCGTACTTAACCACTTTCACTTTCAAAATGTTTCATAATTTGCAGCAAAAAAAAAAAGCAATAGGCAAATAGGCTATTTTAGCATGACTTTTGCGTGACAATCTCTTACAATACAGTAGGGCATTCATTTACAAATAACAAAACGAAAAAAACATTGGCATTGTTGAAATATGGAGATACAAGGTTTCTGCCCGACAGTCAGTGGTGGAAAGTAACTAAGTACATTTACTTAAGTACTGTACTTAAGTACGATTTTGAGGTATTTGTACTTTACTTGAGTATTTCCAATTTCCAATACTTTTACTTCTACTCCACTACATCTCAGAGGCAAATATTGTACTTTTACTCCACTACAATTATTTGAAAACTTTAGTTACTAGTTACTTTTCAGATATAAATTATGTTATAATGAAACATACATTAACCACTTTAGCCCTATTTTATACATAGGCTATTTGAAAATAGCAGATCTACAAGCTCACAACGCGTCGCATCGCGACGCGTTGTGAGCTTGTAGATCGGCTATTTTCAAATATTTAGTACTTTTACTTTTGATACTTTAAGTACATTTTGATGCCAATACTTTTGTACTTTTACTCAAGTGAATTTTGAATTCTGGACTTTTACTTGTATCAGAGTATTTTCATGTTGCAGTATTGGTACTTTTACTTAAGTAAAGAATTTGAGTACTTTTTCCACCACTGCCGGCAGTATAGTGATATAGTGACCTGCGTATAGGATGACGGGCTGGTTTTGAGGGGCTGCAGATGGACTTTTTGCAATAAAATCAATGAGAGCAAAAACACAGTCACTGAAAGGACAGCATCTAAGATGTATTGTACAGTTTGAACTAAACGGCGCTCTTTTGCATTAGCGTTAACCCATTAAGACCGGGAACGCATCTGTGTCACTTTAAAATTTGAGCTACAAACATTATTTTATACTTTGGCTATTACAAAAAATAACAGATCTACAAGCTCATAGCGCTACGAGCTTGTAGATCTGCTATTTTTGAAACATCTTGAACATTTGTGCAAATCTATGAATACATATATTTTTTTAGACAACATTTTTTACTCAAATCTTCGCTTCTGGGGGGTCCCTGGATCAACATATTTTGATGGGGATCGGCAGCCAAAAACATCATTTTAGGGGTCCTTGACATGAAAAAAGTTTGAAAACCACTGATATAGAAACATACGTTTTTTTCTTTTTGGAAGACGTTTGAAAAGATTTGCACACATTTTCACGATTTTTAAAAAAAATAGCAGATCTACAAGCTCGTATAGGTACTGTTAAGCTAATCCACAGGTGTGCGTTTTGAATAGCTTCATATAAACTTGACCCTATCCTTGACATAGGGTCTGCATGAATAATAAAGAGCAGCCCGACGGTAAGCTGAACCTATAGGTCAGGGCGATAGCATCAGCTGGGAAATAAATAGCTGAATGAATGAATGATTGAAGGCTCACTACGGACCCAAACGGAACATTATTTCCATTTGTTTAAGAAGCCCCTTGTTCCCCTCAGGGCAGGACGTCCAGCAAGCAGACAGCATTAACCCATTAAGACCTAGGCTGGCATGGCCAGACTAATATCACTGCGAATCTCTGTGTGGAACCTGCATTTCCGAGGGGCAAATAAAAAAAATGCCTCAGGTGATAAACCATCCCCATATTTGCATACGGGGCTCTGATTGGTCCCTCACAACTTCGGAGAGAGAGAAATAATATCTCTATTGAGAGTGGCCAGACCTAATCTGCCAAGGGTGGGACGCGCTGTGAGCTTGTATATCTGCTATTTTTGAATAGCCAAAGTATAAAATATGGTCAAGGTTGTTAAAATGATTGTTAAATTCTAAAACGACACAGATGCTTTCCCGGTCTGAATGGTTTAATGCGGGTCATCTCTCTCTCTCTCTCTCTCTCTCTCTCTCTCTCTCTCTCTCTCTCTCTCTCTCTCTCTCTCTCTCTCTCTCTCTCTCTCTCTCTCTCTCTCTCTCTCTCTCTCTCTCTCTCTCTCTCTCTCTCTCTCTCTCTCTCTCTCTCTCTCTCTCTCTCTGCGTGCGTGCGTTGGGTGGCATGGGTGCTGATGGCAGCTGTTTAAATGGATCGCTGTACACTTAATTAACGCCAAATCCCTTTTGTCTTGAGGCGGTGACCGGGGCATTCTGGGGCTGTTCAGCTGACAATACGGGCCGTAAATGATTAATTAAGGTGGCTCTCAATAAAGGAAGGAAGAAAGAAAGGAATTGAGGGAGTGGAACTGCTTTTAATGTATGTGTTGGAGAGGAAAGGAAAAGAAAAAAATGAGGTCGACCTCCGGACCGGAGTGGTGGAGAGTAACTAAGTACATTTACTCAAGTACTGTTAACTACAATTTTGACAACTTTGCCTTAAGTATTTCCATTGTTTATACGATCTACTCCGTTAAGTCTCATAAATAACTAGAAAAAGTGCTCCTTGGAGCACAGGTCTCCGCCAGGTCAGGTACGTTATTGTGGCCTCCTGGTGGCGCTATAATAGGCCAATGTGAAAAGGGTGCCATTTATTTTTAGGTCTTTCACGGCAATCGGACACTGTATTCATGATTTGAGGCATGTTGTTCCAAAAATGTGTTTTGCTAAATTAGACCTGCTGGTGGCGCTATAACAGGCCAATGTGAAAAAGGGTGGCATTTCTTCCTTGGCCTAGTGGGAATGTGTTTGTGAAATGTCACGGAAATCGCAAGCTGTGTTCATGATTTGAGGCATTTTGTTCAAAACGGACCAATCCTGCAAATTTTGGAAGCCAACCTTAGGCAATGAGGATGGAATATGGGAAATCGGACAGATCCGTGTTGATCACATGACTGTAGAGATACTGTGTACCGATTTGCATGACGTTTGGATAAACACACACACACACACACACACACACACACACACACACGGACACACACACGGACGGACGGACGGAGGGTAAAACATACTCTCTCGCCATGCCTTTCGGCCTGGCGGAGACAATAACAAATAATTTACTATTTTACTCCACTACAGTTATTTGACAGCTTTCGTTACTAGTTACTTTGCAGATTTAGATTATTAATACAAAACAATACATATTAACCACTCACTAATACGGCTAATTTCTAAATTGTTTTAAACAATGTAAAAAATTGACAGACGGGTATATTTCGATGCCAATACTCGAGTCAAATTCTGAATCTTTTTGCTTGTAACAGATTAGTTCTACATTGTGCGTGGCATTCGCTACTTTTACTCAAGTAAGAAATAAATAATCAGAGTACTTCTTCCACCACTGCTGTGTGTGTGATTTGTGAGGATGGAAGGGGGGGCGGGGTTTCACCTTGAAGTGACGAGGACCAACAGGCCTGTGTTGTAACGTTCTTTAACCCCTTAAGACCGGGAACGCATATCTCTGTGTCATTTTTAGATTTCTTTGGCTATTCAAAAATAGCAGATCTACAAGCTCATAGCGCGGCACCGAGTGCCGCGCTATGAGCTTGTAGATCTGCTATGTTTTGAAAAATTGTGACAAGTTGTGCAAATCTTTGAATATATATATATTTTTAAAGCAAACATTTGTAACTCGAATCTTTGCTTCTGGGGGGATTCTACAAATGTCTTCTAAATTCTAACAGTAAAAAAAAGTGTTGCTATAATCAGTGGTTCTCAAACCTTTTTCACCACCCAAAATGATATGTATTTGGCTGCGGACCCCCATCTCAAAATATATTTTTTCAGGGACCCCTAGAAGCAAAGATTTGAGCTACAAATGTTCGCTTTAAAAATATATATATAAAAGATTTGCAAACATTTTTGAACAGCCAAAGAAATCTAAAATGACACACATGCGTTCCCGGATGGAATGGGTTAATTACACACTGCAACACCACCAGTGGATATTACCGCAGTAAATAACATGGAGGACAAGGTCAGAGTGTGTGTGAGTGTGAGTGTGAGTGTGAGTGTGTGTGTGTGTGTGTGTGTGTGTGTGTGTGTGTGTGTGTGTGTGTGTGTGTGTGTGTGTGTGTGTGTGCGTGCGTGCGTGCGTGCGTGCGTGCGTGCGTGCGTGCGTGCGTGTGTGTGTGTGTGCGTGCGTGCATGCATGCGTTACTACAACCGGGGACCAAAAATCCCCTCAACGACCGTAAGACCAGAACAACCTCGACTTGACGGGGACATTTTCGGGTCCCCATGGGGTACGACAGTCATTTTCAGGGCTAAGAAATGTTTACCCTTTCCATTTAGAGCTATAAAGAAGTCTAGTCTAGCCAGACTTTAATGTTGCATTCATACCGACAGTACAGGTAACCATCAGTGGCATGAAAATACAAAGCTACATGCTACCATTCATTGTGGGATCGCTTTAGCGATCACACTACTGTTATTGCCACTATTTATTATTCCGCCCGTTTTTTGATTGGTCAAGCTTCACGTGACATCACAATATGTAATATGATATAATCAGGAACAGTACTTTCTAGTGTGACACTATCAACATTCTTAGCGATCCCACACTGTTTCTTCAGGAACAGTACCTTCTAGTTTTCAATGGAAGCCATGGCGACATGAAAATACACAGCTACATGCTACCATTCATTTTCAATGGAAACCAGCAGGATATCAAAGAAGGAGAGATGCCTGCACACTGCCACTTGCACATTTCAAGAGAGCATTTATTTAAAGAACAACGTTTCGGTCGTATAGAGCGTGCCAAAAATCCTGAAGGGGGCGTCAACAAGTGTCTTTTGGTAGCAGCGGACATATTTGAGGGGTATAAACCAGGTTGACTTAGCATTGCCCAAAACAAACATGTCTGCGCTACTACTATGCCGCGCAGACATAAAAGTATTGGCATCAAAATGTACTTAAAGTACAGAATGTCCCATTTCAAGTTGTGTAAAAATCTTTTAAAAATAGCAGATCTACAAGCTCAGAATGCGTCGCGATGCGACACATTGTGAGCTTGTAGATCTGCTATTTTCAAAATATTTGATCGGCTATTTTCAAATGGCCGAAATGTATATAGGGCTGAAGTTGTTAATGTATGTTTTGTAATAATACTGAACATCTACAAAGTAACTAGTAAGTAAAGTTTTCAAATAATTGTAGTGGAGTAAAAGTACAATGTTTGTCTCTGAGATGTAGTGGAGTAGAAGTAAAAGTATTGGAAATTGGAAATACTCCAGTAAAGTACAAACACATCAAAATGGGGGGGTACTTGAAAATTAAAAAGTTTGAGAACCAGTATAGGGTTTCATGGGTCTTAACAGAAAGGCTCTCTCTGAAGCGGAGCCTTGTTTTGTGGGGAGCGATAGCACTGGCTAAAGAGGCTATCTTTGAAGTGACACCCGTTTATTGGGGAGCGATGGCTCTGGTTAAAGTGGCTACAGTGTCTTCACTGGGACTGGGATGTGTGCAAGCGTGGAAATGTGTGTGGGACTGTGTGTGTGTGTGTGTGTGTGTGTGTGTGTGTGTGTGTGTGTGTGTGTGTGTGTGTGTGTGTGTGTGTGTGAACGCACAGACAATAACCACTACAAATAATGGACCATTGTATGTACTACACACACACACACGCACACACACACACACACACACACACACACACACACACACACACACACACACACACACACACACACACACACACACACACACACACACACACACACACACACACACACACACACACACACACACACACACACACACAACTGTACTTGTTACTTGTGAGGACATCAGCATTTTAGGATGACGATTTTATGACTGCTTTTTTGCACCTGAAGCCGAAAATAGCCGATCTACAAAGTCATTGCACAGATCTATACAATCTGCTATTTCTGGTGTGCCATACCAGCACACAACTCTGGCATAACTCCTGAACCTATCCTCTAAATGTCTAATCCTAACCTTTTCAGCACAAGTCCCCAAATCTTGTTTTAACCATAAAACCATTTGTCTTCATGAGAACCTCACCATGTCTGTTTCTCAAATTCAACTATGCTTGTGGGGACATTTGGCTCTCACAAGTATAGTTATACAAGCACACACGCACGCACGCACGCACACACAGGTTTCCAGGGGTAGATTGATGTGAGCGATCAGGCCAGATAGCCAGGAGTGGAGGAACCACATCTATCCAGTGAGTATAGCAGCCAGGAGAAGCTGTTCGTTCAGGGGGAAAGCTGGGCAACAATAGCCCCTCTAATAGCTCCAGTTTGTCTCAGTTAAGACAGCCCGGACCCTTTGTGCGCACACGCACACACACACACACACACACACACACACACACACACACACACACACACACACACACACACACACACACACACACACACACACACACACACACACACACACACACACACACACACACACACGCGTTGTGAGCTTGGAGATCAGACGTTTTGGATTATCCGAAGTACTGTATAAAATAGGGCTTAAAGGAGTAGATTACCAAAGAAAATCCTTGTTTTCTATCAATTGCACACTCCATGCCTTGAATTCAAGGAGATCTTTTTGTTTTTGTCGCATTCCTAAGACAATATGAACGGCCTTTCATCAAATTATTGGCTCAGGAATGCGACAAAAACAAAACAATCTCCATTAATTCGATGCTTCATGGTGTGTATAATTGATAGAAAATAAGTAATTTTTTGGGTGAACTACTCCTTTAATTGGTTAATGTACATTTTGTAATAATGGTCTAAATCTAAAAAATAACTTGCAACTAAATTTGTCAAATAAATGAAATGTAAAAAAAAAAGCACAATATTTGCCTCTGCGATGTAGTGGAGTAGAAGTATGAAAACAACTGAAATAGGCCACTAAAGTAAAAGTACCTCAAAATTGTACTTAAGTACAGTAAAGTACATAAGTACTTGAGTAAATGCACTTAGTTACTTTCACCACTATGCGCAGACTGCGCAGGCACGCGCACGCACGCACACACACACACACACACACACACACACACACACACACACACACACACACACACACACACACACACACACACACACACACACACACACACACACACACACACACACACACACACACACACACACACACACACACACACACACACACACACACCCCTCTTCCAATACCGTCTCCTCTCTTCTATTCATCTCTGCTTCCCTCTCTATTGACCAAAGGAAGCCGGTTGGCTTGCCTCTCCAGCACCAATTATTGTGTCATTTCTCTGCGTGTTTGATCCTGTCTGTCTGAAAGGATATCCTCTCTCTGTTCAATGATTTCCAGCCAGCATCGCTTACGTCTCCTTTTGTGAGATCACTGAGCACAGATTATGGTCCAACGTCTCAACCCAGGCCATAGAATATGTGTCTCAATTAGCCCGCTCCTTTTCTTAACCCCTGCAGCCTACTACAGCACCTGCTTAACTATAAAGGAGCACTTCACCCATTTTCAACCTCATCTTCAGTGGTGGAAAAAAGTACTCAAATGTTTCACTTAAGCAAAAGTATCGATACTGCAATGTAGAAGTAGTCTGTAACAAGCAAAAGTCCGGAATTCAGAATTTACTTGAGTAAAAGTACAAAAGTATCGGTATCAAAATGTACTTAAAGTACCAAAAGTAAAAGTACTAAAATGTTTGAAAATAGCAAATTTCAAATAGCCTAGGTATAAAATAGGGCTAAAGTGGTTAATGTATGTTTTATAATTTAATAATTGATGTCTGCAAAGTAACTAGTAACTAAAGTTTTCAAATAATTGTAGTGGAGTAAAAGTACAATATTTGCCTCTGAGATGTAGTGGAGTATAAGTAAAAGTACTGAAAATTGGAAATACTCCAGTAAAGTAAAATTACCACAAAATTGTACTTAAGTACAGTACTTGAGTACATGTTCTTCAGGGCCAGCTCTAGCCCCTCCCCCCAAGAGCACCTCAGTGTCTTTTTCCTAAGATGCTCGGGTAAATGGTGCATTTATATAGCACTTCTATCCGAAGCGCTTTACATTGATTGTGCCATTAACCCATTCACACACACATTCATACACCGATGGCGGAGGAAACCATGCAAGGCACCAACCTGCTCATCGGGAGCAATTAGGGGTTCAGCGTCTTGCCCATGGACGCTTCGACACTAACTCTAGGGGAGCGCAACCAGCCCGGGATCGAACTGGGAACCTTGCGGTTTTCCAGTTCACTCTACCCGACCACTCTACCCCTGAGCCACTGCCCCCCCCCTCGGGGACAGAGACATTCTTCTTCTTATTATTATGTGCGTGATCCTGACTAATGAAAACCCAAGTGCTTGGAAAATGACTTATATGCCATTCCTATTGAATGAGTGTTGAATTGGGATGTATTTTTGATTGCAAGCGGTGCATGTGCGTGTACATGCTGTAGGTCAATGTACTTACAGTATAATGAGAAACATACAATGGGATCCAAGGATCATTTCATGTATGATAAGCTACACATATCCCGGCTCCAGACATCTTCATATAAGTGGGTATTAGAGTGGAAACACACATTGCAGACTGAAATGTAACTGTAAACAAGATGTATGCATGTCTCTGTTTTCCATCTAATATGTTCTTGTAATCAGATTGTGTGTGCCCATTACACAGATTATGAGTTTCTGGGGGTTATTGTTATATTTTTTAGTATCTGTACTTTACTTGAGAATTATTATTTATTTTCTGCTTCTTATTATTTACTTATTATTTTTGGGGGTGGGTACTATTTCTTTACCTATTTCAAATATAGTGAAAACAGCTGATCTACAAGCTCACAACACATGTAGCGATGTGATGCATTGTGAACCTGTAGATCTGCTATTTGCACTATGGAGATCGCTGATGTGACGTCAGTATATGCCCATATATGCATGACAACATATTGTCATGCATATATGGGCCTTATGCCATGACGACATATTGAGGTTAGATATAGGGAACTCCTTATGGTTATGGCTGAGTCATATGGTGACATCAGAGGCCCCTCCGCCAAGTCCAATTATAGGATTGGTATTTTTTACGTCAAAGTTTTAAAACAGCAAAGAATTGATATAAAAAGAAAATGTACTTTGCAATTTATACTTATGTTTTTTTAAAGCATGTACTTATGAATAATTTAAAAGCAAAAGTACTCCAGCACTTTAACTCAAGAACACATTTGACCAAGGAACATTCACTTGTAAATAATGGAGTAATATTTGACCAGGAGTATCTATACTTTACTCAAGTACTGGGTAGGCCGGTCACAATATTTTTTCGGTTCCATGTTGAAAGATTTTCACACATTTCTGAATATTGAAAAAAGCTGATATAGCTGATCTACAAGCTTGCAAGGCGTCACTTCATGGCACGTTTTAAGCTTAAATATGTAAATAATTTCTTTGTATATTTAAAGGTAGGGTAAGTGATATTTTTTGGTTAAAACAAAAAGTATTTTGTTAAAAGGTTAAAGCACTATATTCTGATAGTAATCATTGCTATAGAGTGTTTGTTCAGTAACAGGAGTCTCCCCGTCTCTCCAGCTCTTTCATAAACAGAAAATACATGTTCAAGTTCCAATTTTGTCTGCTCATTTCTTATTTCTTATCTTCCAATTTCACTTGTTTAATCTATATCCTGATTGAGTTCTCTATCCTGATTGGATAAAATTGGAAAGGAAACTGAAACGAAACTGCATTTTCTGTTTTATAAAGAGCTGGAGAGACAAGGAGACTCCTAATACTGAACAAACACTCTATAGCAATGAGTACTATCAGAATATAGAGCTATTTAACACTTATTTTAACCAAAGAAAATCACTTACCCTACCTTTAAGTTATTTGTCATATCTGCCCTGTGAAATGTCTTATTACGAAGCCTAAATGGCAAACGTTCAAAACCAAACAATTAACTTATTAATCACAATCATTTGAGTGACAATTAATCGTCAACTTAATATTTGTAATCGTGACAGCCCTAGTACTGGGGTTGAGTACTTTGTCCACCACTGGGAGACACACATTACAGAGTGACATTCACTGTATAAATAAGCCTCCGTTTCCCAGCTAATATTACAGTGCCATATTCTTGTTATCATATTATGGAGAGATTATGAGGTCCTGTGGGTTGTTATGTTTGGGAATCAGTAAGGGAAGCATGCCAACTGGAAAGCAGCAGGCTCCAGCATACCCCAAATAATATTGGAATATTAATGTGCCCGGAAACACTCATTCATAAATAGTACATCAGCTCTGCATTTTTGTTTTGCTACTGGAACTGTGATATTTACCCTCCAGTCTAGGGGTCTTCAACGTTTTCAGTCCAAGGACCCCCTAGCTGAGAGAGAGATGAAGCAGGGACCCCCCACTACATATTGTATAAAATTGTGTTTTAGATTCAACTTTTTTTGTTTACTTGGTCTGCCCTTTTTTCTCTCTACACCTACAGTATGACCTCTTTGCCCAAAATAGCCGATCTACAAGCTCACAACGCCTCGCAGCGCGAAGCGTTGTGAGCTTGTAGATCTGCTATTTTTGGCTAAAGTTCTCCTCAGAAAAAGGGATGCTAGGGTTCAAGGTGGTTATGGTAAAAAAAACTAAAACATATCACACAAAGATTTGGCGGACCCTCTATAGTAGCTCTGAGGACCCCCTAGGGGTCTCGGACCCCCTGTTGAAGACCCCTGCTCTAGTCTTATAGTAAAAACTGTATTTGGAGCACTTTTACCCCCCTCTTCACCAAACCTCTTTGCGTGTCGTGTTTGCGCCGCGTGGTGATCTTGTAAATCGGCTATTTTTGGCTAATGTTCCCCCCAGAATATGGATGGTTCTACTTGTTAAATATAACATTAATGATCTGAAAGATGGATTCATACATAAATCATAGATATATAAACCTAGATACCTCATTGGCTGCTGCAGTTCGTTGGAGCGACCTGTATCGCGGCCGTCATATTAGAGGGGGCACGCTGCCACGCAAAGTGACTACTGACCAATCACAGTGCGTTGACTACTGGCCAATCACAGCGCGTCTTTTCCAGGACTTGTCAGAATCTAGTTGTCCCGCCCCCCACCTGCCTCTGATTGGCCTATACCGAACGTCCCCTTCTGTGACGCACGCGGGAGCTTCCCACTTGCCCTGCGGAAGCGCGCTCGAGATACAGACGCCTCAGAGCCGGAGGCGGCGTCCATCTTTATAGGTCTATGACGAAAATGGCCGATCTACAAGCTCACAATACATTGTACTGCGCGTATGTTGCGAGTTTGTAGGTCTGCTATTCGCGATGCGTTTGCAAGCTTGTGAGAATGTAGTGTATTTGTAAGGATTCCTAACGGCTTTCTCCTTGTGCTGTCTCCTACTCAAGATGTGAAAGAAAAGGCTGTTTTTATTTAATTTAAATTTTTGTATAGAGACCTTTTCAGAAGTGTTCACACCTGGTTACATTCGACTACACTGCCCTTTGAACAAAAGACAATTTATTGGACTGTACATTTAATTGCAATGCAGTGCATGCGTGTTACAAAAAAAGGCTGGGGAAAAAGGCTTTACTGTGTGCATTACATTCGCCCATTCGAACACACATTTGCTGACTGAATTGGTTTGGTTTTGTACAGTGGTGTAAAGTAACTAACTACATTTATTCAAATACTGTACTTAAGTAAAATGTTGAGGTATTTTTTTTTTACTTTAGTGGAGTATTGCCAAATTTCAATACTTTTACTTCTACTCCACTACATCTGAGGAAAATATTGTACCTTTACTCCACTTCAATTATTTGAAAACTTTAGTTACTAGTACTTCGCAGATATAAATTATGATATTATAAAACATACATTAACCACTTTAGCCCTATTTTATACATAGGCTATTTGAAAATAGCAGATCTACAAGCTCACAACGCGCCGCACTGCGACACGTTGTGAGCTTGTAGATCTGGTATTTTCAAACATTTTAGTACTTTTACTTTTGGTACTTTAAGTATATTTTGATGCCAATATTTGAGCACAGGCCTTTTACTTGTAACAGAGTATTTCTATATTACGGTATTGATACTTTTACTCAAGTAAAAATAATTTAGTACTTTTTCCACCACTGGTTTTGTACGGCACAGATGCATGAGTTAGCCTACGTGTGCCATGTGCCTACACTGGCAACAAAAGACAATGATATTGCACTGTAGTCAAATACAACTGTTGTAATGCAATGCATTTGTATGTTAGGCTACTTTGTTATTATGGCAGGAGATGCAGTCTAAGTATTGTATTTTCATATTTTCAAACATGGAGCCCTTTGAAAAAACAGTTACATCAAAAATAATCTTGTTTTCATCAGCCGGGACCTGGACAACAAGCAAACAAGGTAAAACCCATACATCCTCTTCCCCTAAAAACTTTCTGTGATGTTATTCTGATCTAATGAGATAAGAGGATAGAATAAACAATGTATACAATTTGTGTTATCTTCTGATAGTTCTACTTGAATGTTGACATGAAATAATAATCCCTCTGGTGTTTGAGTAGCGCGAGGACACTAAAAACACAGTGTGTAGTAAGCACTGCTTTGGTCGTGTACTGTTTCTCTGTTATTATTACAACTCAAGACAACGTCAGGAACACAGTCAAACTTTAATATTCACTCTAAACTCTGACAAGTGACACATGACATTCTCTATCTTCCAAAACCGCATAGTACACAGCGCCCCCCCTGAGGCACCTAAGGAAGTACCATTACAGTTGAATTGAAGTGTACACGGGTACGGAAGAATCATGGCCAATGTGAATGCTGGCCAGCGGGGAGAGGGCAATCGTACTCAGGAACGATTCGAATCAATTGGATCCAGTGACAATCCACCCTAGCAGTGGACATAACACTGTGTGCGTATGTGTGTGGGATGTGAAGGACGCTGAGAACATTTTCATCGACCTTACACAATCTTAATTCTTTATTGCACGCCAAGAACAGCAGACATACAAGCTCACAACGCGTCGTGGATGCAACGTGTTGTGAGCCTGAAGGTCTGTTATATTCTCAGCCGTGCTCAGCACACGACAGAGCATTAGGCTTAAAGCAAGTACGCCCAACTGTCCCAAGCCTCTTTCTCCCAAACTAACGAATTCACATAACAGCATAACAATAATTCAATAATATGCAGCTGTTCGATGCACCAATGTCTTTTTCATGTTTTTCAACTCCATTCAGTTCTAAGCAGCTCATCACATCCAAACAGCAATGTCATTCTTTATGAGCTCAGTATGGCTAGAGCTGACCAAAGGAGTCCGACATTGGGTCTATAGTTCAAATACAGTCCAGTGGAAATAACTTCTTCCTTTCATCAGTGTGCATGCTGTTCCATACCCAGTTCTTTTTGGGGAGAGCACCGGTACTGGTCCAGCCAGTCGGCGCCCTGCGTATGTGCGAGGTTTTATAACAAAAGATCAAACGCGATCAAACACACATCCCCGACACCTTTTGAAGGCAGGCGGTGGACCCAAAAAGAACGAAGATGAAAGGCAGGTATAAAAGGAAGGCCGTAGCTCCCTTAGGTGACCTTTTCAATTTAGACATCCAACCAGTGACGCTTTCAGTCAAAGAAGAAGTGCATTGACTCGAAACACCACTTGTCAATGCCTGAATACAATAAAATAGAAAATGAAGTCACCCAAAAGTCATGCAGTGTAACTTTTCCAACTACACAAAGGTTATTTGTGATATAATCTGTCACTGGTATATTTTTCACAATAACCATTTCACATGAATGTGTTTTTTTCTTTTTTGACAACTTCTATAAAGACTATTAAACATGTTTTTTTATTCCAAAATGTTGGAGGCCATGAAAATGTACGAGGAATGTATTTATGTAATATTTTAAGAATACATGCTGTTCCTGAGTGATGTGTGGTGTTGTTGCTTTACAAAAAAAAGTATCACTGGGCGCTAGGACCCTGCAGCAATCCTTTTTCAGTGTTCCTTCCTTGCAGACCAACGCTAAAATATACGACTAAAATGAATGGCTTTAAGGGAAGCTACTGTGTGGGCTTAAACATTCAAAGACAAAAAAAAAAAAACACAAGTTCACTGAGCTTGTAGATGGGCTATTGTCGAATAGCCAAAGTATAACATAGGTTTACAAGTGGTTCAATATTTACTGCCAGTATGCGAGTGAGTGAAACAAAATGAGGGCTCCCTCCGTGCCAATCACAGCAATGAGGACGTTTATGTGGTTTTGGGTTTGTAATAGCATACAGCCCACTATTCTATTTTCCTCACACCATTTATCCTGCATTTCACATCACTTGGAGATTGTGGGAAGGTTTAGCAAGAAGGGTAATGATAGATTCATCTTCCCCAAGGAGACAACCAATAGACTCAGTCAGTGGCGTCAGGTCAGCAAAAGTATGGCAAGGTTAGGGTTGGCATCTCCCAGAGATTAAAATAAGGGACACCTGTCCTGGGCGCGTGGCAAAACAATGTGGGGGTCAACCCCCCCAAAACCCCCGAAATGCATAGAAAACTATGCATTATACCTATAACACAATACAAACTATGCATTACCTATAACACAATACAAACACAATGGTCTTACACCTGCATTAGGCTACTATTCATGATTTTTTTTTCCTGGAGGCCTGCCAAGGTATGGCACCTGCCATACCCAATTGACGCCCCTGGACTCAGTCTATCTCAGTGGTTCTCAACCAGTGGTCCGGGGACCACCAGTGGTCCTTTGGAGGGTGCCAGGGGGTCCCCAGAAAAATTAGTTAACATAGGTTAACAATAAGTTTAACCGCTTAGCTTTGGCTATTCAAAAATAGCAGATATACAAGCTCATAGAGCGGCACCGAGTGCCGCACTATGAGCTTGTATATCTGCTATTTTTGAAAAATCTTGAAAAAATGTGCAAATCTTTGAATAGATATATATATATTTAAAGCAAACATTTTTAACTCAAATCTATGCTTCTGGGGTACAAAACATGTTCAGATGGGGGTCCGCGGCCAAATGTATATCAATTTAGGGGTCCTTGGCATGAAAAAGGTTGAAAACCACTGGTCTATCTGATAAAGTAGTTGATGGTCATGGTATCAACAAGGGTACCAGTATGTGCTTATACGCAGATGAGAGTGATTCAACACATGCGTGTACTGGGTTGAGCAGATGTCGGTCCTATAATCATAACTAATGTTTTAGGTTTTGGGTTGTGAGTTTGTAGATCCACTATTTTCGCTAATTTGGAAATGGGGCTGAAGTGGTGACTTATTTTTCGGCACCCCCTGTTCGCCTCTGCTTGAACGTATACTGAGCAGGATTGCCTCCCTTGAAGTAGCACAAACATATCCTAACATTACCCTGCTAAATAATGCATGATCCATCCATGTCTGTCTACAGGGATCCTGCCCAGGAGTTTAATAACAACCAACAGGCCAATTACAAAGCATCCATCCATCGGGCTTATGGGATCTAAACAGCAGACCCTCTGGGCTATGGGAAACGACGTGATTTGTAAACAGCTGATTGCAAGTTGTTTTACACGTGACAAGCAGCAGAATGCTTCTCGGTACACATTTAAAATACCCTCCAACATCACAGAGGTTTTGGACACGAAGCACTGGCCCAATGCGGTGGTGGAAAAAAGTACTCAGACATTTTACTTAAAGGTAGGGTAAGTGATTTGCTTTGGTTAAAATAAGTGTTAAGTAGATCTATATTCTGATAGTACTCATTGCTATAGAGTGTTTGTTCAGTATTAGGAGTCTCCTTGTCCCTCCAGCTCTTTATAAAACAGAAAATGCATTTTCGTTTCAGTTTCAGTTTCATTTCCAATTTTATCTAACCAGGACAGAGAACTCAATCAGGATACAGATTAAACAAGTGAAATTGGAAGTGATGACACTAAGAAATGAGCTGACAAAATTGGAACTGGAACACTATACAAATTAAGCTTAAAAATGGGTACTTTCTCCTGATTGGCTGAGATTTTGACACCTACCGAAAAATGTATTTTCTGTTTATTAAAGAGCTGGAGAGACAGGGAGACATCTGTTACTGAAAATACACTCTATAGCAATGATTACTATCAGAATATAGTATTTTAACCTTTTAACAAAATACTTTTTGTTTAAACCAACAAATATCACTTACCCTACCTTTAAGTAAAAGTATCAATACTGCAATATAGAAACACTCTGTTACAAGTAAAAGTCTGGAATGCAAAATTTACTTGAGTAAAAGTACAAAAGTATTGGTATCAAAATGTACTTAAAGTACCAAAAGTAAAAGTACAAAACGCACTACTAGTTGTGAGCGTGTAGATCTGCTATTTTAAATGTGTAAAATAGGGCTGAAGTGGTTAATGTATGTTGTATAATGTAATAATTGATAATTGCAAACTAACTAGTAGCTAAAGTTTTCAAATAATTGTAGTACAATATTTGCCTCTGAGATGTAGTGGAGTAAAAGTACTAGACATTGGAAATACTCCAGTAAAGTAAAAATACCTCAAAATTGTACATAAGTACAGTACTTGAGTAAATGTACATAGTTACTTTACACTACTAGCCCAATGTGGGGATTCCATAAATAACAGTACAGGTGAATGTGTGTTGATTGGGGGGGGTGGGGGGGTGGGGGGGTGGGGGGGTCGGTTCCTGCTATCAACATAGCGCACCGAAGTCTGACATCACTGCCACTAGAAGGCGCTGTACCCCTGGATCACAGCTTTATTTTTCCCATAAGGGGAATCTTAGATTGCATCATGTAATGATAATGATAATGATAATGAATTTATTTGTATACGCTTTTCTAAACAATGTTACAAAGTGCTTTACAGAAAACAAGCAATAAAAAAACAACCAAGCAATAAAGATACCAATATACAGCAGTAGAAGTAAAAGTGCCAGTTAGACTGAAGAAAAACACTTGGCATACAAGTGTGTTTTCAGAAGAGATTTAAAAGAAAACACAGATTGTGCTGGCCTCAGCTTCTCAGGGAGGGCTTTCCAGAGTCCAGGGGCCTGGACCCAAAAAGCCCGCTCACCCCGAGTAGCGAGGTTTGCCGTAGGAACGACCAATAGAGCCTCGTCTGAGGATCTGAGGTTATACGCTCCGGCTTGTATAGGCTCCAGCATATCAGTAATGTACTTGGGAGCCTGTCCATGCAGGGCTTTAACCCTTTAAGACCGGGAACGCATCTGTGTCATTTTAAGATTTCTTTGGCTATTCAAGTATGTAATAGCAGATATACAAGCTCATAGCGCGGCACTGAGTGCCGCGCTATGAGCTTGTATATATGCTATTTTTTAGAAAAATCGTGAAAATGTGTGCAAATCTTTAGTTTGAATATATATATATACTTTTTTAAAGTGAAAGTTTTTAACTCAGATCTTTGCTTCTGGGGATTTTACAAATGTCTTCTAAATCTAAATAAGTACTTTTTTCCCGAAAGTTTGATAAAAAAAAAAAAAAAGACTTATGTTGCTATATTATCAATGGTTTTCAAACTTGTCAAGGACCTCCAAAATAATATGTATTTGACCGCGGACCCCCTCCCATCTAAAAATATTTTGTTCCAGGGACCCCCAGAAGCAAAGATTTGAGTTAAAAATGTATAAAGATTTGCACAAATTGTCAGGTTTTTCTAAAAATAGCAGATCTACAAGCTCATGAGCTTGTATATCTGCTATTTTTGAATAGCCAAAGAAATCTTAAAATTCCCGGCCTTAAAGGGTTAAAAGTGATGAGCAAAATCTTAAAATCACTTCTGGAGCTTAACAGGTAACCAGTGGAGAGCAGCCAATATAGGGGTGATATGATCCCGCTTCTATAAGTGTTTGTTAACAGTCTAGATGCAGAGTTCTGAACTAACTGAAGACGGGATAAAACTTTTTAGTATAGAGTATAGGGAATTGCAGTAGTCTAGGCGTGAATAAATGACGGCATGAATTACTTTTTCAAGGTCCGTAGTTGATGTAAGAACTGTGGTCCATAAATAAACAAATCACCCCGGAGATTTTACTCATAAGGATATGAAGCATCAACAGTGACAGTGAAAAAGTACCAATTTATCCAGAGAGTAAGACAATCATATATATTTTCTTCTCCAACACAGAGTACGACACAGAGTCACATACTGTAACTGACAGAATGTTCTCAAACTTTTTCATGTCAAGGACCCCCAAATTGACACTCGCGGACCCCCATTTCAAAAGATATGCCAGGGACCCCCATAAGAGACATTTTTTACGGCTCTAGCAGTGATTCTCAACCATTTTAATTTCAAGGACCCCCAGTTTGACATGCATTAGGGCTACGGACCCCCATTTAATGGCATTTATATCTCTGGGACCCCAATTTATATTGTAAAATCAATGTTCATTTAACTCTGAGAGTGTACAAATTCCATTTGGACACTCTCAGAGTTACAGACCCATAAGGGTCCATTTGGTTCCTATCCATCATTTAGCTGGGGACCCCCTGGAACCCCCTCAAGTACCCCTGGGGGTCCCCGGACCCCACTTTGAGAACCAATGATCTAAGATTTTCCTATGGGGATTCCAATACAAAAAAATAAGGCTGTGACCCAGGGGTAGTGGGAGTGACGTCAGGACTTAGGTACTCTATTTTGGTCATTTCTATGACGCACCGGGTCCAGCTCTGTCTGTCTGTCTGTCTGTCTGCTCTCAGTCTGTCTGTCTGTCTGTCTGTCTGTCTCTCCATCTCTATCTCTCTCCGTCTATCTCTCTCTCTCCCTCGTCTCTCCCCCCCTCCCCCTCTCCCTCTCCCTCCCTCGTCATGTGTCCCCGGCTGCCTCTAGAATCCCAGCTAAGTGGCTGTTTATCGTGGTGGGTGTTCCGGCAGATTCCGTGCCTATCCATTATGGTGTGTGAGTCAGGCCTGTTAGTGTAGGACCATTAGATGCAGAGCCGACAGCACTGACCCTGGCGGTTCCAGTGAGCTAAAATACAGGTTAATATCATTGCAGGGCACACAGTTCCCGGGCGAGAGCACTTCTATTAATGATGTGTTTGATTCCCACAGGGTCAGGCCATGCTAAACAGCCACGAAGCTATTTTACTGTACGGTGTAGCGTGGATACACGTGTCCGCTAGGTACGTGGGCAGTGGTGGGAAAAACACGCTTTTTACTTAACCCATTAAAGGAGTTCCAGTCATATTAGGTGTTTGCTTTGATGTGTCGCTAATCACTCACCAACATACCAGGGGCAGTTGAACTTTTTCATAGAAGCCCCTGTTGTCCATTGTGGAGACCCCGCATAATGGAGTACTGTGTAACAACAAAAATCGCCTATTTTAGCAGCTCCAAAGTTCGTTTTTTTCCCACTAATCCTCATTATGCAGTGTCCTGACACTCAAACATGCACTGAATGTCCCTCATGAGCTGCCATGCAGAACAACGTGGAAGCTAGTCCTCGGTGTTGCCAGATTCTGTGAGAGAAACAACAGCTCCATGTCAAGTAATGTCATTATAAGCAAACACCTAATATGACTGGATCTCTCCTTTAAGACCGATTCTACATAGCCTGGCATGGCCAGACCAATATCACTGCGTAGATATTAGTCTGGAATCTCTGTTAAAAAGAAATGCCTCATGGTGATAAACCCGCCCCATATTTGCATACTGGGCCTTGATTGGTGCCCCACAACTTCGGGGGCAGGGAAATCCAATCACAACCGAGTGGGGCCAGACCAAATCTGCCACGTTTTTTTTTTTTTGTGCTGGCAGATTCGTCTGGTTTCCAGCTAGATTCTTACAGTTTTCAGAACAAACTTATGTTGCTATATCAGTGGTGCTCAAACATTTTCATGTCAAGGACAAACATGTTACCTTGGTTCTCATGCAGTACATGATGAGTCATGCCCTTCTTTCTATGTACGAAACCTTAAAAAAAAGGTCTGCTCCCATTCCATCCACTCGGATGCTTTTATAGAGTCTTTCATCTGCCGGTGTAATCTACTAGCTCTCTGACCACGGCCGAACCCTGAGAGCCCGCTGAGCTTTTGAATAACAGAACAGTGAGTGCAGAGAATCAGTCCACCGTGACCTCCTCCCCATCGTGTGTGTGTGTGTGTGTGGGGGGGGGGGGGGGGGGGGGAGGGGGTGTGAAGGGGGCTGAGCACATTTTCATCGACCTTGCAAACTGTTAACACATTGATTGCCATGTTATGATATTTGAAACGCCGTGGAAGCGACATTGTGTCCCAAAAACACAAACAAAACAGTCCCCGTGCGTTAGCGGATGGATCTGTGTATCCATAGGAACGACAATGTTCCAACCGCGATCCGCCATTTTGGGGCTTCGGTCCGCTGAAAACTAGTGGTTTTCAATGCAAGAAAAAGAAAGAAACTGAGTTACAGCTGTTCTGAAAATCCCAAACAGGAAGCGGATGGCTTCCTGTTTTTTTGGAAGGACGTCACATCCACATTCTACTTCTCTGAGTGACGATCGATCATTCCAAAGCTGCGTTAGGTCGCCCCTTGTGGAATTTTCCCCCAAAAAATGAAAGAACGCATCAATGCGATCTTGGCCATCAATGTGTTTATTCATAATTCATTGCACGCCAAGAATAGCAGACGTACAAGCTCACAAGACACAGCGGATGCGACGCGTTGTGAGCTTGTAGGTCTGTTATATTCTCAACCGTTCTCGGCACGCCGACACCATCTCGCGACGGAGCATAAATTAGGCTTAAAAGCAGGAACGCCCAGCTGTCCCAAGCCTCTTTCTCCCAAACTAACACATTCACATAACAGCATAATGTGACAGAAATAATGAACACCTATATTTTGGGGAAAAAGCAGCAGCATGTCAAGTTTGCCGTTGCATATCTTAAATGTAATGTTATTTTGACCAATCTGTGTGGTAGAATATGTTAATACAATATATTGTCGCTGTCGGGCAGAAAACTCATATCTCCCTATATTTCAACTTGTCATTTGTTTTTCGTATATTAATGCCCTACTTCGTCAAACTACAGTGTCACACACGAGTAGCATAAATAGCGATCTACAAGCTCACAAGTTCACCGTGTGCGCGTGTGTGTGTGTGTGTGTGGGTGGGGGGGGGGGGGGGGGGGGGGTGAGTGTGTGTGTGTGTGTGTAACGCCCGGGATTTCGAACCCGGGTCTCCCACGTGGAAAGCCAACATCTTAACCACAAAGCCAAAGGGATATCCCCATCGCTCGGGGTTGATATTAGACTTTCAGCCCATCAGGCTAAGGTAGTGAACCACTCTGTTACACACGTGTGTGTGTGTGTGTGTGTGTGTGTGTGTGTGTGTGTGTGTGTGTGTGTGTGTGTGTGTGTGTGTGTGTGCGTGCGTGCGCGCGCTCACGCATATATGTGTGTGAGAGTGTGTGACATGTCACGGAAGGCAGAGAACATATCTATCGACCCCGCAAACTCCCTAAAAAAAGCCAGCACACACTGCACACACACACACTGTCCCCAAGCCTCTTTCTCCCTAAAACTAACGAAGACACATACAGCATATGACAAAATAATGAACATTCATATTTTTGGGGGAGGAGGAGGAAAAAACGGCGGCGTGTCAAAAGTTTTGTCATTGCGTGTCTTAAATTTAATGAGGATTCCCAGCCTATGAAATGGTTGCCTTATTGTCAGGAGTTGCTATGGTAGGATAGCTTAATGGACCCCACAGGCACCCGGCTGTCCTAATGGAGTCTTCTCCTCTGGGGAGATGGCTGTGCTGCTCTCCTTCTCCACCAGAATAAATAGATACAGGTAGAGGGATGCAACCGTTCACTGTCGGGGTGGAAACCTCGTATGTCTATTAACTGTTAACTCATTCACTGCAAAGGACGACTTTTTTTCTTTCCCCAAAAGGCCCACACTGCCACAGACTTTTTTTCGGGGGTGTTTCCACTAGATGGCGCTCTTCGCTAACACATGAGCAACCATTTCATCCCCAGATGCACGCAGAACCAGGAGATCACTTGATCCCAAGATGTACCGCTCCATTCACTTCCTGGTTAATAGCGTATTTGTGAAATCGCCTGTATCTCGCCTCTTGTGTTTTTGACGAGACATGCTATTTTCAACGGCCTATAAAAAGCGAACGGGAGGTCGCGATAACCCCCGTGATTACCAACGATCAGGGGATCGATCATACTGGACATAAATATTTTCGAAAAATTGCTGGCAGAAATAAGGCTGGCAGTGAAAGAGTTAACCGTTCAGGATATGGAAAGTACAATCAAAAGTTCCAATGGATCCGATATTGTTATTATTTAGTGACAACTAAGCTCTGGTTGATACTTTTCTTTGGTTTATAAAAATCACTACAGGCAGACTTCTCCACTCCACTTTCACTTGAAAAAAAAAGTATATACAAAAATTATAATATATACATATTAGTGATGAGCGGGCCGACCCGTAACCCCGCGGGTCAACCCGCGCGGCGTGGGTGGTCGAGTCTGGATTTTAGGCAATTATGCAGGCTGCGGGTGAGCGGGTCAGCCGCTCTCACAGGGAAAAAAAAAAGAAAAAAAAAATATTTTGAACAACATGCTTGTTTATTAAGCCCATGACAATGTTGTGCTACTGTAGACATTTAAAGCGACTTTGGGTACTTAAAAGAGCGCTATATAAATCTGAGCTATTATGATGATGATTATCTTTTTTTTCCTACCGCGGGTCGCGGGCGGGTTGAGCCATAGATTTATATATGGGTTCGCGGGGCGGGTTGAGGCGGGTTGGGTTCCGTGGCGGGGCGGGTCATGAAAAAATCCGACCCGCACATCACTAATATATATACATACGCGCACGCGCACACACACACACACACACACACACACACACACACACACATACTGTATATAATACTGTATATAATACTGTAGCAAAATTATCATTGACTTCAAAAAAGCCTTTGACCGTGTCTGGCATGAAGGGTTATGGCAGGTGCTCAGAAACTACAACTTCAACAATAACATCATACAGGTCATCCAAGCACTCTACACGGACTCCACCAGTGCAGTTCTCATAAACAACAGCATGGGAGAACCTTTTAAAACATCTATTGGGGTCCGTCAAGGCTGTCTCCTCTCCCCTGTCCTATTTAACATCTTTCTGGAAAACATCATGGATGAAGCACTCCAAGAATTCCACACCTCCATATCCATCGGAGGAAGACCCATCTCCAACCTCCGCTTCGCTGACGACATCGACCTCATGGGGAAAAGCGAGGCCGAACTCCAGGAACTCACCACCAGACTGGAAGAGGCGGCGAGAGCATATGGCATGGAGATAAGTGCAGAGAAAAGTAAGATCCTGGTCAACAGCCACAACCATGTATCTCCAACGAAGATCACAATGAACGGGCAGACGCTGGAGGAAGTAAAGGACTTTAAGTACCTCGGGTCCTATGTGAGTGAAGATGGCAGCTCCACAAAAGAGATAAAAGCAAGAATTGGCATTGCAACATCAGCCATGACGAGACTGGCCAGTATTTGGAAAAGTAACACCATCAGCTTCTCAGTGAAGGTCAGACTTTACAAGTCACTTGTACTCTCCACCCTACTCTATGGCTGTGAGAGCTGGACACTCACAGCGGACACTGAGCGCAGGGTACAGTCCTTTGAAAGCAAGTGCTATAGAAGAATGCTACATATTTCATATAAAGAACACCGGACAAATGATTATGTTAGACAGTTAGTCACCACCCATGCTGAAGAACAGGAGCCCCTACTCTCAACAGTAAAACGTCGCAAACTGGCCTGGTATGGCCATGTCACAAGGCATACCTCCCTGTCAAAGACCATCCTACAGGGGACAGTGGAGGGGAAGCGGAGAAGAGGCAGGCAGAGAAAGTCCTGGATGGACAACATCAAGGAATGGACTGGCTGCAGCTTCCAAACCCTGCTACGCACAGCAGAAGATCGTGAGCGCTGGAGATCCCTGACTGCCCAAGCATCCACCATGACACCCCTACGGCCCCCTAGGCCATGGGATGAGTGAGTGAGTGAGTGAGCAAAATTAGCAAAACATCTAGCTCACAACACGCCGTATCGCGACACGTACGATAATTAATATTTTGTGTGCAACACTGCAGTATGACGAAGTAAAGCAAAACATCTATTTATACATTTTTTTCAATAACTAAACTAAACTAAAAAGTTGGAAAAACGGAGATAGGAGGTTTCTGGCTGACAGCAGCCGGGCTACAGGGATGCAATGGTCCTTGAAGCAGTAAAGTTGCTACAAACACATGGGCTGTCTGGGGCTGGCCAGCTGCTCACGGAGACCATTACCTCTCTCACCTGACAGTGTGTGTGTGTGTGTGTGTGTGTGTGTGTGTGTGTGTGTGTGTGTGTGTGTGTGTGTGTGTGTGTGTGTGTGTGTGTGTGTGTGTGTGTGTGTGTGTGTGTGTGCTTTCTGCATTTCCCCGTGTTGTGCTATAATGAGGTCTCCAAACTAAAAGTTTTTCCCCTGTTTTTTCCAGTCTGCAAACTGCTGCCACTGCCTATAACCGGAAAATGAGCTGGGGTGGACCAGGTGGGCAAAAAAAATATATATATATATGCATTTTAGCCACCCTCCATAACCTTAACCCATTAAGACCGGGAATGCATTTGTGTCATTTTAGATTTGAACCATTAAACCGTTGTTTTATACTTTGGCTATACAAAAATAACAGATATGCAAGCTCATAGCGCGGCACTCTGTCTGCGGCCAAACATATATGTCAATTTCGGGGTTCTTGACATGAAAACGTGTCAGAACTATTGCTTTACCCAACCGCCATGAGGCTGATTTAAACATCTTTAAGTGGCATTTCTTCCTCGGCCTAGTGGGAATGTGCGTGCAAGATTTCTCCTGATGGCGCAAATCTAAAAAATTCGGGGCAGAGGTTCGGCTTTGGCATCCAGGCAGTGTGAGTGCACAGTTTCGCAGTGACCGGGCCAACAGTGCTGGAGATTAGCTGTTCACAGACAGACAGTCACACACACACACACGGACGGACAGGGTGCAAAACATACTCTCGCCATGCCTTTCGGCCTGGTGGAGACAATAATACAGTATCAATACACTGGAGATGGAGCATATTTAACACCATATTGTCGCTGTTGTATGTCCATATTGTTTTTTTTTTTTTTTTTTTATTAAGGGCCTACTTCATCATACTACAGTGTCACACAAAAGTAGCAAAAATAGCCGATCTACAAGTTCACAAGCTTGTAGATTGTCTTGTAGATGTAGATGTGAGCTTGTAGATCTGCTATTTTTGATATTGTTGAATTTGAATCATGAAAAGTAACAGTTTTGGACATAATGAGGTCTTCCACCCGACAGAGACGGCAAACTACTGGTTTCCCATTCAAGAGTTTCAGTGGCAGTGTAGGCTCATGAAACATAGAACATTAAGTTCTAATAAAGACCTCAAAACTATTGAGATCTTTTTTTCACTCCTGTGGATGAAATTCTTGCCATGTAAATGTGGAAAATAATGCACAATAAAATAGTCCTCCAAGTTTCCAGGAGAATGAGAGTGGTAATTGCGGCACTCCGAAATAAAACGGCGAGTATTACAATGAAACATGAACACCATGGAGGCAATCAGAGGAGGAGCAGCTGCTCTGCATCTCAAGAGTTACATCAAATCTAACCTGGCATCATTGGTCCGTCTTTCCACCTCGGAGGAAAGCCTGGTATTCGTTATTAAAGGCCTGTGTGATCCGGTCTAGGCCACACCTACTGAAAACCCCCAAAAAAAAGCAATTCTATTTTTCGGTTTGGCGGAGCCGCTTTGTTTTGGTTCCCCCCGTTCGTTTCCCCAATCCCTATCTAAATGGAATAGAATATCCCCGTGGGATAACAAGGTAGACAGATGCTAAATAGTCTCCGGAAAGTACACTCACATTTATATCTATTTTGTATTTTAAAAATAAGTTAAACTACGCCGCATCAAGGATTTTATTAGGAAGGCCCTTTTACAATGCCCTTGATCGCGGCTGGAGTTATTTTGGGGTGAGGTCTTTCCGGATGTGCGGGTTCCGGCCGCCTGATGACGCGCCTGGTGACGTAGGGATACTCCCGCTCCCGACCGGATCACATCACAAACCCGAAAAAAGCTATGCTATTGGTTGTGCAGCTTGTCAATCAAATCATCACAAAGTAGCCACGCCCCTCCTACAGCATACCCTACTTTATCATCAATTTTAAAACAAATGGGACCATAATTTACCAAAACACATATCATGGTGATTGAAAGAAGACTTTAAACTAGCAACTGGAAGCATATAGTATTTATGACAATGTTTATTAAGGTAATAAAATCAAGTGTAAAGACACATCCGCTTGAATGGAGCCTATAATACTTTCTGACACCAGCAGGGGTGAAACAGCGAGACTACAGGCCATTCATATGAACTGTCATTTCCTCTACAGCCTCAATTTACAACTCAGAAGCTGGCCCCTTGGTTCCAATGTATCCAATGTAGTTATTATTTAGTCACAAGCTCTTCTTAATACTTGTCAAAAACCCACACACATAAAGGTAGAGTAAGTGATTTTCTTTGGCATTGACCTGTGTTACATAGCTCTATATTCTGATTGTACTCATTACTATAGAGTGTTTGATCAGTAAGAATTGTCTCCGTGTCTGTCCAGCTCTTTATTAAGCAGGGAAAAAAACACTCTGTAGCAATTATTACTATCAGATGACAGTGCTTAACCTTTTAACCAAAACATCACTTACAAATCACTTACTGTACCCTACAGTACCTTTAATCACTTTCACATTCACTTAATAGCAAAATAAAACTTCTAATACCAACATAGCCAATATACAAGCTCACAACGTGTCACAATGCAACTCATTGTGAGCTTGTAGATCGGCTATTTTTGCTAATTTTGTGAGACACTGTACGAAGTGCGAAAAAACAAAACAAAAAGTGTGAAAAAACAAAAATATGGAGACAGCGATATGATATGATTATGCAGTAGCGTTACAAGATCAACCCTCACTTTATTTTCAGAGTTTTTAAACTAAAACGAGAAAGAAAAAAAAAAGAGAAAAAAACAACTCCTCCATCACAGTCATAGTATCAGGAGACTTTGATTCAGTCAGAATTGAGTATACAGGTTAAAGATTACAGGCATTATTATGTTTGGCTAATTTGAAATTGTATGTGTTTTCTTTCCCTTACAGACCTCTGAATTGTGTAGGAAGAAACTTGAATAGAATGATATCTTTCTCCCCCTTAATCCATTCAGACATGGAGAAGCATCTGTGTCATTTTTAGATTTGAGCTAAAAAACATTATTTTACACATTGGCTTTTCAAAAATAGCAGATATACAAGCTCTTTTTTTTCTTCTTCAAAATATTAAAATGTGTGCAAATCTTTGAATAAATATATATATTTTTAAGCAAACATTTGTAACTCAAATCTTTGCTTCTGGGACCCCCCTGGAACAAAATATTTTGAGATGGGGGTCCACGGTCAAATATATCATTTTGGGGTCCTTGACATGAAAATGTTTGTTAGGATTTAGAAGACATTTGTAGAAGCAAAGATTTGAGTAAAAAAAATGTTTGCTTTAAAAATTGCTCTAAAAAAAAATCCATGATTAGACAAAAAAAAATAGCAGATCTACAAGCTCATAGCGCGGCACTCGGTGCCGCGCTATGAGCTTGTAGATCTGCTATTTTTTTTGAATAGCTCAAAGAAATCTAAAAATGACACAAATGCGTTCCAGGTCTTAATGGGTTAAGGGCCATGCCCACACCATGCACAACAACTATAAAACAACTGTAGCGTTAATTATGCGAGCGTCAATGTTGTTGTTGTTATCGTCGTTGTACTGTGGACTCTGTCATGCACGACCACTTGAGCTAGAAAGGTGTTTAGAAGCATATATTTATAGGTATACAGTAGTTATTGTGCTCGGTGTGGGCGTATCATTACTCATACAAACAGACACTGAGACAGGGCTGCTTGCTCCCGAGAGGCATCAAGCAACAACAACAAACGTCACCTTCAGGTTCACGTATACAAATGCAATGTAATTCTAGTTCTGATTATAATTATGGTTAGTTGTATCATTGTCTCCGTCAGGCCGAAAGGCATGGCGAGAGAGTATGTTTTACCCCCTGTCCGTCCGTCCGTCCGCGTGTCCGTCCGTTAGCAGCTAATCTCCGGCACCATTGACCCGGTCGCTGCGAAACTGTGCAAGCACACTCCCTGGATGCCAATTCAGAACCTCTGGCCCACATTTTTCAGATTGGCCTGTTATAGCGCCACCAGGAGGCCGATTTGTGCAAAACACATTTATTGATAGTACTCCTACAGATTTTGACACAAATCAGACAGACATCACACAAATCGGTACACAGTAGGCTATCTCTATAGAGCGTGCCAAAAATCCTGAAGGGGGCATCAACAAGTGTCTTTTGGTAGCAGCGGACATCTTTGAGGGGTATAAACCAAGTTGACTTAACATTGCCCAAAACAAACATGTCTGCGCTACTATGCCGCGCCCCCCGTGGTGACGACGCGTTGGCACGCTCTATAGTCATGTGATCAACACGGATTCATCCGATTTCCCATATTCCATCCTGATTGCCTAAGATTGGCTTCCAAAGTTCGCAGGATTGGTTTGTTTTGAACAAAATGCCTCAAATCATGAAAGCAGCTTGTGATTTCCGTGAAATTTCACACTCACATTCCCACTAGAACAAGGAAGAAATGCCGAACTTTTCACATTGGCCTGTTATAGCGCCACCAGCAGGTCTAATTTAGAAAAACACATTTTTGGAACAAAAGGCCTCAAATCATGAATGCAGTGTCCCATTGCAGTGAAAAGCCCTTGAACAAATGGCACCCTTTTCACATTGGCCTATTATAGCGCCACCAGGAGGCCACGATAACGTACCTGACCTGGCGGAGACCTGTGCTCCGAGGAGGACTTTTTCTTGTTAAAGTCCTGTATCTGGTCACCAGTGCACCATACAGCAGCCCCTCCCCCACTGGTTAAATGTCATGTTTTCAAACAATTTCTTCAATTATGTTTTCCTATCACTCATTTGAGGAACCGGTCAGGGACCAGACCCAAAATTCAGTATGTTTTTTTCCTAGTGTTCCGTTGAACTTGGTTAAACTAGAAGGCTGTGTAGGAAAACAACAGAAAGCTCAAGGTGCTACAGCTTGGCGGTAAAGAGTCAGTCACATTATAATACACACAGTACACTGTACTGTACTGTGTGGGTCAGTCACATTATAATACACACAGTACACTGTACTGTACTGTGAGGGTCAGTCACATTATAATACACACAGTACACTGTACTGTACTGTGAGGGTCAAACACACTTCTCTGAGGCGGGAGAGGGTCTCCTGGGTGCCAGCAGCAGTGCAGTGTAATTAAGATGCAGTCAACTGTCCTAATGCTCACTGAAACACTGGTAGTATACACACCCAGAGAGCGAGCACACACACACACACACACACACACACACGCACACACACACACGCACACACGCACGCACGCACGCACGCACGCACGCACGCACGCAGCAGCAGCACAGTTGCTGCTAGGCGTTACTCAGGAAAGATAAAATAGAATAGAAAATGTAAGCATATTACCCCCCCCCGTTCTTATTTCATCACCTTGGCTCCCTTGTTACATTCTAGATCAGGGGTCTTCAACAGGGGGTCCGGGACCCCTAGGGGGTCCTCAGAGCTACTATAGGGGGTCCACCAAATCTTTGTGTAATAGGATGTAGTTTTTTTTACATTAACCACTTGAACCCTAGAATTCCTTTTCTGAGGGGAACATTAGCCGAAAATAGCCGATCTACAAGCTCTCAACGCCTCGCGCTGCGAGGCGTTGAGAGCTTGTAGATCTGCTATTTTCGGCATTTTTTTTTTGCTGTAGAGGGAAAAAAGAGCAGACTAAGTAAAAAATAAAACTTTAATCTGAAACACAATTTTATACAATATAGAGTAGGGGGTCCCTGCTTCATCTCTCTCTCAGCTAGGGGGTCCTTGGCCTGAAGAGGTTGAAGACCCCTGTTCTAGATTCTACCTTTGACTTATAAAATATTACACCATTTTTTTTGTTTTTTGCACCACCACCAGCCCTACTTATCACTCCAGTCAGCGCTCAGATACCTGCTATAGGGCTGTACGGTCACCAAAATGCCAGCCTCTCGACTACGGTCTCCTCCTGACCTGACCTGAATTCCAAAAATACATCAAAATGTCAGTAGGGTTGCGGCGGGGCTTTCACTTACCGAGCCTCTCCTCTCTGGAATTGCCACCTCGACCTATCCCAAATGGAGAGGCTATGGCTCAGGCTGACTTTTAACCTAGTGTCCTTATTCTGGGCATGTCATTATATTGTAGGTCAGTGGTTCCAAAACTGGGGGTTGGGGACCCCAGATTATTTATTACAACGCCTCACAGTGCAAGTTTGTAGTTTGGCTATTTTCACAATATTTATCTGTGGAACCGAGTCAATGCCTACAATTCCAAGTTCTGGTCAGGGTGGGGGGTCCCCAGTCCGAATATGATTATTTTGGGTTGGGGGGTCCCGAGCTCAAATATTATTATTTTGGGGGGTCCCCAGTTCAAATATGATTATTTTGGGGGGTCCCCAGTTCAAATATGATTATTTTGGGGGGTCCCCAGTTCAAATATGATTATTTTGAGGGGGCCCCAGTTCAAATATGATTATTTTGGGGGGTCACGGCCTGAACAGTTCGGCAACCTTGCTGTAGGTGAAAATAGAATTTTCAAAAATGGCAGATCTAAAAGCTCATATCACATTGCCAGCTTGTAGATTGGCTATTTGTTATTATTATTTCCTGAATAGGGCTTAAGAAGTGGTTAAAGGTAAAGTCAGAACACATCTATTTATACCAGCTCAGTGGCCTTGTGGTTAGAGTGTCCGCCCTGAGACTGGGAGGTTAGGGTTCGATTCCCTGGCCAACTCATACCAAAGACTATAAAATGGTTCCAGTGCCTTCCTGCTTAGCTCTCAGCATCAGACTCCTGACCTATGGGCCACATGGCTCTGGAAACCAGGTGTCCAGAGTGACAGAGACAGTCCATTAACAATGACCTCTACAGTGACAGTCCATTAACAATGACATCTACAGTGACAGTCCATTAACAATGACATCTACAGTGACAGTCCATTAACAATGACATCTACAGTGACAGTCCGTTATAAATGACATCTACTGTACAGTGACAGTCCATCACATTCTGCTGACAGTGACAGTGCATTATAAGTGACAGTAACAGTCCATTATAAGTGACCGACAGTGACAGTCCATTATAAGTGACAGTGACATACAGTTACAGACAGTGACAGTCCATTATAAGTGACAGACAGTGACAGTGCATTATAAGTGACAGTGACAGACAGTGACAAACAGTGACAGTGCATTATAAGTGACAGTGACAAACAGTGACAGTGCATTATAAGTGACAGTGACAAACAGTGACAGTGCATTATAAGTGACAGTGACAGTTTATTATAAGTGACAGTGACAGACAGTGACAGACAGTGACAGTTTATTATAAGTGACAGTGACAGACAGTGACAGTTTATTATAAGTGACAGTGACAGACAGTGACAGTTTATTATAAGTGACAGTGACAGACAGTGACAGACAGTGACAGTCCATTTTAAGTGACAGTGACAGACAGTGACAGTCTATTATAAGTGACAGTGACAGACAGTGACAGTCTATTATAAGTGACAGTGACAGACAGTGACAGTTTATTTTAAGTGACAGTGACAGACAGTGACAGTTCATTATAAGTGACAGTGACAGACAGTGACAGTCCATTATAAGTGACAGTGACAGACAGTGACAGTCTATTATAAGTGACAGTGACAGACAGTGACAGTGCATTATAAGTGACAGTGACAGACAGTGACAGTCTATTATAAGTGACAGTGACAGACAGTGACAGTCTATTATAAGTGACAGTGACAGACAGTGACAGTTTATTTTAAGTGACAGTGACAGACAGTGACAGTTCATTATAAGTGACAGTGACAAACAGTGACAGTCCATTATAAGTGACAGTGACAGACAGTGACAGTCTATTATAAGTGACAGTGACAGACAGTGACAGTCTATTATAAGTGACAGTGACAGACAGTGACAGTTTATTTTAAGTGACAGTGACAGACAGTGACAGTTCATTATAAGTGACAGTGACAAACAGTGACAGTGCATTATAAGTGACAGTGACAAACAGTGACAGTGCATTATAAGTGACAGTGACAAACAGTGACAGTGCATTATAAGTGACAGTGACAAACAGTGACAGTGCATTATAATAAGTGATAGTGAGAGCTGAGAACCTGATCCTCTGATATCAGTACACCAAGGAAGCACAAGGCAACTTGTAATCCTGTTAAAGGATTAAATCTTCTAGCATCTTCAAATATGTGCACACACTCACTCACACACACGCACGCAACAAACACAAATTCATAAAACCACCCGCCCGCGCGCGCGCGCGCGCGGGCACACACACACACACACACACACACACACACACACACACACACACACACACACACACACACACACACACACACACACACACACACACACACACACACACACACACACACACACACACACACACACACACACACAACCACCCACGCACACATATTTTTCAAGATGCCGTATACAATTGGCAGCAGATTATTGTACAGATTAGTATTTAGTATAGGCAAGAAATGTACAGTTTATGTACTACACACACACACACACACACACACACACACACACACACACACACACACACACACACACACACACACACACACACACACACACACACACACACACACACCTAACTAACTACAATATTTTCATCATTGTAAGCCAAACTCCCCAAATCTTTTTTTTAAGAGGATCAGGACAATTATCATCAAAATACAGTTCTCAAATTCACGTGTATGGGAACATTTAGCCCTCACAAGTATAGAAATAAAATTCACACACACACACACACACACACACACACACACACACACACACACACACACACACACACACACACACACACACACACACACACACACACACACACACACACACACACACAGAAGTATCGCTCGTAAAAGCTTATAAAAGACGAATGATTGACAAGTCTCTTTAGTCCCACCCCTCCAGGGCCAGCACTTTAACCCATTGAGACCTGAAGCCGAGTCTACATGTCTCCTAAATCCCAACAGTTTTCTGAAAAACGTATCTTTCTATATCAGTGGTGCTCAATCTTTTTCATGTCAAGGACCCCCAAAATGATATGTATTTGGCCGTGGACCCCGATCTCAAAATATTTTGTTCCAGGGACCCCCAGATCAAAGATTTGAGTTACAAATGTTTGCTTGAAAAAAATATATATTCAAAGATTTGCACAAAATTTCACGATTTCTCAAAAACTCATAGCGCGGCACTCGGTGCCGCGCTATGAGCTTGTAGATCTGTTATTTTTGAATAGCCAATGTGTAAAATAATGCTTTTTAGCTCAAATCTGAAAATGACAGAGATGCTTCCCCAGGTATTAATGGGTTAATTCCCCATCCTTGTGTCAGATTGATCGCCGCGGTGGTCGGTGTGTCCGCGGATGGCGTGAACTCTAAGCCGGCGGGAGGATCAATGCTTTAATCCCCCCAGCGTGCGCTCAAAGGTCAGCCTCTCTAAGCCCCTCTGTCAGCCAATAAAGCTCTGTCTAAGAGGATGGTAAATAAAACCTGACGGCTTCCAGATGCCGCCGTGACAAGCCAAACATCTAGGTGTGTTGCCAGATCTGCTTATTATAAATTCCCCGCAAGGTTTTATTTGAAAATAGCCGATCTACAAGCTCACAACGCGTTGCATCGCGACGCGTTGTGAGCTCAGTAGATGAGCTCAGTAGATCAGTAAAGTAATCAGTAAAGTAGAAATCAGTAAGGTAAAAATACCTCACAATTGTACTTAAGTACAGTATTTGAGTAAATGTACTAAATTACTTTACACCACTGTTCAGTATGCATTCAGCATGAAAATAAAACAGAAGTTATATTTTTTGGGGCCATGCTTCTGGGGATTCTACAAAATGTCTACTAAATCCTAACAGTTTTCTGAAAACCGTATGTTGATATAATATCAGTGGTTCTCAAATGTTTTCCACGTCAAGGACCCCCAAAATTATATGTATTTAGTCGTGGATCCTAATCGTAAAATATTTATAGTTCCAGGGACCCCCCAGAAGCAAAGACTTGAGTAAAAAATGTTCGCTTTAAAAATATAATATATATTCATAGAGTACCTCTCCCACCCACTGCTTCTAACATTACCCGGTGATTGCTCATGATAGCAGCAGATCTGTCTGTTTTGGACCCAGCTTGGCTGCATCACAGAGAAGCCTAGCTTTGCCAAGAGGTTTTTGGATCACGGGCTGCTCCTGTTTCAATGCTGAGTCATGCGCCCTAGCCTGGAGTCAGGTTTGTAATTCCTAAAGCACAGATAGAGAGCATGTGTGCAAATCATCTTTAATCCTATTCATGATCTCCTAGTACGGAGGAGGGCAAGTTTGAAGGGCCAGAGCCTCCAGCATCTACAGTTTATAAACGAGGAACTAGCTCAGCAGTGGTGCGAAGTAACCAGTGGTGGACTGGACAGTGACTAGAGGTACATTTACTTGAGTATCTGTACTTTTCTTGCGTATTTGTGTATTGTACTTTTGACTCCACTACATTCCTAGGAAGAAGGAAAAAAGTGCATTATGAATTAACCACTTCAGCACCATTTCAAATACATAGTGAAACTTACAGCTCTACAAGCTCACAATGCGACACGTTGTGGGCTTATAGAGCTGATATTTTCACTGACGCAGTCCTTCTGAATATAAGTGTAATATCAGGGTTGATGTATACTGTTGTAAACTCGGTCACTGCGAACGAGTCAATCTTCTAGAAGCACAAACTTAATATACAAAGAGTCCTCTTAGTCTTGCACACCTACAGTACAAGGACAGGTGTGTAGGAAAATAAAATAAAAGGACATGAAAGGAGGGAAAGTCCCACACACTATCTTCACTTACAAAAGCAGTTTTTGCAGGGGTCTTCAACGTTTACAGGCCAAGGACCCCCTAGCTGAGAGAGAGATGAAGCAGGGACCCCCTACTCTATATTGTATAATACACCTATACACCTATACACCTACACCTATAGCCTCTTTGCCAAAAAATAGCTGATCTACAAGCTCTCAACGCCTCGCACGCAAGGCGTTGAGAGCTTGTAGATCAGCTATTTTCGGCTAATGTTCCCCTCAGAATTCTAGGGTTCAAGTGGTTAATGTAAAAAAAAAAATCCTATCGCACAAAGATTTGGCGGACCCCCTATAGTAGCTCTGAGTGGAGGACCGGACAGGAGGGAGTGGAGGCAGTCTGTAGACAGTCTATTTTTGCTCAACTGGAGTTCTCTTAATGGTGTGTATCGGTTCCGTCGGAATACAAAAAATCACACCCTATGTGAAGGAAGCGGCGCCTTTGATGAGCCCCGTGCTCAAACATACATACGCATCCATGGGGAGTTTGTGTTGACAGTGGATCAGACTGCCTCGGCTGCGATTGAGATAGCGTTCAATCTGCTATATTATCAAAAGGTCACCGGCTTCCTTAATTGGCTAAACAACCAACTTATTGGCTTTGTGGATTTGTCAAACATTTGCATTACATTTGTGGCACTGAACCAATAAGTGTAAGCGCCCAAGACAGGACTCTACGGTGTGAGAGACATGTTCAGCTGGACAGTACATCTGAATGGAGGAGTGGTGGACTGGACAGCAACTATAAGTACATTTACTTTTGCTACTGTTACAGTGGAGCACAAGGTTTATTTCTTTGGAGGCTACTGTGAGGGACGGACCTACAACAACATGGAACGGACTGAGGTGCATGTCTTCAACACAGTGTCTTTGCGCTGGGTGACACCTGGAAGAGGAGAACGTCACCTTGAGGCTCCCTGTCAGCGCTCTGGACACACTGCTGTGCTGATAGAAGATACAGTCTACATCTGGGGAGGATGCTGGAGAGAGGAGTGTGACAATGTGCTTTATGCATTTGATGTCGACGCCCACAAATGGTTGAAAAACAAGGTTTCTGGGACAGTTCCAGAGCGGAGGTACTACCACTCAGCCTGTGTGTTGGAGAATGTCATGTTTATCCACGGAGGATCCACCAAGCTGCTTATATTGACTAATGATTTCTACAAGCTGGACACCAGCACAATGGTCTGGTCTTTAATTGATATCAGAGGAACTCCACCACCTGGTTCAGCATATCACTCTGCCACCATCATCGGGAAAAATATCTTTGTATTTGGAGGCTATGGGGGATACCAGAGTGACATCTGCAACATCGTCAGAGTGTTTGACACAGAGACCAACTGCTGGCTGGACACACCCTCTGCACAGCTTCTTCCAGGAAGACGCTGGGATCCTTCAGCCTTTGCCTACAATGGAGAGCTGTACATATGTGGTGGTAACAACATGGACCAGACCTTCAATGATATGTGGAAATTCAGTCCGGAGACCTTCTCCTGGAAGAAGGTTCAGCCCAAGGGGAAAGGCCCGTGTCCAATGAATGGTATGTGCTGTAGCATGATGGGAGATCGTATCATCGTCTTTTGAGGATACAAACACAGAGGCTCCACACAGTCTGATGACCTGTACATATTAGACTTAAGTCCTAGTCTTAAGACACTATGTAAGGTAGCAGTTATTCAGTACGATCTGGAGCAGTCTGAACTCCCACACAACATCAGGTGGGAACTGGTAGCCATGGCAACCAACTAGTGCTGTGAGCCAGTGGTGGGCAAAGTACCACGTTTTTTTACTTAAGTAAAAGTATCGATACTGCAATATGGAAATACTCTGTTGCAAGTAAAAGTGTGGAATTCAAAATGTACGTTTTTGTGTTGCAAGGCGTTTTGAGCTTGAATATCGGCTATTTTCAAAATATTTATCTGTGGAACCGAGTCAAACTAAATGTAATGCCTCAACTCCTACACTTCCAAGTGCTTGTCAGGTTGGGGGGTCCCCAGTTCAAATATGATTATATTGGGGGCTCTCCAGTTCAAATATGAATATTTGGGGGGGTCCCCAGTTCAAATATGATTATATTGGGGGGACCCCAGTTCAAATGTGATTATTTTGGGGGTCACGGCCTGAAAAGGTTGAGAGCCAACTGTTCTCGGGTATCAGGTTGTCAACCTTTTTGTATACCAGGTCATGTCTTATTATGAAAACCCCCCAAAAATGCATGGAAAACTATGCATTATCCTACTATAATTCTAGTAACCTCTGTCTGTAGTGGTGAGTAGGCGAGTACGTGAGTACGTGAAACTACCCGGTTCTCCTCAGTGGCTGGAGCAATTGCTGATTTTGCACACAGCCATTGACCATTACCATCTGAACTTAACTGTGAAGCCCGTTTTTCAATTTCATCAAATCTCAGCTTCTTATTAGCGCTTTTGTGTCAAAGAATGTCGCCATGGTTACGGGGCTGCCCAGCTATGGGACGAACTTCCTCCCGGGTTGCCAGATCATGTGCGCATATCCCCCCACGGACACGTCCACCGGGTATGGTCTAGTACCTATAACACAATACAAACAAAATGGTCTTACACCTGCATTAGGCTACTATTCACAATGTCTTTTTTGTCTGGAGCCAAGGTATGGCACCTGCCATACCTTGCCATACCTAATTGACGCCCATGATCTGTTCCGTTCACGAAAACATATTACAAAATATCTTTACATTATATTTTAGAATGTCCATTTCTGATAGCAGCAAGCTGTATATGCTTTGATTATTTGGATTTATATTAGGACAACTTTGCGCGACTGTAAAGACGAAACGGAAGCATGGAGGAGTCCTCTGATCATTTTCAGAGCTGCCGTTGCTCCAGACTGTATGACGGAAGCATTTTGAAAATGGTGGGAGGCAACAGTCTGGGCCGTGATACAAGACTATTTGGTTCCCTAACTATCAATCATTGAGCTGGGGGGACGCCCCCTTCAAGGACCCCTGGGGGTCTTAAACTTCATTTCAAACAAACTGCAATGTTCCAGACAACGTCCCAGACAGCCTTGCTCACTGAGATGGAACCAGTCCCAGCATTGTGTCTGGTTTCTAAATGGATGAGCTCTTGTTCTCATTATAGATGGAACTGTCTCATATAGAGGAGTATAGCACACTTTCTGTTTAACAATTTAAACCCTGGTGTTTACAGCACTGCTTCCCGACTTATATCCCTGGAAACCCCTTATTATTATCTGATAACGGGCCTTATCAGATGTAACGCATGTTACATCTGCGTGTGTGCACGCACCGCACCACAAGCAGCCACGCACACACAGCCACACTTGCACACCGCCACACACACAGCCACACACGCACACCGCCACACACGCAGCCACACGCACACTGCCACACACGCACACAGCCACACGTACACAGCCACACTGCCACACACGCAGCCACGCACACACCGCCACATGCGCAGCCACGCACACACACACACACACACACACACACACACACACACACACACACACACACACACACACACACACACACACACACACACACACACACACACACACACACACACACACACACACACACACACACACACACACACACACACTCAGCTATTTTAGAAACTGTAGGCAACTCAACACAGTATAGTGTGTTTGTAGTAGCCTACAACACGCATGTACAGCAGCTTGTAGCTGCTATAGTTCTACAAACATGGAAAAACTGAAAAGTATGCAAAAGAATGATCAAATAATTACTCTTCTTACTTGAGGTAACAACAAGGAGGTCAGGTATCACTGACACAACTCAACACAATGTGTCCATTACAAACCGTGTCAAATCATTCACCAAACATTTGAACAACAGCAGCAGCGGGTGAGCTGCGGCGGGCGAGGCCCCCGAAATCATAACATCGCTCGTTATGACCTGGGGGTCCCGGACCACTCTTATGATGAGATAACGACCTCAAATAAAGGTAAGGAAACGCCTAGGGCGAAATTCTCCTTTATGGAAAATCAGACACTTCAGATTTTAGTTTTACCGTCCCGAGGCTATAGTGCTGGGTGGCGGTGCTATAGCAATAGCTCACCACAAAGAGAACACAGACGCATATGGCAGTCATATAGACATGTCACTATAGCTCACCACAAAGAGAACACAGACGCATATGGCAGTCATATAGACATGTCACCCCTACTACTAATGAATGGAAATCAGGCTCCAGTGAAGTGTTCCTTTTTAAGAGCATGTCAGTGCTGTCTTACCTGATGATGCAAGATGACAACAGGAAACAGAGCGTCAACCCAACAGAGGAGCAAGAAGATGCAGGGTTTCATCAGACCAATGGAGAGGTTGAACCAGAGGACAGAGAGACAGAGAGATAGAGAGAGAGAGAGAGAGAGAGAGAGAGATTGTTAGTGTTGAATAAACAGCAAAAATAGCCGAACTTGTGAGCAAACACATACAGTATGTGATATAAGGCAGCTGCTTCATCCAAGCCACTATGAGTGCATAACCTGACCCGTCAATTACACACGCGCACACACACACGCACAGACACACACACACACACACACACACACACACACACACACACACACACACACACACACACACACACACACACACACACACACACACACACACACACACACACACACACACACACACACACACACACACACACACACACACACACACACGATGATGAGCCCTACGGTGGCTGCAATGGTAACTAGTAAAAGTATAGCTCAAAATTGTACTTAAGTACATTTACTTAGTTACTTTCCACCACTGGGACTATCGTTGTGGTTATAGTTGTGGTGGGGACTGTCTGTGTGCCATCCAGTACAGTTAGAGAACGACTTTTAAAACGACATATTTATCGTTATGGTAATGCTTGGGTAATATGAACAACAATACGCCTAGTTATTACAGGCCTCTGCTCAGCCCGAGAGAAACTTTTAGGACTCTATTCTGAAGGGAAATTCATCCCATAATACAAAAGGATTACACATTACCCCAATAATATTGGACAGCCTAAAGATAATAGTGGTAATGATGGTACCAAGAGGATAGAACGCTGGAGTTCAGCAGTCAATGGAAAACTAGTTTAGTCTTTTTATTTGGATGCTCATTATCTCCCACCAGGAGCATTATGAAAACAAACTAAATCAGAAACACAAATGCCCAACGGTGAAGAAAAAGAAGAAAGAATTTACGGCACATATTAAACGCCATAATATGCTTTCTGTGGAGGATTGTCTGAGGATTACTGTGCAGCCTTTATGGTGGTCTAATACAGTGATTCTGAACAGTGGAGGAAAGTAACTAAGCACGTGTACTCAAGTACTGTTCTTAAGTACAATTTTGAGGTACTTTTACTTTAGTGGAGTAGGCTATTTCCGATTTTCAGTACTTTTGCTTCTACTCCACTACATCTCAGAGGTAAATATTGTACTTTTACTCCACTACAAGTTACTTTGTAGATTTTTATTATTATTACAAAACATACATTAACCTGCCCTATTTAAAGTTTGGCTATTTGAAAATAGCAGATCTACAAGCTCACAACGCGTCCTGAGCTTGTAGATCTGCTATTTTCAAATAGCCTACGTATAAAATAGGGCTAAAGTGGTTAATGTATGTTTTATAATGTCGTAATGTATATCAGCAAAGTAACTAGTAACTCAAGTTTTAAAATAATTGTAGTGGAGTAAAAGTACAATATTTTCCTCAGAGATAGAAGTAAAGGAGTAGAAGTAAAAGTACAGACAATTGGAAATACTCCAGTAAAGTAAAAGTACCTAAAAATGGTACTTAAGTACAGTACTTGAGTAAATGTACTTAGTTACTTTCCACCACTGGCAGCAGACTGAGACAGTTCCATCCGTAATGAGAACACAGCTCAGTCCATTTAGAAAGCAGACAGATCCTGGGACTGGTTCCATATCAGTGAACTGGAGAGACTGTCTGGAAAGTTGTCCAGTAAATGCCTGCTTGAAATGACATTTTACTCTAGTCTATTAGACCCCTGGGGGTCCGCGGGAAATGTAGCAAAAGTAGCAGATCAACAAGCAGATGATAAGCTCTGGAATCCTTTGACACATTGTGATGTTTTTATTGTGTGATGTTACAGAGATGTTTTTAAAGTATTGGCATCAAAATGTACTTAAAGTACCAAAAGTAAAAGTACTAAATATTTGAAAATAGCCTATATATAAAATAGGGCTAAAGTGGTTAATGTATGTTTCATAATGTAATCATTTATATATGAAAAGTTAGTAGTAACTAAAGTTTTCAAATAATTGTAGTGGAGTAAAAGTACAATATTTGCCTCTGAGATGTAGTGGAGTAGAAGTAAAGGTATTGGAAATTGGAAATACTCAAGTAAAGTAAAGATACCTTAAAATTGTACTTAAGTAAATGTACTTAGTTACTTTCCACCACTGCTTGTATGACAAAGTAGGGCTACAGAGGTATTTTAAGACCAAACCTCTATTCCATGGTGAAGGCCTGGGGTGTCATGACTCGCTTTATTTCCAAACAAAAGGTGCTTGTAGAAGAATTGTCATTTAACGAAAAACATTTTACTGATCTGAAAAAAATCCAAAAATACCCTTTCTATAAACAAATGCGGTCAAAAACTGTGTGCCTCCTAAAGACCTCACCAAACATTTCCCATTGTCCCCAAATTCAAGTCAAGTCACCTTCCTCAAGCTAACCCACTTCCTGTGTGAGCCTTTCAAAATAAAATGCAAAGAACATAAATACAACAAACTGTTCATGAACAACATAGAAAGGAGGCTTTTAACCTGAAAGGAATAAGGAAATGCAAAAGGCTTACTAAATCAACATGACCATGTTCCAAAACTTAAATAAGTATTATTCCAATTATTATTATTAAAGGAGGAGGCTTAGCTAACTTACAAATTATAATAACTTCATATTCCAAAATAATATTTGACATATACAAAAACAAAAGATTATGAAAGAAGTGGACAAAACAAAGAAAATATAAAACTGGCTCCAACAAGGGCATTCATTTAATGTAGGAAAAAAAACATAAGTTGAAATACTGTATGGAGATACAAGGTTTCTGTACTTTCTGTTTCACTACTGAGACCCTGGTGTTTACAGCAGCGGTTCCTATAGCCTGGGGGTCCAGACTGCTTTGCTACGTGCGGCGGATTACTTTTTCTCATTCGCTGTACAGTCTGGAAAGCCTCCTTTCTCCATCAGTGGTGGAAAAAGTACTAAAATGTTCACTTAAGTAAAAGTATAAATGCTGCAATGTAGAAGTACTCTGTTACAAGTAAAAGTCCGGAATTCAATTCAATTCAATTCAATTCAGTAAAAGTACAAAAGTATTGGTATCAAAAACACGTACGCATGCATGCATGCACGCACACACGTACGCATGCATGGACGCACGCTCTCACGCACGCACGCACGCACGCATGCTCACACACGCACGCACACACGCACACACCCGTGCGTGTGTGCACGCACGGGAGACCAGTTAGGGCAGTGTTTCTAGGGTACATGAGAGAAAGTGGAAGATGAAAAAATATATATATATTTTACTGTTATGTTTAACGATAAAGTGAATCAAAAACTTGACTAGCCCAACTGTTAACGAATAGAAAGCAACGCTTATTTGCCATTATGCTGGTTTATTCTGAACATATTAGCATCTAAACTGGCCTTTGACGTCAACATTTCCAAAAGCAACTTGTTTGAGTTTGGGTTACTTGGATTGAGAAATAATGGAAAGGGAGGCACTGAAGCCAAAAGCAGAGTTTGAGAACCACTGAGGTAAGGTTAGGGTTAGGGAAGGAGCCGCAGGACATAAAAGTTACATATTGCAGCTATACTGTATGTGTAAAAAGCCCAACAGCCTCTCTCACAGAGACTGAAGGACATTCTTGGCTCAACAGGTCAATGAAATACATTTTCAAATGTTCTTTGAAAAGACATCAATATGAGATTGATTGAATCTGGTGTTCAGACAGAGGACACCTTCAAAACATCTCTGTAACGCACAGAATAAAAACATCACAATGTGTCAAGGATTCCACGCGCTTTGCCAGAAAAATCTATTCCAAGAAATCGTTTTGAGACCCTTCTTGTGTAGCCTTGCCCCTTGGCCAGGGTATTGGCTGTATCCTGATACAGTGTACAGTACTGTATGTCGTTGCTGTCAGGCAGAAACCTCCCTATCTCCATATTTCGACTTATGTTTTATAGTAGCACGATCTACAAGCTCACAATGTGTCGCATCGCGACACGCTCCCATAGTGTAGTTTGCATGCCACTAGAGTTCTCAAATTCTGCCCGAACCCAAAACCTACCCGGCGTTTTCTGGCAGGGCCGAAAATGAATGCTAATTGGTCGGGCCGAGCCGAGTCTCGAGTTCCGTTAAATAATCTATAGAAAGAATAAATCGATTACCCCCAAAAAATAAATGTTAACACATTGATTGCCAAGATCACATTGATGCGTTCTTTCCAAAAAAAAAACATTTTAAAAAAAAAAATCCACAAGGGGCACCCTAACACAGCTTTGGAATGATCGATCATCACTCAGAGAAGAAGTAGTCGGATGTGACGTCCTTCCAAAAAACCAGGAAGCCATCCGCCCCAACAAAGGGATTTTCAGAAAAACAGCTGTAACTCAGTTTCTTTTTTTTGCATTGAAAACCACCCGTTTTCATCGGACCAAAGCCCGAAAATGGCGGATCGCGGTTGGAATGTTATTGTCCCTGTGGATTCACAGATCCCTCCGCCTACTCACAGGAACTTTTTTTTGTTGGTCTACAAAATGTATCTTACACGGCGTTTCAACGATCGTTGATTTAAGGTAATTACGCTGGCATGGTGATGCCAGCGTAGAAAACTATGTTTAATATCTTGCCAGTCAATGTGTTAACTGCCACTAGCGGCCGAACGGTATAAGGCAGACGGAAATGGCAGTGGATGCGTTGGATGAAGCTCCATCCATTTGGAGGGATTTTCTGGCCAAAATTATGGTAAGCGTTCGGGGCCGGCACAGTTAGGACTGTTGAGAAGAACTCTACTTGCCACTAATTCCGGGTGCCCCATCATTAACTCTCTAATCTCTCAAGAACAGATTCTGCTCTCTGCTTGAATCTGTCGGGGGGGGGGGGGGGGGGGGGGTTCGTCATAACGTGTACGCACTGGCCTACAAGTGGGCATGCCTTCAGATCAGGAAGCAGGCCGCGCTTTACCCAATCAAATGTAGTGGGCGGGATTTACTGTCTGCTCTCGCTTCCCACTGAAAACAAACCAAAACTCATTTAACAATAGCGTCCTCGGAGCAGACAAAACCACGGAAAGATATTCACATTTTAACTTGCTCTTTCATCATAGAAAGAAGTGGACTTATAACCAAAACGATCCATGTTCTCTGGGAGAAGTGGTGTTAGTGTTCCGTGGAGAAATATTGTTAGTGGGAATGAAAACATAAGCGCAGCACCGGAAGTGGAGCGCTGAGGGCAGACCAAAAACCCCGGTTTCCTTGCGCACGGGTGCTCCGTTTAGCTCCCCCCAGAGCCAAGTGAAAGAGTAAAAAACAGCAGAGGGCGCTGTTTTTCCTTTTTATTTTTTGATGGGTTCCCAGATTGTTCTCCCTCTGACTTTGTCTATGACCCCCATGGAAGCATTCTTATGGAGACTCTCCATCCATCCAGGGCTCTTGACCAGCTGGATCCAATAGAAAAGTATTTTTTTTTTCACCATTTCCCGAAAAGTTTTGGACATACAAGGTTTCCCACACGACAGAGACGACGTAACAGACAGGGATGTTAGTAAGCCCCACTTAGCGGCCCTTATCTGTCCTGTCGCTTCATGCTATCGCTGTAGCCACAAGCCGCACAAAGCTCATCATCCCCCTTGTCTGTACAATGTTGCACTATCTAACCTTTTTCTATCCAGCTCATGTGTTACATGCGCACACACACGCACGCACACGCAGGCTTACATTACTATACTTGTCAGGACATCAACACTTTAGGTCAGCCATCGTACGAATGTTATTTCTAACCGTATAAGCCCAAAGCCGAAAAAAATCGCAGATCTACAAGCTCAGAACGCGTCGCGCTGCGACGCGTTGTGAGCTTGTAGATCAGCAATTTTTCGGTGCATGGCACTGGCAACTGCAGTATAAATCATCTCTAATTCCAATCCCCAAAACCTAACCTTTGAATGTCTAATCCTAAACCTTAACCCCAACCGTAATCTCTTTCTAATTGTAAACCGATCCCTAAAAATCTTTTTTTTTCAACCATATACGGTCATCGCAACGTCTATTACTGATATTTCTAGTATACTTTTGGGGACATTGGGTTCTCACAAGTATAGTGACACACACACACACACGCACGCACGCGCGCGCACAAACACACACACACGCACGCACGCACACAAAGCAATGCTCAATCCTAAAGCAATCTTGGGTCTCTCCAGTGACTGGTTGTTGAAAACAAAGTTGAAAAAGCAGACTGGTCTTAAAGCAGAGATAAGATCTCCACAGTGGAAGCAGGGAAGACAAATCGCCTCATAGTTGTGTGTGGTTTGTCAGCAAATACCGGCTGAACGGATCGAAAGTCAGCTTAAAGCTGCTGGGAGGGAGGGAGGGGGGGGTGGAGAGAGAGAGAGAGAGAGGCAGAGAGAGAGAGAGAGAGAGAGAGAGCTAAATGCTTTAAACAGTGGTGGAAGAACTACTTACTTAACTAAAAGTATCATTGCCACAATGGACACAATGTTACAAAAGTCCAGTATTAAAAACAAACTATAATAACTACTACTAAAATACATGCCGTCAAAATGTACTTACTGTAAAGTACAGTACCAAAGGTAAAGATACTCATTATGCAGAATGAACAATTTCACATGTTTTAAAAACATGGTGGAAAGTACTGTACTTAAGTACAGTTTTGAGCTTTTATTTGTATTTATTCACTTTACTTACGTATTTCCAATTTTCCATACTTTTACTCCACTACATTTTTGGAGGCAAATATTCAACTCTTTACTCCACAACAATTATTTGAAAACTCTAGTTACTAGTTAATTCTATTACACTTAAGCCACTCAAACCTAGCCGATCTACAAGCTCACAACGCGTCGTGCTGTGACACGTTGTGAGCTTGCAGATCTGCTATATTTTTTAGGGGGGGAAATGTGTGTATGAGTATACCATTTGAATACTTTTATTTCGGCACTTGAAGGACATTTTGAGGCCAATACGTTTTGTTCTTTTCTTCAAGTACAATTTTGAATACAGGACTTTTAACAGTATTTCTACATTGGCACTTTTACGGGAAAGCATCCGTGTAATGTTCTATTTTATACGTTGGCAATTAAAAAAATAGCACATCTGAATACTTCCTCGGTTGGTTTCGAAACAAAAAACCCTTTTATTTGTACGTCACAAACACTGTGATAATCTCCCATACAGCCCCAGTCTACAGCTACAGTGGTTAGAGATGTGGGTGCATACGGAATTAGACAGAGCGGTGAGATGTTTTTGACCTTGTCAACAGCACAGATAGACTCTAGGTGGTGCTACTGCACCTGCCCTTTGCCCTCTTGACCAGAAGTGCCCTTTTGAAAAAAGGGCACAGCAAGGGTCTTCAACAGGGGGTCCGGGACCCCTCTCCTCAGAGTTACTACAGGGGGTCCGCCAAATCTTTATGTGATATGATTTTCCTTTTTACCATAACCACTCGAAACCTAGCATCCCTTTTCTGAGGAGAACTTTAGCCAAAAATAGCCGATCTACAAGCTCACAACGCCTCGCGCTGCGAGGCGTTGTGGGCTTGTAGATCGGCTATTTTTGGCAAAGAGGTATAGGTGTAGAGGGAAAAAAGAGCAGACCAAGTCAACAAAAAAAAGTATAATTTACTTGAGCACCTGCCCCTCAAAATGTCTGTGCACGCCACTGCTCCCATACAGCCCCAGTCTGCAGCTACAGAGATGTGGGTGCATACGGAATTAAACAGAGCGGTGAGATGTTTTTGACCTTGTCAAGCGCCGCCAAAAACTATAATTTCTACCTCACTTTGTTCAACCCGTCAAGCTGCCGCGTATAATGCCTGCCATAACTCGCAACGCCAACGCCAGTTTACAAATACATACGCCCCGCCTTATCCACTGACAGGGGAGTCAGCGGCAAACAATGAAACACATCACTGAAGCTTACCCAGGCTTTCCCTAGAGACTAGAAGGAGGATTAGTCATCCTCCGTCAGGCAGACCATGGTAACCGCTCAGGATCCCAGCGTTGGCTACGTAAATAAATAAACAGAATGTCAGAAGATCACAAAAACATGGGTACCGTGCACGTGGGCAAGGGCAAAAAGTACTCACATGTTTTACTTAAGTAAAAGTACCAATACTGCAATATAGAAATACTCTGTTACAAGTAAAAGTCCGGAATTCAAAATGTGCTTGAGTAAAAGTTCAAAAGTATTGGTATCAAAATGTACTTCAAGTACCAAAAGTAGAAAGTACTCATGCCAAATGTCCAATTTCAAGTTTTCAAACTTGACAATCTTTTGAAAATAGCAGATCTACAAGCTCACAATGCATCGCATCGCGACGCATTGTGAGCTTGTAGATCGGCTATTTTCAAATGGCCGAAATGTATATAGGGCTGAAGTGGTTAATGTTAATGTTTCGTAATAATCTACAAAGTAACGTGTGACTAAAGTTTTCAAATAATTGTAGTGGAGTAAAAGTACAATATTTGGATCCGAGATGTACTGGAGTAGAAGTAAAAGTATTCGAAATTGGAGGGAAAAAAGTAAAAATAGCTAAAAATGTAACAGTACTTGAGTACTGTTCAGTACAGTAAATGTACTTAGTGTTTCAGAGCTCTGAAGAGAGGCATCCACTACCGCTGTCATGCACCTGTCGCACCCACATCGGTGACCTATCCCCACATGTTGCCTTTCCCCCGTTTCGGCTACAGTACATTTTCAACGGCAGAGTTTAGTTTTCCACCCCGTTAACTCACAATAATGAAACATCAAACACCAAAACTAAAATATCAAAAAAGCTTTCATCCTCTCGCCTTTTTAAGCAACAATGACGCATGAAGTTTCCACCACTGCTGCCCACCACTGCGGAGGCTGAGGGTTCGAATCTGGACCACTCAGCTCTGAGGTTGGTGACTGGTGACAGCTACAACACTCATCACTGTGCTCTGCATGATAAGGTGGGCTGGTCTTCTCTGACTGAGAGGCGCAACAGAATGCCAGAAGATCACCAAAAACATGGGTAGAGCGGTAAAGTGCCTGCATGCCCACCACTGCGGAGGCTGGGGGTTCGAATCTGGACTCAGTTTACCACTCAGCTCTGAGGTCTATTACTGGTGACAGCCAGTGTTGATTTCGTCGACAAAAATGATGACGAACATTTTTCGTGCACTACCTTTTTTCACAGACGAAAAACTAAATCAAAACTAAGCTATGGTGACTAAAACTAAGACTTAATATATTGACAATTTCGTCAGCAAATAAGTTGTACAACTAAAAGACACGTCTTTTAGTTGTGACACGTTGTGAGCTGACATGTTGTGAGCTTGTAGATCGGCTATTTTCAGCATGCAACCAAGTGTAAATTCAGGCATTACGACGCCATCAAGGCACCGCCAACATACATTTTAGTTGACTAAATCAAAATCTTATGATATTTAGTCGACTAAAACTAGACAAAAACAAAAACATTTCAGATGACTAAACTATGACTAAAACTAAATGGAATTGTATTCAAATGACTATGACTAAAACTAAATCAACATTTGCTGTCAAAATCAACACTGGTGACGGCTACAACACTCATCATTGTGCCTTGCATGATAAGGTGGACTGGTCTTCTCTGACTGAGAGGCGCAATAATCATTGGCACCTCTTCATTTATAAAGCCCTGGTTGGAAAATGACCACCATATATCTCCATCCATACTACGTCAGAAACCTAGTCACATTTTAACTCGTTCCACCAGGGATTGGCTATAGTCCTTCTGGTTCCCTTTGCCAGTTCGGAACTGCATGGGAAAGACTGCTTTCAGCTTTGGTGCACCTGAGTCTTGGAGCCTCTTGCAACAAGATCTTAAACTGAATACCCTAGCATCTATTGAATACCCTAGCATCTATTGGCCATTTTAGGAATTCATATAGTAACCGTGCATTACCTGTATGCAACTGTTTTAACTGATTGCTGTTAACATGCAACTGTTTTAACTGTTTGTTGTCAATATTATCGTTTTTCTTCTTGTTCTTATGTTATTTATATGTGTGTAATCTCGGCATCATTGTAAATGAGGGTCTCCCTCAATGATCTCTCCGAGAATCTTCAATAAAAGGTTGAGTGAGAGAGAGTGAATCCATCACGGTGCATCCGGCTTTGTCGAGCGTCTACACGAGCACAATTGGCCGATCTACAAGGTCACGACGTCATGGGTCGTGATAGACGTGCCGTGAGCTTGTACATCGGCCATTTTCATATATATGATACGCTCAGAACAGGGACATTAGGGCTTATTAGAATAATGGCCGAACAAACCGTATCCAAATTACAGGTGTCCAATCTGAATGACTTAAAGTATATTATTAAGACAACCCGTGGAGATGACTCCAAATGCTGCACAATGCCTCAAAATTCATGAATAACATGCACGAATTTCAAGCCAATCTGGTTTTTACAGGGCCATGGCTGAACGCATTATGATGTATTTCGGCTGAGCTTTAAGGCCTGACATTTCAATATACTGCGGTACAACCCTTTAAAAGTTACCCTTCATGCATTCAGCCTGCATTCCCCCAACCCCCCCCCCCTCCTGTATTTAGCTCTGCATGCAGTCAATCCTTTCTGCGAGCTAATACAGTAAATCTAAATTTGTATGCAGCAACACCAAGCCCTGCTGACTCAGCCTACAAGTTAACCAGACCGTTTCTCTCCAAACTTTTTGATGGTCGAACAGAAAAGAACAGAAAAGAACAGAACAGAACGGGGGCGAGACAAGGAAAGTCAATCTGTGTCGAGCAGCATTTCATCCCAAAAAAGTGAAAATGCATCGTGCTTTGCATCAGCATGGATTAGAGCATGGATTAGAGCAAATTCCAGTCCGTTTGGATTCCATAGTGTCCTTCGCTCTAGTGTCTTTCTCTTGGCTAATTCTTGTCTTTCTCTAAAGCAGTGGTTCTCAAACTATTTTTTAAAGGTTCTATGACATTCATTTTCACTTTTTAAGAAAATGTTTTTTTGGGGGTTTTATGACCTCAATTAGACCCCCAAAAAACGGAACTTTGAACATTCAGTGGATTTTCTGTGGTCTGGGGTTTTCTGAATAATTAGGCTGAAAAGTAATCTGCGATTGGCCCCTGGACTTTGACGTCACAGTCCGTTAATCCTGCCCCCTCTCCTCTCCGCCCCTCCCCTCCCCTATGCATTCCTTTGGGGGGGGCAGAGTCGATGATTGACAGTCAAAATCCCTAAACAGCGACACCCGCAGGCAAAGATTTATTTTTTTCATTGCAGTTGAAAAGGCTTTAGAAATCAGAGAGAAAAAAAATCCTGCCATGGATCACTGGAGTGGATTTTTCAGTTAAAACTTTTAATACACGTTTGAAAGACCATGATAAATACTTTTAATGTGCTGTAAAACTGAATGTCATGAAACCTTTAATGTCTAGGATCCCCATAACTCGGTGCATCTGAAAGAAAGCATCTGTGTCATTTTAGCTGTTACTATATATCGTCACTGTCGGGCACAAACCTTGTATCTCCAAGTTTAAAATGTGTGTATGCTTTTTTCCCATAAATTAAAGCACTACTTCATCATACAAGAGTGTCGCACAAAAAATATTGAAAATAGCCGATCTACAAGCACACAACTGGGAGGCATTGTGCGCTTGTCGATCGGCTATTTTCACTACTTGAAATCGTTTAATAGAATAGGGTCGGTTTTGAACATTTTCCAACCGACAACAACAATATATCATATAGCAACAGGATTAAAAATATATTATTATTTGAATCAAAAATAAACGTTTTTCAGAAAATGTAGGATTTAGAAGGTGTTTTAATATAATATAATGTATTCTCTACATGTCACGGACCAGGGGGAACAGCCCAGGCGGCCCTGGGCTGAAGTCTCTCCTACTGGATGAGATGAGAGAAGAGCCTGCCCACAGTGGGCGGGGGCAATGTGGCGTACAGGAGACAGCTGTCGCCGGGCGGGCTGTCTGTCGATCGGGGGGGGGGGGGGGGGGCTTGGTTGGGTTTGTTTGTGAATGCAGCCCAGAATGCAGCTGGATTCAAAACACAAACAAAACAAAAAAATCGTACAAAAAAGTTTTGTTATAGTGCCAAGTCCCAATATGTGATTTACCACACTGGTACTCCGGTTTCTCCTAAACCAGGGGTCTTCAACAGGGGGTCCGGGACCCTAGGGGGTCCTCAGAGTTGCTACAGGGGGTCCGCCAAATCTCTGTCTGATAGGATCATTGTTTTTTACATTAACCACTTGAACCCTAGCATCCCTATTCTAAGAACAACTTTAGCCGAAAATAGCCGATCTACAAGCTCACAACGCCTTGCGCTGCGAGGCGTTGTGAGCTTGTAGATCTGCGATTTTTGGCAAAGAGGGGGAAAAAAAGAGTAGACCAAGTACAGAGTGAAAGTTTACAGTGTATTGACATAAAGTCGTTAAATGTCTGAAAATACACATTAACATGAATCCAACATCTATGAATAGCTTTCAGTCTGCGACACAATTTTATGTAATAGTGTACTGTATAGTGGGGGTCCCTGCTTCATCTCTCTCTCAGTTAGGGGGTCCTTGGCCTGAAAAGGTTGAAGACCCCTGCCTTAAACAATGTAGTGCAATATGTGAAATTATGATGTTACGGAATTATGGTTCTAAATCATCAGTGGTTCTGGACAACCGTCTGTCCGAGCGACTTCCCGAGGAGTTTGAAGTCGGTTGGTCTCATCTATTATATGGGGAACAGCCTGGGTTGTTTCCATAGTCTGTGACATGTATAAAATACATTATATATTTTAAAAAAGGGGGCAACGCCAAAACTACGGTCTGAGTGTTATTATGGTTATAATGGTTCTCATAAGTTACAATAATCGTGTAGGCTATTCATTACAAACATGTGTGTGTGTGTGTGTGTGCACACGCACGCACACGCACGCACATGCACACGCGCGCGCGCGCACACACACACACACACACACACACACACACACACACACACACACACACACACACACACACACACACACACACACACACACACACACACACACACACACACACACACACACACACACACACACACACACACACGTCTTTGTGTGTAAACGTCGATGCTCAGTGCTGAAGCCCTCCTTATAGTCCTATGGCTAAAATGTATCACATATAGATTTTCAGCCATTTCAGAACTTCACACTTTCTCTGAAAGTCCCCTGAAAACCACTGTTTTCACCCCTTATTTACACCTGATTAGCCGTTGTTTTAATTTACACTATTTCACACCTACAGTACCACCATTTCTCAAATGTCCCACTTTCTCCATGAAAAGGTGTGGATTTCCCACTGATTTGCCCATGGATTTGCCAATGGCAGGGCTTGTTATGTTCTGGAATGGCACATCTGTACTGTACTTTATTGGCTGTATTATTGACATTTGCAGCCAATCATCTGTGGTACAGATGATTGGCACCACCTGTCGCACTCCACATTAAGGCAACATTATTGTGTTCCCTCCATCCAGGACGTACACGAGGGATGATGAGTCAGCAAATCTAGCAGGCTTATCAAAGATTCAGACGCTGCCAAGAGGCAAGTGGCTTTCCTAGTCTCAGTGCGACCGGCAGTATTGCTAGAGCTTCTTCTCGTCATCATTGAGTATTACAGTTATTTATAGGTGCCATTTTCCTGCTGTAGTAAACAAATTAGTTTACCAGAAAAGCACAAAAGTAGAAATATTGCAGTTGTAAGCCTCTGCCAGCCAGTTGCCGTTTACATCCGTGTCTGTCCAGGCTCATACTGCACAGTTTACTGTATGTAGTGAATGAAGAGTGAATGAGAGGTCACAGCATTGGTGGAAAAAAGTACTAAAATGTTTTACCTACAGTAAGTAAAAGTATCAATACTGCAATGTAGAAATAATCTGTTACAAGAAAAAGCCCGGAATTCAAAATGTACTTGAGTAAAAGTACAAAAGTATTGGCATCAAAATGTACTTACAGTAATAAAAGTAAAAGTACTCATTATGCAGAATATCCCATTTCAAGTTCTCAAATGTATAACAATCTTTTGAAAATAGCAGATCTACAAGCTCACAATGCGTCGCGATGTCTGTGCCAAATGTCATGATATTCCCTCAATGTGTTCCTGAGACATCGCGTTCACAAGGTTGGGACAGACGGACGGACAGACGCACAGACACACAGACAACCCGAAAACATAACGCCTCAGGCACAGAGGAGGCTTTATGGAACTCCCCCAAAGACCCATGGGGGTCCCTGGACCCCGACTGTCTTAGACAGGGACATTATCATCTGTGAAATGGGGCCAAATACAGTTACATCTGCAGGTTTAGCCATTAACCTTTAGTCAGGGCCGGATTGGGACCAAAATTCGTCCCTGGCATTTTGGCCCAGACCGGCCCACCACAACCGGCGCGCAGACAGCAGACACTCTACCGAAATTTTCTGCGCACACGCCGGCGCCCGCGCCACCAAGCACAAACATTACTGTAACTAATAATTGGGCCGCGCAACCCGTAAATGACCGTAATGATCATAAAATAAAAATTTTAAAAAATATTCTTTTTTCTTTTTTTGTGGCCCAGTTGCCCACTGGCCCAGCAGCCCACCGGGCATATGCCCGGTATGCCAAATGGCCAGTCCGACCCTGCCTTTAGTCCTCTGATTGACTATAAAGGGTCTGAAATAACATATTCTACTGCTGCTACAGTATGTGACAAATCTCTCTCCACCTGTATGTCTCTCTACCTCCTCCCGTCTCTTCTCTTCCTCCCTCTCTTCTCTCTCTCGCTCCCTTGCACACACACACACAGACGCTCACTCACACAGCCAGTGTATTCATGTGTTCTCTATGTATGTATTGATGCAGACATCACAGACAGCAGTATGAATGAGACCGTGAGGCCATGATGTCAATGAACGGTTCGGCTCACAAACACAACACATACTTACACACACATTGGCCTGTGCGCACACACACGTCCATTAAATATTCATTTCAATGTGTGTGTGTGTGTGTGTGTGTGTGTGTGTGTGTGTGTGTGTGTGTGTGTGTGTGTGTGTGTGTGTGTGTGTGCGTGTGTGCGTGTGTGTGTGTGTGTGTGTGCAGCAACCGATGCAGTCATCTTAATGTGGAGGCACACACACACACACACACACACACACACACACACACACACACACACACACACACACACACAGATGACAGGCACACAATGATATCATTGCATGGACTGTTAGAATCACATTCAATTAACCACACCAAAGGTCATACACACATGTAATCACACACACACACACACACACACACACACACACACACACACACGCACACGCACACGCGCACACGCACACGCACACGCACACGCACACACACACACACACACCCCTATACACAATAGAAATCCCATCACTGCCTTCCACATATGTCTCTGTAGGCCCAATGTACCTTTTTTTCCTATCAGGCAGTGAGAGAGGCAGCCCCACAATTCCCTGCCCAGAGGACCCGCTCTAAACACATAGAATGACATTTCCTTAACATGGACTTGGCATTTAGTCTGATGGATTTATTGACATTTCTTCTTCTTTTTTTCCCTCCTCCTCCATCTGTTTAGGAAACCCAGAGATAATCCATGGATCTGACCCCCCAGTTCAACCCATCTGCCGCTCTGTGTGCCTACAATTTCATTGGGTTTTTCTGCGCGCACGCACGTACACACACACACCAGTGTTGCCAGATTCTGTGACAGAAACAAGCAACCAGGTCTAGGAAAAACAGCCCAAAAGAAGCGACTATGTGCCACATGAACACTTTAACATATGCATCAGCTATTTGAAAATAGCAGATCTACAAGCTCATCGCGACGCGTTGTGAGCTTGTAGATCTACTATTTTCAAATAAAATATCGCAGGGAAAATATAATAAGCAGATCTGGCAACCCTGACACACAGACACACACACACACACTCACCCACACTGTTATTGAAATGTACTTAAAGTACCAAAAGTAGAAAGTACTCATTATGCAGAATGTCCCATTTCACAAGTTTTCACATGCATTTAAATCTTTTGAAAATAGCCGATCTACAAGCTCACAATGCGACGCATTGTGAGCTTGTAGATCGGCTATTTTCAAACGGCCGGAATGTACATGGGGCTGAAGTGGTTAATGTATGTTTTGTAATAATAATCAAAATCTACAAAGTAACTAGTAACTAAAGTTTTCAAATAATTCTAGTGGAGTAAAAGTACAATATTTGCCTCTGAGATGTAGTGGAGTAGAAGTAAAAAGTACTGAAAATACGAAGTAAAGTAAAAAATGCCTCAAAATTGTACTTAAGTACAGTACTAGTAAATGCACTTAGTTACTTTACACCACTGCACACGCTCGTTGGTGTTACTACGCTCTGGAGGACATGGTCGTTTTAGGACGGCGTTTTTATGATTGTGATTTTTTTTAGCATTTACTTTGGCGGCTAAACGCGAGCGATAATAAAATCAATCATCAATCTGTGTGAATGAGGCATCACCAAATAAAAGTCTGAAATCACCAAATAATAGTCGCTTATCCTTGGGGAGACATTTGGCCCTCAGTAGAATAGTAAATACAATCACACACACACACACACACACACACACACACACACACACACACACACACACACACACACACACACACACACACACATTGCATTGTGTGAACAAAATGGCACACACACTCATGACAGAAGATGTGGATGGATGTATGATCAAAGGATGGAGTCACATAATGTGGGTTGTATATTTCAGCGGTTCTGTTTACAGGGATCACAGACTACGGCGCATTCCTTTGTGTCTTCGCTCGGGGTAAAGATAACAGATCCCTAGAACAGAGATCAGATAGCAGCCAACTAGATCTAATAACTATGTGATCAGAGATCAGATAACAGCAACAGATCAGAGATCAGAGATCAAAGATCAGATCAGATAGATAGTAGCAACAGGTCTGAAACATTGAGCGCTAACAATGGCTGAATTAGCCAGACGAGGAGTGAAGCGAACAAAGTGTGTGTACAGTAACAGTGGATGAGAGCCAGACATCTGGTATGGGAGTTTTGCCTTCCTTGAACCGACTCTGTGGGAGCCAACCAGTGTTGCCAGATTCTGTGAGAGAAACAAGCATCCAGGTCCAGGAAAGCCAGCCCAAAAGAAGCGACTATATGGGCCACATGAGTACTTTAACATATACATGAGCTATTTGAAAATAGCCGATCTAAAAGCTCACAACGTGTCGCGATGCGACGCGTTGTGAGCTTGTAGATCGGCTATTTTAAAATCAAATCTTGCGGGCAAATTATAATAAGCAGATCTGGCAACCCTGGAGCCAACCCAAGGCGTGGCCAGGAGACATACACCAACAACGTATATAGACACACTGCGGTCTGATCAACTGACCTTCTTGTCAACTGACCGTGGGGAGTTTCCCCGGTAGGACGTAACGCGTGGAAGGAACACGTTATTCCAACCAGTTCCTTTCCCCTCCATCAGGCGCCCCGGCTGACCAGGGGGAGGCAGTATAGAGACCAGGATTACTGCATGTTTTTGTGAGGGTATCAACTACCCTGAGAGACACGGGGAGAACATGCAAACTCCACACAGAGTAGGCCTTTTCGCCAACCCCACCTAGGGTATGGGTGCTGGTGACGCGGAGGACAAGACACGCCCCCAGCGTCCACAGCATCCCCGGCGGGAATCGAACCCAGGACCTTCTAGCTAGTAAGTACAGTACTTGAGTAAATGTACTTAGGTAACTTTACGCCACAGGAAATCAGTCATGGCGACTGCAGAGAACTATAATCCATGTGATTCTGATTGTGATTCTGAGCTTTTGCTCCAAATACCAGAGAGACGAGACGAGACTAAACCAACCTGAAGATAAAACCCACCCCAAGGCAACAGAGCTACAATGTTTCACTGTCTGCGGAGTTTCCAAGCAGTCAGTTTCAAGTATAGAGTCGATGTGCTCCCAAATTAACCCATTAAGACCGGGAACACATCTGTGTCATTTTAAGATTTATTTGGCTACTCAAAAATAGCAGATCTACAAGCTACGAGCCTATAGATCTGCTATTTTTTTTTAAAATCGTGATCATTTTTGCAAGTCTTTGAATATATATTTTTAAAGCGTTTTTTTTTTTTACTCAAATCTTGGATTCTACCAAATTCATCTAAATCCGAACAGTTTTAAAAAAAAAACTTATGTTGCAGTGGTTCTCAATCTTTTTCATGTCAAGGACCACCCAAAACGATATGCATTTGACCGCGGACCTCCATCTCAAGATATTTTGTTCCAGGGACCCCCCAGAAGTAAATATTTGAGTAAAAATATGTTTGCTTGAAAAAATAAATATTCAAAGATTAGAAAAAATGTTCAAGATTTTTTTCAAAAATACCAGATATACAAGCTCATAGCGCGGCACTCGGTGCCGCGCTACGAGCTTGTATATCTGCTATTTAATAGTTTAAGTGGTTACACAGATGCGTTCCCGGTCTTAAAGGGCTAATACTCCAGCGTCCAATTTCCCTTAATGGCAAGTCCGACCTTGACCTTTCCAAATGAACTGAACACTTTTTTTTTCTATAATAATGGCTTTAATGTCCATGATTTTTAGTGAGGAGCTGTCAGTCTTTATGAACGGGCCCTCAAGGGTGCAAAGAAGTTTGTCTGACTAGTTTTTATCGATTCTCCCTCTGCTTTTAATCCACTAAGACCTGGAACGCATCTGTGTCATTTTAAGATTTCTTTGGCTATTCAAAAATAGCAGATCTACAAGCTCATAGCGCGGCACCGAGTGCCGCTCTATGAGCTTGTAGATCTGCTATTTTATATTTTTATATATTTTTTATATTTGTATTTATTTTTTATATATATATTTTTTAATATATTTGTTTTATTTTGTATATATTTTTTATATTTGTATTTATTTATATATATATATATATTTGTTTTTAAATATATTTTCTAAATATTTGTTCATAGCACGGCACTGAGTGCCACGCTATGAACTTGTAGATCTGCTAGTTTTTTTGTTTTTTTTTAATGTGTGCAAATCTTTGAATATATATATTTTTAAAGCAAATATTTGTAAAATATTTTGTTCCCAAAGATTTGAGTTACAAAATGTTCGCTTTAAAAATGTCTATATTTTCAAAGATTTGCACCCATTTTCACCATTTTATTTTTCAAAAATAGCGGATCTACAAGCTCTCAAGAAATGTTAAAATGACACAGATGCTGTTCCCGGTCTTTATGTATTAATTGTATCCGGCTTCATATTTTAGCAGATGGTTTAGACAGCACCCTCAGCATTGATCCATGGCCTCATATGTTGACTGATGGACTTCTTAAGTGGGAGTGGATGGAATGGTTCTTTTTTTCCCCTCCCTCCACCGGATCGACCCAGGGGGGGGGGGGGGGGGGGTGCGTCCTCCTCTCCTCTGGGCTCTTTTATGTGTCCTGTACAGTATAGCAAAGTGCTGAAGCCAATAATGTGAGACATCACATCATCGAGTTCATCAACGACATTCTGTCACTGCGCGTCTCTTCTGAACGGCGTTATGACCTTGATCGTGGCCCTGCGGTGACAGCAGTGATGTACACACGGTAGGCTACTCACATGTTTTTACTTCAGTATAAGTACCAATACCCTATTGTAGAAATATTCAAGGACAAGTTCGGCATTCCAAAATATACTTGATTAAAAGTACAAAATATTGGTATCAAAATGTACTTAAAAGTATACCAAAGTAACAGTACTTATTATAAAGAAGGTCCCATTCACAAGTCTTCAAATGTATATGTATAACAAATATTTTGAAAATAGCAGATCTACAAGGTCTGGGTTGCTTGTATCTACAAGGTTGTAGATCGGCTATTTTCAAATTGCCAAAGTGTATGTACACTATATATACATATATATACACACACAGAGTTTGGTTTTGTAAAAATAATCAAAATCTACAAAAGAGGTAGTAACTAAAGTTTTTAAAATAATTAGAGTTGAGTAAAGCACAACATTTGCCTTTGAGATGTAACGGTGTAGAAGTAAATTATTGAAAATTGGAAGTACTCCAGTAAAGTAAAAAAAAAAGAGTAAATGTGCTTAGTTATGTTCCACCACTGGGTGACACATAATTCATGGAGTGGGTGCAAAGAAAACGTCCTTCCTTGGATATCAACGTGTCCAAAACTAATGAGATGTAATGGACTTCAGGTAGAGACCTACGAACAGTCATCTCTCCATGTTGTGATTAATGAGCGGGGCCGCTGAGGTCGTTGCAGCGAAACAAATACCTTGACACTGTAATCGACATGGAGCTGACCTTCAAACCTCATGTGGGGAAAAAAAGACCATCAGTGGCTGTACTTTGTTTTGTTTTTTTTACTGCTGGCTGCAAAGTTTTAACACATTCAATCCGGGGGAACGCATCTGTGTGTCATTTTTAGATTTCTTTGGGCTATTCAAAAATAGCAGATATACAAGCTCATAGCGCGGCATTCGGTGCCGCGCTATGAGCTTGTAGAACTGCTATTTTTTGAATGGCCCAAATAAATCTAGAAACGACACAGATTTTTCCCCAGTCTAAATGGGTTAATGTTGACAAGACCTTCATGGAAATGTGTTGTTCTTTGTTATATTGAATAAATCCACCCGTTTGCCTTTGGTCAGCCAGTACGGGTCACTTGCCCCTCGCGAATTTCAGAAGAACAAACAGCAGGCTATCTTCAAAGTGTGCAGCAAAAAAAACTGCAGGCACAACCTTCAACAACTTTTTGTCATGTGTACAGCTTGGGTCAGGACATTGAATAAGGCCCTGTCGATTCTATAGCTGACCCCCTAGCTACCCCATCTATTTTGTGCCGGCCGTAGCTTAAAAGTAGAGTGGCTGTCTAAGTAATCAGAAGGTCACCGGTTCGCCTCCCGACCGAGCCCATTACGTGTACTCGCCAAAGTGTCCCTGAGCAAGACACTTAACCCTTAACTGCTGCTCATCATGACCATCTGAGCAGCCATCAGTTGGGTAAAGCTGAAACTAAATTTGAGATAATTAATGAGATGATTAAGCAAGGGATAATTGACGGGTAGCCGGTCATTATTGATGAATAAATCCCCAGCTACCCGTCAATTATCCCGCTTTTTACAGGGCTACTTGATAAATAAATTAATAAATTGACCCAAAAGTAACAACAAAAAAAATGATTTCCTTGCTTAGGGCAATGAAAGTGTTCCATAAGTGTTGCGCTGGACGGACACGGTCACCTCGGAAAACAAGGAAGTGTAGTGGATCAAATAGAATAAATGTTTGGTTACTGCATTGTCTATCTCTCTCTTCAAATGTTTTCAAAAACATTCTTGAGAGCAACGTTTAGTTGTAAATGACATGTTGTGTTTGTTTACATGGCTGTCATGTTGGATACATCAAACCAAGCAGCACAGGTTGATATGAGCAGGTGCTCTGAGTCTTTGATTAGACATCGATTGACCAATCAGAATCAAGCATTGAACCAAGCCGTGTAATAATAATAATGGTTAACCTTAATGAGTTTAAGTTGCTTCTGTGTGGCCACAGATACAGTCTGCCAGAGCTCATGTGTCCCTCTGCTGCCTTCGGCTTTTTTAAATAATTCAGCGTGGGCTTTTATCGGGCTTTTATTGAATTTAATGTTTATATCTATTATTGTCTGTCTGATTATTTTGTGGTTACTGCTGGCTGTATACTACAAATTGGCCGTTGGGGATAATAAAGATAACCTTGAATCGTGAATCGTGCATTGGGCAGGCCTATAAAAATAAGAGTGACTTGTGAACAATTCGCTTTAAGGCCTGAGGGCACTTTCTTTGTTTAACTGCATCACTCTGTCTTTTGGGTGTTGGTCTGGAGGCAGCTCAGGTCTCTGCTTGTACTTAGCAGTGGTGGAAAGTAACCATGTACATTTACTCAAGTGCTACGCCTAAGTACAATATTAGGTACTTTTACTCTACTTGAGCATTTTCATTTTTTAAAAATCATTTATACTTCTACTCCACTACATTTCAGAGGGAAATATTGCACTGAAAGTATTTGACATATTTAGTTACAAGTTACTTTACGGATTCAGATTATAAACAGTCACCGAAAATAGAAGATCTACAAGCTCGCAACACTATCTATTTTCGGTGAGGAAATTTGGTGTAGAGGGAAAAAAAGAGCAGACCAAGTATTGAGGGTTAAAGTGGTCAGGTGTCTGAAAATGAACATCAACATGAATCCAACATATTAAAAGAAAAGATCATGTGTGAACAAAAACACAACACTGATGATTGTGTCAAAAAAGACTATGAAGATATCTATGACATCTATATTAAAAAGTTTAATCTGCAACACAATTTTATGAAGTGGGGGTCCCTGCTTCATCTCTCTTAGCTAAGGGGCCCTTGGCCTGAAAAACGTTGACGACCCCTTGTCTAAATGTATATTCCTAACCTATAATTCCAACCTGAATCTTTTCCTAATTAAGCCTAGCTAAAGTATTTTAACCTAAAAATAACTGTTTCTCATTTGAGGACCAGAAAATGTATTCTTTCAATGTCTATTTCTCAAATCCTATTATACTCGCGGGGACATTTGGCCCTCACAAGCGCACGCAGGCACACACACACACACACACGCACACGCACACGCACACGCACACGCACACCGGCCGCGCCGAGAACATAATGTGACAGAGTGAATGAATGGTGTTCTCTGTAAAATAGGCCATGAAAACAAAGAATGCCAGTCAGGCTTTTGTTTATTCAATTTCCACAATAATCATTTGTTGAACTGACGTTGGTATTTGTCAAGCTTGGGGAGAAATATTCGATTTGTGTGTGTGTGATTTGGGACGCGGGTTACAATGGGACAAGGCAGCGGTCATTAGTCAAACTCCACAGGGTTCTCATTTATAATACGGTGCAGGGATTCCAGATAAAATGTTCACGCGCGCCACAATAGCTGAAAATGTCACATGCCTAAAAAAAACGATCGGTTTGTGAAACCACGCTCACCTGTACGCATGTCTCCCTTTATACATCACCATCAACTTGAAAATGTGTGCATGTGCTCAAGATAGCCCTTTAAACTATTGTATGTGCGTTGTGGCAGGGCAGAAACCTAGCAACTCCATATTAGAACTTTTTAGGCGTTGTGAGCTTGTAGATCTGCTATTTTCTCAATATTTATCTGTGGAACGGAGTCAAACAAAATGGGGGGTCCCCAGTTCAAATATGATTAGTTTGGGGGGGTCGCGGCCTGAAAAGGTTGAGAACCACTGGTCTAGTACATTGGTTCTCAAAAATAGCAGATCTACAAGCTCACAGCGCGTCACTTCGTGCCGCACTGCGAGCTTGTACATCTGCTATTTTTGTACATTTTTGAAAAATCTTGAAAGTGTTTTTCTTTTTTTTTTACACAAATCTACTGATTTAGTAGGCATTTGTAGAATCAGTCTGCAGGTATTAATGCGTTAACTTATTGTGGAATAGTCCTTTGTCATACACTAGTCCTGAGTTGACTCTGTACTTGGACTGGACTGCATGACAGCAACGATACAATGTTTAGATTTAAGGCATTTCTCCCAGTGTTTTTCTAGTGTTTCCCTTACGTTTCCTAAGGTGCTGGTATAACATTTGTGTTTCTTTCTCCGTTAGACAACATATGAACAAGCATAAACGACACAAACATTCTGCATTCTGTGGGATTATGAGGACTCCACCGCTCGCCTGCTGATTGTGTGCGTGTGCGTGGTGCGTGCGTGTGTGCGTGTGCGTGCGTTGTTGGTGTTATGATGCAGCTGTTCCTTCCTCCTCCGCACACACGGTTTCTGCTGTCTACGCCTCCCCCGCGTTTCTTGTCGCTTCCCTGTTTGTGCTCGCTCTCTCCCTTTGTGTGTGTGTGTGTGTGTGTGTGTGTGTGTGTGTGTGTGTGTGTGTGTGTGCGTGCGTGCGTGCGTGTGCTTGTGTTCGCACACCTGCGACTCATCATCCACTTATCTCGGCACTATTACGGTACAGTCACACATCTGCACCTGAAGCCATGTAGCCAACGTAAGCCCAGGTGTCTGACACATGAAAATAGCAGATCTACAAGCTAACAACGCATCACAAGCTCTTTATTTTCACTATCGTTAATATGTTGTTGTTTTTTTGGTGGGGGGTATCTAAGAAAAAGTACTTTATAATTTGTACTTTTGAATACAAAAAATAGAGTGTGTACCTGTACTTTCAAAAAGTGCGCCGGTAGGCCTACTTTAAAGGGATAGTTCACCCCCAAAATGCCATTTTTTCCTATCGATTAGTCACCCCATGGAGACTTGAATTCATGGATATGTTTTTGCTTTATGTTGCATTCCTAAGCCAATCATTTGATGACAGGCAGCGGTTCCGGTAGGAGACACAAAGAGTCTCCTTTGTGTCTCCTACCGGAACCGCTGCCTATCAAATTATTGGCTTACGGATGAGACAAGAACAAAAAAATATCCAATGACTAATCGATAGAATTCTTTTTTTTGGGGTGAACTATCCCTTTAAGTCAAGTACAGAACAACTGTCACTGTTTGAGTAACACTTGACCAGGAGTATCTACTGTATACTTTGACTCAAATACCGGGTTTGAGTACTTTGTCCACCTACAGTACAGTACTGTCCACATCCCCATAGATCTATTCTTCAGTCTTTGCCAGACTGTGTTCACTGTTCAGTTGCCAACATGTTGTTGACACTATGGCCGAGTTCTATAGCTCTCTGTCTCTCCACCTGTGGGCTTTTTCTGCCAGAACTTTTTTGTTTGACTGCGTATTTCTCTGTTTCCTCTGTCTTTGCCAGCTCGCCTGCCAGCGCCATGCCCCCCGCTCTGTGTTCTGCCAGCCAGCCTGCCTGCCTCGCTCCAGCGTTCGTGCCATGTCTGCCTCATCCACAACCATTGCCAAGACGGCGCTCTCCATAACAACGGCACCGTTCGCTTGTTTTTGCTCCATAATATTGTCATTCTGGTGTGACTCATCATCACCTAATCACTGTTTAATAAACCTGCGTTTGAACTGTTTGCCAGACGTTCCTGTGTACTGTACCCCGACTTCTATCTGCCTTCTGGGCTCCAAACAACTAAAACCTGAAATGATTGGGGCTTAAAATGAACGAGGAGCAAGTCAGGACACTGTAAAGCCATTTACAGTACATCATCATTACATCATCAGCCTACATTGAAACTATACACACTACATCAGTGGTTCTCAAACTTTTTCACGTCAAGGACCCACAAATTGACACTTATTAGCGTGCGGACCCCCATTTAAAAAGGTATGCCAGGGACTCCCCATAAGAGAAGATTTTGTACGGCTCTAGTAGTGATTTTCAACCATTTTAATTTCAAGGACCCCCAGTTTGACATGCATTAGGGCTACGGACCCTCATTTAATGGCATTTCCATCTCTGGGACCCCAATTTTCATTGTAAAATCAATGTCAATTTAACTCTGAGAGTGTACAAATCAAAAAACCCAAACGGATCCATTTGGTTCCATTCGTACACTCTCAGAGTTACAGACTCATAAGGGTCCATTTGGTTCCTAACTATCTATCATTTAGCTGGGGACCCCCTGGAACTCCCTCGAGGACCTCTGGGGGTCCCCGGACCCCACTTTGAGAACCAATGGTCTACATAACATGCTATCTGAGTTACATTTTAGCCTTTGCATAATCCTGCAAGGTGGTCAAGGCTAGGAGGGCAAGTATACGGGCTGAGATGGAGTCTGAAGAGGAGAGTCTTCAGATTACAGCAGAAGATTAGGGAGTGAGTCTGCAGTTCTAACTGTAATGGGGAGTTAATTCCACAGTAATATATAATAAACCAAGAACCTATCGTCATGGTTACAAAATCATGGGATAAAAATGTATAAAAAAAACAAAAAAACAGGCCTTTCATTTAGTTGCAACGGAGCATTTTTCTACATTTGTGGTATTGCCACGTTTACTTATAAGCGAAACATCTGAGCGCTTTCATCCACCACTAGCTAACGTGACGTGCTTATATTCACGGATGGTTGAAGGCTGCTTGCTTCAATCTCAACAATGGCTTCCCCTGCTGTCCTGAAATGACTGCCAGTACAGCAGCAGCCTGGTTGCACAGCAATAAAAGGAACCAACGAGCACAGAGAGAGAGAGATGTGGCCCCGCCACAGAAAACAAAATATATATATAGGCCTACGTGTGTATATTTTATTGTTGTGAATTGTACGAGCCTTTTGTGAGCCTTTTACGCTATCAAATCTGTCACCGCAAAGTACTGTACTATGATATAACATGTATATGATATAACACATACTCCTAGACTGCGGCAAGGTAACGCTTAAAGGAGCATTTCACCCCTGGAAGAACTTACAGTCACTCGATGTTAATAATATTTGTAGTAGATAACAGTATTAACATTTGAAATTTGCACCCTATGGCCAGAAAAATATAGAAGTCTGACTGGGGTTTGACTGGACTGCTGCATTACTACAATGACCGTAATGCTTTGGGCCACTGCCCTTCCTTGTGGGGAGGGGAGGCTGCGTGGGGGTGTGGCCTACATTGTAGTCGGGAAATAAGGTGAGATAAAGAGACTATGAGTCAAATGACTCTGAGGATATGGATACAAATCTAAAAATACAGATAAAACACAAAAAACACACCAGGATCGTGTTTATGGGTCCTAGACCTATAGGGGTTTGATGCAAAATCGGCGAAATGTCCCTTTAACCAGTTAAAACCGGGAATACATCACGGCGTCATTTTTTATTTTACTCTTACGATTTAGAACAGTGGTTTAGAACCGTGGGTTCTCAAAGATAGCAGATATAGAAGCTCGCAGCGCGTCACTTCGTGCCGCGCTGCGAGCTTGTACATCTGCTATTTTTTTAACATTCTTGAAAAAAGCGTTTTAAATATATATATATATGTTTTTAACACAAATCTTCTCTTCTCGGGGTCTCTGGCACAAAACATTTTCAGATGGGGGGGGGGGGGGGGGGGGGGTCCGTGCCCAAATACATATCATTATGGGGGTCCTTGGTATTAGGAAATAACTTGTAGATCTGCTATTTTCGCCGTGCCGCGCCGTCGCACAGTGAAGTATAAATCACGCTTAAGAGTTTGTCGAGCTCACGGTCATAACCCACTTTATACACTATAGTGCCTGAGCTTCACAGCCAGGAGTGTGTGTGTGTGTGTGTGTGTGTGTGCGACTGTGTGTGTGTGTGCGTGTGTGTGTGTGTGTGTGTGTGTGTGTGTGTGTGTGTGTGTGTGTGTGTGTGTGCGCGTACGTGCGTGCGCTTGAAGGGCACTGTCCTATACAGTAATAAAATGCGCGCGGAGCAGCCAGACGGGGACAAAGGAGGGACATTAACTTGTCTTGATTCATCACCCACTGTAACATTAAGGAGAGAGTGAGAGAGAGAGAGAGAGAGAGAGAGAGAGAGAGAGAGAGAGAGAGAGAGAGAGAGAGAGAGAGAGGATCAAAGGACATGGAAAGAGAGAAAGGGTAAGAGACAAAGACTGAAAAAGAGAGGAGCGAGACAAGACGAAAGAAAAAAAGAAAGACAGAAAGAAAGAAGAAAGAAAGAGCAAAAGAGAGAAAGAGCGCAATAAAGAAAGAGAGATGAGAGACGGAGGCAGTGAGTAAACAATGTACAGTGAAAGCAATAGGCTAAATTGGCTTAACAAATGATGTAACGGAGCGCAAAGACAATTCATCACGCAGCAGCTTAACCCATTCAGTCCGGGAACACATAGATAGACTGTGTCATTTTAGATGTGTTTTTTTTAGCTATAACCATTCTTTTATCATTTGGGCTATTCAACAAAAATGTGCAGATATACAAGCTCATAGCGCGGCACTCGCTTGTAGATATGCTTCTTTTTTTTTGAAAATCGTGAAAATTTGTGCAAAACTTTGATTGTTATTTTTTTTACTCAAATCTTTGCTTCTGGAGGATTCTACAAATGTCTTCTAAATCCTAGCAGTTTTTATTTTTATTTTTTAAACATATGTCGCTATAATATCAGTGGTTCTCAAACTTTTTTCATGTCAAGGACCCCCAAATTGGTATTTGTCCACGGAACCTCCCATCTCAAAATATTTTTTTTCCCAGGGACCCCCACCAGCAGCAAAAGATTTGAGTTAAAAATGTATATATTCAAAGATTTGCACACATTTCCACGATTCCTTTCCTCAAAAAATAGCAGATCTACAAGCTCATGGCGCGGCACCGAGTGCCGCGCCATGAGCTTGTATATCTGATATTTTTGAATAGCCCAAAGAAATCTAAAGTGACACAGCGATGCGTTCTCGGATTGAATGTGATAATGAATGCCCCGCCCCCAGCTCAGCTCCACACAGAACTACCTGGCACAGCTCCAGCCAGGAGGCAGAATCCTCACTAAATTACTCAAAACTGTGTTGGCATATAACGAGATTATCATAAAAACAGTACCAATATATAGACGTGTCGGAACTATTGGTGTTAAACAGCTTTTTGAACAAACAAACAAGCAGAGAAACTGGTCAGAGTAAAACACCAGAGGTATCAAAGTCATAATGCCTGGCATACACTAACAGAATAGATTGTACTGTGGTGTTGTATGCTCAGCAGACACTTTAGTCAGTCTAGTGCAGGGTTTCTGCACCCTAGGGTGCCGTGACACAAGTCCAGGGGTGCCTCAGAATACTTTGATAATATTTGAAATTGATCAAAATCACAGATCAGTTGTTTAACCACTTTAACCATAACCCTCTATACTTGAGTTGAGATGCTTGGTGCGCACTTTTTCCATTTACACCAAATCTTTTCACCAAAAATAGCAGATCTACAAGCTCATAACACGTTACAAAGTGGCGCGTCGTGAGCTTGTAGATCTGCTGTTTTTGGTGAACGTTAAAAAAATAGTCGATCTACAAGCTCGCAACGCCTCGCAGTGCGAGGTGTTGTGAGCTTGTAGATCGGCTATTTTCGGCAAAGAGGTTTGGTGTAGGGGGGAAAAAGAGCAGAGGTGTGGTTAGGGGGTTGAATAAATTACCCATTGTTGACACCCATTAACAGGCCCTGAATGTGTGAAACCTTTGAAAGCAGTTTTCTGTGCTTCGACAATTATGGTTAAACAAGATTCAAATGACCATATCTCCAATTTCAATAAACAGAACATGCATCATCATGCCATGGTCAAAACCGGGCCGGTGTCAGGTAGTGAAACCCTCCATATTCTCCAAGAAAAGCACTGTGACCGTCAAGAGAAAATGCTTGTACTGTATCACCAGGAAAAAGTCAGCTTCTCATTATTTCTTTAACATACATCCATGTATTGTGGATAACTGGCTACAAAACCGTATACGTGCAAACGGAAAGCAGCCTAAATGAATTCAGCTGGCAGCAGACAGACAGAGGAGGGTGGCGTGAATTGATAGCGAGGTTATTAGGGATGTGTGTGCACTGAACCAGCGCAAAGCCCTATTCAAATACAAGGAATTATTGTTTGTCCAAAAGAATCAAAAGGAGCTAAAACATGCTGGGAAAAAGTTGGGAAACTTTGCACACACATCAGAAATGGTTGAAAAAAATACACGTTTTATGGGTCTTAGACATGAGTAGGGCGAAATGGCACAATAGCAACCGCTACAAAATGTCAAAGTTTAGCTTCGTTATGGTTTCACCCAGTGTTGATTTTGTCAACTAAAACTATGACAAAAAATGTTCGTCGACTACGTTTTTTCACAGAAGAAAACTAAATAAAAAGTAAATAAAAACTAAGCTACGATGACTAAAACTAAGAATACATATATTGACAATTTCGTCAACAAATAAAAACTATACTAAAATGTTAGGGAGATGCAGTAGAAATAAAAGACAAGTCATTTTATGTTTGGTTGCGCTCAGGTGTTGCGCCCTGAAAATAGCAGATCGGCTATTTTCAGCAAGTGTGAAATCAGCCATTACGATGCCATCAAGGCACCGCCAAAATGCATTTTAGTCGACTAAAACTAGACAAACTGAAACATTTCAGATGACTAAAATATGACTAAAACTAAATGGAATTTTATTCAAAAGATTATGACTACAACTAGACATTTCAGATGAATAAACGTATGACTGAAAATAAATAAAAATTTGCTGTCAAAATCAACACTGGTTTCACCTAAATACACCAAATTCAGTATGTACTCAGTACACTACAGTGTTCATGTACAGTACCATGTTTTCCCATTGTGGCCGAATCGGGAGCAGTACTGGCTCCTGCCGTAGAGGGTTCTTCCGGGTTGAATGGGAACACAAGGCACAGCAGGCTGACTAAATAAGCGATTTAAACGTTTTTTTCAACCCTGTCCTAAAAAAAAGTTTACTTTCCGGAAAAGCCTCAAACATCTGTAGGTGTCTGGGATTACCTTAACCTTTTGGATACAATGTGGCGAAAAAGGTGATGTTTGGACGGACTCTACCTTTGCCCGCTACAGTGGGACCTCATCTTAAAGCTATATAGCGGAGGGAGAGGTTCCAAACGGGGCTACGTTCCAGACTTACAAAAAAGCCTACAAAACAGTTTAAGCTCCTTTCCTTAAAGCTGTACAGAGCATGTAGTTAGGTAGACGAGGTGAGAAAAAGAGTCCAAGGAACATACTTTTCAGTTGAAAACATTTGTGACTGCTGCTGGAGTGTCAGTTTGGACTATTATAGATAACAAGATTCAAATGGTCACAGCATCTTCTTCAAATATTTTCCAATTTCAATGAATGACACTTCATTTGAAAGCTTATATTCTGTACTTTAATAATCTGTAAAAAACTGAAAAATGACAAATGCCTACGGTACTTGCGGTCACGTTTTTTAAAGCCCTTTATAACAACGTGGCTAGGCACGTATTTTAAATCTTTGTCCAGCCGACTAGTTCAAAATTGGTTCAACTTCGACATGACGTCAACCAATGGGAAAGAAGCACCACGGCAGGCACTCTGCAACGTGTCAACGAGCTCATACTGTAGATGCTATTTCCAAAAATTCTTACATTTCTGTGAAAATGTGGCCATTTTCCGAGCATTTAATGACATGGCCCCCACAAAATAGGGACAAACCCAGGGTTAATGGCGGTCATAATAATTATAACAAATCCCCCGCGCTCCCTCCCGGAGGTCCAACAGTATGTCATCTCTCTGTCTGGCTCTGGATGGACGGTTGACCTTTGTGAACGTCCCCAGCCCTGTCACAGTGCCACCGCGCGCCACTCAGTCCCCTCAGTGTCTGATGACAACAGATAGCTGCATGGCCGATGATGTGACCGTCACGGTTGACCAGGCCTTAATCCGTTCAGACCGGGAACGCCGTATCCGTGTGTCAATTTTAAGATTTCTTTGGACTATTCAAAAAATAGCAGATCTACAAGGCTCATAGCGCGGCACCGAGTGCCGCGCTATGAGCCTTGTAGATCTGCTATTTTTGCAAAGATCTTGAACATTTATATATATATATTTTTTTTAAAGCGATCTTTTTTTTAACTCAAATCTTTGCTTCTGAGGGGGTCCCTGGAACAAAACATTTTGAGATGGGGGTCCGTGGCCAAATACATACTGTATCTAAAAATGTTTTGTAAATCCTAACAGTATGTTGCTATATCAGTGGTGCTCCAACTTTTCCATGTCAAGGACCACCCAAAATAATATGTATTTAGCCACGGACCACCATCTCAAAATATGTTGTTCCAGGGACCCCCCAGAAGCACAGATCGGAGTTAAAAAAAAGTTTGCTCTAAAAACATATACAGTATATATGTATTCAAAGATTTGCACAAATATTCCACGTTTTTTCAAAAAAATAGCAGATCGACAAGCTAGTATCTGCTCTTTTTTTGAATAGCCAAAGAAATCTTAAAAATGACACAGATGTGTTCCCGGTCTTATTGGGTTAACCCCCTCCCCCGAGCCCCGCACCGGGCTCGTTCACACGTCCTGTGCCGCTACACCGGCCGCACCCCGCTCAGCCATGACTCATCCATCCTAACATCTAACATCACTCTCACGTCTGCTGTTTTTGCTTCCACTCCACGGCCGTTTGCATTCACACGTTTTACCCTGAGCTATATACACCCAGGGATCGATTTTTGTTAAAAATAATACAGGCCACTTGGGCCCCATAAACTGTCTGGCAATGCCGCGCGCGCAATGCACGCTCGCGAGCGCGCGCGCGCGCGCACGCGCACACCCACACCCACACACACACACACACACACACACACACGTTTGTATTACTATACTTGTGAGGATATCAACACTTTAGGACAGCCATGTTATGAATACCATTAAAAAAAAGCCGAAAAACAGCAGATCTACAAGCCCATCTGTGAGCTTATAGATCAGCTATTTTTCCGGTGCATGACACTGGCGTGCAACTAAATATAAATCATGTTTAACTCTAATTCCAATCCCTAAACCTAACCTCTAAGACACCTAAATGTCTAATCCTGACCTGAATGTTTGTCTAATTGTAAACGTAACTCTAAAAAATATATTTTTTAAACTATAAAACAACCATTTGTATTGTGAGGACCAGGAAAACGGTCCTCACAATGTATATTTCTTCAAATTCTACTATACTTGGTCCCAGCGAGTATAGTAATACAAACACACACACGCACGCACGCACGCACGAACGCACGCACGCACGCACGCACGCATGCACGCACGCACGCACGCACGCATACACACACACGCACACACACAAACACACGTGTCATTCCTTTCCATTCTGGGAGGTGCTGGGAGGTTGTAAAAGATGGTCCATCGATTTGTACCGTTTTCATGTGGCAGCTTTTAGCCGCCCACTCATCCACAGCAGTGACTTCTGCCTCTTCTTAACCACTTGAGCCCTATATTGTGCTTTTACGAAAATAGCCGATCTGCAAGCTCACATCCCCTTTGTGATCAGGTCATATTACATATTCATATGTCACAATCGGGACACCAGGCTTAATGTGGTAATATATCCTCCTATAATTAACCAAAGCTCTGTAGTGGTGTGAGGGTGGTGGTGAGCCCAAAATCTCTTCTTTCCGGTTCTCCTCAGTGGCTGGAGCAATTGATCTGAATTTGCACACGGCCATTGACCATCACCATGTGCACGGAACAGCGTGTAAATGTCAGCTGTTTATTAGCGTTTTTTCTGTTCGCTGGCTCCCGGGTTGTCAGATCATGTGTGCATATCCCCCAACGTGGTATTGACTAGTACATATATATTTATCAAACATATCAGGCAGTCTACATTTCCCAAAGGGAAAGAGGCAGGGATAAAGCATATGGTCTCTGTCGGGTGTAAACCTCATATGTCCAAAACTGTCACTTTTCAGCATCCAAATTCAAAAACGGCAAACGTAGCAGATCTACAAGCTCGAGCTTGTAGATCTGCTACGTTTGATGCAACGCCGAGTATTCATGAAAAAAACACAAAAAGCTAAAATATGGAGATAAGAGGTTTCTGCCCTACAGCAACGATATCCTTGCCTGGCTCCACCCCCTGAATCGCAAGCCTTGGCCACGCCCCCATCTCAGAAATGGGCTGCACTGAGAGGGCTTTCAGACTGAATAATGGAGTGAAACCAAATGAAAATGCAGTGTCAGGCTAACGATGATTGTTGTGATTGTACACTTTAATAAAATTGAATTGAATTGAATTGAACGATATCCCCGACAGCCTTAAAAACGAGTGACCAGAGGGGGGGCTATATCAACACGCTAGAGGCATGGATTAACCCCCTGCCTGCCCCCCCCCCCATCAAATCCAACCCTGGCTCCATCACACAAGGTCCTAACGTCACCTTCACATCTGCTGCTAGCACCCCCGCACCCCCCCCCCCCCCCCATATTGATCACATTTAAGTGCAGTTAATTGCTGCTCGGGGGACATTTGGAAAACAGGTGCCGCTCAGCGTCCCCGTGCCGTGCGTCCCCCCATTTATCTACATTGACGATCGTCCCTGTCACCACGGGGGGGCCGTGGGCGTTCGTTATTCCCAGGAAGGAACAGGTGCGGGAGAATCGATCTCACACCTGCTGGGGCCTCAAACGTATCGGGCTGCAACAGTACATCCAACGGATCCATTAAGCGAAAAGCTTAAAAAGAAATTAAAAAAAAATTGCCAATCTACTGGTGCACCTCAGTCAAACATAGGCAAGCCCAGTGCATCTACAGGAGCAGCACAACACACAGTGGTGGGAAAAAGTACTCACATATCTTTACTTAAGTAAATGTATCAATACTGCATTGTAAAAATACTCACACAAGTCACAAGTAAAAGACCGGAATTCAAAATTTTGTAAAAAAAAAGTACAAAAGTATTGGTATCAAAATATACTTAAAGTAACACAATTAAAGTACTAAAATGTTTGAAAATAGTTGTGAGCTTGTAGATCGGCTATTTTCAAATAACCTGTGTATAAAATAGGGCTAAAGTGGTTAATGTAGCTTTTATAATGTAATCCTTTATATCTGCAAAGTAACTAGTAACCAAAGTTTTCAAATAATTGTAGTGGAGTAGTAAAAGTATAGACAATTGGAAATACTCCAGTAAAGTAAAAGTACCTCAAAAGTGTACTTAAGTACAGTACTTGAGTACATGTACTTATAGTTACTTTACACCACTGACAACACAGCATAATATAGAATAGACACTGTATACTTCATCCTATACAAGATCAGCTACTTTCACTATTTTACTTTTTTTAATAACCATAAAAAGGAACTATTTTCTTTTTTTAAATACAAGGTTTCCACCTGAGACAGCAAGGATATTGTAATAGCTGTTGTCAGCACCGTCTGTGGAGCATGCCACATCAACACTGTGCTGTTTGGACACGCATGAGTGAGTGACAAAGGAACCCTTTAGGAATCTTGAATTATTAGTGAACAGTCAGGAAGGGCAATTAGTTTGGTGACTGAGTGCAGGTGCAACAACACCACCGGGAAGGCATCTGAGTGCAGTGTGTGCTGCCATGCTAAAGACACAACTGTAACCTTGAATCAGCTAGTAATCAGCTCTTTTCATTCTCTCTCCATCTCTGTAGTGCGCGCACGCAGAAGTACGCGCGCGCACGCGCACGCACGCGCACGCACGCACGCACGCAGGTGGAAAAAGTAATCACATGTTTTACTTAAGTAAAAGTATCAATACTGCAATGTAGAAATACTCAAAATGTACTTGAGTAAAAGCACAACAGTATTGGCATCAAAATGTAGTTAAAGTACCAACAGTAAATGTCAGAATGTCCCATTTCAAGTTTTCAAATCAAATCTTTTGAAAATAGCAGATCTACAAGCTCACAATGCTCACGCATTGTGAGCGTGTAAATCGTCTATTTTTGAAATGTATATAGGGCTGTGTATGTTTTCTATCAAAATCTTTCAAATTAAGTCATTGTAGTGGGGTAAGAGTACAATATTTGCCTCTGAGATGTAGTGGAGTAGAAGTAAACGTATTGGAAGGGTTAGTAACCTTGCATCATGCCCTCAGTAACAACACATGCTCAAACCTTATGCTAAATTTAAGAATGTTTCATTTAAAAAATATGATATTCTTCCCCCTGTGGTGCTGGGGGGGCACTCAGCAGGGAGCAGACTGTTTCAAGGGGTAGCCTACATAAGTTTGGGAACCAGTGAACCCTGAACCCCCGAAGGATCCCTGGTGGTCTCTGGCCCCCACCTTGAGAACCACTGCTGTAAAATACATTTCATCAATTTCAATGTCATTTTGGGTAAAAACAACGTTTAACTCTTTAACACAAGGGCGTTTTTGAGAAGCTATGCGTTATGTGTAGAGTTCTCAATGGGCCTGAAAATTAAGGCTCGCCCGTAACTGGGCCCGACTGGGCCGGCCCGAGGCTCGGCCTGAACCCGACTATTACCGTCATGTTAGGCCCGAAAGCCCGAAAAAACCCGAGGGGGGAAAAAATCTATGATTTAAAAAAAAATATATATATATATATATTTTCTGTTCTGAATGTGTATTTATCTATTATGAAGATGGCGCTGACGGCGCTGACTGACGTTAACTTACACTGTCCTTACACTGTGCTGATTTAACCCATGAGACCTGAAGCCGATTCTACACGTCTCCTAAATCTCAACAGTTTTCTGAAAAACGTATGTTTCTATATCAGTGGTGCTCAATCTTTTTCATGTCAAGGACCCCCAAAATGATATGTATTTGGCCGCGGACCCCCATCAAAATATCTTGTTCCAGGGACCCCCCAGAAGCAAAGATTTGAGTTAAAAATGTTCGCTTTAAAAATATATATATTCAAAGATTTGCACACATTTTCACGTTTTTTCAAAAATAGCAGATCTACAAGCTCGTAGCGCAGCACTCGGTGCCGCGCTATGAGCTTGTATATCTGCTATTTTTGAATAGCCAAAAGTGTAAAATAATGCTTTTTAGCTCAAATCTAAAAATGACACAGATACCAGGTCTTAATGGGTTAAATGAAGTTAAATCCTTGTCTTGCTCACACGATGACACACCTCTGTGCAATGCAATGCATCGTCTGCATTTCTCTGCCTCTCTCGAACCGAGTCTCCGTCTCATGGGACGGGCTTTGCACGCCGAGCAGGAACCTATTTGACCAGGAGCACGCGCGGGCGGCACACACATAGATTTAAAACTACTTTAAATTCACACCTCAACAAAGTTTACAAAGGCTCCCGACTCACGGCAGGTAAATGTACATAGGAATGAGCCTAGATGCATATCAATTGTCCATTGTGTGTGACCTGATGTAGGTGTTAAGCGACGTGCGCGTCACGTCATTAAAATCACCTGATTCGGATGCTATCAATGCATTGAATGGGACACTATCACCTTTTATTAGACCATTGAATGGGCGAAGTAGGCGACCTACTTACCTACCCGCGATTTATCAGACCATTCATTGGGTGTTATCAAGACATACTGACCTACCAACGGAGATGACTTAAATAGTTTAGGTTTTGGTTTTGGTCCTTTTGGTTTCGGACCATGACGGAGGCGCGCAGTCTCAGGCGAGCTGGAGCGACGTTCGCCTGAGCCTACTCAGCGCCGTTGGAGTTATGTACCGATAGGCACAGAATCGTAAATATTGTTGTGGGGACTCCTCCGCCTCCAAAGTAGGTCAGTAGCTCCTGATTACGCCCAATGAATGGTCTGACAAATCGCGGGTAGGTCCGTGTATCGCCTACTCGTCACCTACTCGCCCATTCAATGGTCTGATAAAACGTGATAATCTCCCATTCAATGCATTTATAGCATTCGAAGCCGGTGATTAAAATACAGTGCAAGCACATACAAAATCAGCATTGCAACACTGGTCATAGAGTTAAAAGTTTGGTGCAGTCCAATTGGAAACATTTGGACCCTACCTGGTCGTAGTGTTGTAATGTTGCCTGGACCTGGTCCAGTGGTCCGGTCATTAAGAATGAATGACCGCTGCTACAGCTAAATCCTTTGATCTCCAACGGCCGCAACATATTCTCCGCCTCCTCCTCTTAAACACCTTCGGTTTTAGTCAAACTGACCCCCAACTTGGAAGCAACAGGAGGTTGTTTGTTTATAATGATTCACAATGAATCTTTGGATTTGATGAGGACTCCCGTGGTCGCTATATAGTTTACTTTCCACTGGAGTCGCAGAATCACTTTCTGTTTCTTTTTCCTCGGTAGGTTTCACTGTTTTAAAATGCTTGCTTAAATATGCACAGTTTGCAGCTGTTGCACAGATAGGCCTATCTCTTGTATCCTCTCATTATGTTTTTTGAGCTCCTAATTATTTTGTTTCCCCAAATTCGACCTGTAAACAAGCCGTGAATTAAATCACATGGCACATGGTGGCTGGAATGGAATACAAGAAACGCTCGTCCAAAAACACTCGCCCCAAAACACACTCGCCTCGGGTCTAATCCGGCGGCCTCTGTCCTCTTGAAAAGAATGGGGCGAGTGTGTTTTGGGGCGAGCGTACGTTTTTTTTTTTTCTCTCTCTCACCCTGCTGCCTGAGCCCTGAGCGTGAGCATCACAGTGCAAGTTAACGCCAGTCAGTCAGCACCATGTTCATAATAGATAAATACACATTCAGACAGAACAGAATTACAAAATATATTATAAAAAATCATTTAAAAAAAACATTTTTAATTTTTTTTTCACGGAGCCCGAGGCTCGGCTCGGCACCGACCAATTAGCATACTTTTGAGGCCCGGCTCGGCTCGAAAACGTCGGGTCGGGTTCGGGTAGAATTTGAGTGGACTGTGGACCAAGTACCAACGGACGTGTTAACACTACCATGGCAGTAAAAGAGTTAACCCATTGAGACCTGGAACTTTGGCATTATTTTACACTTTGGGCTATTCAAAAATAGCAGATCTACAAGCTCATAGTGCGGCACCGAGTGCCGCGCTATGAGCTTGTAGATCTGCTATTTTTGAAAATTTGTGAAAATGTGTGCAAATCTTTGAATATAATATATTTTAAATCAACATTTTTTAACTCAAATCTTTGCTTCTGGGGGTCCATGGAACAAAATATTTTGATGGGGGTCCGCAGCCAAATAAATATAATTTTGCGGGTCCTTGACATGAAAAAGATTGAGCACCACTGATATAGAAACATAAGTTTTTCAGAATACTGTTGAGATTTAGGAGACATGTAGAATCGGCTTCAGGTCTCAATGGGTTAATGTTGTTTAGAGAAGTTGGCATAGTATGACTCTAAAACGTCCTAGCTGCCATATCATGCCCTGCAGCAGCAGACTGGAGACGTCTGTCACGGCATGATATGAGCTTAATTCTCCATTGTGCCACATCATGTTGAAGAGAGAGAGAGGACATTATCGCTTTCTATTCTTATCAGCAGACCTGAGGGAGACGCAGTGATGGAGGAAGTACTCACACTTTTCTTTTACTTACTGTAAGTAAAAGTATCAATACCTCAATGTAGAAATACTGTTACAAGTATAGTCTGGCATACAACACATTTCCCGTCCCAACCATGTAAAAATGAATGGACAAAGTGACCGTAAATGAAGCAGATTTTTTCAGCTATTTGAAATCCACCATCTTTAATATATACAAAAAAGCAACCGGAGATAGCAACAGGAAATCAATCCCTAAATTAATGCTATTGGTTGGGTAGCTTGTCAATCAAGAGCGGGGGCGGGGAATGAATGCTATTGGTTGTGTAGCTTTGTCAATCAAATCACCCCGACCCTCCTAGAGCATAACCTACTATATCGTCAATTTTAAAATAAATGGGACCATAATTGACCAAAACGCATATCATGATGATTGAAAGAAGACTTTAAACTAGCGACTGGAAGCATATAGTATTTATGACAATATTTATTAAGGTAAGAAAATCAAGTCTAAAGTTCGTCAAAAACCCACCCGCTTTGCATTGAGAGAAATTCTTTCTGACACCAGCAGGGGTAAAACAGCAAAACTACAGGCCATTCATATGAACCGTCACTTCCTATATAGACTCAATTTCAGAACAGGAAGCTGCACCCTTGGTCCCAACGTATACAAATATATTTTGAAAATAGCCAAAGTATAAATAGGGCTGAAGTGGTTAATGCATGTTTAACCGTAAACCAAAATCAACGAAGACACTATTATTAACACATCCACCGCCAAGGGCTAATCTCAGAATGTACTCACCAGTGCCAAGGTTTTTTTTGTTGTTTTTTGTTTTTTTCACGTCGCCATAGACCTTGTTAAAATCCATAAAAGTGATCTCTGCTTTGTTTACATACATCGCCGACATCTGCCTGCGTCTCCCACTCAAACGGGGCAGTCATGTTTGAGTTCTGACCGTTTATGTTAACATGGGAAATGCGAGGAGAAAAAACTACAAGGGCTAAAATGGACTTTTAGTGTGCGCCTTAGAATGGAGGCCGACGGGAAACGAAAAACGGGATCGCAAATAGTTCCGACTTCCGGTGGTGTTACACTGAAAATGGTCCGTGTAGAAAATTGAAAAAAAAAAAAAAAATCGAAAAAAAGGAAAAAGCACCCGGACCGTAGGGCTACGGTCTCGGCGCTTAACAGTCGGACCGTAGGACGACGTTCTTGGCGGTTAATGTGTTAACGAACGTTTTCAAATACCGTAGTTGTAGTGGACAGGAAAAAAAGTGCAATATTTGCCTCTGAGATGTAGTGGAGTAGAAGTATAAAGTATTTCTACCTTGCAGTATTGATACTCTTACTTAAATAAAACGCGTGAGTACTTTTTCCCACGACTGAATGATGACACACGGTACACATGAGCTTAACTCTCCATTGTGCCGTTGCCTGCATGTTGAAGTGCAGCTGGAGGACTTTATTACAGGGTTTATATTCTTATCAGCAGAGAACCCTGAGGGATGGAGCAGCAGGAGTGTTTGCCAGCCACGCTCCCCCCTGAGGAGCGTAGCGAGCTGGACGGACGGGCCAGACGAGGCTGGAGGAGGAGGAGGAGGAGACGGTATTTATCTTGTCACTGTGAGACGGACAGCGGGGGTTGTTTACGATCCCCAAAGATAGACAGATGGATGGCGTCGCGCTCTGTTATTAATCCATTCAATACGGGAACGCGTCCGTGTCGTTTCTTTAGATCTCTTTTGGCTATTCAAAAAATAGCGGATCTACAAGCTCATAGCGCGGCACCGAGTGCCGCGCTATGAGCTTGTAGATCTGCTATTTTTTTTGAAAAATCTTGAAAGTTTGTGCAAATCTTTAAATATATATATATATATATATTTTTTTTTTAAAACATTTGTAACTTGTAAAACATTTGTAACTCAAATCTTTGCTTCTGGGGGATTCTACAAATGTCTTCTAAATCCTAACAGTTTTTTTTGTTTAAACGTATGTTGCTTTAATATCAGTGGTTCTAAAACTTTTTCATGTCAAGGACCACCCAAAATGATATGTAATTGGCCACGGACCACATTCACAAAATATGTTGTTCCAGGGACCCCCAAAAGCAAATATTTTAGTTAAAAATGTGTATATATAATATATATACACATTTTTAACTAAAATATTTGCACATATTTTCTGTTTTTTTTGCACAGTCTTTTCAAAAATAACAGATCTACAAGCACCACTGATATAGCAACAATAGTTTTTCAGAAAAATTAAGACATTTGTTAAGACATTTGACAGTTACAAATGTTCGTTTAAAAATATATATATATTCAAAGATTTGCACACATTTTGGTGATTTTTCAAAAATAGCATTGCCTCTGAGATGTAGATCTACAAGCTCATAAGCTCATAAGCACCGAGTGCCGCGCTATGAGCTTGTAGATCTGCTATTTCTTTGGCTATCTGAATAGCCAAAGAAATCTTAAAATGACACAGACAGATGCGTTCCCGGTCTTAAAGGGTTAAGGACATCCGAGTACGGTAATGGCCAGCGCCGGGACGGACGGACGGCCCCTCAGGGTGAAACGGCTTATTTGGGAACTTTTACGACGTGATGATTCCTCGGTGATGATGATGCCAAAACAGACGTTTCACCTTATCACAGCGGTGAAGGTGTAGCTGTCACACACACACACACACACACACACACACACACACACACACACACACACACACACACACACACACACACACACACACACACACACACACACACACACACACACACACACACACACACACGCTTTTAGCAATACTGTAGGGCCACTGTTGGAAAACAATGTATTTTTGTTTTTTTTATCAAAACACCCATTAGTTCTCTATGCAGTGTTGCAGACACTATAGATAGCTGTATATTTCTCATTATCCACTGTGTGGATTGACTGTTCATATCTAGCCTGTCCCCATGGGTAAATATAAACCATCAACCCACAGTGATTGGATACACTGCCCACACTATACTGGGTATATAGATATTTATATACACTGTATTCATACAGTGCCTGTTGACAGTGGCGTGCACAGACATTTTGAGGGGCAGGTGCTCAAGTAAATTATACTTTTTTTTGTTGACTTGGTCTGCTCTTTTTTCCCTCTTACACCTATACCTCTTTGCCAAAAATAGCCGATCTACAAGCCCACAACGCCTCGCAGCGCGAGGCGTTGTGGGCTTGTAGATCGGCTATTTTTGGCTAAAGTTCTCCTCAGAAAAGGGACGCTAGGTTTCGAGTGGTTATGGTAAAAAGAAAAATCATATCACATAAAGATTTGGCGGACCCCCTGTAGTAACTCTGAGGACCCCCTAGGGGTCCCGGACCCCCTGTTGAAGACCCCTGCTGGCCCTCAAAAGGGCACTTCCGGTCAAGATGGCAAAGGGCAGGTGCTCCAGCACCACCTAGAGTCTATCTGTGCACGTCCCTGCCTGTTAATATGCTGTTAATCTAGATTCACAAACTCTCTGTGAGTGAGTGAGAAGTTCACCAGCCTATCTGGAGAACCGCCTGACTACCGATCCACGTAACGGATGCTTCTGTAACATGCAGACATCGATGAGCACAAGAAAACAAAAGGCAACGAGAGCATGTTGTTGTTACATATTGATGGGTATCGTAGACCAGAGAGAGAGAGAGAGAGAGAGAGAGAGAGAGCGCATACTGTAGGTGCTCCACAGGTATTAATACATTTCATAGCAGTGTGTTTTTAATGGCGTGTGGATACGAAACACGGTGGATTTAGGAGATTTGCGAGGCCGCGTCAAAGCTGCTGTCCACGGGGAGCTGAGCTACAGTCTGAGTGGAGGAGGATTGTCAGGGCTTTACAGAGACATCAGTAGACAAACACCTCCTCTCCTCTCCCCAACACTCTCCTCTCCTCTACCACTCATAATCAGTGGTGGAAAAAGTACTCAAATGTTTTACTTAAGTAAAAGTATCAATACTGCATTATAGAAATACTTTGTTACAAGTAAAAGTCCAGAATTCAAAATTTACTTGAGTAAAAGTACAAAAGTATTGCCATCAAAATGTACTTAAAGTATACCAAAAGTCAAAGTACTAAAATATTTGAAAATAGCAGATCTACAAGCTCACAACGCGTCGACGCATTGTGAGCTTGTAGATCGGCTATTTTCAAATAGCCTAGGTATAAAATAGGGCTAAAGTGATTAAAGTATGTTTCATAATATAATAATTTATATATGAAAAGTAACTAGTAACTAAAGTTCTCAAATAATTGTAGTGGAGTAAAAGTACAATATTTGTCTCTGAGATGTAGTGGAGCAGAAGTAAAAGTATTGGAAATGTACTTAGTTACTTTCCACCACTGCTCATAATGTACATGGAGATGAGGCATTGGAACAGGAGAGGCTGAAAAAGGAGGGGTGGAAATGAACGAGAGGACCCCCCCCTCTCCCCCCCCTCTCTCTCTCTCTCTCTCTCTCTCTCTCTCTCTCCCCCATAATAGCACACAGATGCAATTCATTTTACAAGTGGACGTAGGCTGAGGTACGACACTCAAATCGATGCGCGGGCCCCAGCATTGCTCACTGCTGTTAAAGTTGGCCGTCTTATATTGTTTAGACAGACAGATAGACGGGTTCCCGTGGGGGGGGGGGATTCAGTTGTCATAGCAGCACCACAGCAGCCATGAATTAGAGGGCAGAAACAGGTAAAGAGTAGAGAGAGATATATACAGCTAGTACGTTTCAAGAATAATAACGTGAAAATAAGAATAGCAAGTAGTAAACCAGAAGTAATGTAAAAGAAAAGGAAATTAAGAAATAAGAGAATACCGATTACAAAACTTAGAAGTGTGGCCTGGCTTCTGCACTTGCAACAAAGACTATAATGTATGAACTATTAATATAAATATATTTGGAGGCATACTTTAAGTATCAATGTACAGTAATATGGGCATAGTGTTGCGGGCAGAAACCTTGTATCTCCATATCTCCATATTTATAGTAGCAAAAATAGATAGCAAGGAACTGGTTGCAATAACGTGTTACTTCCACGCGCTACGTCCAACCGGGGAAACTCCCCCCTGTCAGGTGATAAGAAGGTCAGTTGGCTCTCATGCATTGAAGGAGGCATGAGCTCGGCTCTGGGCTCCCTAGGCTGGCGGGGGGAGTGTAGCGCCCAGGATCACTTAGACAATTGGCAGTGGGTATAAAAAGATTGCAAAATTGTGGGGTTTTTTTTTATTATAAAAATATATTTTTCTTTTGTGAAAGTGGTTCAATCCAATACACTTTATTTGAAAAAAACAGCATTGCACCAAAGTACTGTACACTCAGTAAATATACTAAAAATACTGGAAAGTGTGTCTGTGGGATTTATAAATATTGAACCAATGAAAAGTATTCTTTTGGACAGTGCTCTCCACCCCGACAGCATTGATATGAAGTGCCAGAGTGAGTGAGCTGGAGTCATTAATCATTCATCCAAGGACAGAACAAAACGCACGGCGCCTCGGTTATCTACTGTAGTTTAATGATTACATGGTGTCACAAAGTTTTGTGCTCCGGGGAATACTTGGTTTACTTACTGTTGTTTTCCCTTATAGGAAGAAATGATTGTGTAACTGTAACTGGCCAGAGGAAAGCAAACAAACTAACCCTCAGAAGCAAGAAACTTTAAGTTCAGCTGAAGTCAAACATGATTCTAAATGCCTGATTTACAGTATAGGCTACTTGCTTGCACGCAGGTATCGCACACTAGAAAAATAGCAGATCTACCAGCTCAGCATGTGTCCTGCTGAAACACAGCGTGAGCTTGTAGATTATGCTATTTTTTATGTGCACGATACCCTGCACGCGCAACTATAACTCAAGGCTTCACAGCTATATTGCTCTAGCGGTGATATTGATTTAGTTGCGACGCCCTCATCTCTTCAAGAAGAACTCCAGGTCACCTCTTTCTCCATATTCGCTCTAATAATTGACTTGTGTACTTCACCTTATTGATTGTTTACGTTAGCGGGCCAAAGCATTCGGAGCACAGCTGAGGATAACCCATTCAATGCGGGAACGCGTCTCTGTCATTTTAGATTTCTTTGGGATAAAAAAAAAATTGTAGATCTACAAGCTCATAGCGTGGCACTCGACATGTACAGTATATCTGCTATTTTTGAAAAATCGTGAACATTTTTGCAAATCTTTGAATATATATATTTTTTAAAGCGAACATTTTTTACTCAAATCTTTGCTTCTGGGGGATTCTACAAATGTCTTCTAAATCCTAACGGTTCTTTTTGAAAAAACGTATGTTGCTATAATATCAGTGGTTCTCAAACTCTTATATTTAAAATGATGTGTTTGGCCACGGACCGCCATCTCAAAATATGTTGTTCCAGGGACCCCCAGAAGCAAGAGTGCCGCACTATGAGCTTGTATATCTGCTATTTTTGAAAAATCTTGAACATTTGTCTAAATCTTTGAATACATATATATATATATTTTTTAAAGCAAACATTTGTAACTCAAATCGTTGTTTCTGGGGGGTCCCTGGAACAACACATTTCGAGATCTGCTATTTATTTTAATAGCCAAAGTATAAAATAATGGTTCAAGTGGTTAAAATCTAAAATGACAGATATGCGTTCCCGCTCTTAATGGGATAAACGTGGGTGCCTTAGTGCTCACAGTAGCACTAAGACAATTACATCGCCTCAATCACAGCTGGTCCTCTTGACAACTAAGATAATGAAAGCCGGGTCGCCAGGCACCACTGTCCGACGCTAGCGGTAGTCGATGTGGAATATAATTACTTTGTGTGTGTCACTCGGCGTCCGCCAATAATAGCGCTTGTGGCCTCTCCGGGGCGGCGATGCGGTGTGTGTCAAAGCCTCCGGCGACGTTCAGCCTTGACTGGAGGTCACGCCGAGAGGTTAACTCTCTTCATCTCCTGCTGGAGAGGCTGTCGATATATATATATATATATATATATATATATATATATATATATATATATATATATATATATATATATATATATATATATATATATATATATATATATATATATAGGCCTTCAGTGATGTTTCATCATGGATGAGGTTGAAGAGCGTATAGTTGACTCGAACCAGTGTTGATTTTGAAAGCATGTTTTGATTTAGTTTTAGTCATAGTCTTTTAAATCAAATTCCATTTAGTTTTAGTCATATTTCAGTCATCTGAAATGTTTTACTGTTAGTCTAGTTTTAGTCGACTAAATATCATAAGATTATAGTCGACTAAATCTACAGTTGATTTAGTCGACTAAAATGTATTGTGGCGGTGCCTTGATGGCGTCGTAATGGCAGATTTTACACTTGGTTGCATCCTGAAAATAGCCGATCTACAAGCTCACAACGTGTCGCGCTGCGACGCGTTGTGAGCTTGTAGATCTGCTATTTTCAGAGCAAAACACCCGAGCGCAACCAACTTTTGTCTTTTAGTTCTACTGGATCTCTTCTCCACTAGTCCCTCACTAACATTTTAGTCTAGTTTTTAATTGTTGACTAAATTGTCAATATATTTAGTCTTAGTTTTAGTCATCATAGCTTAGTTTTTATTTAGTTTCCGTCAGTGTAAAAAGGTGGTCGACCAACATTTTTCGTCATAGTTTCAGTCGACGAAATCAACACTGACTCGAACAACCACAATTCTCTGCCTTTTTTTTTTGACAGCAATCGGACGATCAGATCTATTCCACAAACAGTCGAGAATGATTAGATTCATTCAGTGATTCGTTCATTTATTCATCCATGAATTAATCAATTCATTCATTCAAATCGGTAACGCTGTCGCCTCATAGCTAGAAGGTCCTGGGTTCGGGGGGGACGCTGTGGGCGCTGGGGGCGTGTCCTCTCCTCCGCATTAGTGCCCATACGCTAGGCCTGATGGAGGGGAAAGGAACTGGTTGGAATAGCGTGTTCCTTCCACGCGCTACGTCCTACCGGGGAAACTTCCCCCCTGTCAGATGATTAAGAAGCAGCCTGCTAGCTCCTCATGCATTGAAGGAAGCATGAGCTCAGTTCTGGGCTCTCACCCCAGGCTGGCAGAGGGAGAGTAGCGCCCAGGATTAATTACATAGGCAATTGGCACTGAGTGAAAAAATGGGTTACAAAAATCATGGGGTGAAAAAAAATTATAATAAAAAAAGAGATCAATCTCAATTTGGATGGGCTAATGTTACTGAGGCAGAAAAAAACGAAAGAACAAAATTGAAGGACGGAAGGGAGAAAGAAAGAAACTGTCGGATAATTTGCCGAGAGCCCAAAACAACTAGACGTTGTGTCAACATCATTGTGACATTTAGACTGATTAAGGCAAATATGAACACAACACGATTTTAGACATATTCAAAGCATTTTCCAGGAGCTTATGTCACTGAGCTTAATCTCTTTTTTTTTCTCTCATCACATTCAGCCCTTTAACGGTACATACATACATACATACATATATACACATACATATATACATATATACATATATACATATATACATACATACATACATATATACACATACATACATACATACATACATACAGTGCTTTCTTTGATCTGGAAGGTTTTGCTGTGTTTTCAGTAAATTGCTCTGAAAAGGTTGTCTCCCGCCGCGCACAACAAAAAAAGTGTCTTAACTCCATTATGTCCCTGCTGTGAGTACAGCACCTGTGCTGTCTTGTCGTTAATGCTGTCGGGTTTGAAAACCTTGTATGTCCAATACCGTTCATTCTTTATTATTATTTTAAACACATTAAAAAAAGATTGAAAATTCACTAGTTCTGTGTGACGCTCTAGCAGTGTTGATTTTGTAGACTAGAACTATGACGAAAAATGTTGGTCGACTACCTTTTTTCACTGACTAAAACTAGATAAAAACTATATAAAAACTAAGCTATGATGACTAAAACTAAGACTAAATATATTGATAATTTCGTCAACAAATAAAAACTAGACTAAAACGTTAGTGAGGAAGAGTGGAGAAGAGATCCAGATCCAGTAGAACAAAACGTCGAGTCCTTTTATGTTTGGTTGCGCTCTGGTGTTGCGCTCCCAAAATAGCATATCTACAAGCTTGTGAACTTGTAGATCTGCTATTTTCAGCATGCAACCAAGTGTAAAATCAGGCATTACGACGCCATCAAGGCACCGCCAACATACATTTTAAAATCGACTGTTGATTTTAGTCGACCAAAATCTTATGATATTTAGTCGACTAAAACTAGACAAAACTAAAACATTTCAGATGACTAAAATATCACCTGATTCGGATGCTATCAATGCATTGAATGGGACATTATCACCTTTTATTAGACCATTGAATGGGCGAAGTAGGCGACCTACTTACCTACCCGCGATTTATCAGACCATTCATTGGGTGTTATCAAGACATACTGACCTACCGACGGAGATGACTTAAATAGTTCAGTTTAGGTTTTGGTTTTGGTTGTTTTGGTTTCGGACCATGACGGAGGCGCGCAGTCTCAGGCGAATTGGAGCCTGAGCCTACTCAGCGCCGTTGGAGTTATGTACCGATAGGCACAGAATCGTAAATATTGTTGTGGGGACTGCTCCGCCTCCAAAGTAGGTCAGTAGCTCCTGATTACGCCCAATGAATGGTCTGACAAATCGCGGGTAGGTCCGTCTATCGCCTACTCCTCGCCTACTCTCCCATTCAATGGTCTGATAAAACGTGATAATCTCCCATTCAATGCATTGATAGCATTCGAAGCCGGTGAAAATATAGGCTGCACTAGCCTTCCTGCTTTCGTGTATGGAGGGGCGGGTTTAAAATCAGCGAGGAGAGAATGCGCCTGATCCCATTGGTTAACCGATCTGTCCGTCAAAAATAGCAGATCTACAAGCTCATAGCGCGGCACCAAGTGCCGTGCTATGAGCTTGTAGATCTGCTATTGTGAAAAATCGTGAAAAAAAATGTTCAAAAAACTGTTAGGATTTAGAAAACATTTTAAGAATCGCTTCTTAATGGGTTAATTTACCAAAAAAAAACTGTTGGGAATAATTATGGAGATACGAGGTTTCTGGCCCGACAGAGGAGATGATTGACTCCCTGGCATGACGATCAAACGCGGGGAAACATGTGTGAACCGCCGCTAAGTGGAAAATGGAATTACGGTCACTTTGTGTGTAATGATCAGTCAATTTGACATTCATGTCATCGTCAAACCTCCCTCCACACAAAACAAGCCCCCGAAACACACTGCAGGAAATGATTATCTGGTCTGTCTCCTTCAAGGCCACTTCCTTGCACTCACTTGTTTTTTTTTTCATTTATTCATGGGCCCAAATATCAGCTCATGTTTTCAGCACACACAGATTCTTTTCTTTTTCCCCCCTTCTTCTCCTTTTTTGTGTGGAAGTAAACAACTCAAGCCTGTCTTTTTTTTGTTGATAACATGGGTGGAGGCCAGAGAGGGAGAGAGGGGGGGCGGGGGGAGAGAGAGAGAGAAAGAGCAGTGGAGGTAAACAAAAAGAGCTTGTCATTTATTTTGTTGAAGAAATGGCAGTGGTGGAAAAAAGTACTCACATGTTTTTTTACTTAAGTAAAAGTATCGATACTGCGATGCAGAAATACTCTGTTGCAAGTAAAAAGGCCCATGTTCAAAATGTTACTTGAGTAAAAGTACAAAAGTATTGGCATAAAAATATTATTAAAGTACCAAAAGTAAAAAATAATAACATGTTTGAAAATAGCCGATCTACAAGCTTGTAGATCTGCTATGTTCAAATAGCCTATGTATGAAATAGGGCTAAAGTGGTTAATGTATGTTTCATAACATCATAATTTATATCTGAAAAGTAACTAGTAACTAAAGTTGTCAAATAATTGAGTAAAAGAGTAAAAGTACTATATTTGCTTCTGAGATGCAGTGGAGTAGAAGTAAAGGTACTGAAAACTGGACATACTCAAGTGAAGTAAAAAAAAAATACGATAAAATTGTACTTAAGTACAGTACTTGAGTAAATGTACTTAGTTATGTTACACCACTGGGAAATGGGTAGAGAGAGAGAGAGAGAGAGAGAGAGAGAGAGAGAGAGAGAGAGAGAGAGAGAGAGAGCGTGAGAGAGCGCACTGTCACCGCAACACAATAAGCAAATTAATTCCTGTGTAGAGCTCTGAGTAAAGCATCACCCACTGCCAAGCGTTAAGGTTCACGTACGGCCACCCCGTACTAAATTATAAATCCACTCTGTATTCGACGTATATGGTACATCCTCTAGCCCCAATTTAAATCCCCAATACAGCCTCTTGTCTCTCTTGAAGCACGCGGCAATCGAACAAAACATCTGATCTTGACTTTGCGTTATCAGTGGATAAGGGCCGCGCTGTGGACGGGTTGTTGGAGTGGTTTGTTCGGCGCACACAAAGATAACATCAATCACGTCTACATTTTATGCAAATGACGAGGCACTAGAATCTCTAGTGAGTTTACTTTGGGACACCGTACAGTGTATACACGTTTACTTTTCAGCAGTGGTGTACAATTTTTAGGTATTTTTAGCGGCTCTACATTTGACTCTGTCCGTGTGAGTGTCCGTCCGTCCGTCCATATGTTATGTCCGTCTGTATGTTTGAACACGGCAAGGTAGCAACACATGCGCCACTTCAACACACACACACACACACACACACACACACACACACACACACACACACACACACACACACACACACACACACACACACACACACACACAAGCCAATACTGCACACATGCGCACACACGAACACACGCACACACACAAACACACTTGACGTCCGTATGAGCACGGCGTATGAGCACGGCGTATGAGCACGGCGTAGGAGCACGGCATTTAAACAGCTATAACTCCAGTTCGCAGCATGCTACGGAGTACAGATTTTGTACATGGACTAAAACCACCAATAGACGCCTTAACAGACGACGTCACACTGATACGAAACAGTATGCGCACGCAGGTCGGCAGCAAAAGAACCCCACCGCTCATAAGATGCAATGTAAAAGTGGTCACAGTCTCACGTGTAAAAATGCATCCCATCACACTTTCAGATGTTGTTTTTCTCCCAGTATGGAGGAAGAATGCTTAGGATTTTTACTGTGATCTCTCGCTCTTGAAATATATAATCCTTGGTTTCTGTTGTGTGTAAACAATAATAACAATTCAAAGCAGTTGTCCTCAAAACTCCACCTCCAGAGGCTGTCATAGGACCGGAGGGAGCGCTCTATGATCATGGCATCAGAACCTGCTTGGCTCGCGCAGCTGCAGCCCGTCAAGACTAATTTATGCTCCGTCCCGCGAAGGTGTCGCGAGCAGAGAACGGCCGAGAATAGCAGATCTCCAAGCTCACAGCGGTCGCATCCGTGACGCGGTTGTGAGCTTGTATGTCAGCTGTTCTCGGTGCGCTATACCGTTGCGCGATGAAGTATATATATGTGTCGCCAGGGCGCACCCCACTAGCCTACACACAGAGGAGGTTGAATGAACTGAAACAAGCTCACCCCAAAACAGCAGGTTTGGGGATCTGTTGGGAATTGATTACATGAAGCAGTCACCTGTGCGTCCAGTCTCAATGTTTGTAAACAAATAATTGGTCTATAGGGACGAACTGAAATTAATGAAGCCCCGCCCCCTCTGTCTTCCTATTGGCTGGGCTTTAAACAGCCCTATGCCCAGTTTGCAGTATGCCACCAAGTCCACATTTGGTATGTGGACTTAGACCACCAATAGGGACGAACTGTAATTACTTAAGCCCCGCCCCCTCTGTCTGCCCATTGGCTGGGCTTTAAACAGCCATTAGGCCTACAGTACTTGAGTAAATGTGCTTTCCACCACTTCAAACAAACAATACCAGAGGAGTGAGAACACATCTTTGTCATTCAAAGCATGGGCTGTTCAAGTAGAAGATGCTCTTTCACAATACAATAATCCTGACGAAAAGGTACAAACCACACATAACCCTTATCTGCTCTTTTGTGTTCCTTCTACTATATTTTGCCTTATAAGGCCCTGCCTAACAATCACATGAACACTGTTGAATGTGTGTGTGTGTGTGTGTGTGTGTGTGTGTGTGTGTGTGTGTGTGTGTGTGTGTGTGTGTGTGTGTGTGTGTGTGTGTGTGTGTTATTACTCAATGATTACAGGAGAGGAGAGGAGAGGAGAGGATGTTGTTATGAGTCAGGGAACATCACCTTGAACTTCAACTATCATCAGGTTTAATAATCGTGTCCTGTGGAGATCTCTGTCCTAACCGCACACACACACACACACAGACTGATCAAAGGCAGCCCTTTTCGCTTGGCCGATCAAAAAGATGCGAGTAACCAGGCAGATGAGGACAGAGTAGGTCTCACACAGAGAGAGAGAGAGAGAGAGAGACAGAGAGAGAGAGAGAGAGAGAGAGAGAGAGAGAGAGAGAGAGAGAGAGAGAGAGAGAGAGAGAGAGAGAGAGAGCTCAGCATTCAGCTCATTCTGCGTTGTAAGACCAGTTTCACTGCACAGCACTCTTCTATTGATTTGTACACAGAAAGTGGAAGGTGTCAAAATTTCTGGCAAATTGCCCAGTTGCTGTGTGGTGTGCGCGTGTGTGTGTGTTGGTGTGTTGGTGTGTGCGTGCGTGCGTGCGTGCGTGCGTGCGTGCGTGCGTGCGTGCGTGCGTGCGTGCGTGCACACGACACACACGCAGGTCTAACAATGGGTTGGTAGTTGTTCAGAGTGCTCAGTGCTCTGTATTGCTAGAGCATCGCTATATTCATCTTATCCTTATACCTATTTTTAGAATCATATCTATAACCCCCCCCCCACACACACAGCTTACTGTTAGTTTTTGGGTTGGAGAATATCCACCCTTTCTATGCCTTCTTGTGGAGCATTCTGAATAACTGTACGTTTGGAAAGCACTAGGCTATCTAAATACTGTAGGTTATCATAACTATTACTTGGCCAGACATACACAGTAACGTTCGAAAATCTGATATCTGTGTTTCTCTTGTACGTCCCGATCACTGGTTGTGACCGGGACGCTGTGGGCGCTGGAGGCGTGTCCTATCCTCATCAGTTGTCATCAGCAGTGTTGATTTCATCGACTAAAACTATGACGAAAAATGTTGGTCGGCTACCTTTTTTCACTGCCGAAAACTAAATAAAAACTAAATACAAACTAAGCGACAGTATGATGACTAAAACTAAATATATTGACAATTTCGTCAACAAATACAAACTAGACTAAAATGTTATTGAGGGACTAGTGGAGAAGGGATCCAGTAGAACTAAAAGACAAGTAATTTTATGTTTGGTTGCGCTCTGGTGTTGCGCTCTGAAAATAGCAGATCTACAAGCTCACAACGTGTCGCGCTGCGACGCGTTGTGAGCTTGTAGATCTGCTATTTTCAGCATGCAACCAAGTGTAAAATCAGCCATTATGACGCCATCAAGGCACCGCCAACAAACACTTTACGTTTTCGACTAAATCATCTGTAGATTTAGTCACTATAATCTTATGATATTTAGTCGACTAAAACTACACTAACAGTAAAACATTTCAGATGACTAAAATATGACTAAAACTAAATGGAACTTGAGTCAAAAGACTATGAGTAAAACTGAATCAAAATTTGGTGTCAAAATCAACACTAGTCATCAGTGCCTAGGTGGGGTTGGCGAAAGGGCCTTTCTGTGTGGAGTTTGCATGTTCTCCCCGTGTCCCCTAGGGTATAGTACCCTCACAAAAAAACTTTACATTACATGTAGTAATCCTGGTCTCTATGCTGCCTCCAACTGGTCAGCCGGGGCGCCTGATGGAGGGGAAAGGAACTGGCTGGAATAAGGTGTTCCTTCCACGCGCTACGTCCTACCGGGGGAAACTCCCCCCCTGTCAGGTGATAAGAAGCGGCTTGTTAGCTCCTCATGCATTGAATTGAGGCATGTGCTCAGCTCTGGGCTCTCCCTAGGCTGGCAGAGGGAGTGTAGCGCCCAGGATTATATAGGCAATTGGCACCGGGTGAAAAAAAATGGGTTACAAAATCGTGGGATACAAATTTAGAAAAAGGATACTGGCAGATAATATAACATTTTTAAAAATGGCAGACCTGCAAGCCTCTCTCTCTCTCTCTCTCTC
>NC_139956.1:6302898-6358828 GCF_963454915.1 Gymnoscopelus microlampas
GCTTCTCTCTCTCTCTCTCTCTCTCTCTCTCTCTCTATCTATCTCTCATTGAAGGGTTTGTAGTAAATCCTATGCTTATAAAGTGAGCTGGAGGTCTAATCATATGGGTCTTCAGTAGTTGGATAACAACGTTTGAACATCATGTTTTTCTTGTAGTGTAAAACAGTGCCATTGGAAAAAAAGGTTTTAATAAAGTGGTCAAAATGCTCTCTCTCTCTCTCTCTCTCTGTGAGACTCCAACACAGTGAGCATTAAGTGCATAGAAGGTCACTGTGGGCTGTAAATGCACATGAACCACCCAGCCCTGACATGGAATCTGATAGCATTCTGTGTAGCAGTTGATGAAAGCACTCAAAGAAAGCGGACTCAGAGCGGCTTTATTACCCGGGTATAGGAGACCATTACTGGGGCCATGCTGGGCCATAAGGGCCCCAGTGAGTGCACGGCGCGCAGACCCCCTGATCGGGTTTATCTGCGAGCACAGGAGAATATGACATAATATTCTCAGTGGTGGAAAAAGTACCCCAAATGTTTGACTTAAGTAAAAGTATCAATCCTGCAATGTAGAAATACTCTTTTACAAGTAAAAGTAAGGTATTCAAAATGTACTTGATTAAAAGTACAAAAGTATTGGTATCAAAATGTACTTTAAGTAAAAGTAGAACTCAGTATGTGGAAGGTCCCATTTCACAAATTAAAATGTATAAAAACCTTTTGAAAATAGCAGATCTACAAGCTCACAATGCGTCGCGATGCGACGCATTGTGAGCTTGTAGATCAGCTATTTTCAAATGACCGAAATATGTATATACTGTAGGGCTGAAGTGGTTAATGCATGTTTTGTGATAATAATCTAAATCTGCAAAGTAACTAAAGCTGTCAAATAATTGTAGTGGAGTAAAAGTACAATATTTGCCTCTAAGATATAGGTCTAGTGGAGTAGAAGTAAAAGTATTAAAAATGGGAAATACTCCAGTAAAGTTAAAAAAAAAACCTCAAAAGTGTACTTAAGTACAGTACTTAAGTAAATGTACTTAGTTACTTCACACCACTGCATATTCTTGATATCACCACCTGAACATTCAATACTTTTGTTTTTCAGGAAGCCTGTGTTGTGTGGTGTGTGTGTGTGTGTGTGTGTGTGTGTGTGTGTGTGTGTGTGTGTGTGTGTGTGTGTGTGTGTGTGTGGTCAGGGCTATCGATTTGAGAGGAGAGTGGTGCGTGAACACAACAACGTGCGGCTCTGTGTGAGAGCTGGAGGTAGTGTCTGCGGTTGGCAAAGTTACTCTTCCATCACCATAGAAACTTCTCTCTCTCCTCTGGCGCCTGTTCACTGCATGGTGCCGGCTGAACTCAAAGAGCAGCTTATAGTGGCCTAGTGGTTAGAGCAGGGGTCTTCAACGTTTTCAGCCCAAGGACCCCCTAGCTGAGAGAGAGATGAAGCAGGGACCCCCTCTATATTGTATTAAATTGTGTTTCAGATTAAAGTTTTTCTTTTTACTTAGTCTGCTATTTTTTCCCTCTACACCTATAGCCTCTTTGCCAAAAATAGCCGATCTCAACGCCTCGCAGCGCGAGGCGTTGAGAGCTTGTAGATCTGCTAATCGGCTAATGATTAGCAGATAATGCTAATCTGCTAATCGGCTAATGTTCCCCTCAGAAAAGGAATTCTAGGGTTCAAGTGGTTAATGTAAAAAAACGAAATCCTATCACACAGAGATTTGGCGGGCCCACCTATAGTAGCTCTGAGGACCCCCTAGGGGTCCCGGACCCCCTGTTGAAGACCCCTGGCCTGGTGGTTAGAGTGTCCACCAAACACTCTTGTTTACATCGTGGTTCATAAAGTAATGTGCAGTGTTTCCATGTGGCCTTTTGCTATCGCCTCAGCTCACTATATCCATACTTTTTGACTGATGGGAAAGCAAAAATCGGTGAGTCGAGTTGATCCGATAAGCATGCAGTGGGAAAGCACCATTTGATTTAGCTCTGGTCCATAGCGTTAGAAGGAGTTCTCCTTAACGCTATGGAACTTTCGAGCCTTTGCGCCTCACGCACCACAGGATTGTGCAGCCTCTCGTCTGTAGAAAAAAAAATATATATACACTTTCGCTACTCACCAAAACAAAGACGGTTTTATGGAGTTGTTAGCCTTTGATTGATTGGAATTGATTGATTGGGATTTTTATTAGGCAAAATAATGTAAAACAACACAGTTACATTTATAATACCGTTGTCTAAAAGGTCCGACCAAAAAAGTCCTTGCGGACTTGTTCCGTTGGGGTCCTTGAATTAATTTCATAGACATATATAGTAGCAACCAAACAGTTCAAAAATCAACAAAGAAATACCACTATGTACAAAAAAATCACACCCTGTGTGAAGGAAGCGGTGCCTTTGGGGCGGGGCTTAACTCATTTCAGTTCGTCCCTATTGGTGGTCTGAGTCGACTTACCAAATTTGTACTTGGTAGCATGCTGCAAACTGGAATGATGGCTGTTTAAAGCCCAGCCAATGGGCAGACAGAGGGGGCGGGGCTTAAGTAATTACAGTTCGTCCCTATTGCTGGTTTTAGTCCATGTACAAAATTTGTACTCCGTAGCATGCTGCGAACTTGAGTTATGGCTGTTTGAAGGCCAGCCAATGGGAAGACAGAGGGGGCGGGGCTTCAGCAATTCATGCTGGTCCCTATTGGTGGTATAAGTCCACATACCAAATGTGGACTTGGTGGCATGCTGCAAACTGGAGTTATAGCTGTTTAAAATCCCGTGCTCATCCCGTGCTCATACGGGCGCTGGGGGTCCCTGGACCCCTCTTTGATAACGTCAGCAAGTCATGCGCCTCGCTATTGGTGGTGTAAGTCCACATACCAAATTTGGACTTGGTGGCAGGCTTCAAACTGGAGTTATAGCTGTTTAAAATCCCGTGCCCTAAACGGGCGGACGGACATAGCATACGCGGGGGGTCCCTGGACCCCGCTTTGATAACTTCAGCAATTCATGCTCGTCCCTATTGGTGGTGTAAGTCCACATACCAAATGTGGACTTGGTGGCAGGCTTCAAACTGGAGTTATAGCTGTTTAAAATCCCGTGCCCTAAACGGGCGGACTGACATAGCATACGCGGGGGGTCCCTGGACCCCGCTTTGATAACTTCAGCAATTCATGCTCGTCCCTATTGGTGGTGTAAGTCCACATACCAAATTTGGACTTGGTGGCAGGCTTCAAACTGGAGTTATAGCTGTTTAAAATCCCGTGCCCTAAACGGGCGGACGGACATAACATACGCGGGGGGTCCCTGGACCCCTCTTTGCTAACTTCAGCAAGTCATGCTCGTCCCTATTGGTGGTCTAAGTCCACATACCATATTTGGACTTGGTGGCATGCTGCAATCTGGAGTTATAGCTGTGTAAAATCCCGTGCTCATCATCCCGTGCTGATACGGACGGACGGACGGACATACGGACAAAGTCAAGCTTAGAGCGGTTGGCACCGCTAAAAAAGCATGAAAAATAAAAGATATATACAAAAAAAAGGGGAGGGGGGTTGTCTGTCTACCGGGAAACTGGTACTACCTCCTCTCATGGCCTCCAGAAAGATGATTTTTTTTAGGGCTGTTTTAAATGAGCCCAGCGAACTGCATTTTTTGAGGGGTGGGGTTAAACTATTCCATACCTTGGTGGCCGTGCTGTAGAAGGAGAATTTGCCCATGTTTGTTTTATGGGTGGGTGGTACCAGATTGTTGTTTACGCTCCCTCTAGTTTCGTGACTGTGGGTGTCACTAACTTTTTGGAGATATTTATACAGATATGTGGGTATAGGGGGCATTTCGGGCAAATCTGCATTGCCATTTACCTACTCTACTTAGTGAGAAGACTCTGAGCCCCCCACCTCCATCTAAAATACACGTTTTGGCCAGAAAAGAAAATATTTCACCGGAAGGAAAGATCTGGTCAATAGGAAAATTCAGTTGATCAGATCTGTAGGGGGCGCAGTGGAGTAACCAAAAAAAAAGTTTTCCTTCCGGTGAAATGTTTTGTTTTCGGGACAAAACGTGTATTTTAGACGTGAGGTGGGGGGCTCAGAGTGTTCCCACTAAGTAGACTAGGCTTTCAACTCTTTGTTTTGGTGAATAGCGAACGACGTCACCCATTTTCAACCCGTCTTCATTTAATTGGTCCTCACTAATGCTCATGATAATATGGTACCAAAGAGGGCTGTTTACAGTTCAGAAACCCGCCTACCAGTGACATCATCACTGGGGAATCCAAGCTGATAGACACTGCAGGCTTTCAATTCTTGGAAAGTTAATGGAAGCCATTGTGAAAAGAAAACACTTTGTGTTGCTAATAAAATCATGTGTATTATAAGAACCTCCGGTAGCAGGTACTTGCCTGTGAAAAAGGGCATTAATGCCTTAGTCGCTCCTTTGTTTCCAGCCCTTTTGTTATCATTATAAACACATTCAATTGTGTTTGCGTTTATGATACACTAAAATTAATTAGATTTTTATTGCGTAACAGCCATTTTGCTCTCTAGTACCAGGGCAAGAAAATATATATTCTGTTCACCACCTGTAACTCCCATTTGTTCCATGTTCCCAAGCCTTTTTACAGCTTGTGTTATACAGTAAATCTTTGATACAACCGATCATAACACAACAAACCGTCGTTTTATTCATTTCGACATCGTTGGACGTGTTCCCAGTGCACGCTGGGTAACTGGGAACGGTTGCAGAGACTCCCACAGCCATGTCGGGATTCCAATTACTGTTAACCCATTAAAACCGGGAACGCACTTTAAACGTTCTTTTATACTTTGGGCTATTCAAAAATAGCAGATCTACAAGCTCGTACGAGCTTGCAGATCTGCTATTTTTTTTTTATAGTGGGCAAATCTTTGAATAGATATATATTTTTAAAGCGAACATTTTAACTCAAATCTTTGCTTCTGGGGGATTCTACAAATGTCTTCTAAATCCCAACAGTTTAAAAAGAAGAGAGACAAAAAAAGTATGTTGTTATATATATCAGTGGTTCTCAAACTGTTTCATGCCAAGGCCCCCCAAAATGATATGTATTTAGCCACGGACCCCCATCTCAAAATGTTTTGTTCCAAGGACCCCCAGAAGCAAAGAGTGTATAAAGATTTGCACACATAAAAAAAAAAAAAAAAAAAATCACTTAAAAGTAACAGATCTACAAGCTTGTATATCTACTATTTTTGAATAGCCAAATAAATCTATAAATTACATACGGATGCATTCCCGGTCTTAATGGGTTAATCACGATGGCCTGCGTGTCGTAAAAAAAGATACGAGCCTCCTGTACTTTATGGCCACATAAAAACTGATGATTTTAATGGAGGATAAAAACAGAGCATGCAGCGGGCTTTTGGGTTTTAGAGGCCTAAATGTGGAAGGTTCATTTAGCACCATTTAGCTCGGTTGTAGCTTAGCGTACGGTAGACTACGTTTCGCTGTTGTCGGGCAGATTCCTCTTCTCTCCATATTTTCCAATGATTAAAAAAAAAAAAAAAAAAAAAACTTTTTCAGAAAAAAAAAAGAGTTTCAAACACTTTTCAAATGAATTTCAGAAAAAAGAGAAAAATCCATACATATAAAGAAGTGAAAATTCTTACATCATTTTTTTTTTAGATAGCCCATCTACAAGCTCACAACGAGTCGTATTGCGACAAGTTGTAGATCTGGACTTTTCACAATAATTTGAAATAATGGCTTAATTAAAAATGTCATTTTTCCGTTCCTATAAATGTAGCGGAGTCAAAAGTACCTATCTTTCAAATGAAGTGGAGTAAAAGTAATAAGTATCCAAAAAATACAAATACTCAAGTAAAGTACAGATAAGTACAGTTACACATGTACTTAACACATCGGGTGCCGATCACGGTCTGAACCGTGTGTTTACATAGTAGCGCTCAGGCGCCGTTCACGGTCTGAACCGTGATTTCATGTCTTTTTGTTTTTTTCGTTTTTATCTCCGCACGGGCGGGGCTAGAGCAGCTCTGGGAGCACCCATTGTAATCCTGCGAAGGAAGTGCCAGATCGCTCACCGGAAACAAAAAAATGAATCCCATCCGCTTCCTGTCTATTTCCTACTTTGAAACGCCTATATCTCCGAATCTGTTTCCTGTGGGGAAAACCGGTCAAGCACGACGTGCGATCCCCCCCCGTTGTAACTCGCCAGGGTAATGTTATGGTTCCAGGCTGTAGCCAGGCTCATGGCAAAACATGAATCGATGCTTTTTTTTGCGTGGATTTGCTTGTAACGCACGCGGAAGCTTTAAACAGCAAAGCGCAGTCAATGGGGAGAATGCTGGCACCCACGGTAAGTTGTTATGAAAAAATGCTGGCACCCGATGTGTTAAGTACAGTACTCGAGTACATTAAGTAATTTCTTTACTGTCCACCACTGATCCTTGATCCTCCTATAGCTGTAAAGTTTTTTTTTTTGTTATTTTCTCCTTGTCCTCTGAAAGCAGCTCGACTGTAAAGGAGAAGTGATTGATAATGCATCGTTCCTCCATTCCAGCTTGTTTTATTTACTTTACCTTCAGGGCCTTTACAGCCCTCAGACAGACCTCAGTACAAAGCTGTAGCCTTGTTCCAGTATAAGACTTTATGTTTGGTAACCCCCTTCCTTTCAAATAAAGAAAACAGCTCCTGTCTGGGCAGCTGCATAACCCATTGAGACCTGGAACGCATCTGTGTCACTTTTTCATTTGAGGTAAACAACATTATTTTACACTTTAGCTATTCAAAAATAGCAGATATACAAGCTCGTAGCGCGGCACCGAGTGCCGCGTTACGAGCTTGTAGATCTGCTATTTTTGAAAAATCGTGAAAATATGTGCAAATCTGTGAATATATATATTGTTTTAAAGCGAACATTTGTTACTCAAATCTTTGCTCCTGGGGGGTCCCTGCAACTAAACATTTTGAGATGGTGGTCAACGGCCAAATACATATCATTTTGCGGGTCCTTGACATGAAAAAGTTTGAGAACCGCTGATATAGAAACATACGTTTTTTTCAGAAAACGGTTGGGATTTAGAGGACATTTGTAGAATCGGCTTCAGGTCTTAATGGGATAAAGTATAAAACACAAACAAAACCAAAAGAAACCTTCAGGGAGGGAAGAGGCAGAAGGAACACTGCCATTTTGCTGTCAAATGTCCAGCTTGGTGCAGCTTCAGACCGGTACAAATTCCTCTAAATATACTGAGACCGTTTGGCTCTCTCTACGTCTGTTCATCCATCCGTCTTTCTGCCACAATATACATATATAAAGGGGTGTGTGTGTGTGTGTGTGTGTGTGTGTGTGTGTGTGTGTGTGTGTGTGTGTGTGTGTGTGTGTGTGTGTGTGTGTGTGTGTGTGTGTGTGTGTGTGTGTCTGTGTCTGTGTCTGTGTCTCTGTGTGTGTGTGTGTGTGTGTGTGTGTGTGTGTGTGTGTGTGTGTGTGTGTGTGTGTGTGTGTGTTCACTTACCTGTGCGTAGAAGACCCATGTGGAACCATGAAGCACGGACAAGAGGGAGGGATGGAGGAGGGAGAGAGAGAGAGAAGAGAGAGGAGAGAGGAAGAATAACCATTAGTCCTGAGATTGCATCTGTTAACGTCACTTTAGGTATGCATGTATGTATGCATGTATGTGTGTGTGCGTGCTGTATGTATGTATACAGAGAGAGAGAGAGAGAGAGAGAGAGAGAGAGAGAGAGAGAGAGAGAGAGAGAGAGAGAGAGAGAGAGAGAGAGAGAGAGAGAGAGATCCCTGAAAAAATGAGCAGCGAAATAGATCAGCTTCCATACAGGTGTAGGCTACTGTTTCAATAGGGACACTAATGACTAAAGTGACTAATCTGCATTTTGATATATGGGAAAGACATCAGTGAATAGGGTTCAGCATTGAGGTAGAAAGCACACATTAAATTACTATGACGATGAGTGATGCTCGTGCGTTAGTTTGATATGTAAAGAAAAAACAACTCTTCTTCAGGTGACTGAGGTCAAAGGCTGGACGTGATCAGACTGTCAGCTAGAACAGTCCACTGACCACTACATAGAGAGGGATGTTATGGTAGAGTTGCAGTGCATAAAACCCTCGTTACAAAGACTAATACACATTTCTCAGAGAGAGTGCCCACACTGCGCCCATCGTTCTGCTCATTTGCACACCGACCACATCAGTTGTCCACATGCAGTCGTGGAAAGAGTACTCAAATGTTTTACTTAAGTAAAAGTACCAATACTGCAATGTAGAAGTACACCGCTACAAGTAAAAGTGTAGATCTGCTATATTCAAATAGCCCATAGGTACAAAATAGGGCTAAAGTGGTTAAAGTATGTTTTATAACGTAAATACTTATATCTGCAAAGTAACTAAAGTTTTCAAATAAATGTAGTGGAGTAAAAGTACAATATTTGCCTCTGCGATGTAGTGGAGTAGAACAAAAATAGAAATTGTCCTTAAGTACAGTACTTGAGTAAATGTACTCAGTTACTTTACACCACTGTCCACAAGGGAGCCAAGGCTGCCTACTCTCCTATTCAATAGGCTCTATGCACAGCAGCCATTTTGGAGAGAAATTGGGCCTCTTCTTACTTCCTTCACAGGTTTTGCCAATGATACTAATGAAGGCTTTTACGATGGTTCCCAAACTTTTAATTTCAAGGACCCCCATAACTCTGAGAGTGTACAAATGGAACCAAATGGACCCGTAATGGGTCCATTTGGTTCCATTTGTACACTCTCAGAGTTACACACCTTTTAAAATGCACAATATCAGCAACCCTGACTCTGTTTGACCAGAATGGAACAGAGCCTTCATTAGTATCATTGGTAACACCTGTGAAGGAAGTCAGAAGAGGCCCAATTTTTTTTTTCTTTTCTCCATGGCTGCTGTGCATAGAGCCTATTATACGTTGACTGGATCAAACTTGACCGACAGCAGACAACACCCAAGAACCAATAGGTGGAATTCCCCCTTTTTCCCCTTTCCTCATCTCGGGGGAGAAAAGCCTGGTAACAGAGATTGTCCATAGGACTGGTCTTCCGTCATAGGTACATTCCTCAGATACAGTTCAACTAATCACACCACGGGTTTCATGCACAGGGAACGTAGACACATCCGTAAAGCTGTACGTCGTACGACATCAACTGTTCCAACGCCAAGATTATTATATGCTTTCAATCGCCAACGAAAACGGCACATAAATAGACTTGGGGGGATTGACCTGGCCGACTGCACTATAAGCCTAGCCGGACACACATAATATATACTGTGCAGCCACAGCTATAGTGATTCCTGGCATAAGCTACGAAAAAAGGCAATCGGCCCAAGAGACACACACACACACACACACACACACACACACACACACACACACACACACACACACACACACACACACACACACACACACACACACACACACACACACACACACACACACACACACACACACACACACACACACACAGAGAGGACAGGGTGTTCAGGTTCAGGACAGCTCTGTCAGCAGCTGGACCGTTCAGCCTCATGTCAGCACAGTGACTGAAGTCTATAGAGTCATACTGCATTTTTTTGGTGACAAAAGGATTTTGGTTGAGGTTGTGATTAGGATTAGGTATTTAGAGGTTTAGGGGGTTGGGGTTATGCCTGTTTGTAAACAGGTTGGGTGTCTGGGCATAGCTCAGTCGGTAGAGCTTCTCGCCTTTGAACCATGAGGTCATGGATTTCAGTACCGGGCACCGCACTGCCAACTCAGCGCATAGTGAGTGACACCCACAGCCACAATACTTTGGCTTCAAGTTCTCATTCTACTGCTCTGCCACCAAAATGTGGAATGCCCTGACACCATGCTTTAAAGGATTGTGTAACATCGGTTTCTTTCAAAACCGGCCTGAAAAATCATCTATCAGTTTACAGTTTAGGCATTTAGCAGAAGCTCTTAATCCAGAGCGACTTACAATAAGCAAGGACACAAGATAATACAAATGCATAAAAATCGTAATTTAATAATAAAGTAATACATAAGTAAACCAATAATATAACTAGAAAATGTGCTCCTCGGAGCACAGGTCTCCGCCAGTACTGTTCCTGATTAATCCTGTCTTAAGTGTTACTTGATTAATCCTGTCTCAAGTGTTACTCCGCCATTTCTCAGCCATTTCGTGATTATTCCTGTCTTACCTCACTTTGAAAGAGACCAAGACTCTTTCAAAGTGACACATCTATTTATAGGCCGCTATACGTCATGCGTCTCACTAGCCAATCAGAGCACACTCTTTCAACGTATTGTCACGTGTCACGTGAGGCTTGACCAATGTTAGCTTGGCCGAGGGGGACGGGGGACGGAAAGTGAAAACATAGTCTCCTGGCGGAGACAATAATAACAAATACATACGTAAACCAAGAACCTATCATCAGCCTACATTGAAACTATACACACTATAGGATGGCAGGTCAACAATGACCTGCCATCTGTCTACATAACATGCTATCTAAGTTACATTTTAGCCTTAGCATAATCCTGCAAGGCAGTCAAGGCTGGGGCAGGCTAGGGCAACCAGGAGACCACGAGGGGAGTAAATGCAAATCCCAAAGGGCCAAGGAAACGTAAAAAATGTTGATGTCCTCACAGGTAGGTTATAATAATACAAACGTGTGCGTGTGCGTGTGTGTGAGTGTGTGTGTGTGTGTGTGTGTGTGTGTGTGTGTGTGTGTGTGTGTGTGTGTGTGTGTGTGTGTGTGTGTGTGTGTGTGTGTGTGTGTGCGTGTGCGTGTGTGTGCGTGCTTGTGTGTGTGAGCGCTGTGCGTGTGCGTATTTGTGTCCTGTCCATGTGTAAACAGTAAAGTACAGTATGTGTACTTGTGCATGCATGTGAGTGGGCTCTACAAAAATGTCCTAGAATCCCCCTGTAAGGTAATGTTTGTGTAGGTAGGGTTCCACTTTGGCAGCTGTTGAACCCCTGTCCACCCCCCCCCCCCCCCCTGTACCGAGTGCTGCTGATTCACTATAAAACATCACAATGAGAGCCTCTCTCCTCCAACAACCCACACCCAAACAAACACACTCCATACTCCATGCATGGAGATAGAACAGTCACTGCAGTGTGGCTCTGCTCTGCTGCTAGCTGCACACAAAGTACTTCCTCACTTGGAGAGGCAGAGATGTCATTACTGTCGGGGCCAGAAAGCCTTGACTGTCCAAAACCTTTTTTTTTCAGAAAATGGGGAGAAAAGACACAAAATAAACAGTTTTTCCATCCAATGTAGTTGTTTAGTCACACTGCTCTTGGTAATATACCAATGAAACCAATGAAAATGATTGCTTAAATATGTATAAAACTCACAGCAACACTTAACCACTTACACTTTCAGAATGTTTCAATTACATGTTCTAGTGTTATTGACTGGTTGGTATAATATTGGCCTGTAAAAGTGCATTGTACATGTCTAGCATTCAAAACCAGCTACAGCGGGCCGGGGTTCTTCAACACAGGGTTTGGGACCCCTAGGGGGTCCTCAGAGTTACTACGGGGAGGGGGGGGGGGGGATCTTTGTGAGACAGGATGATTTTTTTTACATTAACCCTAGCATCCCTATTCTGAGGAGAACTTCAGCCAAAAATAGCCGATCTACAAACTCACAACGCCTCACAGAGCTTGTAGATTGGTTATTTTCAACAACAACAAAAAAAATAGCGGAGCTACTTTCACGAATATTGTGCGACACTTGTATGATGACGTAGGGCAGTGGTTCTCAACCAGTGGTCCGGGGACCACCAGTGGTCCTTGAGGGGGTTCCAGGTGGTCCCCAGTTAAATGATGGAGAGTTGGTAACCAAATGGACCCATACAGATCTTTAACTCTTGAGAGCGCAAAATGAAACCAAATGGACCCTTATAGATCTTTAACTCGAGAGCGTAAAATGAAACCAAATGGACCCTTATAGATCTTAACTCTAGAGAGCGTAAAATGAAACCAAATGGACCCTTATAGATCTTTAACTCTAGAGAGCGTAAAATGTAATTGCATGTAATTGTGGACAACATCTTATCAAACAACAACAACAACATAGTCTTGGGTCTGAGAGTCTAAATCTCAACAAACGGTGGTTCCGTGGCTCAAATGCCGAATAAATAATGGACCTTGATATGAAAAGGGTTGAAAAACCACTAACGTCGGCCGTTAAGATACAAGGTTTCTGCCTGACAGCAACGCCATCAATACACAGCTAATGATCGTGGAAGATGCATGTTGTGATCCTGAGCCGTAGCCACTGAGTCATTAACCTTTAGTTTATGTGGTTGATTGCCCTGAGTGGAACCCCGATAGAGGCTGCACCAGAGGCCAAGACCCCTGACATCATGATGAAACACTTTTAGATCCATGTGTTTCATCTCAGGGAATAGAGCAGGAGAGACCCGGACATTTTAGCACTCGTGCAGGAGGCCGCGGGTTCAAATCCGGGTGAAGAACAGTAAAGTTATAGTGCTGCTTTAACCCATTAAGACCTGAGGGCGATTCTACAAATGCCTTCTAAATCAGTGGTTCTCAAACGTTTTCGTGTCAAGGAACCCCAAAATTATATGTGTTTGGCCGGCCGCAGCTGGCAGCGCGGCACGAAGTGACGCACTCGCTGTGAGCTTGTACATCTGCTATTTTTGAGAACCACTGTTCTAAACTTATGCTGCTACAGCATATAGCAATGATCTAAAATGACTCGGATGCTTTCCTGGTTTTAAACGGGTTAATAATCATAATTCTGGCCATGTTTTAACATGGGCGGGAACGTTTTCCGGTCTCTCCTGCTCTAATCTCTCAAGAACAGATTCTGAGCTGCGCTTGAATCTGTTGGGAGCCGTGCTGAGAACCCATGCACATTGGCTACAAGTGGGCGGGCCTTCAGATCAGGAAGCAGGCCGCGCTTTACCCAATCAAATGTAGTGAGCAGGATTTACTGTCTGTGCTCTCGCTTTCCACTGAAAACAAACCGAAACTCATTCAACAATAGCGTCCTCGAAGCCGACAAAACCACGGAAAGATATTCACATTTTAACTTGCTCTTTCATCATAGAAACAAGTGAGCTTATAACCAAAACCATCCATGTTCTTTGGGAGAAATGTAGTTAGTGTTCCGTGGAGAAATATTGTTGATGGGAATGAAAACAGGCGCACCACCAGAAGTGGAGGGCTGAAGACATGTCCAAACCCCGGTTTCCAGTGAGCATGGGGCCAGTTAATGACCCCCCCCCCCCCCACAGAGTAAAATGCAAAAGTGAAAAACAGCAGAGGGCGCTGTTTTTCCTTTTTATTTTACGATGGGTTCCCAGATTGCTCCTGCTCTATTCCCGAGATTAAACTCTCAAAAAACAAGGTACGACTCGCTGCGACATAACTGACGGTGACACGTTTGGCTTGGGTGACTACTAACAACCTGTCTGTTTTTCAAGTAAGTGAGTGAGTTGGCACAGGGCCTGCATCGCATTCCATAACCCCCCCCCCCCCCCCCCACACACACACACACACCCCCACCCCACCCACCCTGTCTGGAATAGATTATTGCAATTCCCTCTCCTCATGTGATTAGCAGTCTACTCAATGCTCTTCAGATGCTCAACAAAAAAATGCGTCTGGCATGAGAAAACACATCCCACCACCAAACCCTTGCAACATCCCACTGGCTTCCCTGAGAGACTTCAGAATGCAGCACTGATGTTTGTGGCCCCGAGCTATCAAAGCATGACCTTCTGACTCGTTCCCCCCACACCCACTCTCTCTATGCTATCCTCTGTTGGTTGTTCGCTGTCTTTTTTGGATCTTTCTGGAGTTTTGTTTTGTTTCTGTTTGCATGCCTGCTACTGACTTTACTAAAACTAAGTGCTTCAAGTCAAACCTTTCTATTTATTTCAAGGAAACCCAGTTTGGTATGCACAGTGGCGGAAGAAGTATACTAGGTAACTTTTTCCAAAAAAACTAAAGTTAAATTGTATATCTTTTGTGAGTGGCAAATGTTTCACAACACCCACTCCATGAATTTCACTCCCGAAAGCCTTTTATAAACTATTTTCTATTGAAATGGTGGCGGGGGCGTCCTTCCCGCGGAAATGACGTCATCCAGCCGGGAAACGGAAACGGAAATGCACCGGTTTCCTGTTTGGCCAAGAACTACAGCGCTAATAACAAAAAGGAATCTCACGCTGTTTTTAAGACATTATAGGATTTGAAGATGGAAAAACAACAGCAAAAGAAAACACAGCTCACGGTAACTAAAGCTCCACTGGCTAAGAGAAACGATCCACAGATAGTATAAAACAATTAAAAGAACGCTTTTTGAAACGCTTCTGTCTTCCGGTGAAAACAAATGGAATTCTGGGTAATGCAGGACTGCGCTAAATAATTTCAATGACGGTAGGGACCAGCAGAGGTTGCTAAAAATCGTTATTTTTGAACCTGCCTTGTATTGCATAAAGGGCAAGACCACTTTGGTAGAGGTGTGGGTTGTGTAGTTACCTTGCCATGATGTAACTCCAAAGGTGGGCAAGAAATAAAAAATAATTGCTCCATTGATTAGAAATTGATAATTCAAAATATGCTCCTCGTTGACTTACATTGTACGGTAAAACAGCTCTCAAAGTCACTCTTTTAGCACATAAACAAACGCAAACAATGTTGATTCAGACAATATAGAACATAACCAAACCCAGTACTGTTTTTGTTTTTTTATAAAAATGTCAACTTCCTGTTAATTTTGCCATTTTTAATAAGTAGAAAACCTGGACTGGATCCGCGGATCCGGATCCAGATCTTCAAATAGTAAAATCAACAGGAAGTTGACACAAAAGTTGACACAAAAACAAACAATACTGGGTTTGGTGATGCTCTATATTGTCTGAATCAGCTTTGTTCGTGTTTGTTTATGTGCTAAAAGAGTGACTTTGAGAGCTGTTTTACCGTACAATATAAGTCAATGAGGAGCATATTTTGAATTATCAATTTCTAATCAATGGAGCAATTATTTTTGATTTCTTGCCCACCTTTGGAGTTACATCATGGCAAGGTAACTACACAACCCAAACCTCTACCAAAGTGGTCTTACGCTATAAGGTAAAAGTAGCAATACCACAATATAAAAATACTCTGTTTACAAGTAAAAGGCCTGTGTTCAAAATGTTACTTGAGTAAAAGTACAAAAGTATTGGCATCAACATATACTTAAAGTATCAAAAGTAAAAGTATGCTACTACAATATTTGAAAATAGCAGATCTACAAGCTCACAACGCGTCGCGATGCGACGCGTTGTGAGCTTGTAGATCTGCTATTTTCAAACAGCCTATGTATATAATAGGGCTGAAGTGGTTCATTTATGTTTTATAATATAATAATGTATATCTGCAAAGTAACTCAAGTTTTCAAATAATTCCATGTGTACACTCTCAGAGTCATAATATATCCCAATAGCCCAATATCCGTGCAATAACCGCACATTTTCGCGCACGGGTCGGGGACACGTGCGCGCTGCGCACGCATGCATGCGTGCGCACCCACTCCTGCTCAGGCCCAGCCTATACTAGCGTCTGGCTGACAAGCCATAATACTATAATAATATATAACCATAATACCTGATGATTATGTTTTAAGGGGGGGGGGAATCACTGAAAATCACGGCACCCCGTCTTTTAGTAAACTAAATCTGAGTACTTTTTCGTGTCTCATAACTGTGTTTCGTTTTGTTTACTTCTTACTAAAAACCCCAGTCTTGTTCATTATCACAAGAACGACAGTTCTGGATTTAATTGGAACATCATGGCCTTTCCCTCGAGTAAGACTTAGCGCTTCAAGGATACTGATATGATTTAGCTGTTGTCTCGGAGCTTACATCGGATTCACGCTTGCGATGAAACAAAGAAAAATAATAAACAAGGTAAAAAAACTTTCACTTGCATCTGCACATGTTACTCCTATAAGCTCCAGTCTCTCCTGGTCTACTCCCAAGATTAAAAACGCAAACGCATCAGAGCAGTGAGGCAGTGGTTCTCAAATGAGGGTATACATGTAATACTCCATTACAAGTAAAAGTCCAGAATACAAAAATAACTTGAGTAAAAGTACAAAAGTATTGGCATAAACATGTACTTAAAGCACCAAAAGTAAAAGTACTCACTACAGTATGTGGATCTACAAGCTCACGATGCGTCGCATTGTGAGCTTGTAGATCGGCCATTGTAGATCGGCCATTTCAAATGGCCAAAATATATATATATACATAGGGCTGAAGTGGTTGATGTATGTTTTGTAATAATAATCTAAATCTACAAAGTAACTCGAAACTAAAGTTTTCAAACAATTGTAGTGGAGTAAAAGTACAATATTTGCCTCTGAGATGTAGTGGAGTAGAAGTAAAAGTATTGGAAATTGGAAATACTCAAGTAAAGTACAAATACCGCAAAATTGTATTTAAGTCCTTAGTTACTTTCCACCACTGGATCTAACCATGTTACTTCCAGGCTACAGTCTCTCCTGGTCTAGTCCCAAGATTAAAAACTCAAAACCGAACGCATCAGGGAACGCATTTCATTCCATCCTGATTGGCTAAGATTGGCTTCCAATGTTTGCAGGAGTGCTCCGTTTTGAACAAAATGCCTCAAATCATGAACACAGCGTGCAATTCCCATGAAATGTTGCACACACATTCTCACTAGGCCGAGGAAGAAATGCCACTTGATTTTTCCCCCCAAATCAGCCTCATTGTGGTAGCCTTGCGTAGCCAGACTATATCACTGCGTGGATATGAGTCTGGTGCTTCTATGAGGACGTTTTTTTTCCCCAAGGGGCGGGATCAAAACAATGGCCCTCGACGCAATTGGTTAGACCTACAACCAACTACCAATTACAGTCTCCCATATTCGAATACTGGGCCCTGATTGGTCACCCACGTCTTCTGGAGCAGGAAATGGATTCTCTATGGAGTGGTGCTAGACCCAAATCGCAGAGTGCAATTTGTTTTTGCACTCGCAAATTCGTCTGGTCCCAGGCTATCATTGTGGTCCTATAACAGGCCGATTCGCCTTTTTACCTATAACTGCACCAATCTGTGTAGAACTATGAGTGTATGCACACACCTTAGAGGCCAAGGAAAAACCTTTGCCTTACAATTTTTCACATCTGCCTTTTATAGCGCCACCAGGAGGCCGACTTATGTAACGAAAAAAAAGAAAAAAAAGTATATCACTCCTTCAGATTGTATCCAAATGTCACACAAATCGGTACACATGCTCTCTATTTCATGAGTGGCCCGTGTTTTGCAGATCGACAAGCCCAAAACGTGTCACTTCGCTCGCGTTTCGAGCTTGTAGATCTGATTCTTTTGATACAATATGCTAGTCATGGTTTTCTCTTGCAGTTTTCTAAGAAAAGTGTTGCTTGTCGTGGTAAAGGGCCAGTGATGATTTTGTCAACTGTGACGAAAAATGTTCGTCGACTACCTTTTTTTCACTGAAGAAAACTAAATAAAAACTAAGCTATGATGACTAAAACTAAGTCTAAATATATTGACAATTTTGTCAACAAATAAAAACTAGACTTAAATGTTAGTGAGGGACTAGTGGAGAAGAGATCCAGTAGAACTAAAAGACAAGTCTTTTCATGGTTGGTTGCGCTCTGGTGTTGTGCTCTGAAAATAGCAGATCTACAAGCTCACAACGCGTCACGCTGCGGCGCGTTGTGAGCTTGTAGATCGGCAATTTTCGGCATGCAACCAAGTGTAAAATCGGCCATTAGGACGCCATCAAGGCACCGCCAAAATACATTTTAGTCGACTAAAACTAGACTAACAGTAAAACATTAGATGACTAAAATATGATTAAAACTAAATGCAATTTGACACAAAAGACTATGGCTAAAACTGAATCAAATCTTGCTGTAAAAATCAACACTATAAAGGGCCGTACTTGGATTCAGAAATCAGAGAAAAGAGACACTGAAGCCTAAACAGTTGGCTGGGACAGAGGACGAGACAGAGAATGACTCAAACAAACATTAATGGACGTGCAGACATCACTCGCATCGAGTTGCAATTTCTAATCAATGGAGCAATTACAGTATGTTTGATTTCTTGTTTCACCTTTGGAGTTACATCATGGCAAGGTAACTACACAACACAAACCTCTACAAAAGTGGTCTTGCCCTTTAAGTGGCAAAAACAGTGCCACTCAGTAACTTCTGAATCGATTCTCGATCTCCACCTCTACTGACCAGTAGATATGTAAGACAGAAGTGATCATTAGATAAAGATGTAGTAATTAAAAAGCCCCGTTCAAAAACCTCACAAGCACCCATTAACATCTAATCTGACATTTGTCCAGGAAAGGTTACAATCGACATTCATTCCTGGCTGGGACAAATGTTTCTTCAGTACACACTGTTCTGTACTTTTCAATCCAAAGTATAAAGGCATTCATTTGAAATAATTGAAAATGTTCTGTAATCAGAATCCTCTATTATAGACAAAACCCCATGCCTTTTCATAAACACAAGCAATCCTAAAAACAATTACCGACACCTGTTAGGATAATTGTGAATGCGTATTTTGCATCTGCCTGAGAGAGAGAGAGTGTACTGTATGCACACGCACACAGGCAGAAAAAAGAACCTGGCATGGCTCACTGGAGTGTATTTTTCAGCTCAGACCTTTTAACCCCCGTTCCCGGTCTTTTAAAGACCGGGAACGCATCTGTGTCATTTTAAGATTTCTTTGGCTCTATAAAAATAGAGCTTGTAGATCTGCTTTTTTTTTATCGTGAAAATGTGTGCAAATCTTTAGTTTGAATATATATATACTTTTTAAAAGCAAAAGTTTTTAACTCAAATCTTTGCTTCTGGGGATTTTACAAATGTCTTCTAAATCCTAACAGTTGTTTGTTTTGTTTTTTTACTCTATATTGCTATATTTTCAATGGTTTTCAAACTTTTTTCATGTCAAGGACCCCCAAAATAATATGTATTTGTCCGCGGACCCCCTCCCATCTAAAAATATTTTGTTCCAGGGACCCCCAGAAGCAAAGATTTGAAGATTTTTCTAAAAATAGCAGGTCTACTAGCTCATAGCGCGGCACTCGGTGCCGCGCTATGAGCTTGTGTATCTGCTATTTCTGAATAGCCAAATAAATCTTAAAATGACACACATGCGTTCCCTTCCCGGCCTTGTGTTAATACACGTTTGAAGGACCACGATAAAGACTGTATAATGTTTTGTAAACCAGCATATTATGAAACTTTTAAACAAATATCAGGATGTGTTCTGACGTTCCATGCAGCATTTTTAGACATCCTTTGTACCGCAGCAGGTCAAATTGCCTCTAACGAGGCCACACGATGTCTGCTAGCACTTAGCGAGCAGTGGAGGCGAGACACCAAAGGTGTCTAAGTGAGTAATCCTTTCAAAATCCACAAAGAAAATGAAATAAAATGGCACAATTATGTTCAAAAGCCTACTGTGGAAGAAAGTACAGTTTTGGCCTTGCAGCAATCAGATGAAAAGCACTATACTTATGATAGAATAAGTAATAAGCTCAAATTGCAGAGCTTGATGTCAAGGCAAGTTAATGGGCTGAGGAGACTGTATGGTTTATGGTGTAGCACAAGATCTGAAAGATATATGTTGAAGTAGAGAGAATGATGTTTTATAATGAGAAGATGAGAGTCCGCATATATTCACACACACACACACACACACACACACACACACACACACACACACACACACACACACACACACACACACACACACACACACACACACACACACACACACACACACACACACACACACACAGTTCATGTAATGTACGTAATGTAATATGTATAGAGATGATGGTCTCTGTTTTAAATGTGTTTTCACAATAAATTGATTCTCAAAAAACGACTTTAAAAAAAAACAGGAGAATATGGAATATCTTTTAAACATCTCAACACCCACATCTTGCATGGGGGTCCCCGGCAAAAACATTTTTTCGGATGGGGGTCCGTGGCCAAATACATATTAATTTAGGGTTCATTGACAACAAAATTAAATTGTTTAAAAACCATTGACTATGCAAGAGAACGTGACCATTGCCTTTCTACTTGTATAAAAGCGATGTTGGCAATGAGACCAATGCATAATTACACCACTGTTTTAATGTACAATTTAGGCATTTAGCAGACTCACGCTTATCCAGAGCGCCTCACAACGAGCAAGGTAATCACATACATCAAACGCAGAGAGACAGCGCAGTGCCTCAGGAAACTAAACTAGAATAAAGCAGAGATGCTTTTTATACAGGCTTCCTCTAAAAGGATGCTGTTAACCCATTCAATCCAGGAACACATCTGTGTCATTTGAGATTTGTAGCTATAACTATTATTTTATACGTTGGCTATTCAAGAATAGCAGATCTACAAGCTTTAACTGAAATATTTGCTTCTGGGGGATTATACAAATGTCTTCTAAAGCCTAACAGCTAAAAAAGAAAGAAGAAATGTATGTTGCTATATATCAGTGGTTCTCAAACGTTTTCATGTCAAGGACCACCCAAAATGATACGTATTTAGCCGTGGACCCCCATCTCAAAAATATTTAGTTCCAGGGACCCCCATCAACTGCAAAGATTTGAGTAAAAAAATGATATATTCAAAGATTTGCAGATATTTTCATGTTTTTCCCACCCAAAAAATAGCAGATATACAAGCTCATAGCGCAGCACTCGGTGCCGCGCTATGAGCTTGTATATCTGCTATTTTTGAATGGCCAAAGACATTTTTAAAAATGACACATGATGCGTTCCCGGTCTTAACGGATTAAACACAGACATTACCTAGAAAACGAGCACTTGTTAACAGCACCTACAGTACCGTGGGTGTCTTTATAAATGTCATTTTCTTCTACTTAACGAGGCACACTGCCTCCCTGGCTGCAAACCTGCAATCATTCCGGGGATTGGCTGCAGCCTCGTGACTCCAGAGCAGAATTAGCATTTCTTTGTTGTTGTTGTTGTTGTTGTTGTCGGGCGGAAAAACCTTGCACTGTATGTCCACAACTGTACCTTTTCAGGAAACGGACAAAAACAACGTGTGTTCCAATGGATCCGATAGTAGTTATAATTTAAACACGAGCTCTTGTTAAATTGATGGAGAAAAAAAACATAAAACGTTGGTGATATGGAGATACGTGGTTTCCCACACGACAGCGATGATTTGCTTGATGCACCCACTCTGTGAAAAGTCTGCATATTTATTTCCAGGGACCCCCCACCAAAAGCAAATATTTGTTGTAATAATAATCAAAATCTACAAAGTAACTAGTAACTAAAGTCTTCAAATAATTGTAGAAGACAAGAGTACAATATTTGCCTCTGAGATGTAGTGGAGTTAGTGGAAGTAAAAATACCTCTTAATTGTACTTGAGTACAAGTACTAGTTACTTTCCACCACTGTGAGCGGGGCCCCAAATGATTGGCAAAGCACAAAGATTTGAATGATAATATAACATAAACAAAGATATAGTCCCTTAAACCTCCGGGACAACGCTCCACACATCCCAGACTCTTCTCCCTTCTGGCTGCCACACTATGGAACAAACCCCATTACAGTTAGAACTGCTGACTCACTCCCAATCCTCCCTGTAATCTGAAGACTCACCTCCTATAGACTCCACCTCAGCCTGAGGTACTTGCCGTAGTACTTGACCATGCAGTCTTATGCAAAGGTTGCTATATAAATGTAATTTTAGACAGCATGTTATTGTCTCTGCCAGGCCGAAAGGCATGGCGAGAGAGTATGTTTTACCGTCCGTCCGTCCGTGTGTGTGTGTGTGTGTGTGTGTGTGTGTGTGTGTGTGTGTGTGTGTGTGTGTGTGTGTGTGTGTGTCCTGTCCGTGTGTTACCAGCTAATCTCCGGCACCGTTGGCCCGCTCGCTACGAAACTGTGCATACACACTCCCTCGATGCCAATTCATGCCAATTCCACATGGGCCTGTTATAGCGCCACCAGGAGGCAGATTTGTGCAAAACCCATTTTTTTTACATTACTCCTACAGATTTAATCCAAACGTCATGCAAATTGGTACACAGTATCTCTATAGTTATGTGATCAACCCGGATCTGTCCGATTTCCCATATTCCATCCTGATTGGCTAAGGTTGGCTCCCAAAGTTTGCAGGATTGTCCGCTTTGAACAAAATGCCTCAAATCATGAATGCAGTGTCCGATTGCCGTGAAAGGCCTAAGAAGAAATGGCACCCTTTTCACATTGGCCTATTATAGCGCCACCAGGAGGCCACAATAACGTACCTGACCTGGCGGAGACCTGTGCTCCTTGGAGCACTTTTTCTAGTTTAGACCATTGGTTATCAAAGTGGGGTCCGGGGACAGCCAGGGGTCTTTGGGGGTTTACCAGGGGGTCCCCAGCTAAATTATGGGTCATTTTCTACCCCTTTATCCATATTTCATACTTTGGCTATTAAAAAATAGCAGATCTACAAGCTCATAGCGCGGCACTGAGTGCCGCGCTATGAGCTTGTAGAGATCTGCTATTTTTGAAAAATCATGAACATTTGTGCAAATCTTTCAATATATCTATATTTTAAAGCGAACATTTGTAACTCAAATCTTTGCTTCTGCGGGGGTCCCTGGAACAAAATATTTTGAGATGGGGGTCCACGGCCAAATAGAAATAATTTTGGGGGTCCTTGATATGAAAACATTTGCTGACCTGGCATGCTATAGTTTGTATAGTTTCAATGTACATATTATTTATTTGTGTGTAAAAACCTTGCGTTTACTTGCTTACTGTAAGTCGCTCTGGATTAAGAGCTTCTGCTAAATGCCTAAAAAGTTGATATCGATACCAATAAATACTAACTTATGTATCTAGAACTATCGCAGATGGGTGGGTGGGTGGTGAGAGTGTGAGCACACAATGATACAAGTACTTGTCCCCTTCAAAAACAATAATATTTATGGTTATAAAAGTACTTTTTCTCCCTTCATTTAATATCCCCATCATTTTCTCTTTTTTAATTATTAAATGCACTCAATTAGCGCACTATAATAAAACATAATGGCTGAAAGTGCTTGGAGAAGAAGCCAGCGCATAGAGAGGGTGATTGAAGCATCAGCATAAATCAGGGTGCAGATTAACCCATTAAGACCTTAAGCCGATTCTACAAATGTTTTCTAAATCCCAACAGTATATTCTGAAAAAACATATATGTTTCTATATCAGTGGTGCTCAAACTTTTTCATTTCAAGGACCCCCAAAATGATATGAATTTGGCCGCTGACCCCCCATCTCAAAATATTGTTCCAGGGACCCCCCAGAAGCAAAGATTCGAGTTAAAAAAATCGCTTTAAAATCATATATATTCAAAGATTTGCACACATTTTCACGATTTAAAAAAAAATAGCAGATATACAAGCTCGTAGCGCGGCACTCGGTGCCGCGCTATGAGCTTGTATATCTGCTATTTTTGAATAGCCAAAGTGTAAAATAATGCTTTTTTTAGCTCAAATCAAAACGTGACACAGATGCGTTCCAGGTCTTACTCGGTTAAGTAGCACTGTGTGAGCCGGCTGGTACCATTAAAGTTAGGGACATGCACTCTTTGTTTTGTGGGGGGGACATTAAACTATGGGGCACCTTGGCTGCTCTGGGACCAGCGGTGGAGTCATGGTGGACGGTAACAAAAGTAACACCGACTTTAAGTACTGCACAATTTAGTTTTGAGTGTCTGTACTTTAACTTTAGCCTGAGATCAAAGCCATTTTCGGGGTTTCTGATCCGGTCGGAGCGGAAATAACTTTACGTCATCATTATTACGACCGGTTGCCCACGTCGCTCAGGGGTCCTTCTGGCAGATCTACGCAGTCACAGCTTTTTTTTCTGTTCTGCATGGCCCCCACAGTGGTGGAATGAACTCCCCACTGATGTCAGGACAGCAGAGTCACTGCCCATCTTTCACCACAGGCTGAAAACCCACCTCTTCAGGAAACACTACCCTGACCCTTCCTCTTAGCCTTAGCCTACTTGTTGTCAATTAGTTGTGCGAGCTCTTGTTTTATTGGATCTTGTTTATTTGATACACTTATTTGTTGAATGCACTTATTGTACAGATGTGCCATTTCAAAACTTCAAATGTCCTGCCATCGCCAAGAGAGTAAATGTTCAGGGGATTCCCAGGGCAATAAGAGGGACAAAGAAGGGCATTTAAAATGCTGAATTATTTTGATGATCACTGCTTTTATGATGTTAATTAATTTGAGCAACTGGTCAAGGACCTCTTCAAATCGCCTTTCGCCTCATAATGAGTCTGACACCTTCTTCAACACACATTCTTTTGTTCTCATGTATATGGATGTCTGTTGAAGGGAAAAACGGGGGTGTGTAGTGACAACTTCTTTTCAGGGGCAAAACAGTGCATTTTTAAGGGCAGAACAGGGAGAAAACAATGCATTCAGGGCACTTTCAGGGAAAGAACAGTAACGTGTGAAGTTTTGAAGTGGCACATCTGTATGTCGCTTTGGATAAAAGCAGACGCGTTGCTAGGTCTCTACTAGGTTGGGGGCTTAGCCCCCCAGGCAACGGACACATGCACGCACGCGCGCGGATTTCGGCGGATTTGGGTACTTTTTTCCACGTTTTTTGTTACTTTATTTCGGTTTTAGGGGTAGGGTTAGGTTAGGGTTATAGATATATAATTCAAAAAAAAATTGGTGGCTTTGGATAAAGCATTAGTGGCTATAGCCACCGAAGCCCCCGCGTAACGACGCCCCTGGATAAAAGCGTCTGCTAAATGACCGTAATGTAATGTAATGTACGTCATCAGGTGACCGGAACCAGTCACTGGAACCACCGGCGCTGTGCATCTTCAAAATGATTCCCCTAGTTTAAAACTTGGTTAGTTTGGTATAATGGTTGTGTTTCTTTTGGTATTACATAATCGTTTGGTATGTCCATCTTTTAACTCGTAGCGCGACTAGGGAGACAAAAAAAAATAATAATTACAAATATAAAAAATAAAATCGTCTGGGGGGTCCAGACCCACATGTTGAGAACACACTGTCAACAGCAACTGTGTGAAGCCGTATGAAATGACTCACAGTACAGTTGCTGCTCTTGCCACTCTAGGAAAAGAGGGAGAATTATAGCTGTCAGCGTCCATTTATCCACACACACACACACACACACACATTCACGCTATTATGGCTGAATGAGCCGTTTAGCATAGTCCTTTATAGCTGAAGTATGTGTTCAGGTGACACTTCAGCGGCTACTCTGTGAAAACCAACGTTTATTTCAGTCACTGACAGCTCATAGAGGTACGTTTTGCATTGCTGTAGTCCCCACAATCCAGGCCTACATTATCGGTACTGTGGGGCAGAAACCTGGTATCTTCCATATTTCAACTTTTTTGTTATTTTCGTAAATAAATGCCCTGCTTCGTCGTACAAGAGTGCCGCTCAAAAGTAGCGAAGGGTTTTAGGGTCAGTGTTGCCAGGTTTTGCGAGAAACACAAGCAACCAGGTCTATGAAAACAAGCAAACCTAAACACATCGGCTATTTGAAAATAGCTGATCTACAAGCCAACCCAATGCGTCGCGTTGTGACGAGTTGTCAGCTTCAGATCAGCTATTTTCAAAAAACATTTTAACAACTCATATCTTGTATGGGGTCCCTGGCATACAATATGTTCAGATGGGGGTCTGCAGACAAATACATATTAATTTGGGGGTCATTGAACTACTGGTTTAAACAACATTATACAAGGAAGCCCAAATAAGCAACTACACTTTATAAACAAGCCCAAAAAAACACAGCATTTTAAAGCAACTTTACAGAAAAAACAAGCCCAAAGTCGCTTACAATAAGTGGACATGGCAACCCTGATTAGGGTCAGTGGTGGAAAAAATACTCAAATTTTGAAAAAGCGACGTGTTGTGAGCTTGTAGATCGGCTATTTTCAAATAGCCGAAGTATATAGGGATAAAGTGGTGAATGCATGTTTTGTAATAATAATACAAATCTACAAAGTAACTAGTAAGTAATAACTAAAGTTTTCAAATAATTGTACTGGAGTAAAACGTACAATATTTGCCTCTGAGATGTAGTGGAGTAGAAGTAAAAGTACTGAACATTGAAAATAATCCACTAAAGTTAAAATTCCTCAAATTTGTACAGTACTTGAGTACATGTACTTAGTTACTTTCCACCACTGCTGAAGGTAAGGTAAGGTGAGGTAAACTTGTGCTAGCCTGCAGTGGTGCATTAGGAAAAAAAAACGGTGTCAAATCAGCAATAAAAACAGTTTGTCATTAACAAAGACAGAATCATTAGCAACATTCATGTTGTTCAAATGAGGTTCATAACCTGTGATAATTGGTAGTCCCTGCCAGGCTTTCTTAGGCATCATGATTAAAAAAGACGGCTGCATTTTATCTTTATTATGCGGCGTGGCGTGCACTCCATTATTTTCCTTCCTCGTTCCATTATTTGGGTGCAGCCATCTTTTCCTCTCCACTGCCCCCCCTGACTGGAATATAGCTTCTGTAACTGATTAACCCTTTAAGACCTGAGGCAATTCTTAAAAATGTTTTCTAAATCCTAACAATTTTTTGAAAAAAATACAAAAAAAGGTTTTTTAAACGATTTTTCAAAAATAGCAGATCTACAAGCTCGTAGCGCGGCACTCGGTGCCGCACTATGAGCTTGTATATCTGCTATTTTTGAATAGCCAAAGAAATCTAAAGTGACACAGATGCGTTCCAGGTCTTCAAGGGTTAAGCCATTAAGACCTGAGGTTCCGATTCTACGAATGTCTTCTAAATCCAAACAGTTTTCTGAAAAAACGTATGTTTCTATATCAGTGGTGCTCAATATTTTTCATGTCAAGGACCCCCAAAATTATATGTATTTGGCTGCGGACCCCCATCTCAAAATATGTTGTTCCAGGGACCCCCCAGAAGCGAAGATTTGAGTTAAAATGTTTCGCTGTATATATATTCAAAGATTTGCACAAACGATTTTTCAAAAATAGCAGATCTACAAGCTCGTAGCGCGGCACTCGGTGCCGCGCTATGAGCTTGTAGATCTGCTATTTTTGAATAGCCAAAGAAATATAAAATGACACAGATGCGTTCCTTCCAGGTCTCAATGGATTAAGCAGTTTCTTTACAGGTTGTGCTATTTTGGGTGAAAGTTTTACTGTCATAGCCATAAAGTCCTCACAGAAACAAATACGTCCCAGCATGGCAAAGCGCTGCTGCTGCATCATTATTAATATCTTGATGCAAGTCCAATATGACATCCCAATGTCTCAAAATAACCACCTCTGCTCCGCTCTGAAACCCAACTCATTCCAGTGGGAAGAGGGGGGTGTGTGTGGGGGGTGTGGGGGGGGGGGGGGGTGTGTTCAGCCGCAGCTGAGTGGGTAGAGAGGCCATCTGAGGACCGCAAGGTCGCCACCTCGACCACGGCTCGCGGATTTATTATTATTATTTTCTCCACGATTTTTGTAACACAATTCTTCACCTGCAGTGTCAATTGCCTAAGCTTGTACTCCTGGGCACTACTCTCCCTCTGCCAGCTTGGGGAGAGCCCCGAACAATTTTTCACCTGCAGTGTCAATTGCCTAAGCTTGTAATCCTGGGCGCTACTCTCCCTCTGCCAGCCTGGGGAGAGCCCCGAACTGAGCTCCTGCTTCACTTCAACGCATGAGGAGTGAGCAGACCGCTTCTTATCACCTGATAGGGGGGAGTTTCCCCAGTAGGACGTATAGCGCGTGGAAGGAACACGTTATTCCAACCAGCTCCTTTCCCCTCCATCAGGCGCCCCGGCTGACCAGGGGGAGGCAGTATAGAGACCAGAATTACTGCATGTTTTTTTGTGAGGGTCCCTACCCTAGGAGACACGGGGAGAACGTGCAAACTCCACACAGAAAGGCCCTTTCACCAACCATGCCATTTCCAAGGGGCGGGACAAGCGCAAAAGGAGCCGCGGCTTCTGATTGGTCTGTGGTGCGCGGGGCGGGACCAGTGGCTTCCAATGTAAAGGTCCGTGGACGGACGGAGGCGGGACAGAGCCATCCAATGTAAAATGCCGAGTCACTTCCTGACTTGCCTACGTAACTGGTGACGATTTGGAAATCCAGCTCAAACTGCCGGTCGGGAGAAGCAAAGTGAAAGAGAAGAGAGAGAGAGAGAAAGAAGAACGAGTGCCTCCCGTCTGGATCCCAGGCCCACCTGAAGCCAGCCAGGCTTTCTTCTGACACAAACAAAAGCCCCATGCTGGTCCACAACCTGAGATCCACTTCAAACCCGCCTCCCTCCTCTCTATAGTAACTCACATTACATACGGTAATGCTCAGTAGAGATAAAGAAGCTCCTTTTGGCAGGCAGCGAGGTCTGCTATCTCCTCAACCAAATGCAGGCAGGATTAACCGGTTCAAACCGGGAACGCATCTGTGTGACCACTTCATCCATATTTTATGCTTTGGCTAGTGCCGCGCTATGAGCTTGTATATCTGCTATTTTTTGAAAACTCTTGAACAGTTTTGTGCAAATATTTGAATATATACATATATACTTTAAAAGGGAACATTTGTAACTCAAATGTGACAGTGGCTGGAGATTTGGGGATCAACTCGCCAGTTGAGAAAATCGCAAATTAAATGTGATTTGTTTGTTGTGTTTTTTCGTGTTTTTTTTTTCATATTAACACAGTTCGAATGTTGAAGAAGGTTTGTATTGCAAAAGATAGTCGTTTTAGAATCATTAAATGGTTACATTTGTATGGCAAAGTAGGCTGCTTTTTTTACACTTGGCCGAGATTTGCATAGCGGTTTCGATTGGTCATGGCTAGGCATTGTTCTCCGGTTTCACTCTCTGATCATCACCGCCTATCTTCACAAGATGAGCCAGTGTTGCCAGGTATTTTTATTATAAGTTAGCCCCCAAGTTTGAGAACCACTGATATTATAGCAACATACAAAACTGTTAGGATTTAGAAGACATTTTTACAATTCGCACAAAGCACATATTTGAGTTACAAATATTCGCTTTAAAAACACATATATATATATATTCAAAGATTTGCACACATTTTCCATGATTAAAAAAAAAAAAAATAGCAGATATACAAGCTCATAGCGCGGCACTCGGTGCCGCACTATGAGCTTGTATATCTGCTATTTTTGAATAGCCCAAATAAATCTTAAAATGACACATGCTGCGTTGCCGGTCGTAATGGCTTAAACAGGCTATAGCGAGGGGCTTCTTCAGTCTGGTATACGGAGGGAAGAGATACAGCAGAGTATATATATAGCGGCACTTTTCTTTGTGTTCTTTGCTCTCCTATATGTGTGTCTGGAAGTATAGGAATGCAAGAGCTGCGTTCCGGGGGAACTGTGGAGAAAGAAACCTCCTATCTCCATACAGTATCTCAACTTTTTGCAGTCTTTTTTACTTTTCGTAAAGTAATACCCTACTTCTTCACGCTATACGGTGTCACGCCTAAAAAGTAGCAAAAATAACTGATCTGCAAGCTTGTGACACTCTATGAGCTTGTAGATTTGCTCTTTCTGAAATTGTTTAACCCATCACAACCATTAAAACGATGAAAAAATAGCAGATATGCAAGCTCACAGCGCGTCACGTCGTGCCACACCGCGTGCTTGTACATCTGCTATTTTTGAACATTTTAGAAAGTGTGAGAACTACTGCTTTAGAAGGCATTTTTGGGAACTGGCCTTATAGTGGTTAAAGGGACTACACCATGAATTTGAACTTTTCCTTCTTCAGGACAATGTGGTATTGCAGGTGAAAGTGCTTTATAAGCCAGAGAGAAGTTAGTTGGAATGAGTATATCTGAGGCTTGATTTAGGCTCAAACCTTTTGAAAAACATTTGAGGGACATAAACAATATGATATCAAATATTATTATTAATTCATGGTGTAGATCCTTTATGTGTGTGTGACTGTGGGTTTTATATTGAACCAATAACAAGAGCTTGTGACTAAAATAATAACCACACTGGATCTTTTGGTTATTTTACCCTCCATTCCCTGAGAAGTAAGTGTTTTGTAGACATACGTGGTTTCCTTCCACCAGTCAGTGACGAGTCCATATTTCCAACAGAGGTCTGACTCAGCAAAAAAATAAAATCCCGTCCAGAGAGAGCGGTTTGGGTGGGTGAGGCTGACAGCAAGATACAGTGGCAGTGGCAGCCATAGCAGAATACAGTATATATATACGTCTCTCTGCATGTTGGCTCCATCCTGCAGGAGTTCTGTATGAACGTGGTATTAAGCCTCATTCATCCTGTGATTAACCCATTAAGACCGGGAACGCGTACTGTGTCATTTTAAGATTTCTTTGCGCTATTCAAAATTAGCAGATCTACAAGCTCGCTTGTAGATCTGCTGTTTTTGAAAAATCGTGAAAATGTGTGCAAATCTTTGAATATATATGTATATATATATATTTTTTTTTAAACAACTCCAATGTTCACTTCTGGGGGGTCCCTGGAAAAACATATTTTGAGATGGGGGTCCGTGGCCAAATACACATAATTTTGGGGGTCCTTGACATGGAAAAAGTTGACCGCAGACCCTCCATCTCAAAATGTTTTGTTCAAGGGACCCCCCAGAAGCAAAGATTTGAGTTACAAATGTTCGCTTTAAACAATTATATATTCAAAGATTTTCACATATTTTCACTATTTTCTCCCGAAAAATTGCAGATCTACAAGATCATAGCATCACTCGGTGCCGCGCTAAGAGCTTGTATATCTGCTATTTTTGAATAGCCCAAAGAAATGTAAAATGACAGCGATGCGTTCCCGGTCTAAATCAAGCCCCCAGAGTTGCTGAGAAACATTGAAGCTGCCACCCCAGTGGCCAAAGCTGGAACTGCAGGCGGGGAGAAATACATGCACGAGCAAAACATACTGAGAGATATTTATATATATAAATATGTAAACATATTATACATAAATACATATGCATTTACATATACACAGGCATCTCGAGAGTATTTAATAAATATCTCGCGTTCAATCCTTGACACACAGGCTGCCGTAGAACGCAAAAAGGACACTAGTGCGCATGCTCATAACTCTACTGTATGTGTGGTCAGAATCGAACCAATAATTCTACTTCCGGCAGGCTTCCGGGTGCTTCAAAACGCCAGTGAGCACATTCATTGAAATGATAGCTGGGGGCGGGGCAATCCGCCCTCTAGTTATATTATACCTCTATGGTCTAAATGGGTTAATAATATTCTATCCCGATTAGAAATCGCTCTTCTAGACACTTCTGAATGTTTTTTCCCCTGAACAAACAATGCAGGGCGAGTCTTACACAGTGACACAGACATTTCACTGAACGTTGGGAGGGTAAAACATTTGAAAACCAGACGGGGGTCCGGGGCGGGCTGCTCGGGTGGTGCAGTGATAAAGTATACCTGCCCACCACCACTGCGGTGTCTGGGGGGTTTGAGCGTCCTCTACACAAACACAATCGGCCCGTGTTTTTGGGGGAAGAGAAGCCAGGCTGGGAAAGGTGTGATATATGTCAGTGGCTCTCAATCTGTGGGTCGGGACCCCTAAGGGGGTCCCCACACATGACAGTGAAGTGACAACTTAAAGACTTTGATAAGACCTTTTTAATACCTAAAAAAGGAAGAAAGAAAAAAAAAAAGACCATTATTGCTTCAAAAGTAATCAGCAAACTACAATAAAAACTGGTCAAACATTATTTTGTCAAATAATATAAGAGGAATTTTCTTTTTTTGGAAAATAGACGATCTTCAAGCTCACATCGCCTCGCAGCGCTACTACCTCAGGAGGTAGAGCGGCCGTGTGTGTACATGTGTGTGTGTGTGTGTGTGTGTGTGTGTGTGTGTGTGTGTGTGTGTGTGTGTGTGTGTGTGTGTGTGTGTGTGTGTGTGTGTGTGTGTGTGAATGTGTGTTAGTGAATGTGTGTGTGAATGTGTGTGTGAATGTGTGTGTGAATGCGTGTGTGAATGGGGTAATGTAAAGCACTTTCGGATGAAGGCACCATTTACTGTAAATGCAGCATTTATGTCCTCCCGCTGGGGGCTCCTCATATCACTGACAGGTGAGCCGGTGGGAAACAACAGCGGTGATAACACACATAAATGTGTGTGCATGGGGAGGATATAATTGGCAAAACAACTATACATTGGGGAGAAAACGTTCCAAAAAGCAAAAACGTCTATATGTCTAACGGCATGGCTTCCCACGTGGATCCACGTTGATGTCAGTCATCTAGCATGGATCTATGGCATCAGTAAATGGTAAATAAATGGTAAATGGTGCATTTATGTAGCGTTTTTATCCAAAGCGATTTACAATGATTGTGCATTACATTCACCGGCATTACATAGCCATACATATCTGCTATTTTCAAACATTTTAGTACTTTTACTTTGGTACTTTAAGTACATTTTGATACCAATACTGTTGTACTTTTACTCACATATTTTTTTTATTCCAGACTTTTACTTGTAACAGAGTACGTTTACATTGCAGTATTGATACTTTTACTTAAGTAAAACAAGTTGAGTACTTTGTTTCACCACTGGACTAACCACTACATACATTCAACTGTGTGTTCCTTCTGCTAACTATTCCTGAGGCTGTTGAGTCTGCTCAATGAGCAGATGAACACTGACAGTCTGCACTTCCTGGGCTGTCACTCCACCAGGCTGTGGTTCTGGCGTTCTCGTCTCATCTCATCTCCAGTACGATATACCATCCCCGGGCAGGCTTCCTCCTCCTCAAAGACATGCGATAATAACTAGCTCTCTGATCTGCCTTGATGAGTGCTGACTGGCTCACGCATGTGTGGACTTAATGGGGGAAGCCGCTGGCTCCGTGATTTATCTTCACACTCTGCCACTCTGATGAAATATACATCCATCAGAACGAACGGCGGCACAGACACACACACACACACACACACACACACACACACACACACACACACACACACACACACACACACACACACACACACACACACACACACACACACACACACACACACGCACACACACACAGTGGTTGAAAAAGTACTCAAGTTCTTTACCTAAGTAAAAGTACCAATACTGCAGTATAGAAATACTCTGTTACAAGTAAAAGTCGAGAATAAAAACATTGCTTGAGTAAAAGTACAAAAGTATTGGCATCAAAATGTACTTAAAGTACCAAAAGTAAAAGTACTAAAAGGTCACAACGCGATGCGACGCGTTGTGACCTTGTAGATCTGCTATTTTCAAATAGCCTAGGTATAAAATAGGGAGATGTAGTGGAGTAGAAGTAAAAGTATTGGAAATACTCCAGTAAAGTACAAAAAAACTCAAAATTGTACTTAAGTACAGTACTTCAGTAAATGTACTTAGTTACTTTCCACCACTCCACACACACACACACACACACACACACACACACACACACACACACACACACACACACACACACACACACACACACACACACACACACACACACACACACACACACACACACACACACACACACACACACACACACACACACACTGGGTGTGGTGTTCAAGATCACAAATCCACCTCATTAGAATCCTATATACTTTGTGGCCCGGGATCCCCCAGGGGTCTATACTAGACCCACTCCAATTTCAAGCAGTGCCAGCAACTTCTACTGTAGGTTTTGTCTGTGTGTCTGTCTATGTGTCTGTCTGTCTGTCTGTCTGTCTGTCTGTCTGTCTGTCTGTCTGTCTGTCTGTCTGTCTGTCTGTCTGTCTGTCTATGTGTCTGTCTGTCTGTCTGTCTGTCTGTCTGTCTGTCTGTCTGTCTGTCTGTCTGTCTGTCTGTCTGTCTGTGTGTCTGTCTGTCTGTCTGTCTGTCTATGTGTCTGTCTGTCTGTGTGTCTGTCTGTGTGTCTGTCTATGTGTCTGTCTGTCTGTCTGTCTGTGTGTCTGTCTGTCTGTGTGTCTGTCTGTGTGTCAGTCCACTTAAAAACACACGCACACACACATACAGGCCGTGTGACTGAAGACTGCTTCAAGTGGCGCTGGTGGTGAGCCTATTGAAATGAATGGACGGGGATTAAACGTTGTTAATCCAGTTCACGTATAGCTCAATGACATTGAGCTATACAAACTCATAAAAGGCACCGCTTACTTCACACCGGGTGTGATTTTCACATTCTCATGATTTTTTTTCACATATTCATGAATATCTTCACCAAAAATAGCTGACATCTCTCATACAATGAAACATTTTGTGAGCTTGTAGATCAGCTATTTTCGCTGAATGCTCGCCACAGAATAGGGACCCTTGGGAGCGTGTGGTTAAGTATGACATTGTCACTGTCGGGTGGAAACGTCCAAAATATGTCCTAAAAATGACATTACTTGCTCAAATCCGGGGTGGAAGAGAAAAGTTACATAAGGGTAATCCTAAAAACGTAAAACCGTCTTCGCTTTTTTCCACCATTATGCCGAAAATGTAGGGTTCTAAAATGTTTGTTGTGATAATGGAAGACAGATGCGAGGTACATTCTCCGAGCTGTCGATTCCTGTAATGAAATCAGATTAACCCATTGAGACCTGAAGCCAATTCTACATGTCTCCTAAATCCCAACAGTTTTCTGAAAAACGTATGTTTCTATATCAGTGGTGCTCAATCTTTTTCATGTCAAGGACCCCCAAAATGATATGTATTTGGCCGCAGACCCCCATCAAAATATTTTGCTCCAGGGACCCCCAGAAGCAAAGATTTGAGTTAAAAATGTTCGCTTTAAAAATGTATATATTCAAAGATTTGCACACATTTTCACGAATTTTCAAAAATAGCAGATCTACAAGCTCATAGCGCGGCACTCGGTGCCGCGCTATGAGCTTGTAGATCTGCTATTTTTGAATAGCCCAAAGTGTAAAATAATGCTTTTTAGCTCAAATCTAAAAATGACACAGTTCCAGGTCTTAATGGGTTAAAATGATCAAAATGTGGATACATTTTTTTTAAGCCTAATCATCATGTTAATGTGTAAATCACATATAGCCAAAGTGCAGCATAATGCAGATGGCGCTCGCTCGCTATAGTTGTGTTAGCGCAGCATCAAGCTGAGGTAACGAGGCCACGCCACAGTCTCTTTTAATTAAATTGGCAAAACAAAAAGCTTGTATAATTTTTTTAGCGGATAACATATTTATTGGCAGGTTGTAAACACGCACAGAAGCCAATTCCCGCATTTTGTCATGAATAAAACATCGACGCAATCAAAGCTTTAAGTCCTGACACGCACCCTTATCAAATTAAATGATCTGCTCTGTGGTGGAACAACGTAACGTGTAAGACTGCTTTTGGAAAACAAGATAGCTTAACCCATTAAGACCGGGAAGGCATCTGTGTGTGATTTTTAGATTTCTTTGGCTATTCAAAAATAGCAGATCTACAAGCTCGTGGATCTGCATTTTTTGAAAAATCGTGAACATTTATGCAAATCTTTGAATATATATATTTTTAAAGGGAACATTTGTAACTCAAATCTTTGCTTCTGGGGGTCCCTGGAACAAAATATTTTGAGATGGGGGTCCGTGGCCAAATAGATATCATTTTGGGGGTCCTTGACATGAAAAGGTTTGAGAACCACTGATATAGCAATATATATATATATATATATATATATATATATATATATATATATATATATATATATATATATATATATATATATATATATATATATATATATGTATATATATATATATATTTTTTAACTGTTAGGATTTAGAAGACATTTGTAGAATTCCCAAAAGAAAATATTTGAGTTACAAATGTTTGCTTAAAAAAAAAAAAAGTTGAAAAAAATGAGCAAAAAGCTCAAGCTGCTATGATCTTGTAGATCTGCCATTTTTGAATAGCCCAAAGAAATCTAAAAAATGACATGGATGTGTCCCCGGTCTTAAAGGGTTAATACAGTGATTATTGAACATGTGGTGCGTTGTGTTGCACTGGAGGCTGACGGTGTTGACAGTTATAAACAAGTCCAGTGCCTCAGTCACAGCCTGTCTGTTTGTGTTCCACATGCACTCATGACCGCTGTGTTTACCATAGGATGTTCCATTGTAAAACTGTTAACATTTATAACAGGAAAAGGTCACGTTTATTTCATTCTTTAGTCCCTCATCGCAACTAGAATGAATAAGGTGCTTTACAAAACAAGAGAGATATAAAAGAGATAACAAGAAATAGTAAATGGAAAAGATACTGTAAAACAAGTCAAAACAAATAGAATAACAAGTCCAAAATGGAGATCGCACAGATAAAAGAGAAGAAACTAAATACGAAACCTAAGGAAAAGGCCTCGACACAAAAGTACGTTTTCAAAAGAATACTTCGAAATTGACTTGAGTAACAGTACAAAAGTATTGGTATCAAAATATACTTAAAGTAACAAAAGTAAAAGTACTCAAATGTTTGAAAATAGCAGATCTACAAGCTCACGACACGTCGCGATGCGACGCATTGTGAGCTTGTAGTTCGGCTATGTTCAAATAGCCCAGGTATAGAATAGGTCTAAAGTGGTTAATGTGTGTTTTATAATGTAATAATTTATATATACAAAGCAACTAGTAACTCAAGTTTTCAAGTAATTGGAGTGGAGTAAAAAGTACAATATTTGCCCCTGAGATGTAGTGGAGTAGAAATAAAAGTATAGACAATTGGAAATGTTTACAATACTTGAGTAAATGTACTTAGTTATTTTACACCACTGCAAATACATCTCCCAGGAATCTATAGTGGGGATACAATGCAATAGGCAGAGATATTTACGTGATGTTGTCTCTTCCAGGGTCACATAATAGAAATCTGCGTGTGGTTAAGAAAAAGACCTTGACATAAAAGTAAGTTTTCAGGAGTGATTTAGCAGAAGACAGTGACTTAGCTTAGATCCTTATAGCCAGGGCACTTTATAGTGCTCAAGCCGTAAAAGCCCCGGGTAATGAGGTGAGTTTTTTAGGAACAACCCACAGAGAGCCCTATCCGAAGGATCTCAGGCTTGCGTCTCTCTCGAGCCTCCACGGGACCGGCATATCTAAAATGTAATTAGGAGTCTGGCCTTCCAAAGGCTTTAAAAGTCATCAGTAAAATCTTAAAACTCAAATCTCAAACTCCCACAGCACAGGCTGCCAAGCTGAAGAGAAGTTATAAGACGGGTGTAATGTGGTCACATTGCCTGGAGTTGGGTAACAGTCTAGACTAGTGATTTTCAACCTTTTTTGCGTCAAAGACCCCCAAATTGACACACATTAGCCCAGGGACCCCCATTAGAAAAGACATGCGAGCAGTGATTCTCAACCATTTTAATTTCAAGGACCCCCAGTTAGGCTACAGACCCCCATTTAATGGCATTTCTATCTCTGGGACCCCAATTTATACTGTAAAATCAATGTTAATTTAACTCTGAGAGTGTACAAATGGAACCAAATGGACCCTAATGGGTCCATTTGGTTCCATTTGTACACTCTCAGAGTTACAGACCCATAAGGGTCCATTTGGTTCCCATCCATCATTTTGCTGGGGACCCCCTGGAACTCCCTCAAGGACCACTGGTGGTCCCCGGACCACTGGTTGAAAACCACTGGTCTAGAGCAGTGGTTCTCAAACGTTTTCATGTCAAGGACCCCCAGCATTATATGTATTTGACCGCGGAACCCCATCTCAAAAATATTGTTCCAGGGACCCCCCCAAAAGCAAAAATTTGAGTTACAAATGTTGGCTTTAAACATATATATATATTCAAAGATTTGCACACATTTTCAAAGTTTTTTTCAAAAATAGCAGATTTACAAGCTCATAGTGCGGCCCTCGGTGCCGCACTATGAGCTTGAAGACTTGAAGGAGATGGTGGAATTTGAGAGGGCAAATAGGATGATCTCATAAAGCTGAATATCATTGCTCAGTTTGACACATCGACGCATTGCTGAGGGCTGGAATCGAACGTGGGACCTTTGGCCTTCTCAGGCAGGCTCTCTAAGCATTCAGCTATACGGCCCAATACGTAGAGAACTGTCGGACCAATTGACCTCAAACTCGGTGCGCGTATCGCAGAGGACCAGAGAGACTGCAGTGGCAAGTGGGAAGTCGAGAGTTGTCCAGAAATATCTATAATATCTATTAAAAAAACGTATCTATTGTGTTTAAGAATAACTAGACTGGGGCCATGCATGTCGTGTTAAAGGGTAAGACCACTTTGGTAGAGGTTTGGGTTGTGTAGTTACCTTGCCATGATGTAACTCCAAAGGTGGGCAAGAAATAAAAAAAAATTGCTCCATTGATTAGAAATTGATAATTCAAAATATTCTCCTCATTGACTTACATTGTACGGTAAAACAGCTCTCAAAGTCACTCTTTTAACATGTAAATGAACACGAACAAAGTTGATTCAGACAATATAGAGCATCACCAAACCCAGTACTGTTTTTTTTTTTTATAAAAATGTCAGCTTCCTGTTGATTTTACTATTTGGAGATCTGGATCCGGATCCGCCGATCCAGTCCTGGTTTTCTACTTATTAAAAATGGCAAAATCAACAGGAAGTTGACATTTTTATTTAAAAAAAAAACAGTACTGGGTTTGGTGATGTTCTATATTGTCTGAATCAACTTTGTTTGCGTTCGTTTTTGTGCTAAAAGAGTGACTTTGAGAGCTGTTTTACCATACAATGTAAGTCAATGAGGAGCATATTTTGAATTATCCATTTCTAATCAATGGAGCAATTATTTTTGATTTCTTGCCCACCTTTGGAGTTACATCATGGCAAGGTAACTACACAACCCACACCTCTACCAAAGTGGTCTTGCCCTTTAAGCCGACGGGTCGGATTGGCCAATGGCCGATCAGGTAAGCTGGTGGTGCGTACAATCTCCCGAACACATGGACAAAGTTGTGTGTTCTCCTCAGACCCGCGGCCAGACAGATACAGATATCATGTTTGTTTTTTTGGCAGAAGCCGTTGGTCCGTTCGAATTGCGATTGGGCACTGCAGACCTCTGGGTCGTATGAGGACACACGTGCAAAGTTTGAGACCGTTCGGTCGGACGCTTTTACGACTTACGTCGACCACAGTGTGACACACAGACACACGTCGACCACAGTGTGACACACAGACACACGGAGATTTGGTGAGATTGTGATGGTCACCACTGAAAGTAGCAATAGAAAGTTTTCCAAAAAAGGTTTATTTTATTCTATTTAGAAGACATTTATAGAATCGACCTCAGGTCTTAACTCATTTCCTGCCATGCACGCATAAAGTCGTTCTATTAACCCATTAGGACATGGAACTGTGTCATTTTTTGATTTGAGCTAAAAAGCATTATTTTACACTTTGGGCTATTCAAAAATAGCAGATATACAAGCTCGTAGCGCGGCACCGAGTGCCGCGCTACGAGCTTGTAGATCTGCTATTTTTGAAAAATCGTGAAAATGTGTGCAAATCTTTGAATATATATATATTTTTAAAGCGAACATTTTTAATTCAAATCTTTGCTTCTGGGGGTCCCTGGAACAAAATATTTTGATGGGGGTCCGCGGCCGAATACATATAATTTTGGGGGTCCTTGACATGAAAAAGATTGAGCACCACTGATATAGAAACATACGTTTTTTAGAAAACTGTTGAGATTTAGGAGACATGTAGAATCGGCTTCAGGTCTCAATGGGTTAAAAAAATTAGGACCACTGTTTTAGGCACCGTAACACAGCTCTGAGATGATCCATCGTCACTCAGAGAAGAAGTATGTAAATGTGACATCATTCCAAAAAACGTCACATCTGTCCGCCCTGATGGGATATTCAGAAACTCAGTTGCTGTTTTTTGCATTGAAAACCACCGTTTTCAGCGGGCCAAAGCCCCAAAATGGCGGATCGCGGTTGGAATGTTGTCGTTCCTCTGGATACACAGATCCCTCCGCCTACCCACGGGAACTATTTTTCTTGTTTTTTTGTACACGATGTTGTTTCCACAGCGTTTCAAAGATCATCGATTAAGGTAATTACTCTGGCAAGGGGATAACAAACGATGTTTAATACCTTGGCGGGTGATGTGTTAATGGGTTAATAGAAGGAGGATATGGCCCAAAGAAAGCACATACATTGAAAATGTTAAGTGGCCAAAAACTGATCCCTAAGGAAACACCACAGGATTCAATTATAACAGAAACGCTTCTATCAGTGAGGTAGGAACAAAACCAATCAAGTGGTCTCTGATGCAGAGCTCAGATTAACATTAATCAGTCACCGGAATCAGAAGCAAGCAAATTGGTGACCTTTTAATTCTATTAATGTTGACAAAGGGAATCAATTGAGCGGAAACAATTTTGGATAAAAATTGGAAGCTTTGGATTTAAAACCCAATGGGGTTCCATGTCTGCTTTGTCAGTAGAGGTTTGAATCAAAGCAAACCGTTGAGCCAGTGGACGGAGAGAAATTCATAATCAGAGACAATATTTGGACAAGCAGTCCAACTAGATAAAGTGCTCAAACATTTTACTTAAGTAAACGTGTCAATACTGCATTGCGGAAGTACTCTGTTACAAGTAAAAGTCCGGAATTCAAAATAGACTCGAGTAAAAGTACAAAAGTATTGGTATCAAAATGCACTTAAAGTACCAAAAGTAACAGTACTAACATGTTTGAAAATAGCAGATCTACAAGCTCACAACGCGTCGGCTATTTTCAAATAGCCCATAAAATAGGGCTAAAGTGGTCAATGCATGTTTTATAATGTAATACTTTATATCTGTGGAGTAACTCCAGTAAAGTAAGAGGTACCTCAAAATTGTACCGAAGTACAGCACTTCAGTAAATGTACTTAGTTACTTTCCACCACTGCAAATCAATCCTCCAGGAATCCAGTGGGGATGCTATAATGCAATAGGCAGGGAGAGATACGAGATGTTGTTTCTTCCAGGCTCATAATAGGAATGTGCTCAGAATGGAGTTGGCACACAGCGGGGCGTACATGCAGAACATACTGTATGCCAAGGTCTCTGGGATCAGCCTGCAGCCTGTATCACCTCTATTGTTTTAGTAAAATGAAGGAGAAGCTCTTCACACCGTTCAGAGGACGCCTTTAAACCATTCAGACCTGATGTGAGGGCCCATTCTATACACAATGTCTTGTAGATCCAAACGCTTGTTGCTATAAATCAGTGGTGCTGCTTCAACTATTTCATGTTAAGGTCACCTGAAATTATTATGTCTTTGGCCGCGGACCCCCATCTAAATACCCCCAAAATATTTTGTTCCAGGGACCCCCCCCCATTCGCAAAATATTTTGTTCCAGGGACCCCAATATCAAAATATTTTGTTCCAGGGACCCCAATCTCAAAATATTTTGTTCCAGGGACCCCCCAATCTCAAAATAATTTGTTCCAGGGACCCCCACATCTCAAAATAATTTGTTCCAGGGACCCCCCCCCCAAAATATTTAGTTCCAGGGACCCCCCCAGCTCAAATATATTTAGTTCCAGGGACCCCCCCATCTCAAAAATATTTTGTTCCAGGGACCGCTAAAGCAAAACTTTTAGTTAAAATGTATGTTCGCTTTAAAAAAGTATATATTCAAAGATTTGCACAAATCTTCACGATTTTTCAAAAAAAATGCAGATCTACAAGCTCATAGCGCACTCGGTGCCGCGCTATGAGCTTGTAGATCTGCTATTTTTGAATAGCCAAAGTATAAAATAATGGCTAAAATCTAACATCGCACAGATGCTTTGCCGGCTTTAATGGGTTAATGAGTGAATAAGTGGTGGGCTGACCACAGGAGTTAATGGTCTGAGAGAGATCCCTGGGGTTGTGACACTGAGAAGCAATTAGGTTATAAGAGACAGAACGAGTAGCATCCTGATCATCATCATCATTATCTCCATGCAGACCATTCTTTCTCCAATGTCTCACAAGGAGGACTCCAGTCAGTGGCGTTGCCAGAACGCTAGCGTAGGCCGGGCCTAGGCAGGAGCGGGTGGGCACACATGCATGCAACCACAGCGTGCGTGCATGTGCGCGCCCAAAGCGCACGTGCGCGAAAATGTGTGTTTTTTGGCAGGTTAACTCTTTGACTGCCAGAGTATTTTCATAAAGTACTCCCCCAGTGCCAGCGATTTTTTTTTGTTATTTTGTAATTCAATTTTCAAATAGTTTGTCTTTCTGCGTTTTTAAACACATACCACAGATCGGCCAGCAGAGAGCAGTACAGTGACACCTCAATCACTCGCTGACTCGTTCGACCCCCCCCACACAGGCCAAACACTGTATAAGTCATAAACCGGATGTGACGTTTTCGACAATCTCTGATCGGCATTAACCCATTGAGACCTGGAAATGTGTCATTTTTAGATTTGAGCTAAAAAGCATTATTTTACACTTTGGCTATTTTTGAAAAATTGTGAAAATGTGTGCAAATCTTTGAATATAAATACTTTTAAAGCGAACATTTTTAACTCAAATCTTTGCTTCTGGGGGTCTCTGGAACAAAATATTTTGATGGGGGTCCGTGGCCAAATGCATATAATTTTGGGGGTCCTTGACATGAAAAAGATTGAGCACCACTGATATAGAAACATACGTTTTTCATAAAACTGTTGAGATTTAGGAGACATGTAGAATCGGCTTCAGGTCTCAATGGGTTAAATACGATGTGATACACGACTACGATGACTGATCGTCACCCAGACTATAGAAAATAGAAGTGGAGCTCTCCGTTAGTTTTTTATACTGCGTGAAAAAAACGTGTTTTTCCCTATTCTGGCCGAAAATGACCGGGGAAAAAAAGATGAGAACCGGAAACGGAATCTGCGTCATGAAACCGGAACCCAGTGAGTCTGAAGGAATCAGGAAGCGAAAGTGATGATGAAAAATAAACAGAATAGTGTGATCACAGTCAAAAGTAAAAACTCGGAATTTCTCGTTCTGGCAGGGAGGGTATTCAGAAAAAACTCGGGATAACTCGGGGCTTGGCACTGAGACAGTACTTTTTTTGGAGGTCTGTGACGGATTTCGGATACGCTGTTATCAAAACAGTGCAATGCTCGTGGACTGTAGGCTACAGTGCATAGAGGAGGTCTTCATGAATCTGCTACCTTCTCCTGTTCGATGACTTGAACATGTAAAAAAATATATATATTTAATTTTTTGGCAGAAGAAAAAACAAATGGGTGGGCCCAGGCCTACCTATGCCCACCCGTGGCTACGCCCCTGACTGCAGTGGTGTATACAAAGCTGTCTCTCAGCCAAATCCCTGGAACTTATGAATGTATGAACAAATTACAGCATAGCTCTGCAGGAGTCTATAACTGTCTGTCAGAGGCAGTGTTGCCATATTTTTCAAGACAAAACAAGCAACCAGGTATGTGAAAACAAGCTCAAAAGAAGCGACTATGGCAGGTCAGTCAAACTTAATTGTTCAAATGTTGTTTAAACCAGTGGTTCTCCAACATTGTCATGTCAAGGACCCCCACATTAATATGTAATTGTCCACGGACCCCCCCCCATACAAGATTTGTGTTGTAAAAGGTTTCAAAAACATTCCACATATTTCACATTTCTTTCAAGCTTTCTTTGAAAATTACTGATCTACAAGCACACAAGATCAGCTTGTAGATCAGCTATTTTCAAATAGCCAATGAGGGTTAAAGTGATTAAACTGAAGGAAGCGCATAGAAACACAGTACACTTCACAAACAAGTCCAACAAAAACCTAACGATATTTACAAGCAACTTCACAGGAAAAAACAAGCCCCAAGTCGCTTATAATAAGCAGACATGGCAACGCTGATCTGAGGGTATGTGTGTGCGCACGCGCTAAGAGGTCCTTGGCCTGGAATAACATGGAAGACCCCCGGCTCTGAAGTGTTTCCTTGGCTTCGTGCGCCTGCATGTTTTGTGCGTGAACCCAATTGTGTGTGCTGTGACCTTCATATCGACACCTCATATGAGATTCAACACGCGGGCCGCATACGGTACAATGAACAATCACTCTTATAATAATGGCCAGCTGTGTGGCGGTGGGTCCTCGGTGAGTATGCTGACCTCGCACTTCCGAGCGCGGTCCAAGACCCCCCCACTGGGAGGGTCCTTAACCCATTAAGACCGGGAACGCATCTGTGTGTCATTTTAAGATTTCTTCGGCTATTTAAAAAAAAATAGCAGATCTACAAGCTCGTAGCGTGGCACCGAGTGCCACGCTACGAGCTTGGACCCCCCCATCTCAAAATATGTTGTTCCAGGGACCCCCCAGAAGCAAAGATTTTGAGTTAAACACGTTTGCTTTAAAAAAACATATACATTCAATGATATGCACACATTTTCACGATTTTTCAAAAATAGCTGATATACGAGCCCGTAGTGCGGCACTCGGTGCCGCACTACGGGCTCGTATATCAGCTATTTTTGAATAGCCAAAGAGATCTTAAAATGACACAGATGCGTTCCGGGTTTTACTGGGTTAAGCGGACACAAGCGCAGCGTGGGGTTTCATATTATGCAACGACAGATAGGGTTTATGTATATAGGACATGAAGCCTGCCATGATATCTCTCCTCTCCTCTCTGCAGGGGTTCTGGTGCTGTGGGAAAAGGTTCAAACAGATGGAGAAGGGCATGGTTAACTGGAGGAGTGCTGAAGCCGTGAGAGAGAGCGGGAGGAGGAAACAGACTGCCTTTATAACCTGAACCCTGATACTCTGTTTGCACTTTATTCATGAAAACAAGATATTCAAATCATTCAAGATGTAATAAAAAAATCACACCCTGTGTGAAGTGAGTGGTGCCTTGCTTAGCTTGGCTAACATGTTCGATCAGCCAAGCTAGCATGTCCAATGTTAGCTTGGCTGATGGCACTGATGTCACTTTGAAACATGTAAACAATGTTTCAAAGTGACACACCTACAGTATTTATAGGGCTCTATTTCGTCATGCGTCTCGCTAGCCAATCAAAGCACACCCTTTCGACATATTGTCACGTGTCACGTGATGCTTGACCAATGTTAGCTTGGTGGACACACGGACACACAGACAAAGCCACGTATAGGAGTGGTTGCCTTCGGCACCACTCAAAAATCTCACCCAGTGTGAAGAGAGTGGTGCCTTTGAAAGTGTAACTGGTTTCATCCTTGTGTTGCAATCAGCAACAATATGTTGTCACGTGACACGTGACAACATATTGTCACGTGTCACGTGAAGCTTGACCAATCAGCCGTGCTCAAACATACGGACGGACATACGGACACACGGACAAAGTCAAATGTAGGAGTGGTTGGCACCACTCAAAAATCAATGGAACTTGCACAAAAAACAATTCCTCCCACTTTGTGAAGTGACAATAAAGTGGATTCTGATTCTGTAAGTTCAAGTTGACACCAACAAAAATGGCCCACTCTTCTTCTTCTTCCCGGGTTTTATCCGTTTTTTTTGTGTTCCAAGTGTGAGTTGGAATTGAAATTCCCTTAACGTCTCAACTCTTCTTTTTAGCTCCCTCCTTTGTTATTCTTTTTACTTATCGCTATAATGAATGAATGTTATTGGCATGCATCTATCTGCCGGGGGGGGAACAGATCCAGGCTGTGTTATTTCAGCCTGCACACTCTCCTCCTCCAGCACGATTGGAAAGAACAGAGCGTCGGTTGTGTTTAGCGTTAACAACACGCTGGCGTCGCGGCGCTGCCGTTAGCATCGAGGTCACGAGAGTCACAGTAAATAAAAAACAACATCTCAAGCTTTTTGCTCTGAACTGTGAGTCACAGTTTAACCCAGACAGTCTGGTCTAATGTAGAGTGAATGTCGGAATGCAAACCTCGTAGGCCGAAACTGTTACTTTTCAGTAAATGTAAAAAAAGAAGGTTCAAGTTTGTACTTTATTGTTACATCTAGTGTACAGGTACATGAGAATAAAACTTATTTTGGTTTAGCTTCCGTCAGACAAAGCAGCAGCATAGGTAGAAATAATCTAATAGTAAAATAGTTAATATAGCATCACAATCATTTTAACCACTTTATCCATTTATATGTTGGCTATTCAAAAATAGCAGATCTGCAAGCTTGTACATCTGCTATTTATTTTGTATTTTTTAATATGGAAAATGTTATATTGTTTATTTTTATTTTACATCAATCTTCTGGGGGGGCTCCTGGCAAAACATTTTTTAGATTGGGGGTCCGCGACCAAATGCATATCAATTTGGGGGTCCTTGGCATGGAAAGGTTTGAGAACCATTGATCTAGATCGGCTATTTTCGCTTTTTTTGCTCGTACGATGAAGTAAAGACATGGAGATAGGAGGTTTCTGGCCGGCAGAGAGAGAGAGAGAGAGAGAGAGAGAGAGAGAGAGAGAGAGAGAGAGAGAGAGAGAGAGAGAGAGAGAGAGAGAGAGACTCCCGGGGAAGCAAAAGTTCACAAGTTCACGTGTGTGAAATGAGCCGTGAAATGTCTCTGTGAACATTTCCCTGTATGATCATCACTCAGGACAATGTGTGGTTTCTCCTCTGCATCTCTCTCTCTCACACACACACACACACACACACACACACACACACACACACACACACACACACACACACACACACACACACACACACACACACACACACACACACACACACACACACACACACACACACACACACACACGTTTGAATTGCTACGCTTGTGAGGACATCAACGTGTAACCCTAAAGCCTGCAACACTCAGTGGATAACACCAGCACACATTTCTTCTTTCTTGTTAAAAAGTAACAAAATGTAAAAAAGGTTAGGCACTACTAAGCTATAAGCTTCTGCCTGTACCTTTTCGATCAGGCAAAAAAAAAGTATATTAATAAGTATATTAACACACACACACACACACACACACACACACACACACACACACACACACACACACACACACACACACACACACACACACACACACACACACACACACACACACACACACACACACACACACACACACAGAGCGTGCTGTGTAATATAAGGAGTAACAGATGTGGCGGTCCGCGGTCTGAAAATTGAGGCAGGCGAGATAATACGGCGTGTATTTCAGTCTGATAATTGGATGTCATCTCACACATCTCTACGCTGGGCTGTAATGGATAATAACACAGTCACTCACTAATAATACATCTGTCTGTGTGAACAGCAGAGAGAGAGAGAGAGAGAGAGAGAGAGAGAGAGAGAGTCACATCAGTGCTTAGAATTAACATATTGCCCTTGGAAAGTAAGACCTAGAAGTCACAAGCTTATGGCTTCCAGTAAAGAAATGTGTCTTCTGTGCCGGTTATAACTGTACACAATATTAATACTGAATAAAAATGCATGAAAAGGGAAACTTTTTTCCAGTCACAGCGCAGCCATTAAAGTTTCTGTAGCGGAGACTCATTGAACCATTTGGTACTAGATCAAACATGTTTTCTTATGTTGCTGTGTTGGACTTATTTTTTTACTTTCTTTTTTAACTTTCGTAACAAAACTTTCTATGAACAGTTGGCAAAGGGATTTGTTATAGAACCATGACGTTGTTGACATCAAGATACATGTTTTTCGTGTTTTCAAACATAGAACACAGAAGCTAGCTGTCCTATAAGGCTACTGCTGCTGCTGCTGCTACTGCTGCTACTGCTACTGCTACTACTACTACTACTACTACTACTACTACTACTACTACTACTACTACTGCTACTGCTACTGCTACTGCTGCTACTACTACTACTACTACTACTACTACTACTACTACTACTACTACTGGCAGGCTGAAAACCCACCTCTTCAGGAAACACTACCCTTCCTCTTTGCCTGGCCTACTTGTTGTTAACTAGTTGTACGAACTCTTGTTTTATTGATTTATTGTTTTATTGGATCTTGTTTAGTCGATACACTTATTTGTTTTAGCTCGTGCTCATTTGATTTTGCTATTTTGTCTCATCTGTTTAAGGAAATAGGTAGCTGATATATTGCACTTTTACCTTAGCGCTAGGTATACTCTTGGTTGCTTGTTTTTGCAGGAAATGCACTTAAGACTTCTGGTGATTAGTAGTTTAGTTACCAACCTATGTTGAATGCACTTATTGTAAGTCGCTTTGGATGAAAGCGTCTGCTAAATGACTGTAATGTAATGTAATGTAATGTAATGTACTACTGCTACTACTACTACAGATCTAAAATAAGAATGCACATTTCATTAAATGACCAAATACAACAAATACACTGCTAGGTTTGAATCCGCTTTGTCGAGCATCGGGACGAACACAATTGGCCCATGTATGTTCGGGAAACGGAAAGGGAATTTCTGGAAAGATTTTCCAGAAATGTTCAAAACAAAACTATATTTTCACTATCACTATATTATTCACCATATTTGAAATACGGCTCACTGTATAAGTAAGTTAATCAATAATGTATATTTTCCTTTGCGGGAAATGGAGTAAAAAATAAAATATTTGTCTTTGCAATGTAAGTGAAAGTCACCAAAAGTATCCAAACAGATAAAGCGAGTAAAGTAAACATACTCACAAAAAGCACTGTGTTACGACTGTTCCAAGTCCATGACTGAGAGAGAATGATCCCTCTGCGGACATTAAGGCAATGTACCCACCTCCCCCAATGACCCAGTGAATACCACAACATTCATTCATAAATACCACTCGCTCTAATGGGACTGAAGAGCTCCCTGATGACCAGTAATTGGATGGGAAAGGGTTTCGCATGTGTTTACAATGCACAGTGGGAGGTTAAGTGAAAATACAGAGTGGTATTAACATATTATAGACCGGGAACGCATCTGTGCAATTTTTAAGATTTATTTGGCTATTCAAAAATAGCAGATCTACAAGCTCATAGCGCGGCACCGAGTGCCACGCTATGAGCTTGTATATCTGCTATTTTTTTGAAAAAACTTGAAGATACATATTTTTAAAGTGAACATTTGTAACTCAACGACGTAACGACGACACTAGAATGCTAATTTTCTCCATGGGAGGGTGAACGTGTGACTGCACGTCGTCATCACTTCACACACATAACCACATAACGGTGCATAAGAACAAGTGATATTTATGAACCAGGTGAGAAGACACCTTTAGTAATGCATATGATTTATTAATCACTATAACTTATTATCTTTGTATAGTGTAGTGTGTGCGTGTCCCCCGTTGGTTCGGGGGGGCAGCAAAAGTAGTTAACATAGCATCACAATCACCTTAACCAATTTATCCATTTATACGTTGGCTATTTAAAAATAGAAGATCTACTGTACAAGCTCACAGCGCGACACTTCATGACACTTTGTGACGCGCTGCGAGCTTGTACATCTGCTTTATTTCTTTAAAAATATTTGAATTATTTCGATTTTTTTTAACCCAAATCTTCTCTCTTCTGGGGTTCCCTGGCCCAAACCCTTTTCAAATGGGTGTCGGCGGGCCAAATCAATGTGGGGGTCGTTGGTGTAACGCCCGGGATTACGAACCCCAGGTCTCCCGCATGGAAAGCCAACATCTTAACCACTAAGCCAAAGGGAATTCCCTATAGCTTGGGGGAGATATTAAGACGTTTTAGGCCATCAGGCTGAGGTTGTGAGCCACTCTGTTACAAAGTTTGAGAACTAGCTGGTCTGTCAGATGTGTGTAGATGTGTGTATCTTTCTATACTCGGACACACAGTGTGGGAACACTCTGAGTGCATCCTACGCACTCCCTTCAACAGCAAGTTATTTTGCCGTTACGCTCCTGTAATTGGCCCTTGTGGGACAGGCTGGAGTTAATCACACCAAGTGGCTCTCCACAGATCGACAGCCCTCAGCCCGCTAAGTCAGCTAATGCTGCACATAATGCAGAGCAGCGGTCGCCCCCCCGTTCTTGCCGCGTCGGCTCAAATTGGGTCAGCGCGACCGCGGACGCCCTCGGCCCAGCGGCGACCTTGGTGTTAGCGAACCCCATTTCCATATTTAGACCAGTATAGTTCTCAAACATTTTCATGACAAGGACCCCCACATTGATATGTATCTGGTCACAGACCATCCCATCTGGAAGAGGTTTTGTGGATAGAAGAGAAGATTTATGTACATTTCAAACATTTTCAAAATGTAGAAAATATTTTAAAAAATAGCATATGTGCAAGCTCAGAGCTTGTAGATCTGCTATTTTTGAATAGCCAACATATAAATACATAAAGTTGTTATAACTGGGGACCGTCTTTGAACCCCCCAAGGACCCCTGGGGGTCCCCGGACCCCACTGTGAGAACCAGTGATTTAGACACTGTCCTCTGGGGTTGCACCTCAACAAAGGCGTGCGCGCACACACACACACACACATACAGGCACACACGCGCACGTGTGCCCCTTTGCTTGGTGGGCATATTTGCACCATTCAAATAAGACCAGAAAAAGTTCACCCCTTGTCTCGGCAATTTAAAAAAGCAATTTGTTTTCTCTTTTCTTCCTCTTTGTCTGTTTTATACGCCGTTCCTCTGGACCCGGGCGCTCAGGGAGCGGCTAACCTCACATAAATTACTCATACAGCTCATGAAAACGTCAATACGGTCAGACGGCACATCCCTTCCATCCTCAGGAGGAGTGCATGCACGCTGTTTGTGTGTGTTTATGCATGCGTGAGCGCGCGCGCGTGTGTGTGTGTGTGTGTGTGTGTGTGTGTGTGTGTGTGTGTGTGTGTGTGTGTGTGTGTGTGCGTCTGTGCGTGTGTGAACTTGTATTACCTTGTGAGGGACGAATGTCCCCACAAGTACAGTAGAATTAGAAAAGTAGAACATTTTCCTGTTTCCTCACAAGATAAATGTGTGACTTGTGCCAAAACAAAAATGACAGATTTAGGCTCTTCATTGCTGCTGCTGCGCACGCAAAATATTCCCGATCTACAAGCTCACGATAGCACAATGGCTTGTAGATCGGGACTATTGTGTATGTGTGCGACTATATGGCGAGAAATTTAACTCCAGGCTTTAGGGTAAAAAATAAAATAAAAAGTCCTCACAAGTATAGTAATACAAACATGTATGTACGTGCGTGTGTGTGTGTGTGTGTGTGTGTGTGTGTGTGTGTGTGTGTGTGTGTGTGTGCCCTGTTGGTTGTGTAATGAGGATGGATGGATGAAAGCGAACATCTCTTTCACGCTCCTTTCACAGCGGCTGGTCTTCTTCTGTCTGTGTGAGGAGATGCTGTCATGTCTGCTGTCTGACGCACAATGCCCCCCCCCCACTGCCGCAGCAATCTAATCATACAACACGCACTACCCAGCATGCCTCCGCTCGTCTGATTATCTGTGTGTGTGTGTGTGTGTGTGTGTGTGTGTGTGTGTGTGTGTGTGTTTGTGTGTGTGTGTGTGTACGTACAAACACAGTACAGTCGTTGGTGTCAGGCAGAAACCTCCTATCTCCATATTCTAACTTTTTGTGTTTTTCCGTAAATTAACGCTCTACTTGATCATACTACAGCGTCACAGTGCTGATTTTGTCGACTAAAACTATGACAAAAAATGTCATACTGGCTAAAACTAAATGAAAACTAAATCAAAGCTAAGCTATGATGACTAAAACTAAGACTAAATATACTGACAATTTTGTCAACAAATAAAGGACTAAAATGTTAAGGAGGGATATAAGATTTAGTAGACTAAAATCTTATAATATTTAGTCGACTAAAACTAGACTAAAGGTCATTACACACCGGCGAATATACGCAAAATTCGGACTCGTCCCGAATAATTAAAAGACGCTTTTTCGCTCCATGGAAGCTTGCATTGACTTTATAACGTTTTTTTAAAAAAACGTATTATTCGCATGAAAAAAATCGCCTCCGGTGTGTAAGGAGCTTGACAGTTAAACATTTCAGATGACTAAAATATGACTAAAACTAAATGGAATTGTATTCAAAAGACTATATGACTAAAACTAAATCAAAATTTGCTGTCAAAATCAACACGCAAAGCGACGCGTTTCGAGCTTGTAGATCTGCTACTTTAGCTGCGTTTGAATCCTGAAAAGTTAACAGTGTCTGACGTATGAGGTTTCCACCCGACAAATAAGACGGCATCCTGTATGCATGCTGCACACAACCTCATAAGTATGCATGTCAAGATAGGGGCAGTCAGCCCTCCCTCCCTCCCCGTTCCGTTTCCTTTATCAAGACAAGCATTTGGTTTCTGGAATGACTGGAGAAGAGGAGGAAAGTGCGATGGCTCCATGCTGCGATGCCACATCGCTGATGCTCCACCTCAGCAGGAGGCATGCTGTTAGTTCCTGTCACCTGCTGACTGGTGGTGCCTCCAAACTGACTCTCTCTCGCAAGGCTTTCATCTTTCCCCCTCAGTATAGCTCATACTTGGTATAGGTAACCTTGCATAAAACAGTTCTTAAACCCAGCCTCTTTGTTTCAGTGCCGTGCACAGGATGTGGCTCACTTGCTTTCATGTTCGCTTGGAGAACATTTTTTACGAGCCAGCCAAGCGATTAACAAGCTAAATAACTTTGAAACTCGAATTTTGGGCATCTCGTTATGAGTGGAAAAATGTTCAACAATTCGGAAGAGTTTTCAGGCATGAGATATTACCGGAACGACGATCTAAAAGAATAGTGATCTAAAAGACTCGTTCAAGGTCTTTTCATATGAGCATGGGGCCAAGAGAACAGAGCCAAGCTATTTCAGGACCACAGACAGTGCCCTTTCACCCCTTTGATTCAACAGCACGGCTGGTACCCAATGCTTCAGGACCATGGACAGTACCACTGTTACAGTGCCCAACGCTTCAGAACCATGGACAGTACCACTGTTACGGTGCCCAATGCTCCAGAACCATGGAGAGTACCACTGTTACAGTGCCCAATGCTTCAGAACCATGGACAGTACCATTGGACAGTGCACAATGATTCAGCACCATGGACAAAGCATACTGCGGGCAACAAATGCCCTTCACGGTCAAGTTTTAGCTAAAGAGTTGTCCCACACAGCCCTGCCTGTCGTTGCCATATAACCACTTGTTATTGTTCCATTATTTGCAAAAAGCAGTTTAACCCATTAACTCATTGAGTGCCACAATCCGTCAAATCCGTCACGTGGCCTGACGCCCAGAGTGCCACGATCCGTCAAATCCGTCATAAAAAAAAATTCAAAATATTTTTTTTTTTTTCAAAATAAAAGTTTTTTTTTTTTTTTTTTTTTTTTGGGGAAAAACATGTTCAGAACCCAAGATATGATGATTTGAAGATTTGCTGCTCCATCCACTCCTTGTTTAACCTATAACTTAAAAAGGCTGTATCTCGCTTCCTAAGCCCTTTTTTTTTACAATGAATTTTGGCTGTGGCACTCAGAACCAAAATTCCATTAACATGAATAAATAAGTTTGGCACTGAATGAGTTAAGACCTGGAACTGTGTCATTTTTAGATTTGAGCTAAAAAGCATTATTTTACACTTTGGGCTATTCAAAAATAGCAGATATACAAGCTCATAGCGCGGCACCGAGTGCCACGCTACGAGCTTGTATATCTGCTATTTTTTTTAAATCGTGAAAGTATGTGCAAATCTTTGAATATATATTTATTTTTACAGCGAACATTTTTAACTCAAATCTTTGCTTCTGGGGGGTCCCTGGAACAAGATATTTTGATGGGGTCCGTGACCAAATTCATATCATTTTGGGGGTCCTTGACATGAAAAGGTTTGAGCACCACTGATATAGAAACAAACGTTTTTCAGAATACTATTGAGATTTAGGAGACATGCAGAATCGGCTTCAGGTCTCAATGGGTTAAGTTAGTAACTAGGATACTAGTGAGGGTCACATCTACCTGGAAAATATTGTGGGGGAAAAAAGACCAAAATGTGCTCTCCTCTTTTCTCAAGGCCTCTGAGTCATTTATACACTTTCATCCTAGATGCACCTAATTAGTAATGTGGATCTTTGGATCCACATAGAAACGGCATGGCTCCAATGATCTCACACATGGCTCCAATGTGGATCTCAGATAAAGTATTGATATAAGACAATTTGGGCAAGATGTGGGTGTGATCACAGCCCCATTGACTTCCTTCAAGAAGGTTAAAGTTAAATATTTCAAAAAGTATAAAATATGTGAAAACATTTATGGAGGTACAGTAACGGACATTGTGCAAACCAAGTTTGGTGGTTTGCGAGATTATAGACAGACAGACAGACAGACAGACAGACAGACAGACAGACAGACAGACAGACAGAAAGACAGACAGACAGACAAATACCTATATCCTGTCATAGGCAGCAAGCCCGTTGCAGAGCCACAGCATTACAAAATTGCTAAAATTGCCGATCTACAAGCGCACAACTTGTCACGATGCAACGTATACACAGTGGTTCCAAGTAAAGTGGTTCCATGGGCTGTGCTGGAGGCTGATCAGTGAACAAACAGCAGTGGAGATAAAAATAAAAAAAAACAAGAGAGAGAGAGAGAAAGAGGGGGCTGATGTTATCAACAATGACTAGGGGAATGTTCTGGTCAACAGATGACGTAGTAGTGGGACCGGAGGAGTCGGAAAAGATAGATAATTACAACCCCATCCAGTACCCTGGGCAATCTGTGAAATGGAGAGGAACAGACAGACAGACACGCTTGCACGCACACAGACACACACACGCACACGCACACACACACACACACACACACACACACACACACACACACACACACACACACACACACACACACACTATATTTCCGACACTCAAGCCTCCATAATCTGGTTAGGAAGGATGAATGGAGCAGGCATGTGTGAAGAGGGTTTGTGCGTGCGAGTGTGCGCTGGTGTGTGTGTGTGTGTGTGTGTGTGTGTGTGTGTGTGTGTGTGTGTGTGTGTGTGTGTGTGTGTGTGTGTGTGTGTGCTGTGATTTACGCACGCTGCACGGACCAAAGGGAGGGCGTGCGGGCTCAAATGTGCTGGCCAGGCAGAAGGTTGGTGAATTATTGTCTTAATTAGGCCGATAGAGACCCGTCCCGCGGGGGAAGAGAAGATACATAACCCCCCCGTGATCCCCCCCCCCCCCCCCCCCCCCCCCACGCCTCCCCTAACCGCACTACAGCCTTTTTTCTTTATGGCTTATCCGACCACGCTTTTACTTAAAGCCCTTACTCATGCTCTCTCTATCTGTGTGTGTGTGTGTGTGTGTGTGTGTGTGTGTGTGTGTGTGTGTGTGTGTGTCTCTCTCTCTCTCTCTCTCTCTCAGTGTGTCATCACTCTCTCTCGCTCTCTGTTGGCTGTCAGGTTCTTAGTGGTTGAAGTAGTACGTACTGTACTCTGCATTAGACCTGTCAAAATGATTGCATGATCGCCTAATCGCCATCATTTTTGCATAATCGTTATGGAAGCGTATATTTTCTGTTCACTTTTCAAATATATACCCTCATAAAAAACTGTGAGCACAGATAATATGACGCAAGTATCAGCTTTAGACACATTACTGAAGTAAAGACAAAAATAGAGGACATACAAATGGTACGCGTGGTATTAGTCAGGGGATATTGAAAACATCTTGGAATAAATTCCTTACCAAAAAAAATCTTCACCAATGTGTTTGTAAAAGTGTCTAGTAACACATCTCACAAAGACTGAAATGCAGTTTCCCTAGGAGAATGTTTGACAGCTCCTGAAAGTTGGGGTACCCACCATAACCTTATGTGGGGGGAAAAAACAAAATTTTATTCTGTTTTAAGTAGCATCTGAGGGGTCAAACTAGGGTGTTTTTATGATTCTGAATCCATTGCAAGCATTTGTTTTGCACCAAAACCACTCCTTGGGCTAAAAACGGCCATAGCCATCCTTTTCCAGGTATTC